>NC_061486.1:23995149-24676399 GCF_022539355.2 Hippoglossus stenolepis
ATATGACTGCTGATCATGTTTTCAAATCTACTCATTTTGCCCTTATTTCAAAATAAGAGCCGACTGTTAATCAAGATAACTTCATCTGAGATCAACAAATCAAATCTTCAAACTGCCTTTAAATAATCTAATTCTTAGCTTGAATTGCTGAATTCACATTTGAAGAACAGGACCGTGGACCTGAAATTGTCACACAATGAGAAATAAGTTTGTGTGTAAATTGCTTCAAAGTCACGTGGACAGTTGATTTTCACTGTGGTGAAGACACATGCAGTGACTCTGACACGTTGTTGTAGTAAATATCACAGATTAGATTTAGTTTGGAGTTTTACCGTTATACTGAACATGTCGGGCAGAGAGAGAGAGTCACACTCTGCACGACCAGAGTCACACCAGAGGGACTGACTGACTTTTGACTTTCTATAGTTTTGAGGACACTCAAAGTATCATCACAACTCATTGCTAAACCTCAACCCTGAACCTTACCTGTGAGGACAGACCAAGATGTCCTGATAATGATCAAAATGTGTCCTCAGAGTCATTGAACAACTGCACAGGAGCACACATTTGATGAGTCTCTGTGGAGAGCGGAGTCAGGTTTGAACTAATACATCAACAGAAGCAGCGACAGCTCATACTGTACTTTGTGGATCGAGAGGAGGAACAACAACAGACTTGTCAGGCTGTCAGTGGAGAGGAAGACAGGATGATAGACTGTGTCACAGAAGAGATATTGTGTGTGTGTGTGTGTGTGTGTGTGTGTGTGTGTGTGTGTGTGTGTGTGTCTTTCTCATCGTCTCTAAGATAAAATAGTTTTAGTCCTATATCAAGTATGTGTCCCATCAGCCTGGATTGATGTTGCCAAGCAGCATCATGTTTTTAGGATCAGCAGCCACACAATGTGTATGTGATGTTATATCATGTATTGCTTTGTTATGTGACTCATTTTCTATGATGGCATCAAATTGGCGCGTTGTTATATCTCACTGATAATAATAATAATAATAATAATAATAATAATAATAATATTAATACATTTTATCTATAGGCGCCTTTCAGAGCACTCAAGGTCACCTGACATGGCAGACAAAAAACACAGCAACATAAGAAACAATGCATCAAAAACATCAAGAAAATAAATCAAATGAAATGAACAGTGAATAAAAAATGGAAGGCAATCAAACTGAAAAAGCGTTGCGTTAGTGTTGCGAATGTCTTGTGGGAGGGAGTTCCAGAGGCGGGGGGGGGCAGAGCGGCTGAAGGCTCTAGATCCCCTGGTGGACAAACCGGCAGGTGGTACAGTGAGGCTAATGGAAGAAGAAGATCCGAGGCTGCGGGAGGGTGTGTCGACGTGCAGGAGTTCAGATGATGCCACAGGCTGGGTATTATTGTTGACCTCACAGATGATATATGATGTCACCAGGTCAGATATTCCTTGTTGTGGGTAAATGCTGTTGTTGGCATGGATTTCCAGGCTGTCAGTCCATTCTATTGGCTCTGACGTGTCATTAGAGGGGTCACTCATTCAAATTGACCAATAGACTGCCGAGATATTAGCCTTTGTGTGCTTTACCCCTGATCCTACAGTGTGTGACTGGGAGGTTATGTTGCTGTAGGTAGAGTGATATTCAGAGAGCGTTTACAGCAGATTATTTGATAAACATATAGTGACATACAAGAAATCTCAAATGGCTCAGATTGTGCCAACATAGCCACTTGGAGATCATGGCTACATAAATCGCTACTCTAACTTTGCTCTGCTGTCCTTTATTTGGCTAAATTGTGGCACAGATAATGTTTAGATGTTGAGCTATGGATTGCTGGAGGTTTTGGGCTTAATATGCATGATTTAATAAAGGATATTCAGTCTAAATTGGGGGGGGGTTGTTTTAGGGCGACGTGAAATCGACCCAGGCACATACACTAACATTTGTGGAGAGTCCGGTTCGAACTTATACATCAACAGCAGCAGAGACAGCTCGTAAGGTAGTTTGTGGATTGGGAGGATCCTTTACTCTGACCCCGTAACACCTCTGCAGAAACCTCAAGTATTACCTTTAGATAAATACCAAGATTATAAGATTATAGATAAGGACATTGCAGTTGCAGAGATTTACACTATAATCTGGATGACTGTCGTTTCCAGCAGTTCTTGAGGCCACTCAGTGGCTGGTCTGGTCACGTCCGAGCTCCGGTCGGTGCCAGGACCGGAGTTCGGTGAGTTTCATTCTCAGCGCTTATTGGATTATCGCGACATTGTGTCACGCTCAAGTTCAAATATTAAAAAAAGCGATAGACGCTGAAAGAAAATGAGAGAAGCTTCTATTTGCATCTTTGCATTGACTTTGCATGTAATCTCACCGCACAATTCTTTTTCATGGCATTTGGTGTGAAGGCAGCATCAGACGGCAGGCAGACATCCTGTTGTCATGTCCCTCATTTTCTCTAATGAAGCAACAGCTGTAATGAACCAGAGGAGCCTGGAGGCATCAGCGAGCCTTTGTAGCCTCAGAGTGTCAGAGAGGAAACGCTCTTCTTCTCCCACCTGTGCAGTTGTCTATGTGTCACAGGTTCACATGATGTTTTCTTCCTTTACAATCCACACGCTTCCAAAACATTTCATTGAAGACTGTGTCAGCTCTATAATTTATGCTGCGCTGATGAATAATAATTATTATTGTTAATTTGTTATTTTCCCCTCCTGGCATCATGGTTTGTCACTGTTGTCCCATGACAAGAGCACAACTGCTGTTCAAGCTACAGTCTCACATTTCATTGCTGTACCTATGGATTCTTGCTTGTTTCCTGGATTCAGTGGGATGTTTATTGCTTTGTAGCTTTAACTGATGAGTTACATCACCATGGCGATTCTCAATGGTACTTTAATGACGAGTGTTATTTGACGAGAGGTAAAGAGATGCGATGAACTCCATTTGGCCAAACGTTGATTATTTTCTATCATCCTGTTCTCTCTCATCAGGTTTACTTAATGATTCAAACATGAATTAAATAATTCCTATAAGATTGACAAATTAGGCCAGACATATGTGGTGATTTTTTTCGGCCTGATGCCAATAACAGTACCAGGCAGTAACAATGTGTATTATATGCCTAGTATGCACTTTCTTTATAATTTTAAAGAGTGAAATATGTGGATTGAGTTGCTTTGATGATTGGTTTTGTGGTTTGGTTCAGTTTGGTTTTGTCAATTATATTTGAATGACATATAACACAGTATTACCAATTATATATATATATATATATGCACACAAACACCCCCCCCCCTCACACACACACACACACACATACAACACACATAAATATAAATAATGTGAATTGTAAGGGCATTACCCATCACATTCCCGTAGCAGATGCCTGCTTTGTTGCTGATTTTGAAGATTTGAAGATTTTTGATGATCAGAAATGTGAGAAAACTGACAGGTTGTTGTTTAAAAACCTCATCATCATTCTGTGATGGTCTTCACATTCTGCTCTTATACACACACTGTTGGATCCATAATGAGTGACCTAACAGTGGAGGGGCTGCTTTCAGGTCAGTTTTCTTGCTGCCTCTCCTCTAATCCTCTTCAGATTTCCCCTGTGACATTAAGGATGTGATAAAGAGACACAGTGACCAGTGAGGAGCAGTTGCCCATAGAAATGTACCTCTCAGAGGGGATGAGTCACACCACCGATTTTTTCCTTCATGGTCTTATTTGTTTAGGAAGATTTGAGAGCGGGATCATTTCTGCTTTACGATGAAAATTAGAGTCTGGAGGCTGCTTAAAAGACACAGTTCAGCAGAATGTGAAGTGGTGACACTATGTTTTGTGCGCTGAACGGATTAGACCGTAAACATGTGATGAACGTCTCATTTACAATCTGCTCTGCTTTGTTTCTCTGTTTCAGGTAAGAGTGGCCTGCTCTCTCTCTCTCTGTGTGTGTGTGTGTGTGTGTGTGTGTGTGTGTGTGTGTGTGTGTGTGTGTGTGTGTGTGTGTGTGTGTGTGTGTGTGTGTGTGTGTGTGTGTGTGTGTGTGTGTGTGTGTGTGTGTGTGTGTCCTGACACCATCTGCTGACCTGTCCACTGGACTTCTGAAGAGACAGTAAGACTTTGCATTCAGTCACACAGCGGCTTTATGGCGTCTCTGTGTAAACAGCAGCTCGTCGATGGTAATCACAGATTTGTGGGTTGAGTCCGATCAATGACAACTCACCTGCAGCATTTTAATCTACAGTCAAGAGCAGAGTGAGAGGAGCGTGTCATGTTTCTCTCTGTAATCTCTGAGCTGTTGTCAGTCCTGTGAATGAGCGTTGCGCGGCACTGATAGAATACAGTCTGTGCTAACCTTTACTCAGTTACTCATCGTCCGTGAAAATTACCACATCCTGATTCCTGCTCTTTACCCTTCAGACAAACACTTCACATTTCCGTGAACGGCACTTTGGCTCTTTGCTGAGGTGATCGCACACCACAGACACACAGAGATGGAGCCTTGAGCTTTAAAGAATCCATCTCTCTCCCTCCCTGTGTCTCTGTGATACCGTGTTTCCATCATCCTCTGTCACATCTCCCTCTGAATGCAGTCCAATGAGAAACTGGCCTCAGACTAGGATGAGGGGCCACTGATTGTTTTCTAATGAGACAGTGATGGAGGCTGATGTACAGTTCTGCTACAAAGTCCCTGTGCTGCTCTCGCTGTGGTTTTGTGTTCAATGGAGCCCATTTGTTTTTTTCTGTATGAGATGGATTTCATCTCTGCTCTGTTCATGTTCCCTGACGTGCTGTGTTGTTTGTGTGGTGCCCAGCTCTCTGCATGTTGCTGCTTCACAGCACCGACTCTGGGTGAAGGATGGCAGTGACTGTCGGCCTGAACGGTCACATGATCACACATGTGGCAGAACAGTCGGCTCCTACATGTGATGTGTTGTCCTCGTTGGCTAAGGTGTTTTTATTTATTGATATATTTATTATACAGTTTACTCCACATGTATGTTTTTGAGGATCTGCTGACATCACTGAGGTTCAGGAAGTGTAAAAGTGACGTCAAAGTGTGCATCGACTTTCTCCTCTGTTGATAAAATGAGTGGTTTCATAGCTGTCAGTTGCCAAAATATCCTGGCTACCGGTGCTGCCATTTGGAGCCAGAACCTGCGCTTATAGTAATCATGGAGTGGAGCCACAGTATCAAGGTGAAACACATACTTGATCAATTTTGAGTGAGTCTCAGCTGTCGATCATGGCACCCTGGTTTTATAGCATTAGATTTTCCATCTCAGGCTGCAATTTTCCATCAGAGCCAGAGAGAAAATCAGTCTAGTTCGACCCAAACCCAACAAGCAACAGGTTTTTAGTTTTTATTTTATTACATTTTTTAACCCGACCCAAGCTTGATGGTTTCTCAATTAGTGGCATATGCTGTTTTAAAAAATCCAGTACAAAGCCCAGCCATATATTTGTCTGAACGCATGGGATGAGGTAACCACACTATATTGAGGAGTAAGGATTTATGACTAATACTGCAACCAGCCATCAGGTGTCAAGTCGTCCATCTTTTTATACGCTGTGTGTGTGTGTGTGTGTGTGTGTGTGTGTGTGTGTGTAGCAGCGCAGAGTGTTGGCAGAGACAGATTTTACACATCCTCATGTGCAGCTAAGCGACAACTCATTCTGTACGACATAAGTCATGTGACGTCTTTAGTTCAAACCGGAAGCAGCGTGCACAGTGTGAGTGAAGCGTGAGGAGTAGTGCGACCAGTGAGCAGTGAGAGACATCTGTGGTGGTTGTTGTCAGAGACGATGTGAAGGGCTAAAGTAGATTGTATCCCTGTGGTTCAGGAGTCATGGTTTAATAAAGTGGACACTGATGATGTCAGGTCAGTCTCACACACACACACAGACACACACACACACACACACACACACACACACACACACACACACACACACACACACACACACACACACACACACACACACACACACACACTCATTCAGGCAGAGAGGAGATAAGGAGCAAAGAGAGAGAGATGGAGAGAATGAAAGAGGAGAGACAACAGAGAAGGAGACGTTAATGACAGATACTGTTTCACCTTCACTGATTCCCTGCACCCTGTTAGAATATTAAATCTGGGTACAAATACACTGCTGGGTAACTGTTGCATCACACGCTGTGTTAATCGAACACAGAGACGTTATTTCTTGTTTAACCTAAAACGATTTAAAATATTCTAGACACATATATATTTATATGACTTAAATGTTGGCATTGAATAATGTACACATACATTATAAATAACAGGGCTCCAGACAGACTTTTTTCCACTTGGCACTGGTTCCTAACTGAAAATTTCAGGTGCTCTAGCACAAAATTTAGGCGCACCACAATGAGATGCAACGCAACACATTCATATTTTTCCTAGTTTTACAGGTACATGTTTTGGTAATAAGACAATTCACAAAATACAGAAATGCACATTGTACAATACCAGTTTTGCTTGGATATGAAAAAAATTCTCAGAGAACTAAAGCTGTAAACTTTGCAAGCAAACCTCCTACCTGGTGCATTATTAAAAATATTAAGGTAGGCCTGTCACAATAACACATTCTGAAACTGCACTGGTTGCATAATGAAGGCACAACCACAGCTACCACATGCTAACGGCAGTTTTACTAAATGACACTTAGACTATTTTCATTGCTCTTGTTATTCAAACATGAACATCTTTAAAGTCGTAAAACTGGTTGAAGATGAAAAATGATGCACGCGCCCCTCTCTCTCTCTCTCTCTCTCTCTCTCTCTCTCTCTCTCTCTCTCTCTCTCTCTTCTTTACCACACAGTCCTCCCCCTCCTCACACTGTGGTTTGTCGTGAACCCTACTTGTGGTTTTGTCTCTGACTGTGTCGCATTATGTTTGTGTCACATCTCGTTGATGTGCGTGAGCTCGGTTACGGTCCGTTCACCTGGAGTGGAGACATATTGCTCCCAGCAGTATCTTGTGCATGTTGCTTGGTTTAATTTGGAGAGACCGTCTCCAAATTAAACCGAGTCCCGGCTGACGTGTGTGTCTCCCTGTGATCTATTTTCTTTACACAACATGGAAAATAATTTATAAGAAATAACAGAAGACCTTAATGATCGAGCGTTGAACAGCATTAATGAGACATTGTTTAGACTGTTCGCATAATGAATGTGGCCTTCACTGACTGGTAGACTCCATTTGGTCGACAATGAGGAAACTAACTAACAGGGAAAGTGGAGAATATTTTATTCTCCGAGCCAAACAACTGCACTGACGCTGTTGTTAGTGACGACTCATGAATCAGAGTTGATCTCATGTGTTGTGAAGATCATCAGTGTGACATCAGAGCAGCGGTTTGCGAACATGATGCCTCACTGCTAACTGCACTGTAATGGATTCACTGTGTCGCACAATTAACAGAGCAGCTGAATGACGACCATGTTCCTGCTCTTCGCTGTGACTATGGATCATTAGGTGCTTTCGTCCGTGGTCAGTGGTGCGTTCAGGTGCAGCTCAGTGGATTGATGGTCTCTGTACTCTCTTGTTAGACAGGTCTTCATATGAGCTGTCAGTCCACAACCTGACTCCCATCAGTTCATCTCTGCAGCCTCCGTTCTGTCAATCTTCTCACACACTCTTAGCCACGAGGGGATCACCTTTCTAATACATAGTAAATGAGTGACAGTCAGGAAATCCACTGTAATAATAGCTGTCGATCCACAGGCACTCAGCTTCTATACTCCACAACTGTCATGGGATGAATATAATACCATATTCTGAAACTGAAAAAAAGGCATTGAAATGTTGAAACTGAAGTTTGAAAGCTAAAAGAAAAGATTAAAGCCTTAAATAATGTTTTGATGGACTGGAAAAATATATTCTCTGCAAACATTATATTGTATTTGAGTATTCCTTCTTCGAAACTGCAGCACTCTTTTAACGGTCAGGGTTATTTTCAGAGTTACACATTTCGCACTGTTCTCTCACTGCATATATTTGTCTTCCAGGTAAATTGTGATCTGAAAACTAGTGCAGGTACGTTGGAAAGAGAGACAGTTCTGAAACATTGAAACTTTTGAAAGGGCAAACACTTTGCTGATTTACACCTGCGCTCCTATTGCGGTCTGTTATTCAAGGGTTGAGTTTACAACGCCCACTTTACAGAGATTTGCCCACACAATTGCGAGCTTGAACTCAGAAATATGTTTGAGAAACAGGTTTGCAGAGATTAGATTTTTTTGAATAAGATATCAACCTTTCAAAGCCTTTTTTTTCAATTGCAGAGGTTGACATATTTATCCCATACACTGTACCGTTTCTCTTCCATGAAATTATTCAACTGCACTAGAGCAGAAAATGATTTTTCTTATAAAAACAAAATGGTCTGTATTTATATAGCACTTTTCTAGTCTTGATGACCACTCAAAGCGCTCTATAGTACAGTTTTGCCATTCACCCATTCACACACACATTCATACAGTGCACCTATGGGCAGCCCTTTTTTCTATGAGGTGCCATTCGGGGTCCAAAGTACACTTCTGCATGCAGATGGGGGAAGGCTGGGATCAAACCACCGACCTTCTGGTTGGAGGACGACCGCTCTACCCCTCAGCAGCCCCCCTCAAATGCGACACTGAAACAGTCTAGCTTCACACCTCCATAATGAGACTTTTTCTCCTTTGTTTAAAATTGTAATGATGAAAATATGATCTTAGGCTTAGAGTGAGACCACACACACACACACACACACACACACACACACACACACACACACACACACACACACACACACACACACACTTCATGTCACACTCCCTCTCTCAGCCTTTAGCTTTGGGAACACAGCAGCTAAACTAGTGCAGTAAATGAATATGAACCACAGCTTCATCCAGCCTGCGCAACCTCAAAGTGTCAAAGCTCCAACCAACTCTTCAAAGTTAATGTGTCCCCTGCTAACAGCATTAGCGCAGCTAGCTCATCTCGGCATCATTTTCCTCCCTGATGAAAAGGGCCGTATAGCAACAATACACACAGGCACACAGCATATTGTGTCAGTCAGCACTTTGCAACATTATGGGCTCTATATTCCACCTGACACTTAAAACAATGCTAAGTGCAACACAAGTCTATTAATAGCTGGCTACAGTACAACAACAGTTTGTATTGTCCCGTACAATACCAAGGCTGTTCAAATAGAGCATGCACCTGGGTCCATCTGAGCAAACGTGAGTGTGTAGGGCTGGATGATACGACTTCCAATCAATATCACATTTATTTCCAACCTTTAACTCAATTACGATTAATTAGACGATTACTTTCTGAAACAGGACAGTTCGTAAATGCCATCATTGGGGAAAGCATTAACCGAATTAACCGTCATGAGCAAGATAAAATCGGCGAGAGGTTATAACTGTCAGTTTGAATACATTTTGGGTTAATTGCCCAGTTTTATGAGTGTGTTTGTCTTTAAATGAGATTTGGTCGAGTACAGTGTCGGAGCATTGATATTATGATGCAGTGAAAAGCGACTGGTCTGAATTTAGTGGTGAAGTATTTCATTGTTATTTTAGGGCTGCACAACGTACCTACTCTCTGCTTGTTACACACATATCTGTTCTCACACTTTGACTTTATTGACAGATTAGTTTCCACTGCAATGAAGACTGCTTTAACGCCATTATAACCGCGGCCCACTAAAGTGCACCTGGATTTTACCTGACACCACCATACCCATTGCTGAGCCGAGCCTTGGGGAAACCTGAGCGTATAACAAACACTTACTTTCCTGTCTTTCCCCACTCCCAAGTTCCACCACGCCACAGCAGAATTTAGTCCAACCCATTAATGTATTGAACAGGTCTGGTAGAAACAGACATCAGGGTGAGCACCGCCTAAATAATACATAAACCTGTTTTTTCTCAAACTTGCCTCACAACAGAAAAAAAATAAGGAGGATTTTAACTTTCTCGGGGACATTAAAAGGAGAAGATTGTTAGGAACAGCGACGGCTTCTCACCTGTGAAAATACATGAAAAAAAAAATGATACAAATAAATAAATATCTACAATGACACAAGAATCACTACAGCAAATCAAATACACAGCACAGTCTGGTTAGGAGTTGAAAAAAGCCAGTAAGCAAACTTGACATCAGCAGTGACCACTTTACACTGGATGACATCAGCCTTTGATCCAATCAGCGCCAGTAGCACCTAGGACAGGAAACACAATGGGTGAACAGCATTAGGCAGAGGCAGGGATGGCGAATAACCAAAACACAAATATACAAATTACGACTCAGGGTCATAACCTCCATGATTAATTAGGACTCATGTGAGCCACCCTGCTCCTCTAGAGAGTGGGGTGTCGCCTATTTTCTCTGAACTGCGCGGTTCAAAGGAAAATAGTCAGGGTAAAATGATCTTTCACCACTGTTTCAATGTTTATCTGTTGAATAAGTCACAAACATGAATATTTCATGTTACAGGTACACTTCCTGTACCTGTTTCAAAGTAAGAGAACTCCAGCGTCTCTGTTGACTGACTCCATTCTTTTCTTTGACAAGGTTTTAATGCTTATTGCAGAACCTCAATTACCTCAGCTTCATACTGTCCTGGCATTAAGTTGAACAATAGCTATACTTCATTCAAGTAAATACAGTGATCATAGGAACATCACCTTGTGGCTCCGCTGCAGACACACGCTCGCTGTGTGCGTGAGACGCAGCAGATCAGTGACGCAGCTGCCACGCGTTGCACACGCAGCCAATGAGTAAGTTAAACTTGTTTGCACCATGCGCCTGGTTTTGTACTTGTTTTCCATCATTAGCACTTAATTCCGACAATACAGCTCGAGATCGATCATGTTGTGATGAACTCTTTTCTCATTAGTTATCATGATTTCCTTGTTGCTGGTTCTCAGTTGGAGCAGATGGTGAACACACAGTGGGAGGATGAAAACCCTCTGGAGCTTATTCACCAACATAAAGCCGCTAAAATTAAGACCAACAGCCGGTGAAAGTTTTCAAAGCAAAGATCTTTCACTGCTCTGTTAACTACATTTGTCTCATATATTTAAAGTCTTATTTTCCACTCTGGCTAATGGTATTGACTTGTATCTAATTATTCACAGTGTGAACTGCATCTCCTGCCTGGATGGATTAATGTTAGTTATACAAAGTAAATTAGAACAGAGAGTCAGTATCGACTGAACAGGAAGCTGAATCTTGGATATTGGCAGAACAGCAGAGTTTTAAATTGGGTACATTTACTTTTAATGTGTGAACAAGCTTATGTAAAAACTTTTTACATAGAGCAAACACACAGTGCTAACGTCTGTATTTTAGATGGAGGGCATAAGAGACCGTCTCTGTCCTAAAACATGATCATCATCATATAATATCACAGCACTGGAAATATGGACATATACAGACATTAAAAAGTAAAATATTATGTTTTTTATACAATCTATCTATGCTTGATCATTTGTAATATGAAGTTATAAAGCTCTGACAGAATCAGAGATGATCATCTAAAAGATATTTTTGCAGCTGATAGCAGTGGTGCTCTTTGTGACATCAGAAATCCCAGACTAACAAATGGCCGGCTTCACAGTGAAAGGAGCCTGTTGTTAGTTTGTGAATTTTCTCAGAAGGTTGCAGATCAATATAAGAGCACATTTCACGTCCTGCTCATTTTCTTTCAAGGCCAAAACACAGAAAAGTGTTATTTTTCCTGAGTATCTCAGCGGCTCTGCTTGCTTGGCCTTTGTTGACCATTTGACTGAAAGGAGAAGAGCTGAGGGGCCAATAGGTCTCAAGCTATTTGTGCGTCTCTGCATTTCATTTTCAGAGGAGCTGCTGCCTCAGTACACAGAGACTGACGTCCATACTGTGCATGTTCCATTGATTCAGTGTCATTCTTTGTCTTTTTGGATCATCCACTCCTAAACTCTGTGTCTATTAAATAAGCCCAGTCTCACCCTGATACAGGGAAAAACATAAAAAAAACTAGAAGAGCATTAGCCTGGCAAATGTCTTTTTTATTTCCCCTCAATAATCTAGAGCATGGCGGCCCACCATATTCTAATTGAGTTCTGTGCACTGCAGAGGATCCAGGAAACAAAATTCCCTGATCTGCCCATTTATTTTGATCCATACCAAGATTAAATGGGCTCTTTCCTGAACCACACTGCATCCTTCCTCCAACTTGTGTGGTGATCCATCCTGTACTTTTTGCGTAATCCATCAAAAAACGAAAACATGACCTCCTCAGCAGAGGCAATAATCACAAGTCGACAAAGACTTCACATGTCTTAGTCATGGATCAAACAGTGATTCAATAAACTCCACTAAAAACGATTGATTTTCATCTAATTGGGTGGCTGTGGAGGAGGTACAGTGGGCTGCCCACTAAACAGAAGGGAGGTGGTTCAATCCCCGGCACCTTCATTCCACTTGTTGTTTGGCAAGACACTGAAACCATATTGCCCCTGCATGGCGGCTGTTCCTGAATGTGTGTGTTAATAGGCAAAAGCCCCAAACTGTAATTTAAAGCCCTTTGAGTGGTCAAGACGAGAAAAGCTCTATAAATTCTATTACTATTACTACCACTATTTAACTGGGTTGTGTTTATGTCAGTAAACAGAGGGAAGGTGTCCAGATCAGTGTCTGGTACAGATTTGACAGAAGGTAAAGATACAGTCCTACTGTCACCTGGATGCTGACACACTGTGCAGTCGCTAACTTGGCTGTTTCTGCTGTAGACAGGGAGGTTTATAAGTTCATTAACTCAACTTCCATTGTTCTCTCACATATAAAATGAATGGAGTTTGCTCTTTGAGTGCTGCCCACCGGCAACAGCCACACTTTGGTTTGAAGGGGTTTTCACTACAATCACCAGCTCTGGTGTCGACGTCAATGTCGGAACTAAAGAGAATCTGGAATAAATCATGTGTCGGATGTGACCTGGTTGGTCTGACATTTCTCTCCTGTTCAAAACTAGCACCCTCCAGGCAGTCAGAGATTAATGAGCACATTTGCTTCATTAATTTTCAGCCCAGTCCCAATAACCCATTTGGATATTTTTGAGTCAGGCAAGTCTAAGACTACATCGATAATACTACATTTTATCAACTCTGCTACGGATGCGTCTGGTGTCCAAACAACTCCAGAGTTTTAGAGCCACTAAAATGGAGATGCTTGGAAACTGTGCTGGCTCCAGTTTAGTTTGAAAAGTCCAGGGCTGCATTTTAGTCTGGATGGGCAGAAACAGAGATGTTTGGATGACGTGGACACTTGGTGACACTTGACACTTTTTGGTCCCGACGCAGCCTTTGCTGATTTGTCTCCCTCCTATCACATCACTTACGAAAGACAATGACCACTATTAGCCTTGGTAACCAATGTAGAGCGCAACATGGATGATCACTGACAACCATTGCTGACCCTTTTGTCTTTGCTAACAGATGCTGGGCTAAATTCAGCTTGAAATGCGTTTTTTTTTAGGCGTGTTATGGACGGAGAATAAAACTGTTTTGAAGCCCAAATCCACTGATGACAGAAAACTAAGTAGTATTGATTTACCTGAATTCCCCTAATGTTTTCAGACCAGAGGTTCTGTTCATAAAACATAGAAGGTATATAAAGACAACATACTGTTATTGTGAAAATGCATGCTTGTATGTTGCACTGTCCTGCACCTTTAGTGGTTTGTTGTGCAGTGGAATGTTTTAACCTTTAGGTGTGACAGCGAGGAGCTCCATAGCTGGGGAGAGGGATTTTCTGAGACAGACGAAATGTAGGGAAATTATCCTAAAACCTGGAGAGACTGTGAGATAGAGGCGGGGGTGGACTTGGTATTTATCTGTCGTCTGTCTTCCTTCAGGTTCTTCCACAGGGTTCTTCTCTCGTCTGTCGTGTAGAAACAGACACGGTTCAGAGTACACAGTCGACAATCCAGCTGGATTAGTAATCAGTGTTTGGAACAGCTTCTTACCAGTCACTCTTTGTACAGGCGCCTTCACCTTCTTCTCCCACAAGCTGAATGCAGCTTAGGCTGTTTGTAGGCGTGTCGTTTCAGAGGTTGTCATGAACAAACAGTTGTGACTGCACTATATGACTCTCTCAGTAGAGGAAGGAGGAAAACAAAAATCAACATGTGTGTGTCTGTGTGTGTCTGTGTCCAGTGTGTGTGGGAGAGACTGCAGCTCACTGGAGCCCTCAACAGTTGCTCTAGGGTTGAACTATGGTTTAACTAACACGCTCATGAAATAGTTGAGGTGAAACATGTTAATGTTTATGAGAGTTATTAAATTGTTCAGTTCAGTGTCACTGTCCAAGGTGCTGAATATCTCACCTAACTGTAAAGTCATGCATCATAGTCTCAGACTCACTGCCTGGATTGTGTCAAACAGGCTGTTCACACTTGGAGCCTGATATCTGGATGCAGTGAAAGTAGCACACTGCTGATCGAGGAGTGAGTTGATATTTCCTCTTGTGATGTGAAAATTAAAATGCCAACCCGAAATCTGTAAAGGTCACGTACTTTACCAAATGCATTTCAGTAGCAGGGAGGAGAAGAGACACAGCTTTTCTTTTCTTTTCTCATGAACATCCATTCATTATGGTGAAAATGTCAGGAAATGCCCCATTTGACAATATTTAATAACATGATTTCAAATTTCCTTTGTGGGGATCCCCACCCAGATTTAATGGGTTGTTTTTTGTAAATCTGTAAACAGACAGACTGACAGGGGTGAATTCATAACCTGCTATGACCTTAAATACATTGAACCTGCATTGACATGTGAATGACTAAAACACGACAAGCTGTTCATTTAATCTACCGTTGTAAATAATGTGCAAGTCAAATCCTTACACACAGTTTAGCACAGAACAGATCAAAGGGGTAGTTGTTCATAATGTTACTCCAATAGATAATCAGGCTTTTTGATAAAATAATAACATTAATGTAGCAACATGAAGTAAATTACTCAAGATTTGACTAAAGATCCAGTTTATGGAAGCATTTTTGAGTCATGGTGTTCTGTCAGTCAAAGGAGATGGTGTTCAGACTGGAGATAAGAAAAGGAGGAGCCTGCATATAGAGAAACATTGAGAAGAGAAAGAGTTGTAGAGGAAAAGGAGGCGAATACTGTATAGTTCACTATATTTAATATAAGTCTCTAATGTGGTAATAGATTTTGTCATTGTTCACTTCCCTTCAGGAAACTCAGGGATTGTCTCTCTCGGGACTAATGGTGTAATCATGTCATACAGTGTGTGTACATGCAGACAATGTGAGTGTTCACATCTTTTAGAATCTGTGCTTGATATTTGTTTATTTGTGCCGACACTGCTCCGTCTCTTTCTCCCTCTTCCTCTCCCTCCCTGCAGTGATGGATAGATGCCTCAGGGCTTCATCACCTTCTTCAGTTCTGCTCAGCCTCGGTCTCATTCATCACGTCCATTAGGCTGCATTCAGATTGTCTTTTGTAAGTAAACTTTGGTTAAAGACAAAGAAGGAAATAGCCTCAGTCATTTAGTTTGAGGAGAAAATGAGAATATCAAGGACAGAATAATATGAATAGCATCTGAGGAATAATGCATAGCCTACAAGTTTTGTACAAATAGGCTATGTATATATATATATATATACATTGCATATATTTTCAATATTTGTCCCACATATTTTCATAATAATCAGAATGATCCCTGACTTGGTGTTTTGCTCTCTCGACTCATTGTTGATCTGTGTGCAGAGCTCTTTGCCCCACTGTCGCTCTCTTTCTTCCCTCCACACAAATACAGTGACCGCCTATCACAGCCTGACTGACCATCAGCAGCACTGGGAGAAATCCTACCCTGGGCTCTGTCCCATTTAAACATCCGTAAAGTTTTTAACATTTTCTGCAGGCAGGCAGGATTCAGCATAAACTCAGGAGCTACCAAATTCACTCTGTGATGTCTTGTGACAAGCGAACACACACACACAAACACACTGGAGCGCACCCCCCACACGCACACACACAGGTATGAAAACAATGCCCTCTAGGCTATGTCTGTGTGCAATATAATAAAGAAAACAAGGCCTAGCTGTGTTTTGTAGAATAAAATAAGATGAATTGAATGTGAGATGATGCAACATCATGAAATGTGCCACTCTCTGTGAGACACTGTTGTGAAGTCATTCAGTGTAAATATCCTCACAAACACAGATTGATCGTGTCACTGATGCTCATCTACCTTTTAAATCAGGCCTTATTGTTTTTGCTAAATGTTGCTTCAGAGCTGTCAGTACCTCTTACATTATGTGCAACTGATTTGATGTTTTATCATTATTTGATGTTGCTGCTTCACACAGTAAGTGCGACAGTTATTCAGCTCATGTCCATTTTATAAGTAGGAAATGATCCAAGCTTCTGAAGTGCGGCACAAAAGAGGTAAAAACAGAAAATTATATTTAACTAGATTCTTTCATTCATGATGAAACATTAAAATAATTGCTCTGCTCTCACCGTGGACAGTGTACAATTTTCACTAGTTTATTTCAAGTAGCTATCATCAACATGCGATTTCTGTAAGAGATGTAGAGATGAAATTGTAATTCAAACCACCAATGTTCCAGTTTTTCTTGTCACATTGTGAATTCAACTGTGCTCAAGGTTTTCGATTAGCACGTGGCTAATTGGCAGCACTGGAATATATGGCTTATTAAAACATCCGTACATTTTTTAACCATCCTCTGCACGTAGACAGGATTCAATAAGTGTGTCTCTTCCCCTTTGCCCAATCCGCTTCAAGTTAATCATCCAGAGAGACCCTCCAGAGGATTGACCTGGTCTGTCCTTCATCCTTTTGCCTCTTTTAACTCTTGTCAAGGAGTGGTAGCCAATTCAATATTACCCGGACACGGTCTCCTTTCCTTCTCGTCCATTCCTCTGAAAATGTCCTCTCCCATTTCTTTGCTGGTTCTACCATGATATGCTGAAAATTCCAAGCTATACTTTTCTTACAGCTGCCCACTCCAGCTCATACCTCAGCTGGTTTTGGCTGTTGGTTTGTGACATTTACATTAAAGCACGATACAAATGTTCCTGCACGGTACACCAGAGTTACAAAGTGCACTTCCAGGTGTTCCGGGAATGCTGTGGCAGTGACAGCGAGGCCATTTTCCCTTTTATAAGTTTGTATCGCATCAAAATGATTTTAAAGTTACTATTTTCAGATAGAAAGTACATTGAGCTGCTTTAATAACAAACATAGCCTGTAAATTAACCAATCAAAATGTTGGATGTGTCTGTGGTCTGATGTATGGAGGAGTATCTGTGTTTAACCAAACACAGATTTTAGTTACAGTTTATCTGAACATGTGATGACAGGAGAGGAATCTGTAACATGAAGACGAAAATGAATACTGGTGAATGATGACATACATTTAGTTTGTTATTCTCCAACTGTGCTGATCTGGTTATGAAAGGTACAGCTAGTGCAACCAAACTGGATCTTAAACACCTGATGTCCCTGTACATTGATCATGTGCTGCTCTGATACAGCATCTCATTCACCATAACTTCAAACCCCAGATGATCCTTAACTGTTACTCATTCCTGCTACCTCTTTCTTGACTGTGGCAATCATGGCTATGTCTTTGCAGATTTAACTTGTAAAAGGATTCTTTGCCATACGGTGGGGTGCCAGACAAGGAGTAGACTTCTGTACTGCTCGACATGATTGTTGTGTAGGTGGTAAAAGAGGTCAGCAGTGGTTTGAGTGTGTTGTGAGGACCGGTCTGCAGCATTATATCCACAGTTGTCCGACTTTTCATACCCAATCCATGAGGTATCACTTATTTTAGATATGCACTTCTTTTGTCTTTGTCCTTCTCCTGTTCAGAATCACTCTGCTCTGGTTCATGTGCACTATGTTTCCTACCTTCATCTGTACCATGTGGAACAATGTAAAGCATTGTCAATATATATTCACATTAGGAGTGTGGTGGCACAATTAAATGAACGATGAGGAATAATGTGAGTCAGTAGATGTTTTGTGCTCCATCCCCCCTAAGCTTCTCCCTATTGAGGAAGGAGATGGAGACAAGTACCTTTCCTTTTCTTTTGAGGAGGCTGAATAGAAACAATTAAAAGAAAGTTGTTAGTGTATCAGTATTAGTGTGGACTCTTACTTGTTTGAATCGTTGTCATGATCAGATTGGAGTGTACATTGTGCTGTAGATCACAATTAATTAATAATCTAAGTAGACCAGCCAAAAAACTGTAAGGACTAATTGACAGACTTTAAAATACTTGCTCTGCAATTGACAAAAGACATTTCTGTATAGTATTGTATACATGCTCAAATAAAACCACACAAACATTAATATTCCAAGTAGAAAGAGACTAGCAGTCAAGAAATTTAACATCCAGTCTTCTACTGACTGTGTCAAAATAAAAGAGAGCAGCAGTGAAAGAACAAGAAAGTATTTCCCATCAATCACTGTGGCTCAGTATTATAAGAAGACGTGTGTGGTCTGCATGGAAGCTCTACCTCATTGTTGTTTGTCTCATCGCTCTAGTGCCTGTTCTTGCCATTGGTTAATCCCTGGTTCTCTAGCATCACATGTAGTGTCCTTTGAGAATCCCTGTCCAGTGTTGCCCTATAACCAAGAACTCTGCTGTTTCAATATTGTTCCTGGGAAGCAGCTATATCTTCAGGTCTGCTGTACCCTAATGAAATATGGATGCATTGCATTCTTCCCTTGTCTTGTGTAGCCTCATGCATGGCCTCACAGCCGCTAAAATAGTCCATTATTGATATCAATATTGCAGAATCCTCCACTTGGTGAGATCATGTCTCATCCATATGCCAGGTCTCTCTGCTCTCAGCCATGCGGGACTAAGCTGTTTCTCTCTGCTGAACCTCATTCAGCCTCTGACATTTTGCCGTTTTCACTGGAGATGAGATCTTCTGTAAAAAGACATCACTTCTATCTGTTATCAGCATTTATATCATATTTCAACATTTCAAGTCCTTTATTCCGGAACCATTTAATGTCCCTGTCTGTATTTCACCCCCTCCAGCATGAGGGTCGATCATTGAAGTCAGTGTTTAGTGATCTTAAAATCTTATCTTGAGTTAATGTCAGGTCTGAGAGCTGTGGAGTTATGTTGTTGATGTACGGCTGAAATAGTATTTCAAATTTAGAGAGAGAGAGAGAGAGCGAGAGCGAGCGAGAGAGTGAGAGACTCCCAGAGCAGAAACACATTGTTCAAAAACTAAAGTAACCAAAGGTCAGACATAATTAACACCCTGTGGACACTGAACCAGCATTTTCAGAACCTAAGAAGCAATAACGGCAGGTTTTAAGGATGAAAAGGTGAAGTGTAAGTGAAATCATCTATCCAGACACATTACACAAGTGTCAAGCAGAGAGCTCCACATTACAGTGATTCTGACTTTTCCTTCTGGAAACAAGTCTGGAGTGAAAAGGGGTGATAATGGTTTAAGAGGTCACGTATTTCAGTCTTTGTTCTCATTGTGCAACGTGTCTCTGTGGGTGAATGTGTGTTCAGAGCACATTATCTGTTTGGGTGCATTACTAATACAGTACACACTGTGTGTTCTCTGTGTCAATGAGTGTGTTCATCATATTTTATTCTGACACTGCTGCATCTTTAACTTGTCACTATTGAGAGCATAGGTGAAAACCTTGAAATGAACACAGGTGGAAAATAACAAATCCAGTCAATAGCTATCAACAGCTCTTCATACAGAGACGTTTCTCTAATATTTACAAAATGTACTCACGAAGAGACTCTTGTTATTTCAGACTTTCCACATGAATAGGAAGCAAGAGCGCCGACTGAGACCTCCTCGACTTTCTGCCCTGAGGAGCAGTGGGTGGAAAAGCACTCACCAGATAAAATATCTACACACAAGATAGTGGGTTTTCCACAAGGGCAAACATGTCATGTTTTCCATATATTAGTGATTTACATTTTGGCACTTCTGAAATGCTGGAGATTTTATGAGGACTTTACTTAAAGATATAACATTTGCATTATAATTAAAACTGTCAATTAACAAATAGACCTGTTATATATATCTTGTTGACTTGTGTGCTTACATTTTCAAAAATGTTGCCCACAGTGTTTCAACATTACACTCATTTCTCTTTATTATTTACACTGATGTACAATGATAGCAGCTACCAACTATGAGTTTGCGTAGGAGTTTGCTGATCAGTCTACCATTTTCAAATGAAACAAGCAGACTTGGAAACCCCAAGTTAGTAGCGAGGGTGAGCTGGGAACATATGGCAAAGGCCCCTGTAAGTGGGGTCTTCAACTACCAGCTACAAAATATTTTTTTTGCTGCATCCAGTGGGAGGTCGGGGACATGTTGTCCGAGTGGGCCATGCTCAGGGCCTCCTTTGCAGAAGTGGCAGGTGGGAACTGTGGTCTGAAAGTTGCCTATGCATGCAGCAACGTAAAACCCGCTTTTGGATACCAGCAATGAGGGAAGCCATCAGGCTGAAGGAGGAAGCCATCCAGTCTTGTTTGGCACGGAGGTCTGCTGCAGCAGCTGACAGGTGTCCAAAAGCTAAGAGGGAAGCAGCCCCTGTGGCCTTGGAAACAAACACTTGGGTGGAGAAGGAGTTCAGGGAGGCCATGGAGAAGGACTAATGGTTGGCCTCAAACTTCAGCCATTCAGCCGCTCCAGTAGGGAAAGCAGGGCTTGGCCCCAGACATGGATGGTTTGCTCACACTCTTCAGCCTCCCCAAGAAAGTGTACTCCAGGCCAATTGTCAAACCGAGGGTACAGGCAATGCAGATTCTGTTCTGGCTTTGGTAGTGTGGATCAGCTATTTACCATTGTTTAGTTAGAGGAGTATGACCATCCAGTCTACATGTGTTTTGTGGATTTGGAGGAGCCATTTGACTGTGTCACTATGGGAACACTGTAGGGGCTACTGCTGGAGTATGGGGTGCTAGGGCCTGTAATAATGTCAGGGTGCGCAACAATGGCCAATGTGAACCCAAAAGCACGACACTTGAGCAGTCTCAGGAATAGCAAGAGTTCTGGTTTAATGGTATGATCAGGGGTCAAAAGCCAGGCAGACAGTCAGAGACAGCAAACAAATCCAAGGGGGCAGGCAAAACGGGAATCCAGAGTCCAAACAGGCAGGTCAGAGCAGAGATCAGGCAGAGCAGTGAAACAAGAGATAACGCTGGAAAGCTAGGACAAACACACGAGACAATCTGGCAAAGAACGGCGGAAATGGGCTGGTATATATACTGGGTGACTGATGACTGATAGAAAGCAGGTGAGTCTGGGGGGGTGGGGGGGGAATCCGTGGGAAGAGGTGATGCAGAGCAGGGAGGAGTGGCTGAATTCTGAAATGACATGATAATTTGTATATGTAAAACAAGATAACAGAAAATGAGAATGCTATGGACTGACTGAAGTTGTGACAAATAAGGGCCATTCAGTCCTTGTATAATCAAAGTGAAAGCTGTGTCCTTATCCTTGGCACAGACTCAAGCACGTTCCAAATGGTTATGGGACTCTGCCACGGTTGTTTTTTGTCACCAATTCTGTTCATGATTTTCATGGCCAGTATTTCAAGGCACAGCCATAGTAAGGAGAGTGTGCAGCTTGGAAACCTCAGAAATGCATCCCTGCTTTTTGCAGATAATTTGGTTCGCAGTCGTGTTTCCAGTGTGAAGCGGTCGGGATGAGAGTCGGCACCTCCAAGGTTCAAGCATCTGCTTGACAGCTTGGCTATGGAGAGTGACGTTCGAGATACCCTGCTTGCTAACTCTATGACCTGAGCCCAATAAGCAGAATAATGGATGACATGTAGTACAGCTCAAGTTTTCACCGTATGATCTTTTTTTTCAAAGCAGTTGAAACAACTTGTTGGTATGTAGATTGACAAAATACTGTGACTACCTAAGGCAATGGCAACAGACAACTCTAGGTTTCAGAGTTAATATATCGATTTAGTAAACCATCTGCAGTTTACATAGAATCACTCTCAGGGGTGGTTAGGGAAACAGTATACTGTGCTGCACAACACACGTGTTGTTTTTTTACATCGTGGTATGTTCAAGGTCACACAGAAAGAAAACTACTATGCCAAACTGATTTAGTATCCCTGAGATACCAAACAGCATTTTCTCACCCATACATTTGGATTCGATGGGAGACGGTGATAAATGAGTCGGTAAGGTCAAACACAGTGTGATACTGGAGCTGTCCGGTCTACAAGGTTTGAACTACCAGGTGCTACAAGGTGCTTTTGGTTTTTGTTTGTTTGTGTGTTTGTTTATTAGTTAGTTGGATTATGCCAAATTTACTCAACCAGCTTCCTTGATAGTTGGGGCGGGGCATGGCGTACGGAGGAATTCATTCAAGTTTTGGTGCAAAGCCAAATCAAGGGGTGGATCTTTTTTTTCTCCCACATTGTGAGATACGGTATTTTTCATACTAATAATATATTACATATATGTATGAGTGTGTGTTATTTGTGCAGATCCAAACAAAAATCTGGATTAATTTAATTTAAATGTGGTTTCATAAAGGGACTGTTGGGCCATTTTGGTATATACACTCCCCTAAGTGCCTCTGTAATTTTTCTTTTTTGTTTCTGTCTTGATATTGTGAATATACAATCATGTGAAAACTCAAACTGATTTTTTACTTCTCTCACTCTTCTCTCAAGTCAGGATATCCTGTAATGTTTGGCTCAAGTTGGAATTTTTTCAGCTTGAAAAGCAGCACATTGAAAACCTGGAGTAGTTGGAAGCAGTCACTCATTTCAGCTTGAAGCAAAAATCACTGGCACTTCACTCACATTCACTCTTCAGGCAGCACTAACAATCAGCATTCAGCATCAGGAAATCATTCACAACCCTCACATTGCCAGTTTTACTTCAGAGATTTTTTTTCTCGACACTGGCAAGGATTTCTGACTCGATTGCAGAGAGCACACAGGATATGAAGGAGTTTCTAAATAGACAAAGTCTTCACTCCTAGTCTGAAAATGTATACACACGGCATCAGTCAACTGTTTGGAGAGAAAAAAACAGGTACAGGCTTGATTCCTGGATTGTGGGAGCAAGTAGAGAGGTGTTGTTCATATTTATGTACAGTCTATAGGTGAGAAACTTGGAGAGAGGCCAGGACCCTATTGTTATTACTCATTTTGCCAACTGTGGACCTCCACAGTGAGATTCTTACGATACCATGTATTTTTACCATGTATATTTAAAATTATGTTCTGGGATGGTTTTTCATTTTGGATATCTGGATCTAAAATAATGACAAGTCACAACTGGATTGCAGACATATCAAATGGGGAATATTTCCTTGTAATAACACATCTATTGTATATATGATAACAAAATGTTATTGTGGCTATCTGAAATCAAATATTGCAAAAGTTAAATTATTTGTCCTAAGAAAAATGAATACCTGTTATCTGAAGTAACAATTGTGTGAAGGGATAATTGCTGATTAGAGAAATTGTATTTTTTTCTAGAAAGGCTAGATGCTCTAAACTAGCAGCCTAGCAATTCAATTATAAAATAGCTAAAGTCCTAAAAGAATGATTAGCAATTATTTCCCACTTCTGGATACTGGTTGTATGTTCGTGTAATTTGTGCATGTACTTTGATTTGATGTTATGTTTGCCCCCCTGAAAACCACAAGGCACCTCCACTGCCAGTTCATACAGAGCTTTGACAGCCTTACATGTAGTTTTGCAGGAGGTCCCTGTGCTGTCTGACTTGGTGGGTTATTTTTCAGAAGACATACATTTTTAACAGCTCCCTGAAGTCCTCTCACCACACATCATTTGCTGTAATGAAGAAAGGCAAGAAAGGCTTCAACCCCCAGATTAAGAGTTGCCAACAAGCAAAGAATTGTAGAGGTGTTAGAAAAAAAAGGATAGTGTCAGAATTTACAGAAACCTGGCATCAGGATTGATACTTTATTGTTGTGGCATAGCCTATTTGGCAGTGGGCTGTGGTTTACTGTGATCCACCGAGTGCTGGAGCATTTAAACATCAGTTTCCCACGTGAATTAAACACAAGCACCTGTTACTAGCCACGGACATTTTCCCTGTTAGGATGCCCTTCAAGTGTTTTTACCAGGAGGGACGTCCACACTCACTTATCTTTACTGTCTGATGCTGACCTGAGTCAGTGAACTCCGGCCCCGCCCCGAGCCACACTAAAGCCATTAGTTTCCAGCCATTTGATTAAATGTGACTATCGATTCCCACAGGAAATGAGTCAAGCACAGAATCACCTGATCTGAGCCGTCAGCTCCCTAATGGAGAGAGAGAGGGAGAGGAGAGAGAGAAGAGAGAGAGAGCATGGGTGGAGACAGGGTCTGTGGGTGGTCAGAGATCAGCAACAATGGAGGGATGAGAAGTGGGAGCAGATGAAAACAGCTTATGGTGAAATGCAAACACACACGGAGAGAATCATGCAGCACTTTATTGTTCCTGACTCATCTGCATCTTCCAACGGCCTGAGGGCTTCACAATGAGGATTGAAAATGTTTCAACATAAAGGCTTCTGATTTGATATATGCCATGTTTATAAAGGGACTGAAAATTCATGAAGCTTTTTCTAATGTAAATCATTTCCTGCATGTGGTTCTTCCTTCACAGTTTGACATTTTTCATTATGTCTCTTTATATTCAGATTTAGATGCAGATTTTGGGTTTCCCATGCTCAACATTGTCTCCACATAGGATATGAGGATATTATATCATTTTATTGGGTGTGTTTTTGTCCTTGCATTCAGCTGCTGAGAGCAGACATGTGACTAGACACAGTGACAGATCTATAGAGCATGTGTACCACCTGAGGTTGAGTCTCCGCGGGTTGTGTGACCTCAGGCTCTGTTGTTTTAATGTCATGTGTCGTGCTGGCAGAGTCAGGAGACGCTCCAGGAGTGGATGTGACCCACAAAGAGGTTAAGAGAGACACAGCAGGCAGGAGGCCAAGAGAGAGCAACACAACACAGTCCACTGCCAAGGTTGCACACCTACACTGCTACACACTCACAGACATATTGCCAGAGGTTACTCAACTGGTTGGCATAAAGATACCTAACACTGAGCTGGCTGGTTTTAACAACCTCTGGGTATGGCAAATGACAAGGAGCAGCCTGCCACAGCAGGAGAGGCCAGGATGAGAACAGTGAGGGAGGAAAGAGCCACTATCTGTCCCACAGGTGAAATACAAAACTGGAATAGGCGGTGATGGAGCGTTAAAGTGAAACCATGACACTGTGAATCCGAGCACAGCTGAGAGACTCCATCACCATTCATCTACAGTCCGGGACGGCTCAAATAATCTGCTTTCAGACGTTCAGTAAACCTTGCAGATACTCCGCATTTTCTCCAGAGAAAGTGCACGTGTGCAAAACGCAAATGTGCAACGCAAATGTTGCTCGACCTGGCCTCCTGGTATAAAGTCCGTAGAAATTCAGGAGAATTTGATGTGAGAGCACAGCAGGGGGTCCCCCACTGGATTCACCAAGAGTGAGTGGGGGCGGGGGGAGAGTTTGTGGTGAGAGCTAAGAGACCTCCCGCTGTGTTGTGCATGTGTGAAAGGCAAACTGCAGTTAAATTCCGTAGCCAATTCTCCGGATTTTACCGGCAGGTCATATCTGAAAGCGGCTATACAATGGTTCAGTAGTTGACTTAAGATATAGACATTAAGTGTTAGCAAAAGCATATGAACTAGCAAGGTGGTACGTTTCATTGTCATATACGTTGTTGGTAGCCTTGATGTCTCTGGCCTTCCAGTTTCTATCATCTTTCTTCAGTGCTGTTGTTATTTATTCCCAAATGTTTCCAGAAAATTCAGTTTGATGTTTGAATGGTGCGAGCCAATTAGCCGAGGCATCTTGCAACAAGTTGGGAAATCCGTCTGTTTCAGTGGCACTTTGGTTTTCACCTTGTACATTTTTCTCCGTTGAAGTACTTGTCAGTGACATGTAGTTATCCTGCATCTCCTTGGAGAGGCAGAAGTTCAGTCTGAATACTGTATGAGGTTTCTGCTTCAAAGTTATACTAAATAACTTACTTTAGAATTTTTGCTTCTGATGTGTCACCCTCTGTTTTTTTCCCAGTTATTGGCTTGTTGAAAGTGAGTAAGAGTATCTAATAATGTAACAATTCTCCTCCAACAGCTCCATCATCCTCAAAGTGCAACCACTTTGTTACTCGTAGTGTAAAGATGGCTGTTGTTGTGGTCCAGCAGGGAGCTATTTCAAAGTAATCAATACCAATCACTGATCCTCAGCCTCCACTGCAGATTGAAATGGAAAATGAAAACCAATAAGAGTTGAGAAGCCCAGCTATGGCTGAAGGTTTATGTACCGTGTAATGAGGAAAAGTACATTAGTCACATTAAAAATAATGACTGTTTATTATTTTGCTCTTTTTTTATGTGCCATGTGT
This sequence comes from Hippoglossus stenolepis, assembly GCF_022539355.2. Classification (NCBI taxonomy): domain Eukaryota; kingdom Metazoa; phylum Chordata; class Actinopteri; order Pleuronectiformes; family Pleuronectidae; genus Hippoglossus; species Hippoglossus stenolepis. The sequence goes on from NC_061486.1 coordinate 24,021,655, forward strand.
CATCAATTTAACAAGCACTGCTTGTACCTGGCTTCCCTATAAATAAATAATAGTTATTTGATTTCTTAGCTGCTGGTCTCAGCAGTTGAAATAATTACAGAGCTCAACAGTGCTGAGGTGGAGTAAATTTATTTTATTCAACAATGTTATTTTTTCTCAATTTAAGTAAATGCAGAAACCAATTACACTCTTGTATCCATCAGTATTTATTAAATGTATTCAGGTTCATGGGTTTAAACAAAATGTAGTTTATTGTTATTACCAGTGTGATACAGCATGTTTTGCGATTGCTAATTACTTGAATTTTAGCCTCTTACTGTGTAGATGGTATGTTTGTCTCCAGTGGCTCTCATCAACTTCCTTCTCCAGGTCATTGTCCAAGCAAAGAAACTCAAACAGGCTGAGAGTCGAAGCAAGTAATTGGCTAGAAAAGAAGCTGAGCATCGAGCATTTGAGTTTCTTAACCACACCTGGAACAATGATGAGTCGTCACTTAACTTGCACTTGTCATGTGACCAGAAACATAACGTCAACAGGATGGACATGTTGCTCTGTGTCTTATGGATGTCATGTTGTTTGCTAACACCGTTGCTGTAAGTTTTCAATTAGCTTATGAAGGTTGGGTACCATTCAGCATTTGTGTTGACAAAAGTCAATTACTGCAACTTTTACGTAAGTGCTGACTCTGAAAGTGAGATTCATGAGGGGAACCCAAGAAGCAAAGGACACCTATTTTCAGAACCGATTGCTAAACAAGGTCATAATCCCAGAGTCCTTTGTAGAGTTGATCCTACTCAATGCTTGAAGAGGCATCCTCCTTTTGTGCTGCTCTCACTTGAGGGGTCCCCCAGGGATCTGTTTTGGATCCTCTCCTGTTACATGTTTCCCTCATGCATAGTCATGACATGGATTTCTATTTCTATGCAGTGCTACACAGTCTCCAAATCGGACATGATTATAATTCCCTCCTTCCAACTTAGATAGCTACCAAAGATCAGTTTATTTATTTGCTCTGAAAGTTTAGAGAAGGTCACCAATGCTTTTAACACATCCCAACAGTTTTACAGCACCTCCAGACTTCTGCAGTGGACTTTATCTGCTATCAGCAAGTGAAACATCCAAAGATACAAAACGCTGCTGCCAGGCTTTGAACGAATACTAAGTGAAACTCCATACTTCCCTGTAACCGCCCTCACTGGTTACCTGCAGGATAAAATTGATTTTAAAAATGTTCAAAGCCTGCCTGCTCAAAGATCTCAGTTCCAAAGTTTCCGGTGAAGGTGACCGGGCCCTTGCTGTTCAGGCCCCTCAGCTGTGGACCTCCCTTGGATCTCAGTCAGGCAAACTCAGTTTCCTTTATGTAAACTATTCTTTAGACTTACTTTTATGTTATGGATCATTCTTAACATTGGTGTATAGCTTTTTTAATTACTTTGTGTTGTTATATTTTATGTTTTTTTAACTTGCATTTATTTTATAAAGCATATTAAAGCTTTGTGAAAGGTTCTAAATTAATAAGGTTATGATCGTAAACCAAATTGACTGCTGTGGAAGCTGACTCACTAAGTTCAGGTGTCTTAGAGTGAACACAAGTCTGCAGGTTCAGTCTCTAAGAAAGATAAGTATTCACTATACAGATCTTTTTACTTCATCAAATACTTCATATTAAATTAACGGCATAATGTTTTTCTGTCAGCTTCAAGTAAATAAATATCTGAGGTGAAAACATTACATCCCTCAGAAAAAATAAAAATAAAAGCATTAAATCCACTTCACTTCACAAAACAATGATTAATATTATTAATATATTTGAAAGTCACAGGGGAGAGAGAGATCCAGAGTTGCTATTTTTCTCTTCTCGTCTCTGTACTCCATGAGTCGTGTTGATAAAAGTCATTTTCTCTCCTTGGGAATTAACTAGTTTACAAAAAATTGTTCAAAAACATTTTTTCTTCTTCAAATTTACATTTCAGAGCTGTTCTGATTGCTCAGAGTTTTGAAATAGAGGCAGTGAGATATGTTACAGTTCAGATTGTTGTCTTTCCCGGCCCAGTGGAGATTCAGAATGAGCCAAATGTTACCCATTCATCTTCTGTTTGATTTCAATATTTTTAGACTGGAGACTTCTTATGATATCTTTTTAATCCTGGATTGCATTCTATCTTTCATTGGTCTAAAGTCATAACCGAACAACAAAGTCATTTTTTCCCCCTTTAATTTCTGTCAATCGACTGTAGATAAAAGCTCTCTGAAACACTCCTGATTCTGACAAAATGCTCACTTACATTCTGCAAGGATCCTCAACCTTTCTCTTGACTCTTCCATTTTCATTTACAGCCTCTTCATCTCTTCTTGTTTAAGACTCTGCTTGTTAATGACGTCTAATTGTAGTGAAGTGTGAGCTGAAAGCTGATTCTTCCATGTTACTGGAGTTGAGAGGCTTTTAATCAGACACGTTGTCTACGGCTGACTGTCTCATATCCCACTGAAGCCCTCTGAAAGTGATCCCTGCTCTGTTTGGGTCTCTGCAGTGACAGAGTTCAGGAGGAGAAATGCCTCTGAAGCTACAACTTCCCTTCCTCCTTCAAATGAAATCAGCTCCATCTGTCCTGTAAATGGAATGTGGAGTCAATCCCTCGTGTCCTTCAGTGGCTGAACACTCAGCGGCGATCAGATAGAGTTACACTGTACAGGAAGGACTGAGACGTGGTGGATGACCGGTGCTGAAATGTAGTTTCTAGGGCGACAGTTATCTGCTCATGCAGCACCTGAATCCGTGCTGGCACTGACCCAGCTCTCTAAGCAGCATGTGTCAGTTTGACTGACGTAGTTGCTTCACTGTGATCAATGTGAAAATTGGAATAGCACTCAGCAGAGAGCCTACAGAGTGCCATGCCCTTACATTTAATCAAGCTGCACCAAATTGTAGACACTCACATATATCAGTACCCCAAATACGTCTGATTTATAGATCCATTAATTCTTTATTTGGAAACTGGTGAAAATATTGTGTAACACAAAAATAAAACAAAAAATATAAACAAAAATATAATACCTCGCAATGCTTAAGGAAGTGAAAATATAATTCCTGCATCCATTGAATTGGTTGTTTCTTGGTCCACGTCCCATCCTTCCACCAAGTTTCATGGTGTTGTTTTGTGGTTTTTGCATAATCCTGTTGACAATCAAACAATCCAAAAACCTGACCTCCTTGGTGGCGGTGATAAGAGACAAGCATGTTGTTTTAAATGCTGATATACGTTAGCAGGAAATGAGTTGTTTTTCTTTTCCGCATTCTGTGTGAGAGGAGTTTAAGTTTCACTTTGAAGCCTTTTGACTCTCTTAAGTGATGCCTTGTTTTGATAGTATCTGTTGTTTCTCAGAATTGTTGACTTTTCTTTTCCATTTCAACTGAAATACGGCTTCTGTAAATGTTAAGACATGAGTAGGAAGATGATGGTGATTCTAATGATCGTATATACGACTGTGACCGTCTTTGTAGTTCTCTGTTATTGAGCAAGCAATTGTTTTGCAAACTAGTAAATGATCACAGAAAAATTGCAGAGGAACTGATCTGTGTCTGAATGTGAAGGTAAAGAGATTAAAAGTCAGACGTCAACCTGTCAATTTTGCATCGAGACAGAACTGTATGAAAGAACAATGCTTCAGCTCTCAATTTATCTGCTGTCTGTTTTATATGTTGGTCCTGCTTTGACGTCTTTCACTTTCCACTTACCCATTTTATTCTCTTCTTCCCCGAGCTGCAGTCCAATGCAATCCAGGCGGTGCTCGCTGTCTCTATGGACTTGGAATCAATTCAACACTAAAGTGAACGGAGGCTGGGTGCTGCTGAAAGCTCCCACTGGGGCTGCTTATACTTCACAAACTGATGGAGCGCTGACTCTCCTCTAGTGACTCTGCTCTGCTTTGCTGCGCTATATTTCCTTTTCCTCTCCCTTTCTACTTTTTATCTCCTCTTTTAATGGCAAGAGCACCGTGAGAAGGAAATCAGGAAAGTGAACGGGTATCAGACAGACAGACATATATTGAATTGAGCTCACAGAGTACTTTTCCAGCCTGTGGCCTCAAAACACCCCTGCACAGTCTCATTAGCTTCCTGTGACCGACTCCTGGGGCCATACGCCGATGCTGGTCAATAGGTGTGTAGGTGGAAGAGAGGCATCTGCTTCTGGTTTGGTCTGCCAGTGAGGGGGAAGCAAAAGTGTATCTATGTTTGACATTTTTAGGCTATAAATCCATTTTTTTTTTTTTATTTCTCCATTGAGACAGTGAATGAATTGGCCAAAGGTTTGTAGTGTATCTGGACCAGAAGCATGTGGAAGTCTCTGGAGATGACCATGCTGGGATTGATGATCACGTGCAATGTTGGGATGGAAACAGCTATACAATAGTGGGACATTTACACTCCCTGGCCATATGCTCTGTTGGTCCATGAAGTTTGACTGATGATGGAGTCGGACTCTGGAATGTGTTCTTGCCGCCATGTCTCTGTAAAGCACATAATAGTACATTGCCACTGGGTCTTGGTCGGCACATAGAGCTCATCCAGACATTCACCAGGGACCTCACGATTCCCTTAACCATTGAAAGAGGAAAGCGCTGTATTTTCTCCTTCTTGGTCTCGATTTGGCCGTGTACATCCCTGGTGTCACAGCCTCAACTCGTCTGTCTCGCTATGCTACTGAACATATGTTGAAACACACTCTCAGCAGCGGTGAGGAGGAATTGGAACAGCCAGACTACCAATAACATGAGGTGCATTGACCATCCTCTGAATTGCTTTGTGATGCACAATTTACTATATATGCAGCCTTTTAATGAAAAACTGACAGATTGTCTTCTGGCCTATAGCATAAGGACGATGGACATTTTGAGCCATTGCTCACAAAACGGCAAAAGAAGTGATGGGGACCAACATACATGCATTTGCATTGGACTCTGCAATGATTTTCTCAATGCTGACTGTGAAACAAGGATTTGTGCCAAGGGTGTAAGGGAGATTACATTAATAGATCGCATTATGAATGCAAGTCTGGGGGATATCCTTAACTGACAGAGAGCTCAATGCATTGTATAGCAATACAAAGTAAACAATTTGAAATGGAAAAACATCAACAACAAACTTAATTATACACATTGATCAAAACTCAATACGGAAATGCTCATAAATGGTGCTTTGCAGACTGTTATCGGTCCCATTCAGAATTAGATAGTTGATGATTAGAACCCTTGTTTTGTTTCATACGTGATTATACACTTTATGCAGATATCCATGTAAAACAACAGCGTGGCATCTAGTTTAACTAGTTTTTTTATTCAATTTGCTCTACAGAAATAAAAGCAGCAATAAGCATATGTATAATACACATTACATGGGTAAAACATTACAAATGATAGAAACAGTATTAAAGCACAAATTATAAAACAGATATTGTCTCATCAGAATGCAGGATTAAGTGATTAAGCGAAGGCACTGGAAGATAAGGCAGTTTTTTAACTCCTTTTTAAAGCAGGTTATGGTGGTTATGATATCCATTGTGAGCTGGTGCCAGTATGGGGCGGCAGCGTGGCCAGGGGCCATTTCACCTAATTCTAGGATCTGAGAGACCTCTTAGGCTTCTGTACATGTAACATTTCAGAAATATAGTCAGATCCCTGACCATATTGTCTCATACACAATGTAAAGTGTAAAAACCTGAGAATTTAAGTAATATGCACTGTTTTAGTTTTAATTTTGAGATGCAAAAATGCAAACGTAGTTATAGCTTTGATGCAGTCACTTAAATTAAGATCCTAAGCCATAATTACACCAACACTTTTAGCATGGGGTTTAACTCTTTAATGCTGTAGAATCCAGGCATCAAGTTGCAACCTGCCTTCTTCGTTCCCAGATACAAGTATCTTGGTCTCGTTTTGATTTAACTAAAGGAAGCACTTGGTTTATCTTGCTTAAGTTTTTGCAACATAACATAAATGAGCTCAGCTTTTCTTTTCATATCCTGAAGGAGATAATTGCACATACACCTCAGGTTCGTCAAAACGTTTTCATCTTCAGAGATGACTTTGAGCCAAACTCTCCAGCTGAACAGTTGCAATCACATTGCATCACCTGACCTTAAATGTGCACTGATCTGCTCTATTAATTTACCAGGTCGTATTCGAGAACAGCACTGGAATACTGATGTGGGACCCAGCATCATGATGACTGCCATTAATTGATGATTGCCAATTGGCTCAACCCTCGTACTCACTTTTATTGTATAGTGTATTTGGCTCTTTTTCATAAAACATCCACTAGGAAGGCAAAATTACCTCTAGATTTAGATTTTCCGACATCAACGAGGTACCAGGGTCGCTGTATTTTATCATGTGAAAATGATGATGAAAGCTATTATTCCTAGAAAGGGCTCTGAAATGGACGATAATAATATATATTTAAAATGTAATAGCTGACTATTTATACTTGTTTTCTCTACCAGATGGTGGGTTCGATAGCTGGGTCAATCTGCACCTGTCTAAAATGACTGAGGAGTGCGTATGCTCATAGAAGATGCCATTATAACACTGTTTACAGCTGCACCTGCTTCACAAACAGTGAAGCTAGTGGGTGGAATATGTTCAACCACTAGCAGGTTGTATCAATTTAAAAACAACTTGAGCCAAACATGTTGTGTGGGTGGGGTATTCACATTTGCTGCTGTCCTTCACTGAGCCTTGTCATAATTCTGTATGGGAGAGGGACTGATGAAGAGCATGACAAAGCAAGGTCTTCTCTATCTATATCTATGATGTCAAGGAAAAAAATAAATAAGGAAGAAATAGACACATGGTAATTTGAATGTGCTGTCCCATGGGCAATTGAAGGAAGTAAGAAAACGCAGAGCAGGACTAAAGATCACCAACACAAATACGTCAACATCCTATTCATAACGGAAGAGTTACATAGAACACAATCTAGATATTAGATATTAAGTGGGAAAGTGTTATTGCCAAATAAGCCATAATCGATATACTGATGCTGTTAACTTCATATTTTCTGCTAAAACATCAAGCTGAATGAGAAAAAGTGTAATTTCCACTTTGGTGAAAGTCTCTTAATGCTCAGTAACTGTTTTATTATAGCTATCACAGTATATATGTGGGGCAGAGACGAGCTACTCAGGCTTTACCCTTGTTATTGCAGAACAGGCACCAACATAAATCCAAACTCAAACTTAAACTTGCCAGCGGCTTCTGCTGGCGTCTCAGCTTGGCAGCTCAGATCAGCTGTCCAGTCTCTCCGTGTTTCTCTCCGTGTTTCTCTCGTTCTCTCCGTGTTTCTCTCCGTGTTTCTCTCCATGTTTCTCTCCGTGTCTCTCTCCGTGTTTCTCTCCTGTTTCTCTCCGTGTTTCTCTCCATGCTTCTCTCCGTGTTTCTCTCCGTGTTTCTTTCCGTGTTTCTCTCCATGTTTCTTGTCATGCGTCTCCCTCTGGAGAACCAGAGGACCAATCGGCTAACAGCCCTTAGCTGCAGTGATTAATCCTCCGCTACAGGTAGAGGTGCTCTCTGAGCCACCTCGATGCCCACATACCCCCATCGCCAAACTCAGGCCGGGTGGCCATCCGGCCTGACCTACTCACCCCCCACTCCCCACAGGCCAGGAGAGGAAGCCAGCCCCTGCACAGAGTCTCTCCGGACATGGCCACGTATTCCTCCGCCATTAGAATCAGCGCTGTCTCGGACGGCAGGTGAGCATCTCTGGCTGCGTGGAGCCAGGAGCCACTGTGGCACATGTCGATGCCACCTGGGTCTCCCAAACCCAGCCGGAGACAAAGCAGTTGCTTTTCAGCCTCTTTATTTGGTGACCAGGTGCAGGTCCGACACATAACCTTTTCAGGTTTCTCGGCTCAGCTCTGTCTGTGTCATCTCCAGCCCTCCATGTGTGTCACAATATGTATATATATATTCACACATTAACTTTAAAGACCTCATGGGTTTAATACTTTCTTCAAATAAATGGAGTTTTGAATGGATAATGGCCACAGACCGTTTTCAGATCGAAGACACTTAGTGAGCCAGTCTGAGGTCCTCACTTTTCTGTGGTGTCTAAGCTGCCTGGCATTTCTACTCACATGGCTGGCGAACCCTCAGTGTATCGCATAATATAGACATGGCTCCAGATTAGATGAAATGGATTGTTGGATTAGTATGTATCTGATAGAGTGTTGGAAATGTCAATCTCCTGGATGAGAAGGGCAAAAGAAAAGACATACAAAAAAATATATATATATATAATATAAAAGAAATACTGGAAAGAGAGGCCTGATGTCCTCCCTGGTCCTTCATAGCTACTGACCATGCTTATGATGTTAGATTATGATGTTATCATGGCTCAATGGCCCATGAGAAGCTATAATGTGAGCAAATGGAAACAGAGATTGGGTTTTCTCCACCATATCGCTCTTATGCTTTTTTCATCTTCCCTCCAAATGTCTCTGTTTGTGAATACTCTACGGCTGGAACAAGGATGAATGTTGTAATGATCAGCGTCATGGAGAGTGGCTTCCAGTTGTGTGCATCTCACATTCAGTAAGAGCAGATTCCCCTTTTCTCTCTGATAACTGAAACAAAGTGTTTCATTTACTTTAACTTTGCCAGAAAAGACTCACACAGGTCATTGCATGAAACTGTTTGCGTGAACAAGCATGAGCTCCTGCATTTGCGTGTAAACAAGTATGTAAACTGATACACAGATTCTGTAAGAGCTGAAGTGGCTGCTGAATTGTGGCCATGAGAGCTGACATAATATTTACGTTACATATCGAAACTTGATATTAGTTCCGCCTGTTGGCAACAATGTTACAGACCGTGAAACCTTCACACAATGAGTGAAACAAACCTGACAAATCTATTTCTATCACAGACTTTCAACCTTTTCCTGATTTGACAAACACATGCGCTGAATCGTTGTAATGAATATTGTACTGACAGCTCCCACATTGAGAGATTCAGAGTTTGATTAAAACAGCTAAATTAAAGGAAACCCATGCAAGATTCAAATTAACTGACTGCATGCCGCTGAGGATGGATCGGCAGGCTGGTTTCATGGACATTCTGCCTGACGTAGTTTTGTCTGAGTCGGTTTTATCTAAATCTACTTTGTCCGAGGCTTTTTGGTCTGAATATGTTTTTACTGAGTCCGTTATGTCTGAGTCTGTAATGTCTGCGTCCTTTGCCTGAGGCTGTTTGGTCTAACGTTCAATGGTTCCACGTACTGGACAGAGGTTTTCTTTAAACCCTAATGCTTTTTCATTTGACATGTGAGACACCTGAGGATGTCCTAATATGAACGCTGCGTTTGTGACCAGAGGGTTTGTGAGACTTTGTTGCAAAGAATAGATTGTAATGAAGTTCTTCACTTCTGTATTTCTTTCTCTTTCTTTCTTTTTCTTTTTCCCCCGAATGTCTGACATTTCGAGGCAATACATCTGTCAGCCCTCACCTCACTGCCTGCACAACTTTAGTAATTGAAATGGAAAAACCTGGTTCGTTATTAGGTGTGACATTTTCCGAGATCTTCATTCATCATCACTGAGATTTTCATGATTTAGTTCTTATCTGCTTCTAGTGTCATTTTACAACCCCAAACCATAAAACATCTAACACAGGGTAGACTGTAGTATCACTATAATGCAGCTTTACTCTTCTTGACTCTAAAAAAACTTGTTTTTTAATGACATACTGAGTAACTATAGTTCCACTAGGTGTCGACCACTTGGTCTCTTGATTGTAGAGAGTTGAAGGAGAGAGGAAAGAGATGGCAGCAGAGGTTCTGTCTCTGTGTGTGAACCGGATTCTAATCAGACTTAACTGATCATCTCATTAATCCACAAATATTAAAGGGGAATTCCAGTATTCTTCAAACTGGGCGATATACAGTATATGGTAATTACAAACAAGTTTGGCAGTTGGCCCAGGAAATTGCCTCCGTCAGCAGGTGTGACAGTGGCTACAATGTAATCTTATGGGGCAACTGCACAGTCAATTAAATGTCCTTGGACCAAACGTGTTTTTTGGCCAATAAAAGGCTCATTATGTTATTCCTGGTCTGGCAACATGTCAGGTCAGCACAACTTAAGTCAATAATAACCTCCGCTCAACATTTTTCTTGAGGGAAAGATGCTTTGGGTGAGCTTTTCGTTTCCTCTGAGGCAGTAGTCATCACAGTCTCAGTGGTCAGCAAGGCGCAGCGCTTTGACAGGAGTGTTTGCTTTCACTTTTAGCTCCACTAGCCACTGCTCAGGCATTTCCATATCAGACAATGGTAAGTGATGAAAGACAGGCATGAACCAGTGTTCCTTTTTCTCAACTCAAACTTACAAACTCTGCCCACCAGCTCTCTCTCTCACTCACATTTCCACCTCCATCTTCCTTCACATTTTCAGGTTGTAACATATCAGGGATTGACTAGTTTTCAGTAAAAGTGTAGGAAAGAAGCAGGGAAATAAAGGGACACCAGTCAGAGAGAATGTCAGAGGGAGATAAAGATAAACATCAGCAGAGACCTGATGCTGTGCCTCACACTCAAACCAACAACAGCCCCCCCCTTCTCTCTATGTGCTGCCATCCATTATACCTTCTTTTTGGTCTCTTCCTCACTCCCTCTACAAAAAGCGGTACACATTATTCTACCATAATTACTTTGGTTGAAGCTGTCTTTCCATTAGTGCTCCGAATTCTGACCTTCTCATCTGAGCATGTGTCCTCTTCTCTGCTGCAGTTAAGATGGTGCAGTACATGATGGTGGTCGAATGCTAACTATTTATTTCTGTCTCTTGCTTTTCTTTTGTGGTTGCTGTCCCCTAATGTGCTGAACATTCATCTGTGGATCTTGCAATGCAGGTAAAACACAACTAGTTTGTATCTGATGTTTGAGATTGAACTTGTGTGCAGTGTGAAAACAACCAGGGCTTCTTATTGCTATGGACCCAGTTGACCCCTCTGCTTTACATGCTGCTATTTCGAAATGTCAAGCTGACAGGAGAAAAAAGGATTTCTGTTGCACTTTCAGTCGTCTCAGCTTCCTCCTACGTTGCACTGTGTTGACCAGTTGCTGCTTGTTTGTGTTATTTCACCACATGCCGTGGCAGCCATATGGTTAGTTCGTGTTTGCGTGAATAACTGCATTTTCCAGATTCAGCCGCTTTAGTGCCAGAACAGCTCACAGCCACAAAACCCACAGATGAGCGTCTTCTCACGAGACCTCATTGTGAGTAAGGTAAAGAGCCGTGTGTGTGTTCCCTGTCCTGTGTTTCCTGGTGGTCGAGAGTCAGAGGAGATGTAGGCAGCAGCACTGCAGCTGCTCGCCATTATTCATGAGGAAAGGTCACATGTGGTTCTGCTGTGACTTTTAATGTGTTGGTCAAGTGGCCTATTTAATTCTTCACTGCAATGCAGCTCATGTTTAATAAGCTGGCGAAACCCGGCCTTATTCAGACTCACGCCTAAACTCTGCTGTGCTGTCAAATGTGTGAATGGACGGGACTGTTTAAACCGCATGGATTTGAAAACACAATCTATGTATTTCGGTTTCTTTTCTGAGGGGTAACACTCCAGGATGTTCTCTGCATTGTGTGCAGTGTTTCAGGTTAGCATGAAATCGCCATTGCCTAAAGAGATGCATGCACACATGGAGATGTCACAGGAGCTACACGAGAGCACAAACAGGCTGATATGTAATCTGGCAAGTCTCTCACACACAGCTTCCTATTGGCAGAGCCCACACACCCTGTTTATATATTTATTAGAGCCAAAAAACCCTTAGTGTTTGATTCTAAATTCTAGTTTCCAACACCCCTCTTTTACTCGTGCGCTCCACGAGGACCATGTAGGCTGTAGGAAACAATCTTCCACAATTTAGTGGTTTCATTTTTAATAACACCAATCCACATCGGTAAGTAAGATGTGTAATCATGCACAGCATTCATCATTCATTATCCACAGCTTAATGATCTAATCCTGCATGCACAAAGTAAATGTTATGCTGTTTCTTAAAGAGGACACATGCTGTAGTCAGATATACTCCAGGACTGTACCCCATGTTTGAATAAATTATTTAAAAAAAAATCTATTTGGCAGTTTCTCCGTGGTTTGAGCGTTGAGATGATGGCGGTTTTTGACAGAGCCATACACAGTGTGAAGTTACCCATCAGAACATCACAGTCAGACATGGGCAAAGTGGTCAGCGGTCTCAATCTGTGGGGAAAACTCAGGTCTGACAGGAGATGTGGAAGCGAACAAGCTAACAAGTCTGCAGAGATTTAACCGCCAAATCCTTGGGGAAACCGCAAAGGCCTGTGCTTCTCTGCTCAGTCAGCTCAAGCAATGCAGCTGAATCCAGCAGCTGGATGCAGTGGAGAGATCAACCCAGTGTGTAGGTGGGGAGTGATGTTCTAATAGCTTGAACCGTGGCCCTGTGTTGCTCTGCTGCCGAGGCTTCGGTGACTCCAGCCTGACACATCCACTTCAGTAAACATGACGTCTGTCAGTCACCCTGTTGAACTCACTGGACAGATTTAATTCATGAAAAATAATATTTCAAAGGGAAAAAGTTTGAATTTACTGCAGTACCAGAAGTTGTTCTGAGGCTATGGCAATTTGTGTACTGTGGTGTGTGTGTGTGCGTGTGTGCGTGCGTGTGTGTGTGGTGTGTGTGTGTGTGTGTGTGTGTGTGTGTGTGTGTGTGTGTGTGTGTGTGTGTGTGTGTGTGTGTGTGTGTGTGTGTGTGTTTTCTGCCCCAGAGAACCAGGAGTCTTTCATGTTCAGTAGCTCAGGGATGTTTAAATTTAAATTTAACATTTAAATACACACCCTCTGACACCACAAAGACACTGCGAGTTGGATGAAAAATCATTTTTTCCCCTATTAATTCTGCTGGTTTTTCACTTCAGAGAGTCAATCGGCTGCAAAGCAACATGTTTGAGCTATGAAATGTCAGTTTCCATGTACAGTATCTTGTAGGAATATTGCCTTAAGCCTCCATAAAGGTGTAGAAAAAATAAATAAATAAACCCTAACCCTAACCCTAACCCTTTAAGAGCAGTCTTTAAATGACTTTTTCTTAAAAACAACTGCAAACTTACACTTTTCAAAAAAATATTTTCTGCTATGTTGTTAATCACGACTAGAACTAGAACCTATTATGTGAGTGAACAGTGTTTTGTCACCATGACAAATAAGGTATGCACTTGAAAACTGCTTTGGAACTGCTGTAAATAACTAATTCCAATGGAAAGTAGCTAAAGCCTGTTTGAAGAATCACTAAATGTCGCTTAATGACTTAATACCCTAATTGGCATATTGATCCCACTGTGTTGTATTTGCTTTCTGGCGGGCAAACACACACACCTGCCATGATGGTGTGTGTGTGTGCCGGTTTCCCTGCTATTCTCCCTTATTAGAATACGGCTGAATTCCCAATAAAGCTTTTCCTGTGTGCATGTTTTTCTGTTTCGGTTGTCGGCATAGTAGTGGTGACTGAAACATGGCAGATTATGGTACAAGTTAACCAGCATCACTTCCAAGCCATTTCCAAGCCTGACCATGTAATCGCAGGGAAATACTGGCAACTGTCCTTTCTATAGAATGGAGCCAGGGTTTTCCCAAAAAGACACTAGATTCGTCGCTATGTGCCTGTTCTAAACCTGCCTGTTTGGAATGGACTATTGTGTTCTCTGTGTTAATGCTCGGGAGCTACTTCAGAAATTCCCCATGTCATTATTGAGTCCTCCTCAAACTGTTTGACGATATAGATTCACTTTTTATTGTTTGTGTGCTGGATGTTGTGTGCAGAGCTTTTTATGAACAGTCTCTGGTACAGAGTGAAGTTAGGAGACTGCGTTCATCCCAACTGGTTTATCTTCAGTGACGATTTTGTGGTCAATGATTTTTTAATCAAATGAAACTGAAATTAATTTACTATTGTTCATGTGTGTGGTTCATATGAGTTTGAATTATTCACTTGACTTGTGTTATTTTTGCATACATGTCGGCTTTTCAAAGCTCTGTAATTCAGATTGCTTCTGGTTCTCAGGACCACTAACACTACTCATCCCAAATGTGAAGTCGATTAGATGAACAGTTTGTGAGATATGCTTCCCACATTCAGACAGACAGACTTTTTTTTAAATTGACATAGATTAAAAATGGCTAAAGAGGTCTGAGGAGTGAACAAATGTGCAAAATTTACATTGCTGCCTGTAAATCCCTCCCCGATGGTGGAATATAATCTGTTTGCGCCTATTCATTGTGAACACTGTGGCCTGTCCCGCCAAAAACACCATGTCAACATTTTGTCTGGTAAACATTGGTGTTGGCAACTCACAGGGGTTTCTGGTTTTACAGCTAAAGTGTTAGAACTTTGGAGGGACGCTATTTTTCTGGAAGCCAGTGGCTGATGCCATCTGTGTTGATGAAGTAGGCATCAACACACAGTTAATTGGTTCCCTCCCAAATATCAGAGTGGTCCATCAGTCTGGACATGTCCTTGTGACCCTCTCTGCCCCATAAGGCTCATCAGAATGGAAAGTCATGTGGATTTTTAAGGAGAGACAAAATAGGCGTTTTGACAGTTATTGGAAATGCTGCCCTCTCTCTTTGACCCCTGTTCATGCGTCCGCGGTGCTGAACGGTCCAGCAGAAGCTACTTTTCACCCCTCTGCTTATTCCTATCAACAGCCATACTGAGGGATAAAAGAGACACTAACTGGTTTATAAATGATCTGACGTAAAAAAAAAGCCATGGTATATTTATCACACTGTGCATGGTGTCGCACTGAGCCTGTTGACAGTTGTAAAATAATTCACTTACTCATCTCAAACATCCTCAGCGGGATCAACTCGTTGCCTGGAACAGCAACTTTCCTCCTCGCTGTCTTCACCGCTTTCATCTGAGCGGAGTTTGCAGTCATTATCGCTCAAAGCTTCAGCAACAGAGAAGTGTCCGTGTGGCATCTTTCTCTGCATGTGTGCAAAATAAAGTAACTTGTCAAGTCAAGTTAAATTGGACATTTTTACTCGTTATTGCGCTTCCTAATGACCCAGTAACAACTACCGAATCTTCACGCTGTTGTGCCGTGAATTGCTCAGTTTGCAATTATATGGACAACCAACATCTGCTTTCTGACTCAGTGACTGATATTTGAATTTTCTTCCTTTTTACTCCCCTCACATAGTTCTACAGAATATGTTCACTGTCTCGCTACATATACGCTTTAACTCAGACTGTGGAAGGTTTGAGGTTTTCTCATGTTGGGGGTTGAAATGCTTGATTTTAACTGTGTATGTATCGAGACTTTATGTCCTGACTTCAAATGTGTTAGTCGTTTATTCAATTTTTGTTTATTCACTGATTTTCATCAACCCCAGTATCAAAGACTAAAGTAATTTCCCTCACATTTCAGAGGGATTTTTAAAAATCATTTCTAAAAGACACACACATGCTTTATTTGATTAAATTCAATCAGGTTCATTTTTATTTGTATAGCGGTAAATCACAACGTACGTTACCTCAAGGCACTTTACATTATTATAGAGAAACCCAACAGTTCTCAAAACCAGCTAGCACTGGCGACTGTGGCAAGAGAAACGATTCTCTAAACAGGAGGAAACCTAAACAGAGCCCGACTCCATGTGGGCGGCCATCTGCCGAACAGTCGGGGTGAGTGGAGAAAAATGGGGGTGATAGGAGAGGTGATTCAAAAAAGGGCAGAAGAGAGAGAGAGGGGGAGAGAGACCAGACTGGTTGTTATAATAATAATAAAAAACTAAGATATTTATAAATGTAATGATATGATTACTGATAGCAATAGCAGTTAATAATAATAATAATAATAATAATAATAATAATAATACATTAATTCATTTGAATATACTTCAACTTATCTTCTTTACATATATGTAAGTCCAACATAACGATGACACATATAGTTTATGATGCTTGATTATAATAGGATGTCATCGTCTTTCACACTTCATGCAGCTTTGACCATGAAGAACTGAATGACAGCCAAACTGAAATTGTCGGCTATTGGTATGCAGGCAGTGTAACTACATGTAGTGTAAAAATTTAAATTTTTTAAATTGAAATCAGCAATTGTGTCTGCAGATCCATTTACGGATTTACAGATTTGTCTATATATTGACAGGTCTATTCTATGTATTTACAGCTTTGTATAATCTCAGTACAACGACAAATCTGATTATGCACACGCAGACTTCTTAATGCAAATTTTGCGGTTTACTGTAAACATTCACAAGTCTCACTGTGCATTTCAATATCCTTTTAACGCATTCATGCCCATGGCCCGAGAGACAGCTAAACCACTCTCCGCCCCCATTTTCCAACAGATCTACTACAAAACTGGCCCCATAGATTCAGTCCAGTGTTCAGCTCCCTCTCAGTCCCAGCCTCCGTGCAAAACCCGTTGACGTCGGCGAGCTGCATGAAGAATTGGTCTGTGACAGTTTAATAAAGTTAAAAGGTTTGTGCTGTGGAGCTTCAGATCTCCACTTTAGGCTGTCATGGTCAGACATCTGTCAGGGCTATGCAAGACAGCGAGGAGGAGGAGGAGGAGGAGGAGGAGGAGGAGGAGGAGGAGGAGGAAGAGGAGGAAGAGAAGGAAGAGAAGAGTGTTAGAGAGTCACACAGAGAGGAAGAGGACTCGTTTTTATCCTTGAAGCACGATCAGTGTCAAAAGAAGCACTCATTCAGTCTTTCCACACAATGGTCTTTAGTTACTATATGGGGAACACTGTGTGCACATGACTCCACTTTTGTATAGCCTCTAAACTGTAGACATTTTAATGCTACATGTTTTAAAAAAAAAATACATTTCCACACTTTGTAAAACACACATTTAAAAAGAAAAAGAAGAAACAATTGTTACGTGGAAATAAGAGTCAGTATTCATTGATTTTTTTTTTTTATTCTTCCATCTGCAGAATGAACACCACGAGAAAATGAGTGTGCGGTAGCCTCAGAGCCAGACCAATCAGAGAGGTGCTGCTTATTCACTCATGCAGATGGGTCTGGTCGCCCCTTCTATTAGCACTGATTTTCATTCCTCATGCAGCCTGTTCAGTCAATCACAACTATTTATCTAAAATAGGGCAGGTTTGATTGGATGACTGACCATAGCCAAAGCATTTTCATTAACAGCCAAGAGGGCTGAGGTGTATAGATCTCTTGTCTCGTCTTGAAAATAGAAAATAACTGAGAGGACCCAGACCCATTCTCAAGCGTGAAGCAGTGAGGCTAATGTTACGGACGACACATCCGTCTTGCTCTCATTTAAGATTTGATTTGATTCTGATTCATTTGTCTCTCCTGCATAATGAGAGACGTCTTTAAATGAATTTAAAAAAATGTCTTTTAACGGTGGGCACATTTTAATTTGCAAATTATCAATATAATGAGCAATACACAAAATAAGGTGTGAGATAGATGGATGAATCGTTTTAGGGGAGTTCAACAAATGAGATTTAATTACTTCATTCGACCATCTCAGAAGAGTGTTCCTTCACTTTAACTTGTCATTCAAATGTGGCCTATTTTTCTCCTCTTTGATGAGAACATCAGTGGTTGAAGTGGAACGTTTTTATCTGGATGTTTACCTTTTGCAAAAGAGCATTAGGCTTATTTATTCCACAGTTTTAGAGCAACAGTACTTGTACTCATGTGGCCTGACGTCAAAAAGGTTCCACCGGGCTCTTTCTGTGTGGTCGTGCATGATCTAACGCTGTCTGTGTGGGTTTGTCAGGCTTCTCCTGCTTCCTCCCCCAGTCCAAAGACATGCAGACTGCGGATTAGGTTCATTTGAGACTCTAAATTAACTGTAGGTGTGAATGTGAAAGGTTGTGTGTCTGCATGTCTGCCCTGTGATATGCTGGCAACATGCACCACACCTCTCGCCCAATGTCAGCTGGGATTGGCTACAGCTCCCCCCCCCGACCTTTAAAGGATAAGTGGTATAGGTGATGGATGGAAGTTGTTGAGTCAAGTACATCACCATTGTAAACAGATGGAAACCAGATTTAGTTCCATGTAACAAACATCAAAGTGGAAGTCATAACAGTAGCATGTATCTGCAGTCCCATCATGCCTGTAAAGTCCACAGTTGAAAAATTACAAAATTACTTTTGGCTCCCCTTTAACAAATCTGTAAATAAACTGTACCTTTTTTTTTAACCACATTTACAGAGTCAATGAAGAAGTATAAATTATCGATCATTCTGCTGACAGTAAACAGGTCTGTGGGCTCCACTCTGCATTCGAGATGAGCACGCGAAGGTCCCTGATTAAGCATGAAACAGTTTTATTCACATTTGCATTATAATAAGCCGTAAGGGATGACTGGCCTTTGTGGAAAGATAAATGTATTTCTGAGAGATGTAATAAACCCACTGTCTTGTCACTTGGGATTTATGAGCTATTGAGGCATGTTGCAAACATATTTGTGAAAGATTTAATCACTCAAACGCGGGGTAGTCACTAAATGGTGAAGACATTGCGGTGAGTGGAATCTTTCCAGCAACAGACTTACTTTTTAACAGTTAAAACTAGGGCTGTCAAAATTAACGCTTTAACGAGGGATGATTAATTAAATTAACGCATTCATTATTTTAACGCATGCGCAGAATGACCCGCTCCATGTCCCCATACCCGCCCCCAACTCACTCGCTCAGAGCGACACACGCAGTGAGATCAGAGCTCGTTCACGTGAAGCAGCCGGTCAGTGACTTTGTAGAAGAACAGTGAAACACAGAGTTTCTCTGGTCTCAGCTGCTCAGAGATCAGCTGCTTCATGATCAGAGCAGAAGCTGCAGCTGGTTTGTACCGAGCTGGAGTTTATGTGTCCTCCTCCACTCTGCTCTCACTCCAACTAATAAACACCCATCACTAGTTATCAGGACCTGATCCAGATCAGTACATGAAGTCACTTATGTTGTGCTCAGTACAACACGTGACGCTCACAGTCAGGACTCAGTGTTAAAATGAGCGGAGCGACACGCAGACGTGATCCGACACCATCGATTCAGAACCAAACGCATGACCGGACGTTTGTCACCTGAATCATCCCAATACAAAATGAACTCTGAACGTGAACTAGTTCATTTTCTTCTGCACGAACTGAACTTGGAACTCGTTCTTTTTAAGAGTGAACCGGCTCAACTCTGCTTCTACAGATGGGCTCAGATTCAGATTTCACATTCACATTTAATTGTGCAAAGGTTTGGTTGTTTGTTTGATTTAAAAAAGAAAAGAAAAAGGTTTTATTCAACCATCCTATATTTGCTAAAAAAAAAAAAAAGAGCAAAGGCTAAGATGCCCCAATTGTTTAGGATAAAGGTTTCTTTGAGTTTGATACAAAATAAATCATCCTATGTTTGGTCAGCGGGATAGCAAAGAGACAAACACATTTAATTATGGTGTGGTATGTTTTAGTTTGATTTTTCAATCTTAATAACTCTATTTTTTGGACTTGTCATCAATAAAAAAACAAATGATAAATGTATATATCCGCCTTCTGTCATTTATATATATTATAACAATATACCGAGAAAATGGGGATTTTTCGGGCATTTAGAAATGTTGATTAATTGTGATTAATAATAGCTACCCTGTGATTCATCATATTAAAAATTGTAATCGTTAACCCTAACCCATGCAGCAAGTTCAGGACACACACTAAGAAAACACCAGGACACCGCAGCTGTAATAATATAACCTGAAACAAGGACTGCATCAGTTTACATCCTCTTTTCACACAACTGAGTCTCTGTGCTCCAAATGCGGACTGAGAGGGATTCCTGGGCGTAAGCACGACAAATACTCAACATATTCATATAAAAATAAAGATACATAAAACATGAATCCATTTGTCAGTAAAGATAATATTCTAGCAATATTACAACTGATTTCACATAACCATTGAGTATTTATATAGGTACAAGAAATCCATACCCCCCCTTCTCTCTTATGTGCAAATGGAACATCCCACCTGAGACAATACCATGTCAATCAATGTATAGGGGCTTAAAGTTGGCTGGAATACTAAACCACACCGTTACACACAGCTGTTTGCAGGATGCATAGCGATGAGGTAATATATCGCAATTCTCGTTCTGATGTCATCCATCTAGTTTGTAACTGTAATGGACATTTACTTAATAACCACCCTGTTTATGCCTACTGCAGACATTTCCATCTAGGGTACAGCTCAATATGAACTTTATACGTATAGCATTTGCACAGAAACAATGTACAGACTGGGTTTTATTATGCACAACAGACAGCCTACGGCCCTGTGGTGTCTGACTGGTGTCAAACTGAAACTAGACAGATACCAGCTTGGTTTAACCCCAGTAGGTGCACAGGCTATATGCACAAAGTTCATATCGAGCTGTACCGTCTATGGAAACGTCTGCTGTAGGCATCAACAGGGTGGTTATTATGTAAATGTCCATTACATAACAGACCTGGAGTCGGCGAGCAACAGACTCGGGAGCACTGGTCTGAATGGGTTAGGCTTTAGCCGTGCCTTTAGTCTAGCGCTTAGCCCAGCCCGGTTCTGTTTCCGCTCCCTCTGCCATAACATAGGCTTTTCCAGCCTCACTGCAGTGAATCTTTGGTCTGACTTCGAAGGGAATCAGTCCCTGCGACAGACGTTGAGAATAGTTTAAAAAGCCAATTTTCTCTCTGATTGTCTCATTTGCTGTTAAAGGTCATAAAGAGGCAGCGATATTAGAATAAGACTGTTTCATAACCAGTTAGAAACTCCTTGTAAAGGCTTTAATATTGCAACTGTTAAAATGACCAAACTGTACTCATAGCAATCAGTGTTTTATTCCAAAATTTTAGAAGGGATAACACCACTTACACTTACAACCTTCAGCGATGCTTGTTTTTGTCATAACATGGTCATGGTTACACTTAATGTCAATGTCTTTAAAGTTTTACACCTGAAATTCCCGTAGAAATGTTCACTGGCAAAACAGTCAAATTTTTACCTTTGTAAATATATATATATATATATTTTTTTTTCCCTCAATGCTTTATATCTCAATACACACAATGCACCTCCTTTTCATTTGTGAGAAACTCAGGAGGCACTTTTCTACTCGTGCTAGAGAGAAGAGGCAGCAGGATCCATGAGGTCCAGATGAAGTCGTTCATTCATTAACATTCACACTGTTCTGATGCCAAAACACTGCAAAGTGATTCATAATACTGTACGACAGGATTTAGCAACTATGGAAAGGACAACTCTCAGTTTAATTCCGTTCAAATAATTATTTTCTCCGACACTGAACATTTCTCACACTTTGGTGTTTTTGAGCTCATCATCTTTGACAGATATAATTCTTGGCTGACAGATTCTGGGAGACGCTAAGAACTCCTTTCCCCCAATAAATCCATTTTCTCTGGAGGCGGAACACACTACGTCAGCTAAACTGGAAAATCCCAACACCTTTCAGGCTGCTGCTGTCTAATACTTAGTTGCACAAGTTGAAAAAGTTATTTTCTTCCTGGTAGTTGACTTCACAACACGTCTCCTCTGTAGTAAGCATTTGAAAAATGGGGGAGACCATCACTGCTGACGATACAGCAGAGACAGGTCGTCAACAAGCCGGCTGAGACCGTTAGCTGCTAAATGAGTGAAGCCAAACTCACGGCAGCACAACATCACTCTGGAATCAAGAGAAACAAATGTTGGAGCCATTCGTCTACCGGCGAATCGTCAACAACTTTAAGGTTTATATCTCAGGGTTGTTATCCTACTGTAGCATGTGATATCAGATATGCACAGGTTTTCCTTTAAGGCTTTAATATAACGTCTCCATACACTTTTAACAACTCCTGCTTCCTGGACTAATCGAGGAGAGAGAAAGTGGCAGTGATCGAGAATTCTATAGACTGAATGAAGAGAGCGATCAAGATATATACAAAAAGTAGTTTTCTGATTGTTTTACAGAGGTTATACTCTAAAACACAGAAACAACCTGTTGGATGGTTTTGTATCAATAGACATGAATTCAGCCCAGTGCAGCTTGTCTGCTGTGAAACAAGAGACTCTGCTGTGAGTGACTGACTCACCTCCTGTCGGCCTGTAGCTGTCACACAGAGGCACATTCAGCGGGCTAACCTGTTTTAATTTTTGTTAACTAAGTTTGATTATTTTTAGAATTAACTCTTCAGATATCAATGTCAATTCTATTTGTCATACTTTCATTGTGACTACTAAGATTTTTTATGCAATATATCTATAACATCATTCTGACTTCTTTTGAGTTCTCAAACTTGTTAATTTTAGACATCTTTAATTACATCGACTAGTAATATTTAAACGACATTTGCCATTGGTGTGTGTATAGGGTTCCTCATTATAGATATCTACAATTCAGTTACTATTTTACTATATTTATTTCCAGTCTCAGATTTACAGTTGAACTCTGACTAGTAACTCTGACTAGTCATAGTTAAGTTGCAGATGACTGTAATACATATAGAAAGAGCATTGTCAAATTTGAAGCATTTAACAAAGCTTTTGTCTTTTTATCTATCAAACTCTCATAAGACATCTCATAATCAATAAATTGAAAAAAAAATATGAAGGTCTAATGTGATGGAACCTCTGGAAAAAAGACAGAGTAGCTCCTTAGTCAGGATATAGCGATCAGCACAAGAAACACGAGCTCTAAGAGTCAATAGCATCAGAATACTACGACTGCAGAGTATCTCCAATTTACCGTAAGTGATACCGTTTCTGGTTAGGGCTTGGAGAAGCAAGGCTTCAGAGGATAATAGCTATTGTGTTCCACTGATTAATTCACTCTCATACTTGATAGAGATTCAAGTGGCTACATTTCCAACCATTATAGGAATATAGAAAATACAATTTCTCTTTAAGACGCTATACTCATGTCCATGATATGGAACATGTAATCCATACTAACACCAAAGTTCAACACTGAGGTCCGAGCTCAGCAATAATCTACAGATATGCATCTGTTAGAATGGAGATGAGGTCGTGAACCCATTACCTGAGTCCTAATTGAGAAAGGAGAATATAAGCTGTGCATCAGTACAGAGGGTGACTGCCGAGTATGGATGTGATGTTGTCAAAGTCACTCTCCCTGTGCTGCAAACAGGTAACAGTCGATGTGTGCTGCCGTGCATAACATGCGAGTGTGGAATACAGAATGCTTTATTTCTCTTAAATCTAAAAAACGGATTATTATGTAAAAATAAATGAATAAAATAGTTCTATGCTGTAAGCGTAAGAAAATATCTCTGAATGTAAAGGGACGATGCTGTAGTTCATTTCAATCACATTAAGGATCAATTTAAGCCAATGTGCCGTAAAAAAATCTGTATTAAAACGTGATGATATTTGGCACCAAAGTTGTGTAAGGATTTTACTCTAGAATATAGAGACTAGTGCAGAGAAGTACTACATTTACATTTAATAAACTTTTAGAATAAAACCTCTATAATCTGGCACCCAGCTCCCTTGTAATGTTAGATCTCTAAATCTGGACAAGAGGATGCTCCTTATGAAGTTTTTTTGACATCTCTCTTGCATGCTTGTTAATGAAAAATAAAATGTAGACATTTTTAATTGCCATGGTCAACAGTTATGTGTAAATGATTTGTATTTTAACATAGTTTAAATGAATCAAAAGGCTCCATATATAACATGCACAGTATGCTGGAATAAATGCTACCACTGCAAATGGCTCATGTACTGTTGTGAATAAAGCTGTCCTCTACTAGTATCCTTAACAGCAATGAACCAAAGTCTGTGATCTTATACCATACGGCCTATCCATGATGCTGCCGTCTATGATGCTAAGTTGTTAATTATAACTGGAGTCATGGAGGCCCTGGTCAGCTGTCCTGTCAAAATTAATTGCTTATCTCGCCGCTGCTTTCTCGTGGGCCCATGGACAGAAAATAAACCAGCGTGTTTCCCATAGAGATCAGTGCTAGGTCTGTGCAGTTGGAAGAATATTGTGTTCATAAGCTGGGCTTCTTGAAAAATAACTTTTCGAGGGATTGTAAAGAAAAAAAGAGAGTGTGAGGAAGAGAGTGTAAATAACAAGAAAATATCCTTGGTCAATCTCAGAAGATGAGTTTGTTAAATTGCAGCATTTTCCACCTTTATTTGGTTTATTTTTCACACGGAGAAAAATCCAAGTGAACCAAATGCATCACTACAGGCTCTGTGGGGATTTAAGGGTCGTGCATAAGTAACGACCAATGACTTCATCTAATTATACAACCGATTGTGGCAACAGACATATAGAAGGAATTTTAACAAACCTGTTTTCACTGCAAGGAATTATTCGTTCTTATTTACCTCACAGTTCTGCCTTTACAGTAGCAACTCACTGAAGTGTAAGTGCCTCTGGCATTTAAAGGGAGTTTTCAGAGAGCACTTCATTCAGACCTGGTGTTCACATCCATCCGGGCTGATCAGATTACAAGTGGTCGGCACTAAGTGCATGTGTGGAAGCACCCAAACGCGTCCTCAATGTGTGCTGAGATCTGATCACTCAGACCTTACTTGGAGGTGATCTGCGCTCATGTTGCCGCACTCTTTTTGCCGTGTGACTTCATAGGTGCCCTGGGCCACTTATGAAGGGACGCCTCCTCAGCTGACGTCCTGTAACCCGAAACAGTTTCGCAATGAATCAATCATATTTTCACTCTTCTCAGTGCCCATGTGCTGGTTTGTTTGTGCCCATCGCCACAATATCAACACTGACCACCACATAATTACTAAATTGCATTGATTCATTCAGCCCGCCTAACTCCGCTAGCTCACTTTCTCTTTGTCACTCTGACACACAGAGATACGCACACAAACATTGTCTTTAGAAACAACGTTTGATTCAAACTGGGTAAAAACATCAGTTGGTCTGGTCAGGTCACCACGTCAGGTGTGGACAGACAAACTTAAGGCTGCCCACTCAGATCTCTCAGGACGGTCGTTGATACTAGGTCAGAACAGGACCTGTCATTGGTTCATTGCATGTTACACCCAAATCAACCATGATTATTAAGTACATCTGTCTTGAACCACACGTCTGCTGCAGTAAACCCTTTGTCCTTCTGTTAAAGGTAAACGTCTGCAGATCCTAGAGTATCTTCCTGTTCTCATACCTCTGCAAAACACGTAACACTACACTCTTGAAAATCCTGCTGATTCCTCACTAGGGACGCTAGTGCCAGTCCAGTGATCTCACGTTACCCTTGATTATAGAAGGGATCTATGCTCATCATTCTCTGTATTCCAGTCCTGGCTCTTTTCCCTCGTTGCCTCATTCCTCTTCTGCATCCCCTGTGTATCCTCCTTTGGGTTTCTAAGGGGATGTCCGTTGTTCACCATGCCAGCTGGCTTCAGCGCGATGAGCTAATCCCTGGTGAAAACGACATGACCGTGGAGTTGAGAGTAACGGTAGCGTAGCTGAGTGACAATATTCAAATAGAACGAGAGAAGTAATTACATGGTGAAAAACAAACCCTGAACTCTTTCTACTTGCATGTTCAGAGAGGGTGAAACCTGGGTGAGTTATGAGGGAGAATAATGTGGCAAAAGAAGAAAGATACAGGAGCAGAAAGGGACTGCAACAGGCATAAACAGTGAGTGCCTAGGCACAAAGAAATGCTCACAATGATGGTACAGGCTCGTGCTTAGCAGGTCTAATTATAGTTTTTTTGCCAGCGGTTCAAATTTATGTTGAGATATTTCAGCCTTGACCAACATTTTTGATCATCTAATCAACAACCATTGCCATGCCTCTCTGTAACCAAGGGTGCAATGGCCAAGAATAGGAACAGTGTGACATTTATCAGTGTGATAATGGGACATTTGGAGATCAAATCCTCTGGGGTCTCTAGACACAGTTCTCTGATCAGACGATCGTCCCACTGCAGGTTTTGTAATAGGACATAAGCAATGATCAGGTTGAGTGTGTGGCCTGTGGTGCTTCTGATGCCATTTACAGATTGTTTCAAGTGCACGCTTTCCAGGAGAAACTCAGATGCACTTCATAATGAAAGATGGAGTCATACTGTAGGAGAGTGTGTACTGTTCATGGACTGTAAGAGTTTACATTTCAGAGCATGCAGGCAGAAGTGAGTTGATAGGTATTTGAAGCAGCAACAAACTGGGGATCACAGCCAGCACCCTGGCTGTTACTTGGCTATTCTGACTGCACTTGGCTGTTTCCTTTAGTTTTTCAGCCAAACTTAAAATCTGGCTGAGGCTCAAATCTTCTTGCAAAGCAGGCAAAAAAAACAAAAACTCTACCACTGAACAATTGGTGCTATGCTGTAATTAAATGGACAGGTGGCTTTATTCTCCTGCGGTATCATGGAGATTGGAAGTCTGTTGGATGATTGCAGCTGTGGTCTTTTACTGCTGGGGTCTTTGTCATAAGAGCTCTGGGGCTTTGAAACAAACAGCCAGAGGGAACCAGAAAAACTAAGCCGGTACCTTGTCTTAAATGGCATCTGAGAGTATACATCCGTTACGAAAATAGAGTAGAGTACACTAGTGGCAGCTATAGTGGGTGGTGGAGAGATGAAATGCCTGGAGCAGAATGGCCTTGGGATTTTCCATCAAACTGTTTCCAGGAAGGGGAATCAGTGTATAGTTGAAAAGAGACTGACATAGGGTCATAGAGGTGTGGACGTCACCTATATGAACTGGTGTGGAGGTCATTTCTGAGTTGGTTGGTTTATTTAGTTCATATATGTTTTACTTAATATTCTAGAGGCAATAGTCATCATCCTCAGACTGGAAAGAGACAAATGATATGTCATTGATGGACCCATGTACTCAAATCAGATTTACTAATTGCAGTAGCTTAATACAATCCTGAGACAATGTCACAATGCGTTACACTGGTGTGGCTTCTAGAGCAGTCATTACTGCTAGATGTGTGGAACCCTGAAAGTATAAAACCATCCATGGATGTATAGCTCATGGATCTTAAAAAAGGCACACTTGTCACTTGTCATGAATAATGTAATAAAGTGTGCGCTTTGCCTCCCAAGACAGAAATCATTTACATTACATTTGCCTAACCGATATGGCCATTGCAGGTTTCGACATGAAACACAATTCGATTTATCTCTGGTTATCAGAAGCCTCATCTCTTCTCACTCTGACGGCGAGCTGCCATTTTTTGGTTATATTGTATTGATGGAATTCTGTCTAACCTTTTTTTTTCTTCTTTGTTTCTGCCTTTTGTATTGTTGGCACTTTATAATGAACACTTTGTTCTTTTGCTTTCAGCCCAAAATACAAATGAGCAATGTGATGGAAATAGGAGGGGGGTGTGCATTAACTTTCCAAACCCAGTCCACTTTGTAAAATAGAGAGAAACCGAAATGAAAACAAACTTGAGAGCTGAGACGAATACAAATGAGCCATAATTGAATTAAATAGACATTCTGCGTGGTTGTTTGCTTTGATTTTGGCATAAATTGGAAAATGCACATCTGGGCTCTCTCTTCTTCCCTGTTAGAGATAACATTATACTATAATTTGGTTGTTTTTTCTTTAAAATAAATAAGATATATAGAATTATACACACAGCACACAGCTTAAAATGACTTTCAACATGGACATGAGTGTAATTCTGTGACCACTGTCTGCCAGGGTGTGTTATCCTTTAGTCATTCATTGTTTTTGTCATTATGGCCACAACACAATTGAAGCTGGTATTATTTGCAACATGCTGCTGCACTGTCTCCATACTAATATAAAATAACAATTATTTGAAGGTTATATTTTATGAAATACTACAAGGTACTGGTACCTTCTGCAGATGTTAGTCTTACATTAGAAAATGTCACCTCTAGATAGGATAAAATAATCTCATCAAAGCTTCCTCCTTTCTTCAGGTTTCTCTTTGTTGTAGCTGCTTTTTTCTTGGCATATGGAAAAATCACATTCAGTGACCTCGTTTCACATTTTATGCATGATATTGCTGCTGGTTTGGCAAACACTGCTTTTCCCATTTCCCCACTGAGAATAGTTTCCATCTTCCAAATGTTTAGCCTTGGACTCCGTGTGCTATATTGGAGACAGAGTGGGCAGAGATAGGTTTTCAGGGTCAGAAATCTCTGGAGACAAGAGGTAAGGGTCTCGGGGAAGATGTGAGGAAGCAGCGAGTCTTTTAATGTCAAGATACTAAAGTGCAGCATGTCTCCAGACAGTGATTTTTGTTGTTCTTGCATTTATTAATCTTAAATGCACAGAAATTTCCTGATCCAAAACAGGATTCAGTTATTATTAAATTATTATTTGTTTAAATATGAGACAATCCAGGGGAAGACTGTTGCTTTCTCTGTCGTACTGAAATGTTTAGTTCTATTTAATGGTCATTGAAACACAAAGCATTTTGAATTAATTAATTTTGTATTTACTTGGCAATTGTACATATCTCATGTCAAGCTAATGATAAGTAGAAGTAAAGCAATTAATACTTGGTTGTCCTTCCAAAATATGTAAACCTACATGTTGAAATAAGAAATTGATTACTCAATAAAACTAATAACATTCAAATGAAATAAACAAGCTATAATTACCATTGAAATGCACTAAAGGTACCATGACAATGCACACAACAATAGTATTGTCCATAAGCAAACAAGCACTTAATGTATATCACAGTCTAGTGCATTTACAAAGCTACTGAGAATCTAAACTCCCAAGAGATCTCTTCAGTAGTGTTTGGAATATGGGTTTGCAGCTTGACACGTACAGTCCCAAGGGAAGTGAGTATATACGCCGGCTAGTATCTACAGCAGCTGAGTCGAGTCAGGATGAGTTGGATATATGGGTTTGTGGAGAAACTCAGCAGTGAGTGTATATACATTAATGGTAAGCCTCTTGAGGACATTATCCTCACCTGAATTTGTTTTTTGGAGGTTTTGATTAAAGTTTATCATCATTTTGGCAGCTACAGTTTGTGGGGATGTAGCATTGTATCACATTATACAGGCTTGCCTAAAATATTGAGGCAGGAGAAAATGAGCACCTTCTTCAATGTCAGACTTAGAGTGCGAGGCTGCAGCTATTCGTGGAGGCACAATGTACAAATCCAGACACAGTACTTACCAAGGAAATTCTCATTCCAAGAAATTTGTTTGTGCATTATTTATGGGCACTACCTTGTTGTTTCCAGACCATTCGTTGACAGTTTTGCTGGGTCACATTTGCTGGTGAAGGACAATTGCAGTCTTTTTTATATATCTGTCTGCAACAGTGTCTTTTTTGATACTGCTGACATGATACATTGAAAAAAAAAAAAATCTTACCTCAAAAGTTCCTGGTGTATTATCCCTTCTGTGCCACATTTTCCCCATGTGAGACTTCAGTGTTTATCTCAGCTTGGTGGATACACAACTATCATGAGGTTTAAATTATTTTCTAAAGTTATGAGGTCTTTATTTTAATTGTAGCCAACGTTACATTCTGCAGAGTGTCTGTGGTGCTCAAGGTGTTCTGCAAAAAAATCTGGTTGGTATCCAGCTTCAAAATTATCAATAACTGATGGGACAGGGGGGGATACATTGTGTAAATCCACACAGGATGTTAGAATCTAGTGTGAAAAAATGGATCAATAAAGGCTCATAATAGAAAATCTGTGATTACATTGAGAGACTGTTAAGAGTATGCGTATTTCCTCCAAAAATAGAAAGTTAAGCCAGTGCTTTTCTAGCTGCTGTCAGGATTTGTTGGAGAGAAAAAACACACACACATTTGTATGCACAGAGATAACTGGCTTTTCTCCAGTGAGAGGTGCTATCCTCCTTTCTGGCTTTGAGCTGTAACAGATAGAGTTACAACAGCTCCTTTAAATCCCCTAATAATACACTATATTGAG
Source organism: Hippoglossus stenolepis (assembly GCF_022539355.2). Lineage (NCBI taxonomy): Eukaryota > Metazoa > Chordata > Actinopteri > Pleuronectiformes > Pleuronectidae > Hippoglossus > Hippoglossus stenolepis. Next base: position 24,051,622 of record NC_061486.1, read on the forward strand.
GAAATCACTCCACATCCATTCATCATATTCTAATAACAGGCCATGTGGCGAAAAGACCGCCGCCGAAACAGACCAATTGTGTTGTGCAGTGCATTGATTACAGGAAGTCATATTCTTAAGCTGTCTCAAGCTGCTACGTGCAGAGTGAATGTCTTTATACGATCAAGTGAGATCATTTTTCAAAAGAAATCCTTGCAGATCATTCTACATTCTGTACTGTATGAAGCATATTGACCATATTAATGTAAGAACTACCATTGCCGACAGATCATGCAATTCCCTACCGTCTACCGGCAACAGGACTGGATAAATGGGTTTCTTCACTAAGAAAGAAAGAACAAGTAAATAACAGTTACCAGACCTCTGACCTAATCCATGAAAAATGACATACACTAGACCTCATGTTAACCAGTTTGATTCACTGTTGCAGTCCCTGGTTCTGGAGCTACACCTTCTGCTCTGGTTATGTGCAATTAAACCTGAAACTAACAGTTTTCTGTCGCTTTCATTAACTCTGTGCTCCTTACTGTACATGGCAGTAATGTCAGCGCTCAACAGCTTTTCACCCTGTTTTATTTCCAGCTGCACGGAAATGTTGGACGCTGTTGCGCCCAATTAGGACAAAACCACTAAACCTCTTTGAGAGCCGTGGCTGAATAATAAAACCTGCGCTCTCAGAAGACGTGGCGAGAGAAAGTGGAAGAAGGACACGCTCCATGTCTCTCTTTGGATTTTGCAGGAGTGCTTGTCTAATTTTCAGAGCTGTCAAATCTGCAAACTCTAAGTTTATATCAAACCCATTGTCCGACAACAGCCATAGTTCCATCCATCCATCCGTCTTCTATAGCGCTTATCCTGTGAGTATCGCGAGGGGAGCTGCAGTCAATCCCATCCGACATTGGGCGAGAGGCGGGGTACACCGTGGACAGGTCACCTGCATATCAGGGTCAAGATCCAGAAGATCTTTGTTAATAGGTCCCCATCCACTATTTCTGCTCCTGATCCTTCTGTTTCTCCCATGTCCCCAGCTGCCTCTGATCCGTTTTAGCCTGTTTAACTACATTCCAAACATCATACTTATAAACTCATCACATGTTTTGCATGTACAATCCCTGTGTGTGATCTAGTGACTACAGATCTCATACAAATTAGTAATATATATAGTTGTTGTCGTGTTTCCCCCTTCAACTGGGCCCCGGGTCATCAGGGCACACAGATCAAGAGTCTTTCAAAGTGGACATTAATAGTCCTGGTAAGGTTTAGTACTTCAACCAATTATACTCAATGTTTCTTTATAGCCCTGCAGTTAAAAAGGACCATAAGAAAAGCCTTTATTAAAACAACATTCCACTCTCCATGCATTTTATTAATATTGTGAAGTAATAACAAAAGTAGGATCTCAGTTGTGCCAAAATGTGCTAAGTGGATTGGGCATTTTAACACAGCAGGGAATTAAAATCTGCAGAGTGGGAACATGAGTTCATGTGTGCTCAGGCATAATTTTGGACTAAAAAGACACTGAAGCGTAAACGAGGTGTTTGCCTCCATCCTCCCCCTCCCCCTCCCCGTCCCCCTCACCAGTGACCTTGTCAACCCAGCTCCACTCCACTGCGCTCAACAAGGACCAGGAACCGTGTCCAGTTGCTGCTCTGACCTGAATTCAGCAGAGATGATTGCCTTACTTATGTGGATTGCTAAAAGCAGAATTAGTTCAACTTGGGTTAAAAACATATGGAATAGATTGTTGGTTGTTAATGTCTTGGCAAGCATTTGCTGTGTTACAAAGAAGGATTTAGATATGAACCCTAGAACACGTGCGCTTCCCTGGACTTACTGCATTTGAAACTTGGCCATTTCACGAAACTGTGCCCTGATTCCTGGTTCAGTGGAAGGCAGACCCAGGTTCTAGTTTGATTTCCTGCCTGCAGATTTAGACCTTATTCTCATTGCGTCAGCCTCTAACTTTGATTTATGAAACCGCAGGTGACTGCAGGCGAATTACACACAAGAGCGGCAGCCAGTGAATTGAACTTTTATGTTGATGCTGATAGATCATCTAAGATGATGAGAGCCCCATGACAAGCTTGGGATTGTCTGACTGTGACTCTGAGCCTCACTGAGCTGCCTCCGCTTTCTCTAAATCTCTGGGACAGCCACAAATCTGAGAATCAGTGAGCCTAAGGGTTGCCAATGCTCGTTTGGATGTGACAAGGCATCCTGAGAGTAATGCACGACGAGCAAAACCTCAGTGTATTATTACATTGAAATCATGGCACATGGTTCAATAATAACCTTCACAGTTGTTGAATATATTCATTTCTACATAACAAAACAATCTTGCTCACATTTTACACTCCACTGGCCTTGACCAGTCGGGGTTTGAAATGTGACTGGGCCTCTCGAGAGTGCAGCAGGGATTGAGCCATATGGTTGAGTGGGCTCATCTTGACGTAAAGTGTGGTGTGCATGTAAAGTAAAGCATGACAAGCAGTGGCTAGACCAGCTGCAACCTGTTTGGAAGACCGTCTTCTGGTTATTAAACTCAAGTTACCGTGCATAACTATCCATGCGGTGTCCATGTCACACACTGGAGGCAGAGAGAATTCAGACCAAGTGTTTGTTCTCAACAAACCACTGTAGCCTATAGCTGCAGCTTTGAATATGTATTATTTATGGGTTTTTTTATTGGGCTGGGCAATACAAAAATATCAATGTTTATTGCAAAATTATTTTGATCAATAGCAATATAACTAAGGTTGGAAATATATCAATGTAATGCTTATATATTGTACAAGCACAGTGAGGACGTGTAACACATAATTGACATAAGATTGGAAAAAAACTGTTTATCTAGTGTCTGTGCAATAATGAATCTTTGAACATAAAAATATTAACGTGATACTTATATCGTTTAGATCGTTATAATTATATATATTGTCTGATATAAACGTTTTTATCTTGATACAATTATTCGGTATATTGCCTAGCCTTGGGGGTTTCGCATGGCAGCCATAACTCTGCTAGTATAATGGGGCTGGGGAAAAAAACTTCAATCAATATCATGATTATAATTTTTTTTTACCTCAATTATATTATTTTATCCCCCCACCCCCCAGCCCCCCCTACGCATGGGGCACATTACCCCATGCCACTTAACAAGAGACTGCTCCTCTGCCTTTTTCCAATCACTCACACTGATCTTTATGAAAACCTGCTGAATTCATATTTATGTTCCTGGATAATGGGGCATCGCTTCTTCTGCAACAATAAAGTTAAAACGCTGCGTTACATCAAAATCTGCGGGAAATAACTTCTCTACTGTCTTCAGGAGTGTGTGTGAGTGTGTCTGTCACTCCTCATATGATCACATTTATTTAGTTATTAATCATTGATGTCGGATCATGAATCCTGATCGTCCCAGTCATTTTAACCCTGATGTCCTGGCTGTGCACGTCCCGTCTCTAAAGTGAGTGCAGCTCAGCAGGGTAGAGGGGAGGGGGGACATGTGGCAGGGTAACACAGCACAGAACATAGTGGAAACACGACAGTTAGTGAATGAACAGGGGGAAGTATTCACCAAACTAACGGACATGAGCAGGATTAAGTCGGATAGAGGTCATAAATATCAGGTTCAATACATTTTCCGGTTAATTTTCCAGCCTTATGCTATGATATTTAAATTTCCAAAATGTGCTGCATATTTACTGCAGTTATATAAGTAATCTGTTGGTCATTCCTTGATCAGACCGACATGTTACTTCTTTTACCAGGATGTAATAAGTGAATGTATAATGTCCCTTAATGACAAGATTGTCTCTCCGTGCTGATGACTGCCATGGCTCGAGACATTACGTTTTCTGGTTGTCCATCCATCCATTCCTTCTTCTGTCTGTCCATTACGTTATTGTACATGATATCCCTGAAAAACCATTGGGGAATTTCATTACATCTGACATTGATGCCCACTTGTACTCAATATTAGATTTTGGTGTTAAAAAGTGAAGGGTCCTGGGCACTGTGCCCTAACAAAATATGCTTTTGGCCATAACTGTAAAAAAAAAAAAAAGGAACTACATTGAGTCTATCGACTTAGAGTGTCTGACACTCCGAGGGAGACATTATAAAGTCTGATGGCCACAGCCAGGGGGGACTTCCTGTGACGCTCTGTGGTGCATCTCGGTTGAGTGCTGAATGTCCTCCTGTGCTTAGCCTGTACGTCATGAAGTGGCCGGGAGATATTGTCCGAGACAGCCTGTAACTTGGAGAGCATCCTTCCGTACAGTTGAGAGTTCAGCTCCTCACCCATGACATCACTCTCCTTCCCGATGAGTTTGTTGAGTGTGTTGGCGCCTGCTGCTACCCACAACCTGCTGGCCCAGCACATAACAGCAAACTGGATAGCACTGCCCACCACACTCCTAGAACATCCTCAGCATTGTCCAACAGATGTTGAAGGACTTCATCCTCCTTCTGTGGACAGCTGTGGTGTTCTTTGCCCAGTCCACCTGTGAATATAGAAATTAAAAAACATTGTTTGAGGCTGGTTGATAGATGTATCTGAAAGTGTCAGACTGGAAATGTACATGTATATGTGGGCGGCGTCATCTGCTTCAGTCACGCTGATTTGGCTCAACTCGTCTTTAATTAAAGTAAATAATATGCAGTGATTAATTTCAGTCGCTACTTGCCTGTGTGATTGTATTGATTCAGCTTCAATGATACAATGTCATAGAAAGCCGTTCCACCTATTCTCTCCTCCTCTAACAAGGTTGGCTGCTAATTCATCATCACTGCTGCGTCTGGAGGAGCTTTTTTAAGTGAAAACTAATTATGGTGGAATAAATGAGAAAACTCTCTTTGAAAACATAAGCCACTTTGTCTCTATATACAATGGACGGGCTTGGATAATACAGTCTCTCTGTAAATAAAGTAAGATAAATTGAGAAATGATCCATTAGAGTGCATTTATACTTGTTTTCCTCAACTGCCACTTCCTGTTTCACACAAAGAGCAGCCGCGGAGAGTGTGTGGTGCTTGGAATGCAGCTGTTTCTTAAAGTTTCCTTTTTGGGTAGTGAAGCGCTGCCAAAAGCTGAGTGAGATTCAAAAGCTCTGAGAGGTGTCAGCTGCATTATTTCTCATTGTCATTCAGAAAATAGGCTAGATACACTCGCTAGAGTTTGGTCATTTTAGTGAGGGAACATTTACATAATTGTAGTCTGCAGGAAGCTCAGTGGTGAGCTCAGCATACACCAGCGCAGCAGGTTTCGCACAAATAAAGTGAAACTCGATCATAAGAGTCAGCACTTTCTTCTCATGTGCTTTGACTCTTTTAAGAGCAAACCATAGACTGCATATAAAGATGAACAATTTAATGTGTAAGCAAAAGCGAAGCCAAAGCATCTTGATCGCGACTTGGTGGGTGGCTCAAATAAAGCTCGTGAAAATGCCTCCTCCATGTTAATGGATGGGAAATGGACCAAACTAAAAAGTCTAAGTTCATGGTAACTTTTTTTTTTTCCCTCAAAGATGGTCTCTGTCATAGTTGTTAGTTCTCTACCAATCAAACTTTTCCAGTCATGATCAACAGCAGAGACTGACTCGTGATTGGTCGAGCATGTGAATCGACAGGACCATGCTACCGTGGCTTCATCCCTCTATTGCTACTGCACATACTCTGCCTCCGAATGGGCAAGATGCCAGCGTTTGTAACTGGGATATTTTTGCTTCATTTCTGGTTAATGGGAGGAAGAGGAGAACATCCGTCCAGTGATGGTGCGACCCAACAGGACTGAGACGTTTGAACCTGTGTTACATTCCTGGCAGATGCATAGTTCATAGACCATATGTTAGCTGGCAGATCATCTAGTGGAGTACACACATACTCACACACAAAAGACGTAGGGAGATATCAAGGTAGCATCAGTATGACAGCTTGTATGTCTACTATTCAGCTGCTTTGAAAGGAGATCATTGGATTTCATTATCACAGGATACTAGTTGTGTTACTTCCCCTGGGTGGAAGGGGGGAAGTGGGTACCAATTAGAGCTGGAGAGGGGATTATGTTATTCACGCTGAAACCTTGGCTTTAATTGCCCTGTAAAGTGGCTGCAGATTTGAACTTGTGTGATTTATATAAATCGGTGGCTGGCCAGTCCGGCATGATGCCTGTCAGAGCAGTTTTATAGTGACAGCAGCTGAGGGACATAATGTGGGAAATGACTATAGGTTGGCTGTGGGTCAAGTTTAGCTCCGATTATCATGTTATGAGAGAAGGTGACGTATGACCATTGACATGACATTTCTGTTATGTCATTAAAAAACACAGGATAAATTACTGGTTATAACCAACAGCTCCTGTTAATAAAGGGATCTTCCAAAACAATCTTAAAATTCAATATCAGGGCCTATATGAGCATAAAGTAAAGTTTTGCACTGAACTGAATGTAACAGCTTGCACTTGCAACAGAATGGTGTTGGATTTAACTACTGTTGTACTTAAGTTCATTTCAGCTGTGATGCCACTACTTGGTTTAGGGAAGCAGTTAACACTTGGCTTGATTTTTGACTATGAACAATGAAAGAATCATTCACGGTAGGCTGTAGGTGATTTGCTCCCTTCTGGATGGACAGTATTTCTGTTGTTTTAAACCTGATCGATACATTGCAGCGGTGACAGTTGTCACGTTCTCCAGGTAAACATAAATGTATCCTATCAGTAATGTAAGCTTATACATATGCAGCCCACAGCTTTTGTTTCAATATCTCAAATGTACATTTGATTAGCATGTCGGTAAATAAAGCATCAGATTGGACTGGATTTGGACTGGGTGAGTGGTGCTGTGCATATTTGTTTGAAATAAGAGAGCTGCTCCATAAACTGTTAAAAAATTGAATACTGTAATTTGAAAAATGACACATTGTATTGACAGGCTTCACCTGTACCATAAACCTCCACAGGATTTAACAAGGACCCTGTCACTGCCTTTACCTTATGGAGGAGTACCACATGATTTAGCAACTAGCTATATCTCAAGCAATGAATACGATACCACATCCTACAAAGATTATGTGAAGCATGATGATGTGATGATAATATCCTTATATTTTGGGGCTTCCTCTAAAATGGATTGTATGGATTTGAATTGCACACTGGTGCTTGGGCAAGGTGAGCTAATTCTAATATCACTGTACTACAGTGTAAATCGAGTGAAGGTTTAGTCAATTTAATTAGGAGCAATTATATATTACATGGACTTGGCTTCATGATGCAATGCATGTAATGTAATCAAGGAGGATTTAACCCTGAATAAATTGATTGGAGTAGATGCTCCGTAATGAATGTTTGTAAACGGTAGCATAGTACACTGAATACAGCTATCCAACACATGAATCATCCAAAAAAGATGGTGTTGCATCTTGGCCCTGACCTATTATTGAATTACTGCTGTGCTTATAGAGAAGTGTCTCGTTTGTTAATCTCATGGCAAGGTTAATGGTTTCCCAGAGCAAAATGGAATCCGTCAAATGATAGATGATAATAAACAAAAATGGTAAAAATGGGGCTTCACAGTGGATTATTTTAAACGTACGTGAAACAGGTACAAAGCTGAGATATACAAACTGAAAAGAACATTAACATGACATTTGACCATTCCTTTCTAAAGAATTTAAGGAAATCAATGTCTAAATAAAGACACATTCATCTCAGATTGTGCCCATTTATTTTGATTGTGGTTTTTTTCCGCGCTCTTGGTGGGCTCTTGTTTGGGTGATCGGTGGTGTTAGAAAGACTCCTTCAGGGCATTTGAATACATAGACAATGTTAAACAGGAGGCTGATGTTCGTAAGCTTGCAATTTTCTTTGAAACACTATCATGTTAGAGGTTTTGTAATCACTGATGGTTCGACTGCTGTGTTTCGGTAAAGTAGGACACACAGCCCACAGCCATGCTAAAGAATGAAACAATTGCAATCTGCGTTCGCCTTTTGATGAACGCAATTATATTGTGCGCCCCGAAAGCCCTTAGGTCCGCGCGGCACTGCGGGTGTGATGCACTTTGTTTATCGTTGTCTACTTTGAGATTGTGAATGTTTGCAGCTGATTGAATGAATGAATCACAGACAAGCTGTACAAAGCTGTTTGTGCACACAGATCAGATTAGTGCTAATGTAAGCTGCCATAGCTTAAGGCGCACACGTACCAAAATGCAAAAAGAAAAGGATAATTACTTATTTATAGCATTGTAGTATATTGATGTGAGCTATTCAAGCACACTGTTTAATGAGGTCTTTAATGACATGATAGATGCTGTCTAAATGTCATGATATTATTCACTGTCTTTATGACTGTGATACATTTACAGTGATCTCAGTGGCTGGTGATAAATAACTCTAGGCTGGGCTGGACTGGGACAACAAACTGTCCCTGACGCTTTGGCCCAGGGTGGCCCCGTCCATCCAGACAGATGCACGTACCAAGGTGGCCCGGGTTAGATCCAAGATTCAAAAGAGCAAACAAGATGTGGTCTTTCTATGCAATGCAAAGGGGGAGGTGTTTAAAGATGTGATTGGGCCATCCCAGTGTCCGCCGATTTAATTTAATGGGCCGATTAGAAAAAACAACAAAGACAACTGGTTCGGCCCAAAAGGAGAGTGCCCGATATGCCAGCTGGCCAGTCCAGCCCTGACTTTAGGTTACAAGGGGAGAGCAAAGTATAACAGGCAATACATTACTCCTCCACGTACACAATTTTAGTGTACATAAGCAAAGAGGGACAGACATGTATAAATGCAAATAGAAACCAATGTCAGACTTAGTTCTGGCTCATAAGACTTGAAGCATTGTTATGATAAAGGATCCGGGAAGAGTTCCCACTGCAACGGCTATAGCATGTTTCATTATCCACAGCAACATCATTATAACTGGGTGGACTTCATTCACTTAATCTGCAATTCCACCCTCATCCTCTTGCAGACACAAAATTAAATCATGTTTGTGCAGGTAGCAGATAGGGGAGTGGGTAAATTGTTTTTTTGGAATAATGTTGTATAAGGTGCTCCACTGTGAATAGTTGAATACATAAGTGCTTTGTGACAAATAAATAACTGAGCGGTAGATGCAGCTTCATTGCCTCAAGCTGTTGTAAAACATACAACATTACAAATCTGACCGACCCCAGTACGTGTAGATTGATTACATGTTGTGATTGACCTGTGAGCTTGGACCTGCACAAGCTCGCAGCACGTCCTCCTGCACCATAGGCGCCGATTTCATGGGTGCTCCGGGGCTCGAGCTGAGGAAGCCAAGCACCCACGTGTGCCAGCATGTCAGGACTGAATTTATATTGATTTGAAATCAAAGCTCACGGTTGGTAGATTGGATCAACTGGTGCTAGATATGATCAACTGAGGGGGACTATTGTGATTTGTTATTTTGCTCTCACTCCCCTGCTCGAAAATCAGAGTGTCGCTCCCTATGAGCCATATTAAATTCAATTCAATTCAATTCCATTAAATGCCTTTATTGACAGTGTGCAGTGTACTAAGGAATGAAATGTCCCAGTGGTACAGAAAGCAAACTACAGACAAGTAGATAGGTACATTACATTTCAATAAACAAATATAAAAAAACACAAACAGTTAATAGAATTACTCGTAGGGTATTAAATCAGATCAGTGCTCAGTTATATTGCACGTGACAATCTACTCCCACAAAGAAGTGACGGCAACGGTGACTGAAAACAAATCCAACTTTAGAATTCAGTCATTATTTTGGCCTACAGGATTGATAGTTGGCCACTAAATGGGTTTGAATGCTTTCTTTGTGTGTGTCACCATGTACATTTGGCCTGTAGAAATATGATAATGTCATGTGAGCCTTTTTGCTAAATAACGTGGTGGCATTGAGCTTGACTGTCTGTGTGATCTGTGGTATCTTTTCGTCAGTTAAACTTTTGATCTCCAATCACATATGTCGTTAATGCTGTCCTCGGTGATGAAAGTTACTTAATGGCTTATCGACTTTCAGCTCCAGTGCACATGCCAGTGTGATTGTGTCGATCGTCACTTTCCGAAGGTGATGAGATGCATGCATTTGACTATTTTTCCAGTTTGATGGTAGCAATTCTCATAGGCTATTATATTTGTATTTTAAGTTAAGTTTAATTTGTGCATGAAGGTCAGGCATTCATCTAATAAGAGCACCGTGGGAGTAATATAAAATACTTTACCACCATAGATTTTACAAAAAAAAAGATGACAAATACACCGAATACATGTAGGGGGCCGGTAAAGAGCATAAAGACTTCTACCTCTTGATTTATGTAAAAACATGGTGAGGCTCCACAGAAAATGTCCAAATAACAGGTGCAGAGCTGAGCTGTGGCAAATCCCCCATTAAATTAAAATAATAAAATCAAATCATCCAATTCAAAACAGAAATTAATTTCCGGAATACAAAAGAATCAGGGGAGATCTCTTCCTCAAATTCATCCTCACAATTCCTCAGCCTCCCAAAGGAGAGACTATTTATAACCCTTCTGGGAGAATAGACACTAGACAGTATTATTTACTATTCATATTTCATTATTTACCTGTGACTTTTTTTATTTGGCATTGTGTTTGATCCAAAACCCGATGCCGGTAAAGCCAGTGAAACTGAGATAGAAAATTGGAAGAGAGACAGCGAAGGAAAGGAGGAGCTGAATCAATGAACTATGCTTACCTCTACAATTACATACGATTTTACTAATGTGAAACTGTGAAAAGATAGGAAAGCATCCAAAGTCAGTGCCGAGTGTGTGGTGAAAACCAGCAGAAGATAACTACTGGAAGCGCAAAGTTTTATTTTATTGCCAATATCGATCCCACACCAGTGCTTTAATTTGTTTCCAAATAAAAAACGGTTCAGAATAGGGCACTAAGCCTAGACTTTCACATTTTGGACAGCAGTAATACCTGTGCTTCACATGGTAGCTGGCAATCACACATTATCCATGCCCAAATGCATGTCTTACTTTGTTGACTATTTTAACGCTTAATTTTACAAAATGAACAACGTGCTGTGTTGAAGAAGACTTGAAAACACACAGGACCATAAGTGCTTCAGGAAAACCAGTTGCCGTCAGATGGTCATTTGACAAAATACAGATGTCAGGCACTTGGCGTTTATATCCATTTTTAAAAACAGTTTATGTCTCAAGTGTTTGGATGCCACTGTATGGAACATTTCCTTATTACTATGTGTAAAATTCACGAGACCAATTTAATGCATTTTTTGACTTGTGTATATTATCTCATATTTTCTTCACAATGTTCAAACCTAAAGGAATCCATATATTATAAGGTGTGAAGTTGTTCTGCTTTTGGCCGTTTTTTTTCTACATATTGTAACCGGATTCAGGATTTTAGGTATAGGACATCTATATCTTAATCGTATCAGAGAAACAAGCTGAACAAATGTCGTTGGCAACTTGGCTCTTCTGGGACATTCTGTGTCTGTGTCGTAGAAAAAACAACAAAACAAAATTTAAGATGGACAGTCAAGATGCTCGGTGTTTTAACCAGTTTGAATCACAGGCTCTTCTTGAATAATTCACAGTGTAGGAGTCCTAACTGAGAGAAGATGACTACAATGATGACAATGCTGGAGGAAACAACTTTGACATTACATTTCATTTAGCTGACGCTTTTATCCAAAGCAACTTACCATAAGTGCATTCAACCATGAGGGTACAAACCCAGAACAACAAGAATCAAGAAAGTACAATTTTCTTCAAGAAAGTCAAACTACAATGTGCTATAGGTAAGTGCCATATAAGTGCTATTTTTTTTACGTTTTTTAAAAATCTTTTTTAATCCAAGGTGTAGTCGGAAGAGATGTGTCTTTAGTCTGTGGCGGAACGTGTGATGTCAATGGGGAGCTCGTTCCACCATTTAGGAGCCAGGACAGCAAACAGTCGTGATTTTGTTGAGTGGTTAGCTCGCAGTGAGGGAGCAGCAAGCCGATTGGCAGGTACAGAGCGGAGTGAACGGGCTGGGGTGTAAGGTTAGACCATGTCCTGGATGTAGACTGGACCCGATCTGTTCACAGCACGGTACACAAGTACGAGTGTTTTGAAACGAATGTGGGCAGCCACTGGTAACCATTGAAGGGAGCTAAAGAGCAGTGTAGTGTGAGTGAAGTTAGGTTAAAGACCAGTCGAGCTGCTGCATTCTGGATGAGCTGCAGAGGTCGGATGGCACTAGAAGCCAGGAGGGAGTTGCAGTAGTCTAGGCGTGAGATGACCAGAGCCTGGACCTGAACCTGCGCCGGCTTCTGAGTGAGAAGGGAACGTATTCTCCTGATGTTGTGCAGCATGTAGACAGCAAGGAGGGCAGTCTTAGTTGAGTGGCCTGCCTTGAAACCAGACTGGTGAGGGTCAAGAAGGTTGTTATGGTGGAGATAGGAGGAGAGTTGATTAAAGATAGCTCGCTCGAGAGCTTTGGAAAGAAAGGGAAGGAGAGAGACAGGTCTGTAGTTGTTTACTTCAGACGGGGTGAGGGTGGGTGTCTTCAGGAGAGAGTTCACTCTTGCCTCCTTCAGAGAGTTAGGGAAACAGCCAGTTGACAGGGACGTGTTGATAAGATGGTTGAGAAAAGGAAAAGGTCGGGACCAATAGACTGGAGAATGTGAGATGGGATGGGTTCAAGGTTGCAGGTGGTTGGGCGGGCCGAGGTTAATAAGATAAGAACTTGATTGGGAGACAGGGGGGTTAAAGAGGAAAGCGAAAGGGATGAAGATGAAGTTGATGGAAATGTAGTTACAGAAGGTGGATTTAAAAAAAAAAAAAATTGACAATGACACAAACCTCCGTCCTTTGTTATTGCTTTGATTGAGGCACTGTTGTTCATAGAAAAAACAATATGCATCCCCAAAACAGTGACAACAAAATATTGCCTATGAAGTCAACCAACTGAGCAGACCAGTGCATATCCTTTTCGTTCTAAGCCATCAATTATGTGATTCAAATTGTTGTTTTTATTATTTCCCATGGCTTTAAGTGTTGACAAAGTCACAACTACACCAATCTGCCTCAACAACCAGTTTCCTGTTTCAGTGTTGTGACTAGATCAGTACGAATTGTAGACAGAATAGGTTTTCATCTATAATGTTATTCACACCCTTGGTTTTAATCCATTACAGCAATCATTCATTACCATGGTCAGCTCATGAATAAGAGCAAACAGGCAAACTACTGTTTACACAAACGAGCAGTAAAAGGAAATCAAAGAAGAAAAACACCAGCTGAGCCTTGCTATCAAATTTTGATTTAATCAGCCACACACAATAGAAGCTGGTTGACACTGTGAAATTCAGCTTCTGTGCACAGAAGTGAGGAACTCTAAATCTTGCCGCCTGTGTTGGAAACCTTTCGAGCAGGAGGGGTGACTTCTCAGCAGATGAAGGAGGTAGAGTAGTGGACAAAGCGTATGTTAACAGGTTAACAACTCTGCTGCATTTTCTGTTTGTCCCTGAAAACCTTAGATACCACATAGTCCACTTGTATGTTTACACCCCCCTACAGTCATTAGCAATATGGGGCCCTTTGGTAACCTTGGTTCCCATGGTTACTGCTTGCGAGAGTGGAACAGATGCGAACATCCTGGTCTACAGACAAACAGTTGACTTTGGTGGCCTATGCCTGACCTTGTGTGTTGGCACTCACTGAGCAAGCAGACAAACTGAAAGAGAATAGAAGGGATTGAATTCTCTAAAATAGCCTATTATCGGTTGGCCTCTACGGTTAATGCACATCCGTAAAAAACATTACTTAACATACAGGCCTTTCAAATACAAAGCAGGAACAACTGAGTCTAACAGGTCTAGCTTTGTTGTTTTTGTATTGCCTACAAAACGTGGTGCATATGTTTCGATATTGGCAACAGATATCATAGCCCGGAGAGTCACAGAGTTCTCTTTCATTTGACAAGTAGTTGACACAGGTCTGTTGAAATCCAACCTGCAGTGGAGAACAGCCTCAACACTACAACAAGTCATGGGAAGGGCAATGTTACAAGGTGACAGTCAATGGTGTCACTGTTCATTTGAATTAACACAAGTCCCAAAACAGCTACCTGGCCGCAGGCAGCTCAAGGCAATTTTGCACGGCTCTATACAATTAAAGGTTGGATTTGAGTTGTTAATGCTTTTGATGATGAAAATGACTCTCCATCAGAGAGCCCATTAAAATGACTCTTAGTGAAAATCATGAGTCAATTTTCCGTAAGTGAAAGCATTCAAATTACATAAAAGCCTGCCTTTTAGGTCCATTTATCACAAACCACATGCAGTAAGTGATAAGTATAGCGGTGACTTATAGTGGATCAAAATTCTCTCCACAGAGAATGATTAGAGGGGATCAGGAAGTGTTTGATATGGATTATGTGGTCTGGCTGATTCCCAATCTGCATATTGAGGTCAATATTGAATCAGATCGCAGCATCCATATGGTTTGTGATGTTGGTACAAGGCTTGTTAGCAGTCAAACAAAGGGGCGTCACAGAGCTGTGTTTTCAACAGTTTGCAGTCCACATGCATACAGAATCCATCTTGTCATCGAGGAGAAGCTCTTTAAATGAATTCCTGCGCTGAAACATGACTATGATTAAGCCTTTAATGTCTTCAAGATGTCCCCTGTGACTTTGCTAATAACACTTCTTCTAGGTTCCACTCATTAAAGACTGCGTTTCTGAGGAAGGGAGTTACTGATTTAGTTATTATGCCAACATAAGCACAGCTCTTCCATGTCTGTGATATGATCACATAATCCACTCGGTCTGCTGGCATTTTTGTTTTATCTCTCTAAAAAATCCTTTTGCGGGGTTTTCATATGAGCTTGTGGCTGCAGAATCATTTCTCTTGAGAAGGGGACTTTTCTCTCACCAGGGACCTCTGGATCTAACATGAGTATCGGAGAAGAACACCTTGTTCTCCAGAAAGAGACTGAGAGGCCACCAGACTCAGTGTTTCAATTACTTGATGTTGATGGCATGTGGCTCTGTGTTGTGGCAGTTTTACATACATATTGTCAAGGTGTCCCTGGTGGTGAATACAGAACACCGTTCTAACCATCACTATCACATGCACCTTCTTGTTATTATTGATATTGCATTGAATCCTTCCTCTTCCGTTCGTTCAACGCAGCAGAGACGCACACTCCCTGTTTGTAAGGAAACAGAGGAGTTCTCAACTACGTAGTTCACATTCAAAATGGATTATTTCTTTCTTTTTGCATCTCCTATTCTCTGTCTCTCTCACAGACAAGCTGTCTCTGCCCCCACACACACACACACACACACACACACACACTCTCTCTCTGTCTCTCTCGCATCACAGCGGTTTGCCCATGGGGACGTTTCACCACTGGGGGATTCATGTTACACGGCACCAAATGAGCTCTCAGAAGCAGAAAGTGTGTCAGTCGTTGCTCAGCTCTGGAGGCTGTGGGCCCTGTAGAGCTCATATTCAATCAAAGCAGAGCTGAGATCAGAAATCCCTTTCATTTAGAGGAGGCACTTTCACATGTGGACCTACGGAGCTACGAATTCACTGTGGTGAGATGGGCTGTACTGTGTTTGATGTGAAGTTGTATTGAATTTGTTTGGGTCCAGAAATAAAATCCCGTCACAATGAAATGTAATTCTTTCATAATGAAGTTTTAAAAGTACTGTGACCACAAATCTGTACACAGCTGGAGGATGTGTCTAATTCGAGCTTGAAGGGTTAACATGAGGCAGAGGCGATGGAAAACTGGGGATTCAGAGTAAGGTTTTTATGGTATAAATTGTAGGTGAGGCAGCTTTCAGGTCTCTCCATCACAGTAACTTTCTCCTGTTGAGAAACTAACTGAATTTCAACCTGAGAGTTTTTTAGGATTGGTAGCTTAATATGCTTTGACAACTGCCATTCCATTAATATACTGTAATTATTGAGATGAGGGGTTGCACAGTTCTGGATTGTGTTATTAACAGTAAAAAATGGCTTTGTTTTTTAGCTTCCTGATAAAAAAGATAGAAGGTGCACCACAGCATCTCTATTTTTTGTCATTGCATCCCAATCAGATGCATGTATTCCAAAGTTTGAAGTAGAGGCAGTAGACTTGCCATATACAGTATTTTAACAATCCATATATATAATGAAACACCTTTTCTATAGTTTCTCTAAAGTATCAAATAGTATTTTGTGTTTTGGCATAATTAAATATTGCTGTGTATTTGAGAATTACCTTTCTTTCCACAATGGAAAGCTGTGCAGGCAGTGAAGCAGAAAAGCATTAAATCACAAAGCTCCCTCGTACTTCACCTTTTTTGCAGTGTCCTTTCTATGCCACGCATAGCCCTGTGTTTCCTTCCACAACAATTTAACCTTATTCTCCTCAATAAACAACACATTTCCCCAGTGGCTCTGTGGAGTGTCAGGGTGCGCCTTTGTTTTTTTGCTTTTTTACCTCATTGAGCATTCTGCATTGTGCCTGTGGAGTCATCTAAGCTGGACACCTCTTTCATGGGAGGGTGGCCACAGAGCTAAATCATCCCCATTTACAGACAGCCAGTGGGGGCCGATAAGTATCTGAGCTTTTTGAGCTTACGTTGTCTCCCTCTATAGCTTCATGCAAATAAACTGTTCTTGATTGCAAGCCTTCTGAGACCTCTTTTTGTGGGTTCACATCAGCAGATGCTTCTTGTGAAAAACAAACTGTGGTAGATGTGCAGATGTTCTATTAGTTAAAGTAGCTCCGACCCACAACTGGCGTCATTGACATCCGCTAACTTCTGACTCCACTTGGCTTTTGTTGATTTTATTAGTTGAGGAATTCTGATACTTGTTTTCCACCCCACACAGTGGATGTTTGAATAATGTATTCAGTTTGTGCAACAGCAATACAATGAGTAATGTGTTACTCATTAAAAAGTTTTTTTTTTGTGTATATGTATAAAGTATCTTTGTAAAATATTTTGGAGAGTACAAACACCTTTGTGAAAAACACTTTGACCATCCATCTATCAAAAGAGAGTAATTATGGACGATTTGATAATTAGGAAGTCTTTTTTCACACATTCTGGCCAACTACTGTTGGGAGAGAAAATATGATGTACTTGGCTTTACCTATTTTGGGGGGTTTGTTGGAATACGCCAGATTTGGTAGATTATGTTTATTGATTTTTAATGAGGGAGCAGAATCATTTGGATTTAACCACAAAGTAAATTAATGAAATGCACAAACACATGAATACCATAAAGAAATAGGCTGGTTCTACTTAAGAAAACAATTTATTATATAAATATTGGTGCTCTCGTGGAAAAGGAAGCTCTACTTATATAAAGAAAAAAAAAACATATCCAATGGCAGAGGGTTGAGCTGGGGCCAACATGAAATATGTAATTCTTAAGTCATCCATCCAGGCTAAGCAATCTTCCTTTATTTATTGATTTAATGGCTTTTCTTTGTTCCTCTAGAGCGCTAGGTGCCTTTAATAAATGCTCGCCCTCCAAGGGCACGTTAGATAAATGTAAGGATTCTAAAAAAAATCTGCACATACTTTTTCATCATGAACAACCCTCTGATTTATACAACTTTTGATAGAATAGTTCAAAAGTGCTATTTATCTTTATGGGATCAGATGTTAAATTACATCTTTGGTCATAATTGCTGAAATAATTCCCAAGTAATCATCGCTCCTTAACTTAAGATCAGGGCCGGGTCCCGTGCTCTTAATGGCTGAGCCAATCGCTGTGCATATAGTGGTTCTGCCTGGTGCGGTGAACAATAAATACTGCCTTCTGTGTTAACAGCCGGGTGAGTACATCCAATAAACTCAGTCACCTGTGAAGGTTTTCAAGTGCAATGCTACTTAGCAGGCTTTGTTGTAGTGCTGCAATTTTACAGTACAAAATGACAATTCTATTAAAACTGATGCAAAGTATTCAGTTTTATTTCTAATGTACTAGATTCCCCTAACTCTGCAGGGTCACCGACTGGCATCGTATGTATGTGAATCAACTAATTCAGTTCAGCCTTGGGAGTGTAATTTGTTATCCTCAAAAACCAATGTGGTGACCTAGGATAAATGAAAAAGTACACACATAATGGCTCTGAGAAGAAAAGATATTGGTTCTACAGATGTCACTGAAAACAAGATTTGGAGACAACAACATTATCAGTTCTTTAAAAGGTAGTTTGAAATGGGAGAAAAGTGCACTACCAGTCCTTCATCTCTGCCCTCAACCACACAGCAATAAATTGACTCCATAGTGTTAATGATCACTGGGCATGGCCGTTGTACACAGCCGGGACCATTTCAATTTGCTTGGCTTCCTAGATTAGTTGATTAACACATGATGCACTCCTGGAGTTTGACTGTTTCAGAATAATTAATTCTTAAATCTATGTGTGCTGTGACAAAATTGGCCGCATACTTTCAATTCCTTTCTCAAGGGTGTTGACACAAGCTTCATATTTTTTCATTAGCCTCGTCAAAGTATTGTGCCATTACTTCCTTGGTGACTTCCACCGAGGCCACATACTCACTCCTAGTATAGTGTAGCAGTTAAAGGTTTTACTTTGAGGCGGGTGGATTTCCAGGTTGTCTATGCCGTTGTTTTGATGCCAGAAACAGTTCATTTAATTCACTAATTCAATTCGGCTTTTTAAAACCCATCAGCACTATAAGTCCATATAAGTCCTGGAACTTTTTGGTAGAAAGTGGCTGTTTCTTATTCTACTGTGAATCCAACTTAAATTGGTAAAGTAACATTTCTAGATCATGTTATTAGAAAGTTGCATGCTATAAATGCACAAAGGTTCGCTCCAAACCCTGCCTCATTAATGCCCCTTGTGTGCCATTGCCTCTGAGAATCAACACGTGTACTCCTATGATTAATGGGTTATATGTGCGAGACTCAAGCCTTCGGAAGGTTCAGTGCATCAGGTTTCTCTTCTGTTGAAAGTGATCTGATCAGATGTGATCGTAGGGGTACCTAGATAGCATACCGACGTGGGCCACTTCAAGCAAAGATGCAGCACTAACACAACTGCAGACAAAATAGATGTGAGCCCAAATTGGTCCACTTGTAAAATAGTAAATGTGGCCCAAATAGCCCAAAACCAATATAGGCTATTTTTTGACAAACATGGGTGCTCTAGGGAATCTGGATGTGAAACCTAAATGATGTGGGGTACATGATACAATTTCATTAGCATAATATAAGATTCTGTTATTATTCCATTTTAATTTCATTGTCATGTAAAAGGAATTCTCCTCAAATAAAGCCACGTGAGGATTGTGATGGAGGAACAATGGCTTAGATTGTTTATATATATATATATATATATATATATATATATATTATAAAGAGAGAGAGAGAGAGAGAGAGAGAGAGAGAGAGAGAGAGAGAGAGAGAGCATGCAAAAACGAACAAAAGTGATGAGATGGAAAGTAGCAGATAGAAATGCAGGAACGACAACAAGGAGAAAGTGACAGATGGAAACACTCACGGCATTTCTCTACCACTGAGACAGAGGGGGATGTGTCCTCATTAACTTTGAGCCATGAATCATTGTTATTGGACTGTTGTTTGCATAATTGCAATTAGTCACTTTGGTTCCAACATTGTGTGTAATCGAGCATGCAGTATATGTATCCATCTCAAAGTGCTTCGTGCTATAGCATATACGTCTATGCTATTACTTCCATTTTATCACCACCATTTTGCTGTATACTGCATATTCATGGTTATTGAATTAAATTAAATTTGTTATCCGTCATCTTTGTTGAGTGAAAATGTATATTTATATTGTTTTCCAAAATAGATTAAATGCAGATATTTGCAGTTACAACGTTGTACAAAAAAAAATCTACATTCAAATAGAGTAGTCATATTTTCCACAACATTAGCACAAGCTCTATTGTAGTGGTGAAGTGGTGTTCACCACCACCACCCCCCCTGTACGCACACACCTCTGTCTCTAACTCTCTTGATGTCATGTTCACTGAAGTGCAGCTTCATGATCTAATCTTCTTCGCAAAACAGATGCATGTCAGTTGTTCCTGAGCTGTCTGTGTTGAGAGTGCGGTGTTCTGTACTAACGTTTTGCAGAACATGACTTTAAGTAGTGTCTTGCAGAGTAAAAAGTGGAAATGGGTGAAAAGTGTTGCCACTTAGCTCTCCACTACTTATGAAGATGGATTTCAGGGAGAAGAACGTACTTACTTCTGTACAGTACAACTCATCTACCAGCTCTTTCCTCTCGATGCTGTGATACCCAATGGATTAATTTACAGTAAATGTGCAGACGCTGTGCGGTAGTTGCACTCAGATGCTCGCGACTTTTGGAGCTCAAGTTTCTCTTGCTTTTAGGAAATTGTATTTGTGACTCTGCAGAGAACATGTGATTAATGCCTGTGTTGTTTTGCTGTCTGCTTTTTTTGCACTCAAACTCAAGCTGGAGTAGTGAGTTTCTGTTGTCAACTCCAGCACTTCAGATTCTAATTAGAGAGTTTGATTTGCTGTACAACTACTACCGACATGTTGTTAGGATAGTGCCAATAAAACTATCAAGTGGGATCTAAGTAATCTCACATACTTTTGTAATTGTATAAATGAGTACTGGCAGATGTCTCTTGTGCCATTTAAGATGATAGCTATATAAATCATGTACTTGACAGGAGAGGCGGCACAGTGGTATGGTGGTTAGCGCCATCACTTCACAGCGAGAAGGTTCCTGAAGGGAATCCGGGGCCGGGGTCTTTCTGTGTGGAGTTTGCATGATCTTCATGTGTCTGTGTGACATTTGTTTTTCATAAACTTTGAAATGAGGACATTTCATTTGAAGAATGTGAAGAATGTAAGATGAGATTTATTTTTGAGGGGATTTATTTCGTGGATTACCACCTCAGTTTTATGTTTAACAATTTACATTATTTGGTGATATGGTGTAAGCCGTGATTTGGTTGTGGGGGAATCGAGGTGTCCAGTGTTGTAGATTCGGACATTACACATGTATGGAATTACAAAGACTCAGTAAGTTCTAAGGCCAGGAGGAGAAACCTGCCTTATTATAGTAAGCTTGCTATAGTTGCTATATAAAGTACAGCTAAGACTGATGGGGATGTTTTGAAGGTATATGGTCACAAACCATAACACTGGTCATATTGGAATGTTGAGATAGAAGAGCAGGAGATTACCTCAATTATTGCAATTTATGTTGAAAGGATTTCTGTCACCACATTCATGGCAATCCATTCAATATTTCCCATCCCTAGAAGCAATGGGGATTATTCTACCTTCTTCTCTGAAAGAAAAGAAAATCACTGTCCAGGTGATTTGCTGGGTCCATACCTCTTAAATCCATGGTGCTTATTACCACCCAGTCATTCTGACTCTAGGTTCTGGCACCTGCGGAAACACAAGTTAATGGACTCAAATCCCTCTTCACGGATTTGTGCTGCTTCTCCGTTAGGGTTGAGGCTAGATGATGAATCTTATTTGGCTTTCCCTTAAAATTATTTGTGTGCCCTGCTGCCTATTGAGGTGGATTTCAGCTCCATCCAAGAATAAGTGATGGGGATATAAAAAGAGTGGCCAGAAGAGAGGCCACTAAAGCACGGATAAAGATAACCTGAATAAACTCCATCATCTCTGATCCAGGTAGAGGCTCTGATGCGGCTGCCCTCTGTCTCTCCGATGGGATTAAGCGCCTGAGATTTGCTCAGAGCTTAGTGGACCAGAGCGACCAGCAGGCCTGCATGTTTCTGGGTTGGAGGGCCTCCACTGGGACATGCTCCCATCTATTAGATCAGTCTATCTGGGGGACAGAGAAGGGGAGAGGAATAGGCCAAATGGTGGGGAGCAAATGTTTTTTTTTTTTTTCATGTGGTCATACTGTGACGCTTCCTGCCTCCATATGTGTGTCCCTTCGGTTCCCCTGAGGTGACGATCTGGGGATTACAGGAAGCAGTACAGGAAACAGTACATTGAAGTGACACACTGGGCTTTCTTGTGCGAGTCTTTTTTTAGCCCTTTACCCATGTCCTGCTGTCCCCATCATTACAGATGGATACTGTCAAGCAGCTTAATGATGCCTGTTTTCCCTCATGGGTTGTGGCTACAGCAGCGGTTTATATGCAGAGCGACAGCCACACACACTGTGACACTCGCCCACATGTCCACACTTACTCGGGCTTATTTATCTTTGAGTGCTGTGTGAATATGCAAACACAGCACACTTGCCAGCACACATTTAGGCTCCTATAATCACATTTCTATAATTAATTCACTGTTTACTTGTGTTGTACAACTATTCCTTGCTCGACTTTGGCCATTTTCCTACTCGATGGCTACTTTTCTTTCATTATATTGTTTTAGGCTCTTGACTGTAGCGTGTGTACTTCCTATATAATCAGTTATAGAGTCTGCTTACTGTGTTTTTACTTCAGAGTGCATACATCCTTTATTTAAATCTATGTAATAACATGCTCTATTTGGATTTATACTGTGCTGTTGGAGTCTCACAACTATCAGGAAACAGATCAAAATACAGGCCTAAAAAGATCCTACATAAACACTTGTTCAGTATAATACTATAATATATAAGTATTATATTATATATTATATATTATAAATTATTAAAGAGAAGAAATCAGAAAAAAATTACAAATGTCAAATTTGTTCTTTCCATCTAGCTTGAACATATTTAGTGAGAGATTTGTCTCATGAATAAATAACAGTTATTCTGTCAAACATCACCATAACCTCAGAAATGAACAGATAATTCAACAAAGAACTATGTGATGCTGTGTCGGTAGAGAACGAGCTTCATGCAATAATCTTCACAGTCATTGGATTTATTGCGGCGCTGTTTTATTGAATTGTATATAATAAACTGGTGACTAAGCGAATCTAAGAATTCCCCTCATGATTTATTAATGTTCTTACCTGACTGTCCTTATGCAATGCATATGTGTGTATGTGTTTTGCTTTGCTCGGCTGAGCATCAGAATTCATGATTTATGGTGGTGTCAGTTTCTCTCCCATGTCCCTTTTCCTGTCCGACTGTTTTCATGAATATCATTCACGGTTGTGTCTCTTTCTATATCGACACTTAACCCTGCAGTCTTTTTGTCGTGTTGTAGTTTTCTAAATAGACCTCTGGACTTTCATTAACCAAAGTGCGGGTGTATCCATATCATTAATGGCCCCTCAGCTCTCTTTAAATGTTCAGTTAAGCCCAGAACTGGCACAATAAATTATAAGGCAGCCCTTATTAAAGTTATTAGTTTCCCATGACCTGTGTCCCACAAGTCAAATTAGTCCTGAAAGCATAAATTCTATTTCCAAGAGGAATTGTGTGCTCCTCTCAGCTGATTAAGGACATGAAGCTTTATTTATTACAGTTTGGTAAAATCAGTCAAATACAATAATATTAAAACCCAGTGTGAAGATATCTGTGAGATGTAGAGTCACAATATCTGTTATCTTCAAAATACCTCAAAGCTATACATGTGTCCTACCTCGTGTTTATACAGGAGACTTGATGTATGCTGCATCTTTAATTCATTGGATGCTGTGGAATCCAGCTTTGGTTGGGCTGCAAGGTGTTGTTAGATATACAGCAGCCCACCTTCATCAGCACGCCTGAAATATTTGCTTAGAAACTCAGAAGAAAGGAAGCCCACTATTTAACTTAATGGTGGGAGACTGCAGGGCAGAAGTAAGACCTCAGTCAGGTGGGAAATATCAAACCTCAGCTGAGAAAGTCAGCAAAAGCAGAAAAAAAGCTGTGACAACATCAGTGGAAAAGAAATGAATGTGTGGTGATTATTGTGTCAGCTATAAAACACGCTGCACTTTTGTTTGGGGCTTTAATTTAAAGGTACGACCGGCTCAACCGTGACAGAGAGCAGGATCCTTTGTGACTCAGTCAGCCATGCTAATAGCAGCACCTGGGAGATGACATTTGTTGTCAACGCTCTTTAATTCATGCTCATTAAATTGAGTAGATGGTTAATTGCTCCCCTGGTTAAATCAGGGGATTTGCAGTAATCAGACAGTTCTTCTAATCAATAGACTCCAAAGACCTTTAATGTATAACAGTGGAAAATATCACTTACACACTGCCAGCTTAATTAATAACATTGACAGTGACTTAATTCTATTTCTGGATATATTGAAGAAGATCCCCTAAATGGAGCTATGGATAATATTAATAGTTACACATCATACCATGCAATTCAGCCCACAACCACTGGGACCACGGCTGCGGAGTCACCTACGAAAATAAAATCCAATATTAATAAACAGAATATATATTAAGAAAATTTAAAATGAGCAGCTATCCTGCTTTTGTTTGTTTAGCGCTTTTCAATTTGCATCTTATCTACATATCCACACGCCCGTGCTGTGAATTGAGCCACAGGCCCTGTACTCAGAGGAGAAACCAACTTCATTAACCAAACCCTTTATTTGTTATCTCCGCAAATAAAGTTATGTTTCTACCCCTGACTGTCTGTTTGTTTGTTGGTTGGTTGGTTTGATTAAAGGCAAGATAACACAATTGCTGAATGGAATGGATTTCACATTTTTTTGGTATAATGATGTGGTATCAGTCATGGGAGAAAGCCATTACAACATGGTGTGGATCCGGGGGCAGATCTAGGATGTTGAATGCCTGGTTAGTGAGGCCAGCAGTTGCTGTAACCTTGTTCCTAAGTCTGAGTGCAAAATAACCTCTCACCTTCCTGCACTTTTGAATTATCTGACTTTTGGGGTTACCTGAGTGTACCAGGAGAGTTACTTTAGGTTTTATTCCCACAGGAAACTATCAATAGATTGATAGATAGATAGATAGATAGACAGATACTTGTTTCATCCCAGAAGGGAAATTACAGTGTTCCAACAACATAAAAACATAACAGTTATATACCATACATATAACCCACAAAACACAACCTGGTGGAAGGAACAGTCATTATTACGAAAAAGCTAATGTTCATTAGCTTTCACTGCACGGGCAGGTTTTAATGACTCACAATTTGGAGATGTCAGTCAAGTGGTATAAGTTCCACATCTCATCACATCAGACAGTCAATTGATTACTTACCCATGTAGACGGAAATCCTATCATGTAAGCCATAAGAACAGGACTCTAAACTAAGTTAAGAAACTGCAATGCTCTTACCTGTCTGCAGTTCCTCTCCTCCAGCCTCCTGCTCGTCCTTTTCGCCTCTTTAAGGAGAGCTAGCTTTGGTTTGGGGTTGAGTGAGAGGAAATGGAGCCAGCCATTACTTTGGGGCCAGCGCACACACAAACAACTCATTCAACATTTCATCAAGTGAGCCATTTATCACGGTTTGTAGGGGGTTTTTCATTTGTCTTTGCCAGACAGTGCTCCACAGGAGTCCTTCACCTTAAACAAACTGAGAGAGAACAAAATTTGTGTGTGTACGTCGTTTAAAGACCCTGATCACCAAACCGATCAGTGATTAGTGGCAGAGGGGCATATATCCTGGTCCTCTAAAGATATCTGTTCAAACCATCTGTAATTTTACATTTATTTAGTAACTTCAATCATTTTCTTTGACATTTGGCTCGTCAAAGTCAAAAATCCATGATCAATGTTGTGGCTGATCAGTGAAGAGCTTTGGTATCTACTTTGATTGAAGCAAACCAATCCTCATTCCTTTAATCTGCAGTCAGAACATGACTTGTGTATTTAATCATCCACTCTGGCTGCCTTTGATAAGGAATTAATACAAGTATTTGTGTTATTCACTTAAGTTTGAATCATTGCTCATTTTCCAAGTGAAAAAGAGGATGATCCTATGAGTCATGTCATTGTGTTGTTCACAGGTGGTATTCAAATCAGGTAAGACCCAAACCCTGATCTCATTTGCTGTGGTAGCTGCAGGCGAGGGATACTGTAAACACCTGGTTCTCACTAAAACCATGTGTTAATGTTTATCCCTGATTTAATGAGCAGTGCAATAGTTTCCCACATTCTTTGATCAGTGCTCTGCTGATGGATATAACCACGACACTGGGTGGCAGCTGCCAGATAGTTGTAATTAATCGATGAACATATGGCAGATTGTGGCTGTAAAATTAATAATGTTTGACTGCATTCTTCTGAAAAGAAACTGTACATGAATGTAGAATGTAAATCACTTTTGTCCGGCAGCACATGCATAATAACACCAAGTGGTCCTTATGGGTGTCATTACGCCCAAGCACACCTTCATTAAGCTTTATACTGCATGTTTGCAATCCACACATCTGGCATGTGCGTGTGATGGCATATATTGTTTGTTTTGACCATGCTTAAATGATGTGGCGTTGGAGAAGAAGGATGCCAGACGTCCATAACCATGGGAACGTGGCTGGGATGGGATAGTGGGTATTTTTGGATTTCAGATTCTGCAGACGTGTGAGGCATGTGGCTGGACTCTCAATTACCCTATACTGGTTGTATAGTGGTTGAACGGTGCCGAGGGGCTCTTCTTTAATTCAACACTGGCGCGCATTAGAGTGCAAAGTGTGTTGTAAAGTCACCCCTGACTTAAACCTCCTACTCGTTTCTTACGCAATAGTAAGAAACCGACTGATTAAGAGTCAACAGCCGCATGTGCAGCTATTTTATCTATTTCCCCAAAGTCATTGTTTGATGAAAATATCTGTCTGTCCCCGTCTATCTTTTCCGGTCTGTCTGTCTTTCTGTCTCTCTGTTTTGTTCCTCCTGCTCTTTCTTTCTTCCTCCCTGTGTGTTGAGAGTGCAGTGTAACCTTGGGTCGGTTTCCATGGTACGAGCAGGGGATTCTTTCTCATGCAGACTGTGTGTGGTGCAGTAATGTCTGTCACAGCCCATTTCCCTTAAGAATAGAAAATTCCAGCTGACACATAGCTCTGTATTAGCCAAGCTGTGTGTCCATGTGTGTTTACTGTTTGTGTGTCCATGTGTGTGTGTGAGTGTGTGTCTGTGCGTTCTGCACTCAGCACACTACCCAGTCCAGTACTGGCCCAGGTATATATTTATATTTATATATATATTTACACTTGCTGATTCACTGTCTGCTCATGTCCTTTTTGAGGACACCTGCAGGGTCATAGCAGGTTTCTATGTTACGCTCTCTTAGATCACATTTAGATAAAACCATAGTGCGTGTTATGATTTTTAAAGCATTTGCGTCCTTAAATTTACCGCAGTCTAATTTTTCAGTAGTTATATGCCTGTAAACACAGGATATGCTTACGCTTATATTGTAACTGCATGTGCTGGTTCATGCTGTCTTCATCCAGACACCGACCATTTTTGTCTTTTCTTCATCAAAGCTGTCGGCCCTCTCATTCATTTATATGAGACTTCCACTTTCATGTGTGCATATGACAAAAATAGATTCAACCTCACGGCTTAAAGCATAACACTATCCCTCAGTCTCATTCCTCTGTTCATTCTACTTAACAAGTATTTTAGCTGACCCATCTAAAATGCCATTTCACAGGGCCAGTGGACTGTATTAGGCTGATAAATTCAGTGAATTAGGAACAGTGTGTGAGAGGAGTGGATATGAAATCTCCCCAAAGCTCTGTATCTGACACCTTGAATGTCATTTTAATCAGTCAGTCACAGTCTGAGCCTCCCCTCTTTAACCTCCTCTCGCCTCCTTTTCTCTTCTCCTTTATCAACGTGTCTTTCGCTTTAAATGCAAAACCCATTTAGAGATATATTGCTCTGCCAGACACCATATTAAACTGTCTTCATATTCAACACTTTTGGCCTCAAGTCATTTTCTTGGTTTAATTTAGTTAGTCTGTACAACACGTGTGGGCCTGCATCAAAAGAAAAGAAGAAGTCGTAGCTGAAGTAATTGTTATGAGGAGTGGAGCACTGAAGGTGCGTTGGCCCTCCAACATTTTAAAGAACTATATTGGAAACCATGGGGAAGCTATATCATCTAATGATACACTCGCAACACCAAGGGCGATATAACTTCAATACATTTAGTCAAAATAAGTATCTTGTGAATGCGGTGCACATTTCTAGCAGTTCCTTATTTTTGCTTGCGGTGCCACATGACATGACAGCAACTGTTTCTTTGTCTCGTATAAATTGCACTGGACATAGACTTCCTTGTGTTGCACATTTTTGAAAGTGATGGAGATGATGATGCTTGCTGCACTGGAAGCTCTTTGATTGCTACTGGTTGAACCCTCCAGCTTGATTCAACACCATCCATGATCCCCCACTACACTTAACTAAGACACCTGTCATTAGTGCTTTTCATTGGTCATAATGAAAAAAACTGTTTTATGATTTTTAAATCACCATATTTTAAAGTAGTCGTCAAAATGCAACCGTACTATCCTTTGCAATCTAACCCCCATACAACTGTGCATTTTTTCAAATATAATTAGCTCAAATCATACTTCTTTATTGTGGTTACTGGAACTACTAAACTAATCTGTAACTACCACCCTCATGCCACAAACCAAAGTGTAAAAAGGTGTAAAAGGCTATCATCTACTGAATCCCTCTATGTCCCCTAATCGCCACATCATGAATATGATCAGAGACAATACTAACAATCAAGACAGTAGTTTACAGCTACGTGTACTCCTGGTAAGAGAGGAAGTCCGGTCTACTGAGGTGAACAGAATGCCCAGTCAGCCTTGGACTAACTCCCTGCACGCACAGCAGAGCCAAGCCCAGCATGGTGACACCAGTTCAGAGTAATCAAACACCCAGCATGCCCCGTCGTGACCTGCTGTGGTTCAGCACCCTGGAGATGCCACGGACAGACAGCAGAATGTCCTGAGCTCCCAACGATGCCCACAAGCACAATAGATGCTGCCCAGAACATTGGCAGACATTTTACCGATGCCAGTGTACCGATCATTTATTTGTTAGTTTTGTTTTGCAGTTAAAGCAGCTGTTGGCCTGATGTTTATGCAAGGAACTGGAAGGTCAGTTGTTCAAAACAAATATTCCAAGGAAAGGCTGTGGGTGCTCTTTGGTAAGGATTTATAATAATGAAAAATGAAATCATCGGCAGAACCCAAGGGGAGAAATGGCCTCAGTAATGAAACACCACTTATACTCTTTTGCTCTTGTTTATTTATTTACGAGCATTTTAATATACAACAAAATGGGATTTTCAGTCATTTAAACTGTTTTATTTTGATATTTCTTCATTTATTACGCATATTTTTAATATAATCTATGACTGTGTGATATTGCAAGGTTTATTGCAACAACTGGAGTGACCATCCACTGCACGAGTCCATAGAGACATTGGTGGTGTATGTGTGAGAGGCTGCAACCACCTATAGTGTATATTTGCAGAACTGGTGATTCTGACCTATAGCAGATTGTAATGTGAAATGTATGAGCAATGACAATCGGCACAGCTTTAGCCGTGTAATCCCCAACGCTGAGAGAAAAGATGGGTAGAGCATTGAAAAGAGCAACACATTTTAAGAAGCATAGTTAATGTTCAATCCCAACACTGAATGAGGATGTTGAGCCGAAATACAGTTTGAAGTGAAAAGTGTTGCCAATCACTAATGCCTATCTTCCTATGTACCTGCAGCATATAGGTTCTTCTTTTAATTAATCTGTTTGATGGGGGATTATTCAAGATATGATTTTTAATAAGTCAACACTACTTTCCACTTCTTTGAATTATGCCCAAAGGTAAGCTGAGTGTTTTATCAGACCAAGAATGCACTTGAATTTTTAATTAACTGCCAATAGGGTGAGCTTAATTATTGCATTACAAAGTCATTTGAAGTAAAGTCAAACCCAAACTTGTAAGCACATAACCTCACACTTAATCAAACACCATCTAGAAAATGAGGGCGAAGGGAAAGTCTTGGCCCATTGGGTCGCAGTGTTACTTTTGGAGATGATGAAGTGTAATGGCCCAGATCCCTGCCAGGAGCTAGTCACAGCCAGCGTAGAGAGAGACAACTCATCTGTGTTGAGTGAGTCATCCCCGCTGATGCAGGGAGATGATTCAGCAGACTTTATGGTGAGCGGATTTTGGCCTCCGAGCCAAACTGCACCAGATAAACACCATTTGTTATCAAGCTATATGAGGCTTGTGAGGAAACACAGTGCACATGGTGCAGGCTGCACTACAGGAGACAGACAATATTCTGGTCTAAAGCATGAAAAAGCCTTGGTTTGTTTATTTGTCGGGATAAGTTGTAGAATGTCTGCAGCACTTCAACTGCAGCCAAGTTTTTGACTAGATCTGTGTGAGCTTTTTAAGGAATTAACTGAGAAGTTAATTATGTTTAATTAAATTTTGTGGAATCAATTATATCAAGTTTGACATTTCATCAATAGCAAGTACAGTATTTCATTACATTCTATATCACTTTCCACTGTGGAATCCAATGCTGTTTGGGTGGGTTGTTGTCCTGCCAGCCATTTGTTTTCACATCCAAACAAGAAGGGAACTCAGAGTGCATAGCAAGGCTCATGCCCTGTCTTGTCATGTTAAAGAAAGTGAAAAGAAGTTCCTGGATCCACCCGTTATCTGTATCTGCTCCACAATAATGGGATCTTTCTTGGATCATTCCCCTCTCCTCCATGACATTTCACACACATCAGTTCAGTAGGATTTGTGTAATCCTGCTTTCTAACAAAGAGACAAACAAACGCACATGACATTTCTCATTGTCCTGTTACAGTTTGATACTGAATCATGAATTCCTTTTCACTTCTCACAATGAGATAACTCTCACTTGGTATTTTGCTCTGTTGATGAATAGTAGCGCTGTGTGTAGTGTTATTTGCAGCGCTGATGCATTTAGATCTCATAGTTTCAGCTGCAATTGTGCACATACCCACAAGTGGCATGCATTGCAGTTCCCAGTGCCACACGAGCACTTGCCTTTTGTTCTTTTGTGTACCTGTTGTGGGTGTGAGAGCGACTTCCGTGCACGGACACAATGCAGCTGCCCAGTGTTCCTGTATCTTCCCATTTCTTTGAATCTGCACCAACATGTAATGGGTACTTTCCTGACCCATACTGCATCCCTCCGCAAAGTTGCATAGTAATCTGTCCTGTCGTTTTTTTTTGCATAATCCTGCTCACTAATAGACGGACAAAATGCAAACATAACCTCCTCGGCAAAGGTAGCACACCAATCAATTTGCAAAGACTCAAACTTTGCTCCAATAGTGTCTCAGCATT
This sequence comes from Hippoglossus stenolepis, assembly GCF_022539355.2. NCBI lineage: Eukaryota > Metazoa > Chordata > Actinopteri > Pleuronectiformes > Pleuronectidae > Hippoglossus > Hippoglossus stenolepis. Next base: position 24,082,861 of record NC_061486.1, read on the forward strand.
CTGCCTGATGTATTTCTTTTGTTGTTTGTCAGATGGTAACACAGTTACTCCCAGGGAAAATCTGTTTCTTGAGATCTATGAGAGTTGACAGCCGGAAATCATCGATGCACTGATATTGACATGGTGACTTGATTTGTTCAGTAAACACTATTTGCAAAATAATGCACAGCAGGTTGAGGCTGAGGATGTTTATACACTGCAGTTATTCTTCAGCCACCTCAAAGGGATAGTTCACAGAAAAATGAAAATTCACTCATTATCTACTCACCTCTGTACCGATGGAGAGATACTGCTCTTGTGGTGTCATCCAAGTGTCAGCAAGCCCCGGTATTGAAATGGCGTCATTAACACCATGTGTTCAAACGTCCGCCACCGCAAATAGCGATGCTAGCGGCGGATGTAGCGATCTGAATGCTCACCCCGTGCCCATGGCGAGAGTGTGTGCAGTTTTCCGGTGTCACCGCGAGAACGTTAACATGCCTCAGAGGAGGATATCAGAGGAGTTTTAAAGTCTTAAACCTTGGTGTAAATGATGTCGTTTCGAGTCAAATATGAATGCCACGGCCTCCTGACACTTGGATGACACCACACGAGCAGTATGGAGGCATTTTACGTTTGAAGAAGGAGTCACCAGTTACTTTGGCTGCAACTCCTGAGACTCCTGAGAGTCCACAAAAGAGGTTTGTGGACTCAAACACTTCACCCAACCCTCCATCTACATAGTGGTGAGTGGATATTGAGTGAATTTTCCTTTTTCGTTGGACTATCCCTTTAAGACAAAGCTCAACAAAATGTGGAGCACGGGAACAAATAGCCTTGGATCTGCAAAAGGTATGAGAGGTTCTCTGCAAAAGACATTACTTTAAGTGCTGCATGAGGCGTCGTCACATAATGACACTGTGGACTTTCTATATTTAGTTTCATCTGCTAGTATTTCTCAAGGTATCAATGTTCTTTCGACTCAGCCAGAGGGATACAATTGACAATAGCACTTTGCATTTACATCTTAAAGGGGACATTGTATGCCCATTTTACCACAAGTTGATATGGTTCCTTGGGGTCTTAATGAAATGTCTGTAACATACTTTGGTCAAAATACCACAAGGATCATATAAAACAGCACCCTTTTTACCCTGTATAAAACAGCCCTCCACAGAGTGACCTGTTTTGAGTGCCTGTTCCTTTAAATGCTAATGAGCCAGCTCCCCCTCCCCCTCTCCCCATGATTTTAAACAATATAAATTACATATTTTATATGACATAAATTATCAAATATGCATCCCATACTTTGTATTCCCTTCTGTTGTCCTGGAGTTTTAATTTTCCCAATCACATAATTAAATGTCCCCTCTGCCCCCACTACAAGCACACAAGCAGACAAGCGAGAGAGAAAGAGAGGTGGGGGGCTATGAAGACCATCATTTACCCTGAACCCCGACATTCAACGGGTACAACAACAAGCGGAGAAAGCAGAATCGCGGGCTGACCTTATATATACAGTCTATGGGGCTGACCAGCGCGGAGAAATGCTCGTCCCGTGTGAACAGCCAGGCGGCTGCGCGCTGGAGAACGGTGCTGCGCTGCGCGGCGCGGCGCTTCCGCGTCCGGTGTTAACCCGGCGTAACGAGTGGGGGGGCTCTGTGTGTTTGTGCCAGTGTTACAGTAGTGCTGAACACTGCGGAAGTCTTCCACACTGTTGGCTGTGTGGCGTTGACACAAATTCCAGCTCACGCACGGGAGAGCGAGCGGTCGCGCCCGAGCAGCTGCTGCAGCCTCCCAGTCCCAACGATCCAGACAAATGCCACATGTGAGTGAATCGCGGGCTGACCAGCGGAGAAATGCTCGTCCCGTGTGAACAGCCAGGCGGCTGCGCGCTTGGAGAGCGCGCTGCCTCGCAGCCTCGCTGCGTCCGGTGTAAACCCGGCGTAACGAGTGTGGGGGGGGATGATGTGGGGGGTGGGCCAAGGCCATGTAGGGAGACTTCCAGTGTATTGTTACGACACAATTACCAGGAAGCTCATTTGAGTCACTCAAGCATGTCGTTTCTGACTTAGAGGAACCATAACAAAACGCGTGAGTGTTTTTTTCCCCGAGTTTTTGGGTTGGTAGACATGCCAGATACCCACATTAACATGTAGAAGCACTAACAAAGTGGAATTTGCATGCTATGTCCCCTTTAACATGGCATCGAAGTTTTGTGGACTCAAACACTTCACCCAACCCTCCATCTACATAGTGGTGAGTGGATATTGAGTGAATTTTCCTTTTTCGTTGGACTATCCCTTTAAGACAAAGCTCAACAAAATGTGGAGCACGGGAACAAATAGCCTTGGATCTGCAAAAGGTATGAGAGGTTCTCTGCAAAAGACATTACTTTAAGTGCTGCATGAGGCGTCGTCACATAATGACACTGTGGACTTTCTATATTTAGTTTCATCTGCTAGTATTTCTCAAGGTATCAATGTTCTTTCGACTCAGCCAGAGGGATACAATTGACAATAGCACTTTGCATTTACATCTTAACATAGCATCGAAGTCCTGTCATTGCCACTTCTTCCGAGAGCTATTTTAAATGAGTGTGCTTGGAGACTCTGAGACTGCAGGTTAACTGATATGCTGAGGTCTGTGAAACAATGAATTACAATCTGACAATCCTGCTCGCCACTTAACAGCAAAATGCTTCGTATTCTATCACTGGCACAGAGGCTGGATTTTCTGACCCGGAGCCCCGACGGTTAGAGAATCCCTTCTTCAATCTCCCCTTCTCTCTTTACTCTCTCTCCCTCACTTCTCCTCCATCCTGTTGTTTATGTCTTCTCTGGTTATGGGTTTCTTTTCTGTCAAGCAACATCAGAGCTACCTCCTTATGCAGTCCCACAGGCTCTGGATTCAGATTAGGGTCCACTTATTGCTTTCCAATTATGCAGTAATACGAGGTTGATGTGTTTGATGGAGGAACCGGTTTGACATTTATTTGTCATGTTCTCTGATTAGGCATGCCACTGTGGGGTGATTTCACAAGACATTTTACAAGAGAGGACATGCTTTTTTTAGTATCCATAGATTGCTTAATTTGATCCTACACAAAACACTTTGCTGCAAGTAGTGTCACTGTTGTTTCCCCCCCTAAACAAATGTGTGTGAAGATGAGAAGTATTCCCTCCAGATGCTGCCACCTTCATCGGACAGTTTGCAGATTGCCTCAGTAATGTGTTCAGGTTCCCTTTTTGGCAAATCTGAAGTGATTTTCTCAGTATTGCAACATCAACAACCTGCCTGATTTTCTTCATCAGGAACAACACATTATTCTCTGAGAAATCAATGAAAATGTTCTACAATGCAAAGTTAAAGAAAGCAACAAAATAAAATCCTGAATCCATCCCGTGAGCCGCACTAACATTTAATAGTCAGGGTCATGCCCCACCCCTCAACAAAATGTCATGTAAATTGGTTCTGTATTTTTTTGCACAATCCTGCTAAAATACAAACAAACAGATACAATCATAATCTCCCTGGCAGAAGTAATACAATTCTGCTAATCTGTGTTGTTGACACTTTCAGTTGGTAATAGTACTTTGCGACTCAGAATTGAAAAGTCATATTTTACAAATCAGAGTTTTTTTGTTTGATTTAAATGGGTACTTTTGCTGAAATACAAAAAATGAACCAAGTGGGTTTTATGTCTCTAGAAACAATTAAATTGACTGTGGGGCCTGTGGGCAAGGTGGGTAATTGTTGTGTCCCTGACCAAGTGTAACACCCGCGACTGTAGAAGCTCTAATACTTAAGTGCTGTTTTGTCTGTTTGGAGTCCACCTCCCTGTTTGGTACTCACCGACACTGCTGGCACTCAGTCCAACAGCCGGGCTCCGTGTGTTTGAAGTCTGGATTATGTTACTGCTGCAGAATCTAGAGGATCACATCCAGCATTCTCACCCAGCTGAAGATGGTAAAGGGTTAAATGTGTGAGCGTGGGCCTTAAATACTAGTTGGCTTCTCAAACCTCCCACAGCCCTGTATCCTCAGTGGGTGTAATTTGTCTAAACCAGGCGCACTGATCAATTCATATCATTTCAATAATTCCACTACTCTCATTAATAAGCAGCAAGCTTCACCTTGGGTCAAACAGTAATTGCTCTGTACTTTTGGCAGGGAGTGGAGTCGCTGCCGTTCATTCCGACTGCTGTTCCTACGATGAATGTGAAGATGAGAGGATTATTTTTCGGTCCACAGCCGCACGTTGCTGCAGCAGTGCCGCACTGATCACGGCTTCGGTGGTTTAAAGCTGAAAGGATTTCAGCCAAATACAAAATTAAAATGTTTGAATGCTAGGACCATCTGCTGCAGGTTAGAGAAACAAAACAGCTTCTCCAAATTTCTCAATGCAGTAAATTATTATAATTGTCATTGTAGGTACATTCAATCATGTTTTCACTAAGTTAAAGGAGAAACAAGTCTGTGCTTATATTCAGTATGCTGATGAAAAACTGTAACCTTTGGACTGAGACCGAATAGAGTATTGTCCAGTTTTATTCAACCTCATATGACTATGAGACAAGGTTTGTTATTAACCCTAGTGTTGCCATGTCTCTATAGTTCTATGATTTATCAATTGAATAGAATGTTACATTACAGGAATAAAATAGAGCCAAACAGCCAACAATGAATTTCCAGTTTCCCCTTCATGTTGCTATGCACTGGTAGAGGCTTGTTTTGGTCTTTGGAAATATTGATGTTCATAAAATTGTTAGTAATCATGTGGCACCACCCTTCTCTTAGGGACCAACAAGGAAACTGTTGATACAATTTAGTTAGCGTCCAAATCAGAGGATATTATGGGGCAAACTTTGAAGGTTTGTATCCAAGCACTGAGGCTCAATGCAGCACTCCACACACACACACACACACACACACACACACACACACACACACACACACACACACACACATGAGGATGAAAGTGCTGGCTCAAGGTGGTGGGTTGGACTGCGAGGTTGCAGGGAACTGTTGTAAAACAGTGACAGCTTCCAGTACACACTTATGACTGCGTCTCTACGCAGACACAAGCCTCTTACTTTTAGTGTGTTGAACTATCCAGGGTGATCTCAACACAGTCCATGGCTGAACAGTGAGAAAGTTTCCTCTGGGGCAGTGGAGTTGACTCTCTCAGGAAAACGTATGGTCTGTTATCTCTTCTATGCAACTTGTTGACCTTCTGCAGCCTGTGTGGGAGATCGGCTGGTTGTCTCTTTCAGAAAAAAACACAACATTCCATGAGTTCAAGCAGTGTGTTGCTCAATTGGTGAGTTAACGACTTGTGGTGTAGGTTTACAATTTCAATCCAAATGTTTGAATGCAGTGCTCGCTCCAGAGAACCCTGGATGGGGCTGTGGTTTTAGCTGGGTCTCATCCAGTGAGAGGTCAGGGTTTGAGTCCAAGCCAAACTTCATACACAGGTGAGATCGGTGATTATTCTGCAGTTGTACTAATGGACGCAGAGCTGGTTTCCTTTAGGCCTCCTACTGTTCTAACACAGGGCCTGAGGGCCCAACAACGCTCTGTTAAATTCATATGGTTAACAACACAAAATGTCAGAGACAGTGGCAGACGGGTTGTCCTTGCAGGGCTGATGAAACAGAAATACTTCTACAAAATCCAAGGTCTCTTCTGCAGCTCACTCTTTATGAGTTGAAACACAGCTCTGCTTGACAGCGTGACAGTGTGGGAAAGGGAGCATATGTTGAATAAAGAGAGGAACAGGATGCCAAACACAGAGCGGATCTATATGGCCAGTTTAACAACTGCACTAACTTAAATGATATATTGTTGAGGAAAATTCCCTCTTGAATGTTGGGAGTTGCTAATTCTCAGAAAAATCTCAGACACAATGTGATGAATCAAATCTCTTTACACACAACATGAACACTAAATATCACACAAGCATCCTCTGACACCCCCGCAATAGATCACATAGGAATCATTTGACATGGAAATCACTCAAAAATCATACATTTCCTGCTAAAAACTGAAACCACAATGCTTAGTTCCTACATATAAACGATGTTCAGTGTAGTAGTAAACACTGGGGATTTGTGCTTGGTTATTTTAACATTGTCCCTGTCTTGTCACATGAAAAGTGCAACACCCAGGGGTTCTAAATGTACGAGAAATCATATTTCATCAACACCATTCAGACAGATTCATAATCACATAAAATATTCAAACAATACTTCTAAATCCTGTTCCAGGCTTTAGAAATGGAAATTAGCTGCTGTCACCTGAACATGTTACTTTCATCTAACTATAACAACAGGAGATTTCTGATGTGCTTGGCAGCATGTAGAGATGATCTTAAACATTCATACAGTGCGCACTAAAACAAACAGCGTCCCGTTTTCCGCATCCTTTTTACTGTAATGACATCGAAATGTCTACATCTCAAACCAGAGGTGACGTGTTTCTCCAAGCTACTTAGAGCGGGAGCAACAAAGGGTGCCACTCTGAAGGGTGCATTAATTACATTATAGGTTCCAGGCTTTGGCTCAGCGATACCTCACTCATTCACTTTCCATAGGAAACGTGGCTCAGTGAGCCTGCAGTCTGGCATATTTATCAGGTAATGCCGCAGTGGATTCATCTCTCCTCTCAAACCGAATCTCCAAAGGATCCCAGCCCATATCCCTTCGAGTGGAGAGTCTTCAAACAAATCTACGCAACCCTTTAAGAAAAAGCACATTTCCCTAACAGAATCCGTCTTCAGGTTCCCGTCGTGACTCAGTGCTGCAGCCTCAACACAACATCCGTGTGGAGCCAGTGTGTGAAGGTTAACAGTTTGGCACTTTCATACAAAAGCCATGTGCAGGACCAGATGCTGTTTTACTAACAGGTGGATGGTGAAACTGTATGAGTGCTCCCTGAGTGAAAACAGGAGAAGAGCTGCTCCACACTGGTGTTGTAGTAATCCTGTAGGACTCTGTAAGCATTCAGCAGTAATTTAGCAGACACATGACAGTGACAACTATGGGTACGAGCTGGGTTGTTACGGGCCGTTTTTCCAGAGTGGCTTTTCCCTGGATTCTTCCCCCCACAGCCCAAAGACATGCATATTGATGTGAGGTAAATCTTTTAGGGAAAAGGAATTAAACATTTTTTTTTGTTATTCTCAATAACAGATGCATCAGGAAGACCAGGCTGATGAGACATAAAGAAAGTTAACAGTTGTATTGCCATCACCAAATCCGAGCTGTCCTTGCAAGTAAGATTGTTTTAATCTCCCCACGTCGCAGTGGCCATATTCCATTACTCTTCATGGGGAGCTCCCCTATTGGACAGATATATCACAACCTTTGCTTTTCTCTGCTCCTTCTCTCACTGTCAAGAAAGTGAGATTACCCTCTTGCGGAGTTATTATGTACCTTCCTCCAGTTATCTTTGGCTTCCTAACTCAACCTTGGATCCTTTGCACAGTACGATATAGATAAATTGGGAGTCACACAAGTGTTGAATGGATTTAGATATTCTTCCTATGACTTTACTCTATGTATACTGTCATTCTAGGTTGGAGAGGCCCAAACCAGACTTAAACCATTCACATTTCCATAACAATTTGGTTTACATTAATTGGGGAAAAAATTGGCTATATGTGTGAATGTGAGCGTGGATGGTTGCGTGTCTCTGTATGATAGCCCTTTGATAGTTTGAGAACAATATTAGAGAAATAGAAAAAAAGGTGCTAATAGCACAGAGCTGCACCTTTCGATTCCGATTTACATAGAGAATTAGAATACGTTTTTTTCAATATGCAGTATGATGATTTGGATCCCATTAATTTGCACAACCTTTTAATATACTGATACCTTATCCACTCACTGTCTGCTGCACACTTCTCTTGAAGCAAAAAAAAAAAAAGTGAAATGGATAAGCTGTAGGCGTAGACCGGCGGAAACTCCTGGGAGTGTGCCCGGGCTCAGAGGGTTCAGGCTGGAAGAGCTGAGAAGTTTGATACGCTCTATTGACTCCACTCTGGCTAAATGGAAGAAATTGATCTCCAAGGTGTCTTCCAGAGATTGTGTGTCAACAGCCCGATAGCACTTTCACTGTGGAACCATCTGGCCTTTCAGAGCCCAGCAGGTAGCCTCTTCCACAGTGGCACAGTGGAGCTGTTCAGACTTACAATGTGGAAATCCCTCTGATGAAGCGTGGAGGCTTAAATGTCATAGAATTACAGTGCCTTGACAGAGAAGTCAGATTCTGTCAGTCACTAGCATGAGTCATATCGTCAAGCACACAGTGAGATAAATCACGGAGGCAGTTACTTGTGCATGGCAGGAAAAAAAAAAGATCAACTTATGCAAATGCTTCTGAAACATATATGATTAATCCTTTATTTCACTTGGCCTAAGATTAGTATTGAATGCTGCATTTCAAATACATACATATTCAAGTTTCATTCTATATATTTTGACTTTCATTCTCTATTACTGAATATATTGAATAAACTTACATAATAAACCTCATACAATAATTTGCTTGTAATGGCACGCCATCGTTTGTTTTTATCTGTCTGGCTTTCTTTTCTAGCTGGATTTGCAACATTTAATTTAACAGATAAATTGTGAAAATACAGAGAAATGGCAGCACGAAACAAAAGCTTGATAACAAACCTTGAATAGTTGAATAGACCTGGATAAAATTGGATAATACATTTGGATAAAATGTATAGAGTTGTTAAGGTTGTTTCATTTTACTGATAACATGTTGGAATGCACCATGTACCCAACATGTCAATTATAACAAATTAATTAATTTCATAACCCTAACCCCTAACCCTACTTGCAGACAATGTTTTGCATTGTGTTTTTTTATTAATAATCTCGTAACTAAAAGTTTATAATAAATGATATATCCATTGAAGTGTATTGGAGTACAGGTGTAAAGCGATTACTCAAGCAAAATAAAAGTACCACAAAATTGGTCCAAAGTGTTGGGCGGACGAACCAACACCTCCATCCCAACAGAATGGGATTCTTGTCGAGATCACATCAAAATGTTAAATGTTGCCTCCGTGAGCCCAGCTCGCGTAAGGACACTACAGCTTCTCTGATGCTCACAGACATATTGTCCAAAATTGTCTCTGTGTATCTCGCCTCTTCTATCTGTTTCAGTCTGTTGGATACTGATGCGGTACGTGCTCTGGACCCACCGGTGCATCTCATTTTACAAAATAGGCCTTCCAAAACCTTTTTCCCCCCAGTGACTGTTATCCTGCGTGGGAGAACTCCTGTATATGACGAAATCACAAAAGAACATACCTCAGTCATCTCAAGCAGTAGGATGTTGCTAAATTAGCATTTTAGTAAAAGAAAAACAGCAGGTTCAGCTGAAATGTGTATTTTTTTTTTCTTTTGTGGAGTTACCACTCAAAATGTAATTGGTGCTCATTATTGTCCTCTTGAAATGAGACTAGAGGATTAAAATGCCAGGGGCTTAGCTGGGCCTACCCTGTTTATATCATTTTTTTATCCCACAAGCCAAGTTCTACTTCATTTGTGAGGCAGAATTAATTTGTGTTTCTATCTACCTTGTTTTCTTATCCATACAAATATATAGTCAGAGTCCTCCTTGTCTAAATGTAATCTAAATGGTAATCGTTTGCCCCTGTTAAAAAATATCAAAGTCAATCCAAAAACACAGTATTTAATTTTGTTGACAAACTCTTCATGGAGGCCATGTGTTACAGTCTCTGGAGATGTGCAGTGCTGTCATTGAATAACAAGATGTTTTTGCTCCATTGATCTCAAGCTGTGTACTTCCTCTGATAGACGGGGCTGTGTTAAGCTTTGGCTGCAGTAATCCCTGTTTTTACAAAGTCATCCTCATGTTGAGAGCTTTGCTCTGTTAAACTCACTGAGTTGCTGACTACAGGCGGCTGTGGCTCGTCCATAAACGCAGAGGTTGGTGGTTCAATCCCCGTCTGCCAAAGTGGCCTTCAGCAACTCACTGGACCTTAAATTGTCCCTAATGGCGGTGCCATTAGTGTGTGAGTGATGTGTGACGAGAAAAGTGCTACATATATCGAAGCACTGTGTGAATGGGTGAATGTAAGTTTTACTGTAAAGTGCTGTCAGAGCTCGATATGACTAGAAAAGCATTATCTCAGAACACTTACCATGTAAATGCAGTCCATTTGCTCAGGTTTGCCGTGTAATGTAGTCAAACACCTGCAGTGTGATTTAAGATCAAGTCCCAATGTAATGTGTGTCAAAATCATACCATGTATTTTTTATCATCACAGTTTTTTTTTTTGAGTCTGTATGTGTTATCTTTGAGACGCCTACTGTAACATAAACTACGTCAGAAGTGGTTGTGACTTATTTGACAGGTCTTTATGTCCGTCTAACTTACAGTATTTATTATTTTAAAACACAACCAAAATTACTTGCTTAGTAATGTGTGTATGCTCAGTACTGCAAGGACCGTTTTTGCTCATCAACACCTTTTTTTCCATTCCTTCTTCTTATTTCAAATATTTCTTGAATTCATATCTGCCAAATTCAAAATTGTCTGTCCTGGATCTTTTCTTTATTTGGCAGATTGACTGGCTTCGTCTTCTGTATAGACTGCAGTTATGGCTCTTAGAGATGAGAATCAGAGCCGGAGCGAATTCAGAACATTTTGTGACTCAATTTTCAATCGAAACACAGCATCATTAAAAGTGAATTCATTCAAAATGAATCAGAAATCTAGTAAATTGTTTGAAGCTGCATATGCTATTTTTAGGGTTGTCAGCATTTTTTGCTTCCACCCACTATTTGAGCCACTAGTTGCACAATTTAAAGCTGTGTGATTAGATGTTTCTTTCCAAAATGCACTGTGGGCGTCTTAATGTCTTCTTACCCCAAGTTTACAAGTACATTGACTTACTCCTTCCACTGTTTATCAAAGAACCAGATATTTTCTAACACACCAGTTCATTTTCTATACTTGGGGCAGTGTAATGCAAATCCAAGCCGCTCCAAATGTGATATATGTAACAAAATCTATTAAGATGCGTTCACACTAAATGCCCGATCAACGCAAGTAAACACAACTCGCAACTATTTATCCGTTCCCTTCCGGAAAAGAGAAGAGGAGGACTTTTTGGCTAAAGTGACTACAAATGCTTTAATGTAACTGTTGTGGAAACAGCGGAGTAGCCAGTGTTGTGACCATCTGGAGGCGTCACCGTCTTCTCCAGGAGCTGCGTCTGTTGGTTCCAGCGCTACCTGAGGCTAACCAGTGGCCAGTGTGATGACCTGCTATCTTGGGTTGGTGCCAGGAACTGTCCCCTTTGAGTTTGAACGCTCATTTGCTTTCGTGACATTGCATCACTCACATTTTTATATTATAATAGTTAAACTGAAATGAGTGAAGCGAATCACGTACAATTTTGTACATTGTGTCGCGCCATCCAGACGGTTGAGTCACTCGGCGCAAATTAATAGAAATAAGCGTCTTCTCATTGACTCTATGTCATGGAGTGAAACATTTGCTTCGTGTTTGATCTGAATTCAGCATCAGGAAATGGAACTACAATTGTCGATCCAAATTGCAACTCTGTTGCTGACTTACTGCAACTCAAGTTACTCATCTGTCTCTCAGTATGCAAATTCCATTGATGCTTTAAATGCTGCATTAGTAATCAATTCATAGTGATCGGTGCATTCACAAGAAGGTTATTTCAGCAAGTACATAAACAGTCTCTTTTTCCTCTGAGTTCTTTTGTCGATATATCCTAGAGCCTAACATGAGATGTGTATTCAGACAAATTTGTCAATGACTTAATCGAACTGTTCCTCACAGACTCAGAGCTCTTCACGTTGTTTCTATGTGCAAATGAAAACACTACATCCACAGTATCCAGGGCTCTGACATGATGCTGTCGTCTCCACTATGAGCAGAAGACATGACGACAAGTTGCACTTGCTGTTTTAGTTAATGACACATTCATCAGGATTTGATGTGTTGTGAAAATCATCAGTGTGACATCAGAGCAATGTCAGTGACCAAAGCGGCAGTTTGTGAACATGACGCATCACTGCTAACTGCCCTGATGCTGTTGTTTCACTGTAATGGATTCACTGTGTCAAATAATGAACAGCTTCAATATCAGCTGGATGACGACCATGTTGCAGCGCTTCACTGTGACTGTGGATCATTAGCTGCTTTGGTCCGTGGTCAGTGGTGCGTTCAGGTGCAGCTCAGTGGATTGATGGTCTCTGCACTCTCTTGTTAGACAGGTCTTCATATGAGCTGTCAGTCCACAACCTGACTCCCATCAGTCTATCTCTGCAGCCTCCGTGCTGTCTATCCTCTCTCGCTCTCTTTCATACGTACTTCACACACACACCCTTGAGGATATTTAGCAACCTGATGCATTCTGCACATGAAGTACCAGGGATAGAGTCAAAATGTACAACATGATGAGCAGTTTTAATGATACCACCTGCTACAAGTCTGGACCGTATATCGTAGAATTGGTTTCGTTTGTTTTGTCTTTCATGTATTTTTCATATTCCTTCCACCTGTGTGCATAATATTCACCATGGAACAGTAATTATCTCAAACATAATATTTCGCACTTCCAGGCACATTGTTTAATCCTAATGAAACTTTTTTTCCCCCAGGAAGAATTTTCATGCTCATTAAAACTGCAATGAAAAATATCATTAAACACTGAGCTAAGCACACATACAACATGCATACTTGTACACACATGCATACGCTTGACATGCCACCCCCTCACTTGGGCTCCAGCTCTGGGGATACAGCAGCAAAATTAGCATAATGAATAGTTATCAAACACAGCTTTATCCAGCCTGGGTGGCCACACAGCTCCAAAGCTCCAACCAACTCTTTATCATTAACGTGTCCCCTGCCATCAGCATTAACAGCAGCTGACCATTGTGAGCACAGATCCATCCATCTTGGCACTGGTGACCTTAATTAATTAGGTTAAAGCCCTAGTTTCAATGCAGCACAATCAGACAAAGGACTGGGGGGGGGGCCAAGGCCAAGGCCAAACTCATTGGTGATGGGTCTTGTTAGGTAACATGCCACATTACAGTTGAACTGAACATGCTTGTATTTGTGTTTTAATTCACCTTGTGTTCACTGCACTTATCAGTACAGGCATTTGTGTGACTTCTACGACTGTAGCTTTAATATAGAGAGCAATGTTGGGGATGTATTTACATTATTATCTATCTTTCAACTTGGCTACATTTTGAAGTTATAAAAACACATTGAATCATTCATCTATGTCTAAATGAAATGTAATAAGAACTGCCTAAAATGACAGACACCAAGTTCGAGAAAAACTAATTTCACATGTCCTTGACTTTAAGTTGGTCCACGTCCCATCTACTAACTTGGAGGAGGTGGAATGTATGACCTATAGCTATAGTCATGTCTTCCATCTTTATTAACAGTCTATGGTTTAAACATAGTGACAGTTATTTTACTATGCCTCATTGTTTCATCGTTTCCTTTCTTTATTTTGCTGTTCTGACACCTGCTACAGATTAAAGTTAGAAAAGATAGTACCACTTTTTTTTCTCTCTCTCGTTTGTGTCTCATCTGTATTTTGCGTCGCTATTTTCGCGTTTCCAAATCCACGATTATTGTCCTCTGCAGTGTGACACTGTATCCCCACTTTTGTTTGAATGTAAGAATTGGCTGTCATTGCTGTTCCACGCAGACAGATGGTGAAAGTCACACATTGGGTGGATGGAAAGACCCTCTGGAGGTTCGGCTCACCTCTCCCTCCTACACAGAGCAAACTAGATGGAGGGCTAACAGCTGGTGAAAGTTTCCCTAAGCAAAGAGCTCACTGTTAGTCTTACAGCTTTCTGTGGTGTTAACCGTAGCTGCCTGGTAGACTTCCAGCATGTTTACACCTAGTGTGTTTGAATGCACCTTGGGTCATTTGCTTAATTTATTCTGGTAAGTGAAAAAAATACTGTTCCAAACATAGAGGGGACCATTATTTACGAGTTTCCGTCCCTATGCCTCTACTTTGCTGACAGCTGTGGCCTGAGGCATTATGTTTTCAGACTGTCCATCCATCGATCTCTAGGTCCATTCTATTCTCCTGAATGCGATATCTCGGCAATGCCTTAAAATATTTTCTTTTAATTCTTCAAAAGATCTTCTGAATTTATAACTCATGAATTCATATGCTAATTATGGCCCAACTCCCTCAAGTGTCCAACAGAAAAAACATTCTGATTCAATAATATGATCCCATCCAAACAGATAACCTTAAAATAGGTCTGGCCAATCACAACCAGTATTCTGAAATGTTACGATGACCGAAGAGTGCCCAACAGAGCTCAAGTTCTGGAAGTGAAACCCCCTTCATTATCTGAATATAGATTTTGAATATCAGCCATAATGTTGTAAACATCCAAGGTAGAACTCCATGAGACAATTTAAAATGCTACTGCAGAAGCCACGAGTCTGTATGACATCAACTGCGTATATATATATACGCGTATATATATATATATATACAGTATATACAAAATGGTACTAGGCTTGTGTTGCAGCTAAACACTTCAACCGTAAATTCTAGTTCAGTCAGAGGATAGAAACTGATTTGTTAATTCACCTGCTGTTGTTCTAGACTGAAACAAAAACCTGAATACAGATCTGTAGTATTGGCACAAGGTAGCACAGGTTACAATAGAGACAGCCTCATTGGGGAAGTTTTGCCAGAACTGACAAAATAATTAATTTGTTTGCGCTTTTGTTCTCTACTTCCTTTGTCTTTGTCCATTCCCTCCGTTCAGACTATGATTGATTCATTGAAACAAATGTATATTATGATGAGGCAGCTTTTGTAAATTTGTCCCCTTTTTTTTTTTTCTTTTCTGAAAGAGAAGGTATCAGAGGCAGCCGAAATCACGAAACATACACCATTGATTTGAGGAGAAATAGACTATTATCTACATGAGGCTTTGTCTCAAGTTTGTTTTAACGATCTTTTCCTCTGTTCTGCTCGCTCTGCCTTCAACAATTAACTTCTAAAAGACAATCTGAACGCAGCGGGATGTGATAAATGTGAATTTCAAGGAGAATGAGCGGAACGATGAGGCCATGATGCATGTTTCTGCCGATTCAGGCAGAGAGAGACAAGGGTGGTGGTGGTGGGGGGGGGTGAGATAGAAAATGAGAGACAAAGATGAGAGAGATAACATATTCAGGCTAGTTTACCATCCTCTATCCCAGCTATCAAATTTATCAGGCACATAAATCACCAAACAGAGGACTTTGTTTTTGAAAGTTGGAGAATATCAGTGTGCTGAATTTTCAGGTCAATTAGTCACATTATCTTACACTGGTATAGGAATGCAACTAATCTCTTCTCTTCCCTTCCCCATTGCCTCTTGTTCATTATATAATAATAATCACAGTAAGGCAGCAGGGAGGCTCCTTAATTTAGTCTCCTCCAAAGCACAACCCTCTGGTCGGTCCGCTAAGGATAGGGATCATAACAAGGAGGATGGATTTTATAACCTCTTGTGTGTTTATGTGAGCAGGAGGGTTGACTCAGGTCATGTTTTATACCTGCTGCCCTAGCATGTCGTAAAACATGATCTAGACCCATGCGTGCCACACCTATAGTGCACTCGGTTTATATGAATGTGCACCTGTATGTGTACGTATACCTCCGTGGGACTTACCTCATTAGTTTTCACCATGTGTATTAGGATTAAATAGGTTATGGATCCCAGAGTCACACACACGCACTCCAAGCTAAGAGCAGCTTTACAGTTCTTGTGTGTCTCTTGTGTGATAAGTACCCTGTATGTGAAACAGATTGCAGCCTCCTTCCCAGGTCCATATTAATCAGCAGGGACCTGTGAGCGACAGTTAAGAGTGGTGCTGTTTCTGTCTAAGCAAATTAAAAGACGGTTATGATTAGATGTGGAGGGGAAGTGCAGACGAAAGCAAACTAAATCACAGTCACTGCTGCCGTGGTGAACACAGTCAGTAAATGGATGATGGTAATAACAATCAATATAAAACAATAATTCTACCTCGGTCTAATATCTGAGCAGAAAAATAAATGCTTCCACTGCATAGGCAGAGCACTCACATTGTGCTTGCATTAGCTGTTTATTTCACGCTTTAGAATTATCCTTGCTCATTGGTTATACATCTGACCAGTAATGGAAAATAATCCCCCAACCTCATATGCATGTGCTACATAGCTGAAACTAGTTTTAAGGTTCATGTATATATCTTTTTTTTTAAATTTTATTAGGATCTCCCACTGTCTTAAAAAAAATGGTCCAGTTCCTTGATTGAAGTTTCTCGTATACTTTAGTTTGCTTTCATTAACTGCTTAATGCATTCTTCTGCAATGTTAACCAAATCATTTGCTTATGTCAGTTACAGTTATTTCATGATTGATCGTATGTGAAATGAATGTCGGTCATTCTGGAATAACCTTGTGATTGTGTTACTGTTTTTGAGTTTTAACTTTTTATAAATTTGATAAACGTTACATACAGTATAAACAAGATTGAACTAGTGGCCAACAATCCTATTGTCGCTGAACACAGATTTATTACTTCTATTTATTACCTATGTTTTTGTCAGGGTTTGTTTGATATTTAGCAGGATTATACAAACACTACTGAATCGATTTCCATGATATTTTGTGAGGGGTGGGACATGGCCCCATAAAGAACCCAACACATTTTGATGCAAATCCAAATGAATTGGAAGATCTAGGATTTTTAGTTTCTTTCTTTACAGCATTTCCCACAATAAATTGAATCCACAGCAGGGGTGGTCAAAGGTAATTCTCATGCGCAACAGATTCAGAATCAAAGTTCGCGCACTGAAGAGAGAACTCCGTTATATGCCACTCATGGCTACATGCGCAAATGCAGCTGAAACTATGAGGTCTGACCGCCTATGTGGAAGGTAAAAACTTCATGGATGATAGCGTGAGCTTGCACACGGCAAACAGTGCTGCACACAGATATACAATGTAATAACGTAGCAAAACAACAAGTCATTATGAAACGGTGGTGGGCTGCCGCAGTCGAGATAGATAATGAGAAACATTGCTTTGACAACCTGTAAACATTAACATTTAATGGCAGAAGATAGGAACGGGAAACCCCCATTTAAAATATATGTGTATATTATCTGACTGATTACTCTATACTGCTATCAGAGCTCTGTAGCTGGTCTTCCTGTGGAGTACAACACACCATGTGGATCAGAGAGTGTTTTATCCAGCACATCTGTGTGGGCTGCTTTCGAGCTGAACACGTAGTTCTGTGGTGATGGAGGCACATCATGTGTGATGCTGTCACACTGACTTCACTTTAAAGTTATGATTCGGTACATGTTACATAGACGGGTTCTCTGCGGGATGTTACGGATGATTCCAGTATTATTGTTACAACAGCGTCGCGGATATATGAGCACAAGTTAGGAGTACGACTCGGAAACCCCATCCAGTTGGAAGCCATTGTAATTGCTCCAGTGTCTTCTTAGAAAATAAATAAATAATGGGAGATGTGTGGGAAGCGAGATGCAGCCTGGGAGTCTGCCATGGAAATAACCAATTAAAATATGAAGAGCTCCAGGTATTGTGTGCCAAACGTTTAAGAATATTAAAATGGCTGGCTCCTGTGTTTGAGCCTCATGAATGATGTAAGCCTCCTCAGTGAATATGCTTCTTCCAGTCAGCCTCCATGTAAAAGCCTGCGCAGTCGCCTCATTCAGCACAGGCTGGGCTGCGCTCAATAGGTCGTACCTCTTACCTCTCTGGCCCTGGCATTTACACGGAGAGCGAGGGAGTCCTGCTCATTGATTCCAGTGCTTTGTTGCCGAGTCTCCTGCAAGGGAGTAGTGGATGAGATTGAAGAGTGTGTATTTATTTACTCTCCCTTTGCCTTTGTATATCAGTGACGGCTGACTACAGGAAACATGAGAGGGATTGAATGGGAATTGTTATTCGTTTCCTTTTGTTTGTATAATTGTTCAATACAAAGAAATTAGCGCAGATGGATTCTCCTCCGAACAGGGTGTGTCTGTACGGTATCATGTAGTGGTGGATGCTGCGTTTTCACAAACACCATTTGCTCTCTTCACGGTGGCTGAGTGCAACAAAGACATGCCTCGCGTTTATACAAACATCGTCTCAGAAAGTGGATGGAAAAAACGCATGGCCGGCTCTTCCTGCCAGGCATCAATTTCTCGCCCTCGAAGGGTCAAATTCAGAATTGATTTCCCTCAGTCTATTTTCCCACAGTGAGAACTCTCTGAAGCAGTAAAACATTTCCTTGAGTACAATGGACAGAGCAGGCACCTCCACGAGGACAACTGCTGGTGCACTTCACTGGCTGCCTCCCATGTCAACATAATTCCCATTAATGTTCTCAATCCTCACCCCACTCGAGGGAATTATTCTCTACAGCTCTCAATGGTAATTATGGTTTTTATGGCAGCGTGGTTAACGAGTTTGTCTTGAGTGAATGACTGAAAGTAGAGGCTGTTCTTTTCATGGTCTTTATTGCTATTAATTCCATTTCAATATAGCCGTATCATACAGTATGCATCACCTCTGGGCTAGAGTGTTGTTTGGACTCAGGGGGGCATCATCCTCTTAGGTTTCCATTTAATCACATTGACTCTCAGTGTGTGTACTCATGTAATTTGGGTTGCTTCAGGGAATTTAAGCTCAATACCTTTTGTCTTTGTACTTGACATGACCATACTTCTAGCCCACTTGTTCATTGACGCTGGGTCTCTTGTGTTTTTTATTTTTCTAGGTAAGAAGGACGTCTTTGGAACCTTTGGCCAGTGACTGTGTGTGTGTGTGTGTGTGTGTGTGTGTGTGTGTGTGTGTGTGTGTGTGTGTGTGTGTGTGTGTGTGTGTGTGTGTGTGTGAGACAGAGAGTATTTGCCTGTTCCTTTCCCATCTGTTGCCAGAGGAATGAAACCATCACTCATTTTGGAAGAAAAAAGTAAGATTTTGCAACATGCATACACACGCACACACGCACACACACACACACACACACACACACACACACACACACACACACACACACACACACACACACACACAGAGCTTATTAAGACTGCATCCTGCCTACTCATCTTTCTAACAAGACTCCCATCCTCATGATGGCTCTTTGATTTGATTTCAGCTTCACTTTGTGTCATTCCAAGCTGTTTGATTGGGATGTCTAATTAAATCAGAAGGATGTGAGGGAAATCAAAGCCTCTGTAATCAAGATTTGTGTTCTCTTTTTGTGTCTTTTTATTCTCGTTTTGAAAAGAAGTGTCTCATTCAGAAGGTCCAGAAATGCAAAGAATGGTGCAGGATGTGTTGAGCTGCACCTGTCTGGTATAATAAACTTGTAATAGAACATACTGGAATACTTTGTGACTGTATGAGAGGACGCTTGATTGAAATCTGAGGCAATTCAGAAGCCTCCTTTGTGCCGTTGTTTGTCCTACGTGTTAGTCTTAGTCCCGAGTTCCACTTGTTCTTATAGTGCCGATGACACACATCTGCAGCTGTGATCTGCTTCAATGGAGGAGGAGTCTCTGAGGTTCCACCGTTCTTTGTACTCTGATAGAGACATGCTGCGAAGCTGTTACCGTTTCCATCTGTCACTGTGTCACTTTGCTCCTCATTTTCCTCCTTGTCCTTCTATCTGCCACCTTCCATCTCCGTCTGTGTTGCCATTTATTCTCTTTACTTTTGCCTCTCTTTCTCTCTCATGGGGTTTTGGAGCCAAATCCTCAAGTTGTGAAGAGTTCTCCAGCCCCACTATGTCTTTACTACACAGCCACAGCTCTCCCCAGTTCTGACGAATCAGAGTGTCTAGAGTCTCACATCTTAGCTCGAAGCATCTTCCCATTTCCACTAAAGGCCTGTTTGATTGGCTATAGAAAACCATGCATTATGCTCTGCAGCCGCAGGGGAAGTACGGTGAAGGGATGAACACAAGTACCTCATAATGCTCTTGCAGTTTAAATATATAATAACAGTGTTGCAGTGATTATGAAACCTGGGATGAGGCTGTGGCCACAGCACAACCTCTGGGGATACACAGGGCCTTGAGCAGTCTCTAATTCTCCTTGAAGGGATGTGTCAAGTGAAGCAGAAATAAAACCAGAGACTAAGACGACCAATCCCAGGCTCTCAGTGAAAAAAAATGAAGTTTTACCGTTGGCCGTCAGCCATGAGTCAATAAGGTACAAATTATTGAGTATTATTCCAGTTTAATGACTGGGTCTATTATAATGTCGCTCGCTGTTAGTGTTTCACCTTCAGAGTCAAACAATGGATTGAATACATGTTGGGGGTTTTATGTATAATTATTCAATCTTGAAAGATTCAATAATATATACCTTTGAGTAATGAAGCTTTAACACTGTTTTGTTAGTTCGGGTTTATACATTAAAACACTAGACTTAATTCTATTGCAAATAATGAGATCAACGTTTTCAGATCTACCGGACAAATATAAAATCAAATGTAACATTTTAAATAATGTATGAATATAAACAAGATTAACTTCAGCCAAGACTGTAGCCCATTAATTATTTGCAATTTTTAAGTGAGCACTTTCTGAGTGCATTTAAGCGATCACTAATAATATTCCATGATGCAGACAGTCCATTTTCAGGAGCAGAACTCTTAATGCAATTTGACATGAATATTAAGAATGGATGTTAGAAATGGGGATGGGAAACAGGTGTCATAAGCTGTTGTATTGCGTCAAATGGACATACGATTTGATATATTACATACAACATAGAAAAAAAAGATACAGTCTTTGGTCTCATGTTTATTAACCATACTGGCTGTATACTTATTGGTAGACAGTGGTTGTAGCAATGCACAAGTTCAGTGGGTACTTTTTTGTCAGCTCCTTGAAAGCACGTGTGTAACTAACGCAACAGTAATGATGGCTGCTTTCCATTGAGATGTTCCACCTCCATCATTGCGAGGTTATGCATTTTACAGGGATGTACTTCAGTGGACTTGAGCCATTATTAGTGATGTTATTTACACCTTTTCATTTAATTGCTGAATCTACCCTAACCGAGATTAGTACCCATTGAAAGGAATTTTCACTCTGTCATTAAAAAATACATAAATCCACAGCATTTTTTATGTTTATGAGGAAATTACCCTAGCTGCAAAACCTTGTTTTTGGCGTTAGAAGTTAATATTTCACAGAGTGATTTCATAATTAGTTTAACTCTATTTGAAAAAAAATGCATGATTCATTATTTTAAAAGGCAACAAGTCATTTTACATGCAATTACTTAATATATTTTCAGCTCCAAATGAGTCAATATTTCGAAAGAATCTAAGCTCTGTTAACATGTGCACTGTACCGTCCCAGCCAGTATAATGAAACAAACTGAAAAAAGACAAAAATTGATAAATGAGGAACATGTACCATTTTCATACTGACAAATGAAATGTGTGATGGTGCTAACACTGTGGATGTAGGGACTTCAAAGCACTTACAGTTCAGACCTTAGGTGTTTGGGTAGTCACACATTTTGTTCTACAGCCTTTTATGTGAAATACAATGTGCCAGATCCCAGCTTTAATTCGAGTTTGGATCAATATATAAATAACTGTGTAGAAGATAAAGCCCATTAGTGTCCAATGTTTAGGGGTTAAAAAGTAGCACATTCACATGAAGTGTTTTCACTTTGTGGAAAATCTGTTGCCGTCAGTTACGTCCTGAATTGTCGACCCATACACATCACTCACTGTTCCTTCCCTGAGGGTGCTCAGGCACACACAGCCAAACTAGAAATGTATGGCTGCCAGTAGAACTGCCACTCTGTCATTTATTGATGATCTCATTGCCGATGGAAGCAAAGGGATGAATGCAAAGGTCTACAGGAGCGTCCTGTGCCCAGATGCAGTGCAATGCATTACAACCCACTGGATATGATTTTATCATTCAACAGGATCCTAGACCCACTGCCAAAGAAAGCAAAAAGTTTCTCAGGGTGAACAGGTGCAATATCCCTGACTCACCAACTCAATCCTCAGATCTCAGTCTGACAGAGCAGTGGTCCACTTGGTGAGGAGCAGATTTAAAGCAGAGGGACCTCACAGCAGGTGAGAGCTGCAGGCAGCTGCTGTGAAGCTGTGGAAGAGCATCAGCAGGTGGTATCTGTGGGCCAAAGACTTCAAGCAGACATTCACTGGGAAGGATCATCCACAAAATGTGATGATTTTGTTTGACGTGCATTCCTCAGTGTTTTCAATCTTCTACTAATGCCACAAATCTCTTTCCGTCTGTCTGTCTGCCAGTGGCTCGCACACTGCTCATCGTATTGGCTTCATGTCATGTTTATTATTAAGGGTCCAAGGAAGTGCATGGTGTAGATTTTGGTGTGATTTGAAACACAATGTGTTCAATGTTTATTCAATTTAAATACATAGGGAAACAGCGCCTGCAGTCAGTAGGGTCGAGGCATTAACAGGCGGTCTACAGACCAAGGTAAACATGTCTTCTTATGCTATCTCCACCTTCTTCTTCTGCTCGGATAAACTACAGCAGTGGTCAGCTTATAGCGGCACATCATCAATAATACCTGTGCCACCATCATTGTATTTCACCATATTGAACTGACACAGACATTCAAGGGTGATATGCGTGCTGATCTCCATCATTGCAGGAACATTTATCGGATCACTTCCTCTTTAGAAATTTGTCTACAAAGTGAAAGCACAATGTACATTTTGTCACTGCAATGCTTTATTTCGAGCTGAATTACAGAGTCTTTATTGTGAAAAAGTAGATGTGGGTCTGGAGATTCTGTTAATTGCGTAACAGACCTCTGAAATGGCCAACGTATAATGTACGGAAAAATAATAATATCAATCAAGCTAATTTGTGTATTTTATTAAAACATTGACTATAAAATGTGTGCAAAAAACTGAATCTGGTTGATCATGGTCACGCGATGGCTTCACTGCAGATAAATCAGGTAGGATGAACACAAAGTTGTCAGACAATGTTCACAACACAAACAATGGAAAAGTGACAGTATGTTGTCGAGCTGTTTGAGGAAGACTCACCATTGATAAGGAACAATTCTGAAGAAGCTCCAGAGCATTAACACGAGAGAACAGCCCATTCCAAACAGGCGTGAGTGGTAGAACAGGTTATATGGTATCTCCTACATCAGTTATTTGTATACCACTGAACACCAAGTTGGAACTTCATTGCAATACCCATTGTTTTACTTAAAATTCACATTCAGAGCCTGAAGAGCAGACAGCTGTTCAAATACATACAATCTGCTCTGTGTTACAAATAAATACTTCTTTGAAAAGATAGTGGAGTGGAAAGAGAAACCATATAATGACAAACACCCCGAAACCTACAATCCATTACAGTACACAGCAGCATGCCAACTGCCCTCTGTGAGGGCTCTTAAACTGTACTTCATCTCCATTACTCCCATACATCATTTATCTTTGCAATGGCATTCACCGTCTTACATTGCAACACAAGTAGCATATATTACTATGCTGCCATGCATGATCAAACATGAATATATCAAGCAGCCCTGGTTTGGTTTACTAAGGCAGAATGTCCCCCATTCTCTGTAGACTTAAAAGGGCAGTCTGGGTTAATGTCAGATGGTTGTGGCACTCAGCTTTATTCAGTTTTTCCCCATTTTCTTGCCATCCTTCCCTTCCCCTTTCTTACCTGCTGTGTCTGCAGGATACCCCCCATGCAGATAAATCCTGTTTGAAGTGGTTATTTTGCCAAATGTCAGTTTGGACAGTGTTGCTCTTCACAGCTGCTGCATGCTCCCTGTCTCATCACAGCTGATACCTTCAAAGCAGCCATTTCTTTACAATCGCCTCCGTGTGAAGGGAGTAAAAGACAAAGGAAGGACTGCGTGGAGGAGGTGGTTTAAAAGGACCAACAGGAGACAAAAATAATAGCAGAATAACATATGGAAAGTGTGGATGCTAAAGGGTTGTTGGTGTCACAGGCTGAATGCTGAGTGCAAACAGCAGCCTGAAGACTGCATGAATCACTTAGTCCATAATGGTCTTTGCTTTCATAAGTTATTTTAGAGAAATCTGTGTTGCTTTGCATCCAGGGAATTTTGAATTCTCTAATGGCCTCTCTTCGCTGGCTGTCAGCTCCATGCTGTTGGCTCTTTATGACCCGTTGTGTTTCTGCCAAAAATGTTCTGCCTGTACCATGGAGGAGCCGTGACTCACCAGGTCAGTGCTAGTGCTCTCCTAGCATAAGACAAATAATTCTGTTTCAATAGAAAATTACATTTAGCCCTCACAACAAACTAAACCAACGGGATTTTAGGGATTAAATAGTTTTATTTTATTGGCTACTTTAACAAGAATGTCATATTTCACTTAAGCTCAAGGCTGTCTTTTCTGTGTTGACAGAAAATTCATGGATTCATGGCTGCATTTCATTTAGATGTGCCAGTCCGTCCTTCTTCTACAAATTGAAAATTATGTATCTTCACATCAGGTCACAAGTTAAACTTTTGGCCACAATCCAGTCCATCAGCTGACAGCAGCAGATCTGATGCCGCCCCCCCCATGCAGTCAATTTGCAAAGCTTATATTGTGCACTCTATTGAAGTTGCTTTAGTTGCCTACTCTTCCTGCTTCCACTGCGAAGCCACCTCTCAACCCACCTCCACCCCAGCACGTCCTGTTCATACTGAACCTGACCTAATCTATTTCATGTCGTCATGGATCCCTGCTGTGTTCTGTGCTGGGTCCCTGTCCCTGCCTCACTTTCCACATATGCGCATGGAAGGGCAGGGAGGTCCTAGGTCAGAGCCATAATGCAAAAATATAAGTTTTTGCAATTTTTAAAATCAAATACATTTTGACAGCAGTGCTCCAGACAAACTTTTATGGCATTCAATTCAATTTTTTTTTTATTTCAGTTGGAAATACCATGAGTTGTCATGTAGCTAGAGTCATTTAGCTGTGTCCATTATCTGAATATGATCCTGTTGAACATTGAAACCAGGGTTAATAGATAATGAAATATTGTTAATTGTTAGAAATACCACACTTTACTTTTGTGCTTCTGCCAACGAGTGCAGTTAGTGTCTTTACCTTTTAACCACTCAAATGTTATCACTTCGTCTTCAAGTCCGAGTGGCAACTGCCCACTGTGACATTGACCTGTGACCTTTGGCTACCAAAATCAAACGAGTTGGTCCTCTGTGTCGATGTTGCTGGGTTAACCATAGTGACACCCAAATAATTGTGTAACCCAGTGAAATTAAAGAAGCTCATCTGAAACGGGTCATTTATTTTGTGGGAAAAATGTAGCGTCTTCTCATCGAGTCAAAGGCTAAAAGCTTTCCATGGTCTTATCATTGATTTAATCTATAAATCTCACACACCGGCAGTTGTTTTAATGGGTGTGATAATCCTCAGAGGATTTTAATGGAGTGGGTTCCTGCTAATTAGTCTTTTAATGTCCCTTTTAATGATTTTGAGGTTGTTGTTTTATTTTGGGATGGTTTTGAATATTACACATTGACAATATAATGATGTATTTGGTTAGTGTGAGACAGATGATGCAACCAATGTCAAGACTACCTCAAGGTAATTATAACAATTATACAGAGTAACAGAAGAGACAACAGATGGATCTTGGAAATGCATTTGTAACAAAAACATTTTGCATGAACAACAGTGAGCAGAAAACTGTATCTCTTCACATGCCTTGCGTGATGAGTGTTGGCGTGTGAGCGTGAAAAAGAAAGTGGTCCACAGAGGTGATGGTGTAATATGTGTCGGTGCCATTACACCGTGTCCGCAGGTGTCCTCATGCATGTGTGTGCAGTGTTATAAGTTAATTTGTTGTGTGCTATGTTTGGCGAAGTCCCCACTGCCCATCAGATCATTAGCCTCTTTCTGAGCCATCTGATAATCTGCACCTTTGTTGCCTTTGTTAGAATATCTCTTCTAGCATAGACAGATAATATGATGCCTATTCATAGCGTCTGAATTGATAATCCCATAACAATATAAGAGGGTAGAGCTGTGCATCTTCAGCCGGGTGTCATTTTCAGCTAGCTGCAGGGTTATCTCTGTCTCTGAAGACGACTGCCGAGCTGGAGCTGTATGGCTCTTCACTTCATGTTTAATTCTGGGATTTGAGCGGCAATTTTTTCCCATCATCCACAGAACTGTTAAATCACTCTCTGAAGTACTTTCGCACTTACTGCAGTGAAAGAGGGGCCTACGGATGGTGATATCTGTCAGTTGATTCATCCATCCCACACTTTGATCCAGATAATGACAAAGGAAAAAAAAATCCCTTTCATCCATTAGTGAGTATATCACAGACTAATGAGGAAATCCCAAAGTCATGTTGTGGGTATTAATGGACCTTTTTAAATCTTGAGTTTGTGGTGAACTCCTGACCGTTACTGCCACCTCAGGCAAAATGTCCCACCCAAGAATGGACAAATACATGGCAAATTTTATTAATGCATGTCTTTGGTCCTGACAGCATTAAAACCAAAGTATGTATATAAAGATGGACGACATGCGGGCTCGCCAAAAGTGAAGCCAGAGTGTCTCAATCAGAGGTAGCTGGCTGCAGTATAGGTCATTAACCCTGTCTCCTCCATATTAGTGGATGGGACATGGGCCAAACTAAATAGTCAAAATACATGTCAGATAGGTCTTTCATTTTCCTGGTAAGTTTGGTTTTAATTATTTGTTCGATGCAATAATAACCGGGTGAAACATCATGATGAGTATGACTGAGTCACAATCGGTCAAGTGCATGTATCTGTGGAAACTTAACACGGTGCCTCTGTTCACCAACTGCCTCTGAGCAGATTCTGGCGCACAACAATGTCATTGGCATAAGATGGCAGTGTTAATATGCAGGGTTGTTTAGCTTCATTTTTTTAATTTATTTTTTTCAATTGGACATACAGGTGTTTTCTGCAAAACATTCAAACTTGCATCCGTAATATTTGACCAACTCTTTGCCTGCCTCAGGATTTGACTGTAAAATTAGAGCTTTATTTTGTGTCTGTCGTCAACAAGCCAGTGTCTTCACCTCTCTCTCTCTCTCTCTCTCTCTCTCTCTCTCTCTTTCGCTTTCTTACTTTCCGTCTTTCTTACAAACACTTGATTATTTCCATCTCACACTTTGCCCTTTTCATCTCATCTCTCGTGTTCACCATCCTCTCCCCCACGGCTCTCCCTCCTCTCCTGCTCCACCCTACTTCTCTTAATCAACAGTCTGGTAATGATTTATGTCATCTTCCACAGAGCTCAGATAAGCCCCCCTGCTTTTCAGTTTTTTCTCTTTGTTTTTTCACCTTGTCTGTTTGCTGGCGAGGGATGTGTCGGGGCGTGCGGGAGCTCAGAGCTGCTCAGTTACAATGATCCACTCCAGTGGGCTGTAGGAAGCTATTGTGAACTGCAGATTAATAGCAGTGACACAAACATGCCCTTCAGCCCCCTCAGATCTCATCAAGTCTCCGTTCCGTCGCTCAGCAGAGTGAAGTGAACAGACGAAAGGTGAGAATGCAGCCGTGTGGTCACAGGGGAGAGAGAGTGGGTTGAGGAGGTGCAAAGCTTATACTGTATATGAGTCTGCGTCAGCCCTAATATATAAATCAGTATCGTGCTTGGTGGCTTAAAATCATTTTCTCTTCTGTGGTGTTTATCTGCTTGAAGAGTTCAGCTTCAGGGTGCATGGACACACTGCTCACGTCTTCAGATTAAAGACTTACAGCTCAATGTGAATCACGTATAATTTGTGGACTGTCTAGCCCGCTGCAGTCTGTTCACCTTAGGTTTGAATTGGACATTCATGAATCTCTCCTAAACTGAAACCGTGTTTATTGTTGTTGTGATGAACGTTATCCCCCATTAACAAAAAAATAAGATCACACTTCAAAGAGGGGATGTGCCGCAGGGGGAGGAAGAGACTGTGAGAAAGAAATGTCCACAATCGTATGATCTTAATGCATTAATGTTTATTTGTGCATCCATCCAATAATGTCCTGCTCCTGTGGGATAGCGTAATGTCCCTACTCTGTTTGATTGCTACTAATACACTACCACAAGGACTTTACAAAGGCACAGCATGCTGCTAAGCAACATAATTAAATAGCATGGGTGGTATCAGTTATCAGCACAGGGGTTAAGTAACTTGCCATCAGTCACTGATGCTGATAAATAAATTTGTTGATGAATGTGGCCGTTCCATAATAGGGATTGTAGGGAAAGGTTACACACTTCATCAGTGTCAGGTGTTTGTGACAGACTCACTTGTCATTTCTCAGCTGTCTTAGACGAAGGCACTGACACTGAAGCAGAACACTGTGTTGTAAGGCAGGATATGGAATGTTTTTGTGAAACGTCTCAACACCTAAATTCATGATCATGAGGGTAAATCCTTGACTTACTATGTGGTGAATGTGTCATTTTTCCTGTAGTGTCAAGCCTTAAAGGTCCAGTGTGTAAGATTTCGGTGAAAAGGAAATATTGGTAGAAATTGAATATAAAATAATCCTAGTTATGTTTTTCACAAGTGTTAAATCATCTAAATCGTACAAATGTTATTTTATTGTTCTCTATCACCCTGGAATGGGCCTTATTTATTTAAATACTTTATATTTACACCGGGGACGGGTCCTCTCTACGGAGGCCACCATTTTGAGTTTTCATGACAACTGAAGGCTACCACAGCTTTCATGTTTGGAAGGGGAGGGTGAGGTGAGGGGTATTCAGCTGCAACACATGCAACTTCTCCACTAGATGTCACTAAATTCTACACAGTGAACTTATTCACTGATATATCTGCCAACACAAAATCGTATATTATAAATATCGTACAGTCCCATAACTTGTCGTTCTGGCTCTGTAGTAACAGTATGTCACTGCCGGTATGTGGGACCAGTGCTGATTCTGCCAATCACATTATTGACTCAAGTTTTCTATCTGTCTAGGTTAATGTTGTTTCTTGGCATCTCAAAATTGGGTTTTAAACTCTTCTTGAGCAGAGAATGAAAAATACTTTTTTAAAAGCTTAGCTAGATCAATTGTGTGTTATACTTCATCACTGTGCTTGCAGAACGCAGAATCATTAAATTGATTTATAATGGATTTTTGTTGTATTGATGCAAATTATATTCTGATAATTGGTGATATTGTTTTATTGCCCAACCCTAGATGGCCCCAGTAGTGGTTGTGGCTTGTATTTGTGTCCAATATACCTAAATAATATTATATAATGTAATGAGATAACAATAAACAACATATATTCTGTGAAACATTAATTTCCTATTCAACTACTTTTCTTTTCTTTTGTTTACTGAGCACACATCCAATGGACACGCATAATTAGCATTTACATGTTAAACAATGTTTGTGTTTAAACACCATAGATTGAGTGGAAACTGATTATTTTGGTTAAAATCAAAAGAAGTGAGGTGTCGATGACTTATTCACGAGAGATTGTTTCTATTAACCAACAGTTTTTCAGCTCCACTTTTCCACCTCCGAATTTTCCATTTTCGTTAGCAGAGATGTCTAAAGCAAAAAGGTACGCATTTTTTAAAATTCAATACATTTTTTAAATACGAGCTCAGGACTCAATCTCAGCACTGAGCCACACTGCATTCATTGACTTTTTTCGTGGATAAGTATCAGATCTAAGAGATGCTGTTTGCTACCACAAGGGCAAGAGCAGATAAGAGACTATAAAACACTCTGGCTGCTATAAACCTGTAGAGGAGAATGAGTTTTGCTGGACTCCAGTCACATGTTATAGAAGAGGGCAGGCAGACAGCAGCAGGATCACTGCCAGTCTTTCAACAGCATCTCTCACAGTCCTGAAGATACTCGGCTGACCTTAAACTCTTCAGTATGAGAGCAGAGGGCAATGGGCTTATTTGAGGTCATCAGATCCCAATAAAAGCCAAAGCTCATGTGGTGGGAGAAGAAAAATACAGAAATTAAGAGAATTCAGCTAAGGTGTCTGCATGTGTGAGAGTATTGGTTATTAAAAAAGGGTTTTGAACCCAAGGAGTCGCTCACTCTTTGCACAGTCTGGTTCCCCCATCTTTTATAGTTTCAGCTTCAAATCAGACTTAAAACAGTCTTTCCATGGTGGTTTGAGGCGTGGAAATACTTTCATCCTTCTGCAGTCCAGAAGACATGACTCATTCGCCCTTGGCATCATTTGTTATGAGCTATAAATTCAAAGGAAACTGTATGTGTGTGGGTGCGTGCGTGCGAGTGTGCATGAATGTGTGTGCACATGGGTGTCTAACCTAAGTGAAGAATCTGTGAGCCCTTCCTCCCCTGTATCGGAGTTTCTTAGAGGAACGAGGCCACATTTCTCTCTTCCACGGACAATTTCCCTGTAATGTCTCTTTGCACAACACAATGGCAAGAACAATAAACAACACAAGCTAAAGGAAAGACAAGAGGCATACATGATTACCAGTTGTTTGTTTCTCTGAATGTGTGCGCAGGGCCACACTATTGAGATTCAGCTCTCATTCTGACGGCCTCTGGCCAGATTAGACGAGCCAGCGCACTGAATGGAATGCAGCTATCGCCCTGTTATCGATTGTGCAGAAATAGAGTCCATCCTGGGCTGATTAAATGTTTACAAAATGCTTAATGCGGAGAGGGAAAAAAAAGAAGAAACAGTAGCAGAGTGGAGCAGGTACTGCATGTCCAGATTGGAAAATAATTTGGAATGTCTAATAATAATGGAATCAATATTGGTTCAGAAAAGCACAAGTGTAGCAGCCGAAACTGAAACTGAAAACAAACATTAAAAAAAATCTGGCATCAACACATCATGATCTGTGTCAGACCAGATAATTAAGTGATTACTGAGGCAGTACTTTCTATGAGCAGCAGAAAATACAGTAGGTGTGTCAGGGCAGTGTCTATAAATACAGCTAAAGCACCACATTACAAACACTGTATAGTATCAGCATAGTATACACTGCCACATTTGCTCTTCTGATTTATTTATTGTAAGATATAGTAATTTCTACAAATGGATTTTAGAGGATAGCAATTATGAGAGTAGCTTTTTTTTGTGTGAATCTGTACCGGCTATTCCCTAGTTAACCAAATTAGATCATGCTGTAGAGTCCCGTGAGGCTGTGACCCAAAGAGGCATAATATGAAATTCCCCTGAAAAGGTTCAAGGCAGAGGCTAAAAACTCTAATTGAATCATTAATTTATGCCATCAGACCTGACAAGCCTCCGTAGTAATGGATGAGCAGTAAGGTTCCTGTTTACCACTTCCCTTGGTATCCCCTAATGGAAATGATTGGGTACAAAAGTACAAGCAGAGTACAGAATTGTTACCTAAGTGTGTTGGTTTGTGCTGAGTAAAATATTACATACGTACTTTTCAAAAGGCATGCATATCAGTAATTATATTGTTGTTATCCATCCAAGTGTAGTGGATTCAAGGGAGGCAACGTTGATGTGTTGGTCAGTCCGTCGTTTGGTTCACTCCTGTGGTCCAGACTGAAATATCTCAATAACTGCAAGATGAATTGTGATGACATTTTGAATGTGTACAACTGGTGCCACAGAGACGAGTCCCTGCAGCCGTGGTGCTCCCCTGTCTGTACCCGTCGAACAGATTTTGTTTCACTTATGTTGGAGGAAATCACAAAACCACATTTTGTACAGACAGTCATTGTTGCTAGACGATGAATCCTACTTATTTTCTTGATTCCTCTGCCCTTTCCTGTAGCACCATCAAAAAGATGACATTTGTGATTCTGAAAGAAACGGCAACTATTGGATGAAAGTCCTCTCCCTCTCATCCTTTTGATAGTTTGATAGTTGCCTTTAATTTTCCTCTAGTGCCACCAATAGGGCAATTTTGTAGCCATCAGCTTAAGTCTGAGGATGAATTAGCCCCTGGGGGCAACGGCCAATGTTTAGGGGCTTCTGATGTAGACAGCGGATAGTGATACTTTTTGTAGGTGTTTTATGTCAAGGTGACATTTGGCTATGCTCTATTAACAGCTATCTTCATATGAATGCTGATGAATTAAAATACGGTGCATTTTGGTCGATGTGTTGTGCTACTTTTGCTCTTCACATGGATTGTTTATCTGCTCAAAAGTGAATGGTCGAGCTAGAAATGGAAACCTTAAGGCTTCTGACCCCCAAATCAAGAATAGCATTACCAATAGTTGAAATTTGACACGTTGACTTGAACAGAAATGTCCTGACAATATCATGAGAACAGGCATCACATGAACTGTGTCCGCCTACGAGGGTAAGCTGAAACCATTGAACTGACCTTTTGTCCCATCACAACATAAATAACCATATAAATATTTTGCCCCTACTTCTTCTTACCAGCAATTGGCGCGCTCCTTTAGTGCGGGGAGAAATACTGCAGATAAAGGAAGAACAATACATTTTACTATCTTGTTTGTGTTGTGACAAACCAATGTTAAAAATGTGGTTGAAAAACTAGCCTAAGCCTCCAGAGGACCTTTTAGATTTAAACAGGTTTCTCATGGCGATCACGGTTTCTATTTGTCTGCTTGATTAAGTTGTCTGAGGGAGCAGGTGGAGTCACAGTTGCAATGACCTTCATGAAAAGGCAGCAGTGCCAAATGTTGCTATTCATGGGAAAAAACGCTTTCATAACACAGAAATATTTCAATTCCACGCTGTATTCCTCAGCTGTAAAAGTGCTCGCACATCTTCATTAAGGGCTGAATTTAAAAAAGGACAAGGACATGCAGGATTGACGACTGCACATCTCCTGCCAGTCTAAAATGTCTGCTTTGAGTGAGTAGCAGTAACACACACGGTAAATGGATCCAGTATACTCCCAGACCACCACCAAGATGTGACATATTTTCTGTTATTATATGTGCTTAGCGAAAAAAAGTGAAATTATCTGGGAAAAAATAGCAGAGTTCAGTCTTTTTTGTCACTTTAAATGGCTTTTATTCTGGGTAAAAGACTCAGCACATACCATTATTTCTCCAGCACACAGAAAAAGTGGGCTGGTGTAAGAGCAGAGAGCAATTTTCCGACAGCAGATGTGGAGTTACCTGTGGAGGTGTTGCTGATTGTTAATGCACATCTTTGTCAGATGAGTAGCACTCTGCGGGGAAGAAAACCTTCGTACCGAGAACAGAGACACAGCCTAAAGCATGTGTCGTTGCACAGGTGTGGACGGGGTCGGCTGTTGTGATGATAAGGGTCATGCTGGACGTATTTCGGGTTTGGCCACGGTGTCAGCCGAGGCTTCAGGAGTGGACGTGATGCACAAAGAGACACAGAAGGTGAGAGGCCAGAGGGAGACAGAACAACCCTGAATGCCAGAGTGGAGAAGAATACATACTCTTTTTGTGCAGTCTGAGTCCGTCTGTTTGTTACGACCAGTGAACTTAAGTATGTGACTCAATTATGCTGCAATCACACAGTGCAGTTTCCAAATAGTTTGTGAATACAATCAAAGCATTAAATCAGATGGAAAATATGTTTCAACAGCAATAACCATTTTTTCTTTTTTTCGCCAGTACAGACAATGATGAATGATTATCAAGTACTCGGGAGTTTGTTCGCGATACAAGCTTTAACTACTCAGCGCTTGTGCACCACAAAGTTGTACAGCCAATAAATACAAGTGACAACACACATACATCAGTATTACTATTTAAACCTCCACCTTTTCATCACTGTTTGTCTGTGTGTTTGCAAAAACTACTGAACTGATGCACCAGGCATGTGTAGAGTGTTAATACCTAGTAACAGGTGAAATCTGGTGCAAATCTGGATATTAATCTGAATTTCACGAATCAAAATAGTATATATTTAAGGGGATGACATCTATTCACTTACATAGCTGTAGCAAAAACAGATAGGAACCTATTTGCACTTTATGTCTTTTCGAGAGTTTGACATTAATTCCCCCTTGACATTGAAATTGATTTTCAAGTTAGTTCCTTTTGAGATTGAATAACTACCATGACACTCTACGATTTTGGTTTCTTCCTTTTAACTGTATCAGAGATTGGATATTTTGCATTGTGTTAAATGTAGGCAGGAGAGTTCTGTGCACATGGTATAGGGGTGAGGGTTAGTATCATTATTTAGTGGTTTTCTATGCATTTTCATGATTTGTATTTCATATGTTCATGAGTCTAAAACTATTTCACTGTTGACACTTGGACTGACTCATCCACCCATCAGTCATCTGTGAAGCGCTGTGATCTGTGATGCCCTTTCCTGACAGGTGCTGTGCAATTTAAAACAGTATACATGCTTACTGCAGTCTATCTGAACACGAGAATCTGAGTTTATTTTGAAGTCTCCTTTGTCTACTGCTACCAGCACATGCGTGGCCCTGTCGCCGTTTCTCTCCCGTCTGCTGTTCTGTGCTTTACAGCCCACTGGTGCGGTTCTTTTTAGATGTGTGCAGCTTATTTGATCAACTCACAGTCAAGAGAAGTTATGGACCAATCTGGTGCTTATTTTGCATCATGCAGTTTTCAGCTTTGCAGTGTAAGGCAGTATATGGACAGTAAAGATTTATGTGGTTTACACTGCACAGATGGTTCATAATACATTGTGTTCCAATTACCCACAGCGGATCAAATGATTCACTGACTTCAGTATTAAAGAGCCCTTTTCACTAAGTATTTATGCTACTATGTTCGTTCGCTGTCAGTGATGGCGGATAAAGGATCTCAGATGACACCCCAGTTGCATCATTGCCCCGGTCTCTATTTATTTCTCAAATAAAAACGCAGTCAGTTATAAAGAAATATAGAAACAAAGGGCATAGTATATCCTTGGAAAAATGGGTTCCTTACAGAGAACGAGTCTATTTTTGAGGAGGAATGCTGTCACCTCTGCTGCTGATACTGTGCAAATCAGGTACAATGAACAAACTTTCCCCAAATATAAGATGGTGTGTTTGTGTGTGTGGTGTGTTGTGTGTTTGCTGACACATAGACCTTTATGCAGAGGAGGAGGACAGTCTCACTGTGAACCATCTGCTCATTGTGAATGTGAGTTGCCTGTTATAGGACAGCAGAAAGTCACACTCATCCCAGAGGAACAATGAAAGACACACGGCAGCTTGAGAGTAATCAGCGGCACAGAAGCCCCTTTTCTCACAGAGGACCTGCACATTGCTGGGTTCAGTAATCTTTGCAAGATGGTTGTGGTGTTTTTTTTCTTCCTTTTTTCTCTGACACGTCTTTCATCTTCACATGTTTCCTGTGAGGACATATTCAATATTGAGTCTGTTCCCTCATGACAGTACGAGTCTGGATAGATTTGCTTTTCTCTCCTCACGGCGGGTGGAGGAACTGCTGGAGGACAGCAGCTAG
The DNA here is from genome assembly GCF_022539355.2 of Hippoglossus stenolepis. Classification (NCBI taxonomy): domain Eukaryota; kingdom Metazoa; phylum Chordata; class Actinopteri; order Pleuronectiformes; family Pleuronectidae; genus Hippoglossus; species Hippoglossus stenolepis. The sequence continues at coordinate 24,118,315 of NC_061486.1, forward strand.
CTGAAAAATGACACCACAGGCGAAGTGCTAGGAAATAGACAAAGTGAGCGAGCATGTAGGATGAATTCAGGAAACCTGTTTTTCAGGTGAATGCTTTATTCACCCACATAGTTTCCTGAGCAGATTAGCATAGTTTCAGGACTAATTAGATTTGACAGGGAGCTATATTGGGAATTGTACTGTTTTTGTCCAACTTTTGTCAGTCCAGTAACCCTCAAGGAGACGGAGGAAATTATGGACTGCAGGGAAACGCTTTGTATTTGAATCAGAGTCAAACATTTCGCCAGATCACTTTGAAAATCAACTTACTTTTAAGACTCAGACATGAAAGTTAAGGAAAGAGTTGGATGAGTTACAAAGTGGGCGACATTATTTCCCTCCTCTGCATGACAATAAGAAGAATAAAGTGAAGCAAGAACTCTCTAACCTTGTCCTTTACAGGCTGTAATGTTGCCTTTGGTCACATTAGAGCAATGACAGGACAATTAGAAAATTGCTGCAGTGACATTCATGTAAAATTGAGTCCTGCTGTCGTTCCCAGATGACTTTGAGTCATAATCTTCCGGATGATTGAATGATTCCAGTTGATTCATTACAGCGCACGTCTGGAAGATCTGGAGAGGAGAAGAGATGGATTAGTTACACAGTGAGAAACTTGAACCCAATTCAAAAGCTCTTTCAGCCTTTACAGTTGTAACTGTTCAGTGAAGGATTTAACACCTTATAATCTAAACATAAAAGGGAAATAAATACGCAAATATAATATATCTACATATATCTATATAACTTCTAAATATGACATATACATAAGAATGTTACCTATGGCGAGCCCATGTCAATATGTATGTTTATATATGTATAACACATATGTTGACATATATCATTTATCTTAAAATGTATAAATATAGCATATATGTATTTATATATTGCGCATCTATGTAAATAAATATTTAAGACATCGTGTTTGCTCGATGTAAATTTAATTTAGACGTGTATACTAATAAAAACCACATGTATGTTACATATACAACATACATGCATGTTTGACTAAATGGTGTACATTTTCATTGTATACATATATATCTATCCCAAATCGCATCAAAATATGTTAATATTAAACATGTAAATAAATAAATGCATGTTATTACATATAATAAAATAATTAAATATAATACTACAGACTACGACACTAAATATATTTATTATATACATTTTCTTTAAATATTTAAATGACATTTTTACAATGGATATTTCATTTATATCATAAACCTGTATCTTTGTATATCCATGGGATATAAAGACCACATTACCTGATAACATATATGAAGCCACCACTGTTAATATAGGGGCATATATATCATCTATTACATTTCTGTATTGGGGCCACTACCTCATCTGAGCTGCATTTCTACCGAATGCATTCAGATAGTCTTGTGTTTTTTCTCCGGGAAAACGCTGCTGCCTGGCGTCCTTCAGGACCATTCTCTTTTTGAGACTATGAGAGGGAGCTTAGATCAAACACACAGATCGGCCATCTATTGTATAATTGATTGGATGTTGTGTGGCTCTCTCATTATAAAGTGATGCACAGTTCATTGGTGAATGTCTTAGATTCTCTACATTTTCTGTTCTGAAGAGAAAATCCATCAGGCAGCTGGAGGTATGCAGTCCCCCAGGGAAAAGGAGGAGGTTTCTTATCTAAAATGGATTTGTCTTTAATGGTACGGATGAAGGAGTGTTTTTCTCAATGTCTGATACTGCATGGCAAAGGACCTTTTGATGTTTTATTAAGAATAAAAAGGATATTACTCACTTACTCAGAGCCAAAGTATCTACCAAGCCAACGTGGTTGAATAAAGGGATCAGTGAATATAGCACTGAGAGGGCTGCTCCTCAACTGAAGAGACATGAAGACAGGGTTTCACTTTTCCTCTTTGATTTACTGCACACAAAATAACAGCTTCAATGTGCCTTTTCTTACAGTTACATTACTTTATAGTTCATTTAGCTGATGCTTTTATCAAAAGCGACTTCCAATAAGTGCATTCAATAATGAGGGTACAAACCCAGAACAGAAAGAATCATGTAAGTACATTAGATTCAAAAAGACAAACTGCAAGTGCTACAAGTAAGTGCAATATATAAGTGCATCTACGCTTACTATATATATTTTTTTATATAAACAACAGAGTTGATGATGTTTATTAGACATCATCTTCTTAACCAAGGTGAAGTCGGAAGAGATGTGTCTTTAGCCTGCAGCAGAATATGTGTAGACTCTCTCCTGGCTAGCTGTCCCTCGCAGTGAGGGAGCAGCAAGCCAATTGACTGATGTAGAGCGGAGTGCAGTTGCCATGAACTCACTGATGTTCACAGATGAAGAAGAGTTATGGGTTCAGCTCAAGTTTGTTTCAGAGGTAGTTAATTGTTCAGTCAGAATCTCGCACTTGTATTTACACCGTACATCATTCCAGTTTTCTTTAACGGCCGCAAGACCCCCTCAATGCCGTGTCACTGGAATGCAGTTTTTCATTTCATCCCCGCGGCTGAGACATGAGCGACTGCAACCAATCAAGCCACATTGACCTGGCGCACATGGTTATCTTCAGCACAGCACAGCGAGGTAAAATAAGTTATTTTGCTTGATGACGTGTTGAAGGTCATCTCAGCTGGTTGGCACATACCGGTAGATAGCCGCTGCCCCCAATCAAACACCTCACTGGGGGTGCTTCTCTTTGTTCTGTTCCTACCTGCAAATATTTATAACTGATCTACTCAGCAAATAAAACTGAATCTGCCCAGATCTTGTTCTTTTGACCATTTTCTGAAATACAACCACAAACAAAGCTCTGCTTAATGGCTGTTGTTCTTAATCTGCTAATAGCTGCTTCATAGTAGAGTCCCCTGCTCACCAGCAGGTTTGGATAGCAGTACCTTAAGGTGGCTCTGATGTGACTGAACATCTCAACACACAAAGAGGCACATAGGAGTAAAACAAAGCACTCCTTTAAAAGAGAGACAGGGTGTCAAGGGATCGCTTTTTGAGTCACCTGGTCACAGGCTTCCTTTGCTGTCATGGTGGACTTTGGAAAAGCATGTGCAATAACAACTGCTATAGCTAATAACTGGTCATAATAATGTATCAAATGACAGTGTGAAAGTGGTTGCTCTTAGAGCTGAACATATATAGAATGAACACCTGGATTTGCAACACCCCTTGGCTTAGCACAGCCTTTTGGCAAGTTAAAGCTCATTGTTTGGTCGTCTGGTTTCTGACTCTGACGGGGTCCCTCATGTTCAGTCACAGCAGGCCACTGCTTTTAAAGAAACAGCTCTAATAACCCACCACACTCCACCTGCTTTCCCTCAGGAGTTGCAAGAGACCAAAAGCGGATCTAACAGAAATCAAATGTTGGACTCATGTTCATCAATCGGACACAAACACAGACTCCAAATTAATAACATTGCTCTTAACTACTGGATGTATTGATTAGTAACTGTTTGCTAGCATTTTTTCCATTTGACATAAAATGTGATTATATCTCAAAAACTCCATGTGCTGTAGGTGGCTTGTAACTACCCTATGATAGGACCTATGGGAGCATGGACATAGTGCTTCTACCGATGCAGGCATACTGGATGTCAGGGTTTTGTACTTGTCAATGTTTAGTTTCCTCCGTTTCCAAAGGGTTTTCTGTTTACATCCCTGTGTTTCTTGTTTCACACTCCGGGTTCTGTTTCCTGTTTTATTTTGTAGTCTGTGTTCTTGTGTCTAGTTTTACTTCCTGTCTGTGATTGTCTGCACCAGTCCTCATGTGTTACACCTGTGTCCCATTGTCCCTGCCTTCCCTGTGTCTGTATTTAAGCCTCTGTGCTTTCCTTTGTCCTTGTCGGATTGTTGTCTATCGTCGTATGTCTATTGTCGGTTGTGTTCTCTGGTCTGTCGTCTGTGATCTCCTGTCCTGGTATCCTGTCCTGATCTCCGGTGCTGTTGTATCTAGTGTCTCCTGAGCCTCTGCACCTCTGCATCCCCCGTGTAAGCTTCCTGTGTTTTCTCCCTTTGTGCTCCCAGTTGTTTTGTCCATTAAAGACTCGTTTTTGTATTAAAATTACACTGTTTAAGTTTAAACTCTGCGTCTGGGTCCAACTGCCCCACACACCGTGACACTGGACCAGTGTTGTCATGGTCACAACAATGTACACGTTGTTAAGTTTATGGATCTCTCACTGTTTGGCTGGTGTAGGCACAAAAACATCTTGTTTATGTTTGGGGGATAATCTAGTTTGAGTTTGAGGACCCACAATCCTTTGCCAGCAGGTCCTCAAAATAATTTGATATGAGTTACAAAAAACAAGTGCATATCTAGTGATGGGGGCAATTTGCACCAATAAAACAATAATTTCACATCCATTACTTCCACCCAGGTTAGCTTTGGGCCAATGGAAACTCTGATATGATTGTGTCACGTAGTGTCAATCTGTCATGGCATCAATCTGTCACTTCCCCCAGGAGCTGCACCTGCTGTTGCATTGATTGGCTTAATAGCCAGCGAGCTGGCTGACAAGCATGGAGAAATATCTGAGTTAGTCCAGATTGTCAAGTGAGGCCAACCCACAACCAGCTATTATGATTGTTATATGGAGTTTGGTGTAATAACGAACAGTGGTGGATGACCATGCACAGCTAAATGTCTCTAAACAGTGATGGATGTGTCATGATAAAGTTCTGTGGCAGGTGTTTGAGCCACATTTCAACATGTCAGACTCTCCAATCCCGTGATATGACACTGACAGACCGATTCCAGGTGTCTGGCGCAAAATCCTGTCCCTTCTTTTACATTCTTATGCTGAACTCACAGCAGAGGCCAATGTGAATATTGCTCTCCTTTTCTACCACTTCCCTGTGTGAGTCATCATTCTTCACTTCAATGAAGACAGGGCTCATTTGCATGTGGGGATTGTGAAGATTAAAGTCTGTCTGTCATCCAGTCCTCTTAAAATGTAGAAACTGTGTACTGAGTGACAGGCTCCCCCATCTCATTAATAATATGTGAACTCATCAAGTGACCTATTGTGAACTGTGTGAGATAAGAATGGGATGTAGCCTGATGCAAATATTCCAATCACGACTTTCTGAAGTAATAGCTTTAATATCTAGGATCCTCTGTGACAGTGTTTGGACTTCTTTTATGATTTGTTCAGAGCTCTCAGCCAATTATTTGAATGAGATGCAATAAGTTCATTATTTTAAAGAGGGAACACTTATTGGGAGATAGCTTTAGACTGGTAACTTAAAATGACTGGGTTTATTAGAACCAGTGATATTGCAGTTTACTTTGTGAAAGCATTTGAGAGCAAATATTTAAAAAAAACTAGAAATGCTGCACGTTGCCCACAAACAGGTGTGAAAGGTGTGGTGGACCGCTCCATACCAACAAACCCCAATTTGGAAGGTGGTGTCTGTCTAGATCAAACTGAAATACAGTGTTTTTTTCCCCTTATGTATTTGCTTATTTTTTGATGGTTCAGATGTTCTTGCAGAAAATTGAGACAAATTCAACAAAAGAAGAAGAACAAAAGTGGAAGTAACTCACATAATTGCCTGCCTCTACCATTTGAACAACAAGGGTGCTCATTTTTCGTTGGTGGAAATACTATAATGATACCACAGTGGCAACCGAATCAACTTTCTTCACTTTCATTTCTCTATTCAAATGGAAGACAACTTTTTCCATGCACTTAATTCAAAAAGTCAGTGGAGACCACAACAAATAACTGAATTCATGACACGATGGTATCAAATGTACGCTCATCTACAAACTAATCACTGTATAGCTAGATGAAGCCCAGGATGCTGGCATGATGACAGGATGGACGTATGTCTACAAATGTCTAAATTGCACAAATGAGTCCAAGACTTACAGGATCAAATGTAAAAAAAAAATTACAAATACATAAACTATGTTTTGGACCATGGGTCTCTCAATGAACGATGCTTTGTTGGTGTTAAACTAATGAGGGGGATCCCCAGTCAGTTGTGCCAATTGGAGAACCACTACACCGCCTGACTCCCTCCGTTCCTCCCATCCCACTCTGGCCCTTAAAGGTCGCCTCACAGTGAAACCTAGCTGTGGGTCACAATGAGCTGCTTGCATAGACAACCTCTGTGGTCAGAGGACAGTCGGTGCCGTTTTAAATGATGCAGAGGAGAAATCCATATTCTGCAAAAAGTGCTTTTTAAAGTGCTGCTGAAGTTAACTTGAGGCCTCAACAGGCTCGACTTTGACGAACCAAGTGGGTATCTTGCAGACTTACTCAGCAGTGTGACAGCAAAATGACAGCTCAGCAAATATGACACTGTGCCTGGAAACTCAAAGGGTGTATTTTGTGCTCAGATACCTCGTATTAGCTTCAGCTGAACTATAGAATGCATTTTTTAACAGACAGAGGATGTTGCTGTCCAAATTCCTGACATCATAATCATATAGTAACCAATGTGATGAAACTGCACAGAGAATAACTTCAGTGCCACAAATAACCCCTGTGTTGTTCTTGACCACGTTTGTCTCTTTTTTTGCTGCAATCTCAGCAGGAGAGTGTGCCTTGCACCTTGCATACAGATCAGGGAGCATTATTTCCAGCATCTCACATTCCTCGGGGACATTTACACTATGTAAGCAAAATGGGGGATCCTTCTACATGTATGTGTACAGAGTGTTCCGTGTTTAACTCTTTACCTTTCTTTTCATTGGACACCGGTTGGCCCTTTGGAACACTTTCCTGCAGTAACATATTGACTGTTTTATGAATCAAAGACAAAAAGTCAATCCTTGTACCCTGAGGGATCCCTTTGTCTCTCCCGCTGCCTTTCTCAGGTCAAAAGAGCTAGACAAGCCCTTTTAGCTATAGTGAAGGTCTATAGTGCTGCTGAGGCCATGCAGCTGAACAGATAATCGATAAAGCATGTGGATTCAACCCACTTTACCAAATGAGTGGTCTCCTGTAGATGGACATTGTAATTAGGCTAGTTAAAAGCTTAAAAAGACATATTGGCCTTCTAAATGGATGCTCTGCAGGGCTGCACTGTTTTTTTGGTTTACCTACATTATCTGATTCCTAGTAATATATTATTAAGTTATATACATTGATCAAATGTGTATTTTTATTTCAGTGTATCCTGAGGTGGAAAAATAGAATTGTGATGGTTTTTGTCAGAGGTTGCTAAAAGGCCACAGGACAATGTTTAACTTGTGAAGCCAAGTATGCTCTCGACTAATTAAGTCTTATCTCTGTGGAAACAGCTGCTCAGTCCAAAGGAGGACACCCAGCGCACTGGTTGACTGTGTACACTTTCAGCAGGAAATCAAACCACCTCTGATCCCTGTCGCCCTCGTGGTGTTTAACCTTGGAGAGCAGCACAGTTCTTTACTCAATTGAACTTGGCCTTACACTGATTGATTAGCAGCAATTTGCGACAGGTGTCCGAGATAGCTGGAGAGTTGAAGCTTGTGATGCCGGCGCGCGACATCAGATAATAAACAACAAATGATGGTTTAAATTATCGTGGATGTTGTGGGAAAATGTGCGTGTGTTTGTACTGGTATGTTTGATTATCGGTAGATGGTGTATGTGCGTGTCAAGGGGGAGGCGAGTGACGGAGACAGCAGACTTGTGGGTCAGATGAGAGGATTACTGCTTGATTGGATAAATAACTTTTTATTAAAGGGAAGTACAGGGTAAGCAAGGACACTCCTATTATCTATTATCACCTCTCCCCATGCTCCAGCTTTTCTCCGCCCTTCTCCTTCATATCTCTCTTTTGACATTTGTGTTAAAAAGGAAAGCGGAAGATATTACATTTTTTTCCCCCTTCAATTTAAAATCAGACTTGGGGTGCTGGTGTGACATTTTTACATTACTTTTAATGCTGTGCTACATGAGGACATGCATCAAGGTCTCTGTGTTTACATCCAGCTCTTTATTGACTGAACTGACATTCTCTGAAATGATTTTCTGACTGATCAAATCAATGCTGAAAAGGAATGTGTCACAGATGTCAAACACAGATAGAGAGAACGCTGTGCCAGCAGTTTTTCAAAGGAAGTGCTCTAATGGACTCAGGCACGATTAACATCTCATTTCCCTCCAAAGACAATAAACATGTTTGTCAACTGACAATAAAGAGCTTTAATTTGATTTGAATAATTATCCCTGTGTGTCCAAACTTTACCAAGCAAATAGCTGTTTTGTGAGTAATTCCTTTATATATGCAAAGTTAGAAGGTATTAAAACCTACCTGAACAAATTTGTATTGGCTGCCCAGACTGAATTTCACAATAGATTCCTTAAAGGCAGCAGGGACCGAGTCATTATAGCCATGGACTGCTAAACTGTCTCTGGCAGCAGAATGACATGTAAAGCCTCCCAGGAAGCAGGGGTGGGTCGCTGCCAGACCGCTAAAAAAATGCCAGACAATGCCGGATGCCTGACAGAATGCAAAGCAACACTGGGTCAGTCTGGTAGACAGAATTCATATAGCTACCTGACAGACCTCCTCCATGCACAGCTGCGCAGGGATAAAAAGAGCATCGGTGTGAAAATCCAAGCCCATTAACAGACCATCATGTTGCCATTTGCTGTCACAGAGAATATGCATGGTCTGTGCAATTTGCATTTAAAGTTGTGCCCCCTATTCATTTGAACAAGGAGAGGAGGGGAAATATTTTTGGAAGATTCCTGTTTGGTGACTGCCAGAAGTGTGCAACCATGGAAATGCTGGAGTCAAGCTTGCACCAACTTTGTCCTGGCACGCCTTATTAAACCCCTCTGGTAGACTCTGCACATTGAAAAAATAGTCTTTGCCCTGGCTGGTTGCATATCCTCATTTTTAAATAGAATGCATTGCATAGCTAAGGGCTGCCTCAAGACTCCAGTAGCCACATGCTTTTCATCTTTCTGTGTTTACAATTGAAAGTAATTGGTAGGCGAGGGACACCGAACATCCATGTGTTGAAACTCCGGCACCCTATACCGTGCAGAGGGCATTGGTCCAGACAAGCATGAGAGAAATGTCAGAAGCACATTTGAAGGAAGCTTCCCACTGATTGCATAGGACCGCAGCAGTTTGAGCCCGACAGCGTTCCACAAAGCTAATTGGTCATTATACAGCATGCCATATAATCAAAGCAAGGGGAGGATGAATCTAACAAGTCACAACCTGACCTTCTACTCAGGCACAAATTACACCCAAGCCCAACATATAGGGTGACAACCAATAAATCCAAAGTTTGAGGTATTTCAAACTTATTTGAACTCCTAATGGGCTCTGTCCATGGTCCTGAATCTCTAAAATAATTAAAAAAAACAACACACAAGCTACTGAATTCATCAGGGTAAGCTGTTAGCAAGGAAGAGGCAGAGGTTTACCTTTACCAACCGATCCTAACCAGATCGTATAGATCCAAAAAGCAGTTATGCTCAACAGCTTTCCTGCATTCCATAGTTGACATCCTCTGTCTGGAGGGAAAACAAAGAAAGTGCGCCGTTCAATATTAAACAGGGCAGACAGTAAGATAGTCATTTATTTATTCATAGTCAGTCATTTGTTTGTCCAAACAGCTTCAAATAGCCTCTGCAGTGTCAAGGCAGGAAGTGTCATGTTCGCCTACTACGGTGAAAACTGAAATGAACACCAGAGAAGAGGATCATCTATCTACCTACATTTTGTCCCTTTCACCACACGGGCGCAGTGCCCGTTCTTAACACGCCTGTTCAGTATAGGCTGCTGCTTGGCCTGTGTTGATGCTCTGGGAGCTACTTCAGAATTTTCACTTGTCATTAGTGAGTCCTCCTCAAACGGTTCTCCAATAAACCGACTTTTTAATGTTTGTGTGCTGGACGTTGTTTGCAGAGCTTTTTAATATGATGCAGAGTGAAGTTGGAAAAATTCATCCCATTTGGTGTATCTGCATTGAAGTGGTTGTGTGTATTATTTGTTTGCACCCATTTTAGAATCAATGTGTTTTATAAAATAAAACAGAATTTGCTTCATTACTGTTAACTGCTGTTATTTTTCAGTTATGTATCGACACAATCTTCAAAGTTCACAACTTTTCAAAATAAAAGCCCATTTTTTCTGCTCAAAATAAAGCACTGCAGCAACAAAACAAACATGGTGCTTTTACTTTGCAGTCAAATTGCTAAAGAGAAAGTCATTCTATAAATATTATTGCCATGATGGGGAGTATAATGTTAATGTCAGTCCGATATAGTGAATCATAAATAATCAAATTATCATAATGATCTGCTGTTGATTTGGGCCACCAGTCCGCAGACTGTAAGACACACTGCCCCACCCCCACTGACGGCAACATGCTGTTTGCCAGTTTATTCTTTTTTTTAAAATATTTTATTAAAAGTGTGTCCAAATTGCATATCCTTCTTCATCGCTCTTCGTTGAACCCATATCAATGCACATGCCAAGTACAAAGCTGATAGAATGGATATTTTTCAAGATATGCGTTCCACTTACAGACAAACAGTCTTGAAAATGTGATTACCTTTTTCTTAATTTACATTCCAGTTGAACAGGAGTTGTGCTGTGATCACTGCCATTCAGTTTGGTCCACTGCCCTGATATTCAGCTGGCATTGTGTCTACAAGTCGAACACACAAAGTAATGAGGTTTTAGAGCAATATTGATCTACTTAGAGGCCATGCTACAGAAGTCAAATGGATAATACAGAAGCCACAGTATGTGGGCATCGCAGTCTATTGTATAAAAAGAGACAGAGGAAATCCTACAGTCACTGTCAGTTAGTGTAGAATGTTTAAATAGCAGATATTCTGCTCTGTTTAAGACTGTTTTATGAGTGTCAATTAAGGGAAATAAAAGCAGTTGGTGCTTGGGGGATTTTTTTTTTGTTGTCATAGTTGTGTGATCTGAAAAATATGATTGTCTTTAAATTTGATACGGTGCAGGTAAAAGAGAACGCTCTAATCCTCACTGTCATTTGCACAGCGGGCCTATGAATATTTAATCATGTTAAAATGGGACAAAACAGCCAAACCTCCAGCAGCTTCCTGCCTCTGGTGCCTTTGCTTAATTCTCTATTAGCCTTTTCATTCCCACTGAGAAACATCAGCGACACAGGCGTAATTCTACTCACACACACACACACACACACACACACACACACACGCACACACACACACACTCATATCTAAATGAGTATATCAAGCAGAGTTTGTTTTTACACATACAGTCAGTGTGTATGCGTCTCAGCAAGTGCAGCACGTGCCGCTTCAAGCCTTCCAGCTGGTTAATTCTGACAAATGGTCCGATTCGGTGGCTTTTTATTTTATTTCTGTTAGGAAACAACGTCAAGGAACTGAGGAAATGGTCTAAAGATTGAGTCCCTAACAAATTCAAAGGCTTTATCAGAGGTTAAGAATTGGTTTTAGGCTCACGGTTATACTTAGTTAAAGGTTATTATTAGGATAATGGCGGGGGTTAGGCATTCAGTAGTGATGGCTGAGGGTAACAATCTAGGAAATGCATAATGCCCATACGTGTCCTCACAGCTATAGAAAGGCCAATGTGTTTGTGAGTGTAGCGTAAACAAATAGCAGTGATCCATTCAGAAAACAGCCACACATACGCACACACGCCTCCATTGGCGTGGTTTCAGCTGTGCCTGGGAATCTGCACAGGGAGATTAATGGGCGGTTGACTCAAAAGAACTGTTTGTCCCCGAAATGATTACTGTCATTATTTAATCAGCTGTGATTGCATTAAACTCTAATGAAATAATGAACAATTAACTGCAATCCATTTCTGTCTGATCCAGATGGTTAATTTAAGATTCGACTCAGAATTCTTAAGTCCTATTAAATGCAACTAAGCCCTCCAGTGGCCGTAGTTACTGTTATTGTTATACAGATACTGCCAAACTTTGACACTTCCTGTTTTCTATCAAATGTCACTCCTTAGGCTCATTTACGCTCAACGTTAGATTCGTATACAGAAGTGGACAGCGCCTTCTTTACATACTCTGTGTTCATGTTGTCAAAATGTGTGCAAGTCTTTTGAGAGCTCACAGATACGGATGAAACAGACGAAACAGCGCAGTACCATAGGACATTGTAATGTTTCAAGTCAGACGACCACAAGAGACAATGATTAAATTTCAACAATGGCTGCAACAGAGGGACTCTTGAGATGATGACTTTATGAAAGAAACAAACAGCCGCTTTCATTGTCAGAACGTCTCAGCTCTGTGCTGCCCTCGAATGGACACATTGATTAGCAACCATGCCAACGTGGAAAGGACGCGTTGAAATAGGGCATGGCAGTCAGTAGATGTCCAGTTCATCCTCCTAGCCTGGAGGCGAGTTCGCGCAGACACACCACACAAGCTCTTGCCCAAGGGGCTGCAGTTTAAGTAATAAAACACCGCCCCCTCTATGTTAGAGTGCACCAAACTCTCAAAGTACACGTCAGAGATGTCTTCCCAACTTTTAAGACCGTCTCTCTCACTGTGACTCATGTCCAGGTTAAGTTTGGTTTGAATTAAATATGTGATGCTATAGTAATGAGAGACAGCTGAGTGTGACTCGTGATGGGCCAGGTTGGGCCTTGATACTGCAGCTCCATTCCCAGATAAACTACTGCACAGACTCTGGCTCCAAATCGTGTTATTGACACACAATGGCAGCCCCAGTGAGTGGGATATTTCCGCTTCGTGTTTATGCAGTGGAGAAACAATGTCCATCTTTGTATACAATCACTGGTACAAATGAGAAGAGGGTAAATGGAATGTGGGCAACAGTCTGACGGGATAATCTTTCTAGTATTAGGGCGATTATTATTATTACGATCAAGAAATAAGAACTGATGTAGATTCAGATCAAAGCCCTTCGCTCAGCAGGAAACACATGGCTCTCCAGAACTGAATGTAAAGGAATCATTTGTTACAGTGGGTCTTGGCAGTGTTCTGCATTGATGTACGCTCTTCCACACACACACACACACACACACACACACACACACACACACACACACACACACACACACACACACACACACACACACACACACAGCCTGTTCACACAGCCTGTTAAGAGAGTTTTAACTGACTGCAACTAATTTTGCAGGAGAATTTGGAATTTAGTTAGTAAATGTGGGCGACTGCCAATTAAAACGCTCTGCTTCTTTCTCCCTCCCTGTCTGTGTTGCTCTCTCCCATTCGCAGCAAATAATTACTATTCAGATGTTGCATTGAGTAATTTCCATGACCATGGATGTGGGAGTAGAAAGCCTCCACTGGCCTCCCTCACACTTCTCTCCTTCCTTGCTATCTCAGAGCTACCCATAAATATTCATCACGCATTTGAATAATGTGAATTGGAATGACAAAATATCATATCGAGAAGAGAAGACTGGAAGTAGCAGGGAGGTGAGGAATGAGAATCGGCAGAGGTCGAGGAATCTCTCAGGCCTCAGATGAGAGTCCCCTCGGGGTCAAGCAGTCGAGACAAGTGAAACATGAACCCTGCAGCGGAGGCGCAAATAAATAATGACATTAAACTTTGTATTGTCAAAAAGAAAATACAATCTGTAATGTGGTCACTACTGGAACATTTGAACCCCTTGACGTGGATATTTAGATTGTCATCTCCAGAAAGTGGACAGCAGTCTGTCTTTAGAGTGCTGCTTCAGGCCGCTCTCTGAGGGGTGTGCACTACAACTAAACAAGCCGTGGAGCATGAAATGACTGATGACAAAAGGGTAAAACAATGTTTGTAAATGGGGGTATAGAGGCGAGACTCTCTGTTGGAGAGGTGCCTGTGAAAGTGTCGAAAAAGACGAGCACCGAGGGAGCGAGGTGAGGATGACACCTAGCAAGAGGGAAAATGTGAGAATAGAGGGAGACGTGCGGTGCTGATGTGTGTCTCTGCTGCGCCCTGTGTCGATCTGATACACGCGAGAAGATTTTCAATGTGTGCAGGTGACAGGGCTGCCTTGATCTCTGCCACAAGCAGAGGCACCTCATGTTCCAGCAAGAAGATACACAATATTTTAGGGGGAAAAATACAGCAAAGGCTCAAGAATACCACGGGAACAGAGAGCACAGTCCAATGTTCTTTAAGTAACAGGCAAATCACTTGTGTATGAACACAAATTGTGTTTCCATGTTTAATCATGCTATTCCTATTTATTTAGTTATAAAAAATGCACCTAACACATATGCCTTAGATGTCAGTCTTATTTAAATGGCCTATGAGGATGTGAATACTTTGCAGGTGAATATTACCACTAAATAAGAGTAAACAACGTAATTAATCCTGCATGTTAATTCTTTGGAAACAGTCATTTTACTGCCCCCCCCCTTCCCGAACGGCTTTCAATCACGTCTTGCAGTCTCCCTCATCAGTTGATGGGGTTCGGTCAATACTTAATCAGCAGCTTATATGGCTTATGCAGAAAATAGGAAACATTACCATTAAAATGTTAATCTTTTGCCTGTAAAATGCTGTATGGGAGACACAGCTGAAGTCTAAGCACTTTAAGATTAAGCACTGATAGGGACTGCAGCGTCTCTGGATGTAAGGGGAAGAGAACGTTTAAGTGGAATCGCTTTGGTAATCTTCAATGTTATTTTTAGGGTTATGCCCTGTAGGCACTGCGCTGTAAAAAGTGTTACGTTGATGCTACTTAAAAGAAAGTGAGGCAACTTTTCCAACCACGTTTTGGAAGTATTTTATTGTATGCCAAAAAAAAAGAAAAAGATTAGCATATTGACATCAATAACAACATTTTATTAAGTTACATTTAAAAGTGTGTTTTTTCATTTTAAAAGTACAAATCCTTCAAATAATCAAAACATAGTGTACTTTTACCCACATTTATTTAACTGTAAATACATAAACTAAAAAAACATCCAGTCGTGAGTGCAAGGCAGACGAGCCATGTTTTTGAGGCTGTTAACCACCAGGTTTGTTTGGGGCGCTGTGCAGCAGGTCCCACAACAAGCCTCTGAAAGGCCGTCAGTGTTTTGGTTGGCTGGATGCTGGAGATTCAGGGTGTATGTACGATCAGAAAGCTTTGGTGTTTCCTCAGTGATGATACGCACTGCATCCGACTCACGACAAGCATGGATTTCCATACAGTGTCTTTTCAGCTCATCATGCACACTTCTCTCTGTTCTTCCCTGTAAGACATATGAACAGAACACACTAATTAAGACAAAATGTCTCACTCGTTGACGAAAAATAAATGAGTACTATACCTAATGCAAATCGCATAATCTTTGAACATGTTTTTTATGCTAAAACCTTAGTTAAAATGCCAGAGGTGGTTGAAATGTCACTTGGTACTGAGCGACTTGAAATAGTTCAAATGAACTTCAAATCTAAAATGTCAGACCAATAATTATTGTCAAATGTAAGGACAGTCGTCTGTATTCCACCTGCTCTATTTCATGTTGCTTCATGTGACATTAGACAGAGGTATGAGTCACACATGTGTAAGTGCAGGGTTTAGTTAGTTTGTTTTAACAGCGCGGCCCCGGGAGAGTTTTAACTCCTCTTCTTTAACCTTGGATTATAAGAAAGTCTGCAAACACGTTTATCCTATTTCTTAAGAAACACATTTTGACTTAAGTTGAAGTACTTTTCAGAACAACTTCAGTTCTTACATTCTGAAGTGGTGAAAATAAAACTTCAATTATTGCTTGAAGTAACTTCAAATGAATGAAGCTTACATATATTTGTGATGATAAAGGAACAGTATATGGAAATACAGTCGTCCAAACAATCGTCCAAACAGCAGACAGTCACATAATAAGTAAGGATTTTGTTAAGCCTTCTGGATAGGAAACAGTCGCTCTTCCTCGTGTTGTTTGTATCAAAACATACACCTACACCACAATGCACTTTGCATAATAACTTATTTAGATCCCCATCAGATTGAAGACTTTGTTTGTCACAGTAACTCTGTCCTTGATCCAATCTTCTTCAAGGAGCTGAATCTAGGTTTCTTATCAGAGCTGAAAACAATGGGCTGGGATGAAGAAAAGACCTGAATGAATAAGGATAGGGAGAGTGTGGGCCGGGGGGCATTATAGATTGTAGTGGAAATAGATTTTGAACAAGTGTTTGTATGCGACAAAAGCTTGGCATCTGAAGACAAAAAATGGTCTCCCTGAGTAAATACCGTGGGGGGGGAAATGTGGTGTAGACCTGATAAAAGGATGCCAGAGACGGACACGTGGATAGAGAAAGGAAGATAAAGGGTGATTAAAGAAAATGAGAAAAGAGGGGAAACGGAACAGCGAGGAAAAACAATGTGCAAAAAAACAAAACTGAGCAAAAGCAGAATGGAAAGAGATGTTGAGAGAAAATGTGGGTGGGATGAGTGGAGGAACAGTCAGTGTCTGTCCTTTAGGTCTAAGTTGCCAGAGGAGAGTTAACGATAAATTTGGGATGTCTATCTTCTATTCTCCGCTCATTGGAGCGGCGTTATTAACTAAAGGTCAGTCATCCAGTGGTTCTGCAGCGTGTCCTGATGCCCCACTCGGTTATTCAAGACTAAGCAAATACAAACTGATTAGGCAAATTAGCATTTTTGGAAAATGAAATGCCAGATCCACACATTGACTCCGTCTGGTGTTTACGGCATTTATTTTGGTTGCTTATTAATTCTGTGAATATGAATTGATTACCAGCTCATGTGTTGGAAGTAGAAGTACTGCAGTGCATCGGCACCAACACTGCACATATACAGTTATCGAGATTCCAGGCATTTTACTAGAGCTTTACAGTATCAGTCGATAACTGTAAGCTACATTACACTGAACACAGGAAGGATTTATTCCCCCAGTCTACATAAATTCAACTAAAGCTACTCCGCTCGCTGTACAGCCTCAGTATCCCCTGGTATCCATGCTGTAAATTACATTCACTATCACCTGCTGAGAATGCACAGAGTGAAATGTAAATCTGATGATGGAGAGGGAGGTTGTGGCAGCTTCTGAGGGAAAGAGAATATATGTTTTATCAATGTGACTCGGACAGGGAGAGGGGAGCTGAAGGGAGATCTCTGTAGAACTGACTCCACTGGGTTGGCTGACCTGTTGGTCATCTTGTGACTGCAGTAACTGAGAGAAAGAGCCCAACGCCCCCCCCACTCGGCCACATGCAGTGGTGATCGACTTTGACAGTTGTCAGTTATACTTTTGATCAAGATTACATGTAAAAATACAATAATATCAAAGCATAATGGAGCCTAATCTTAGCAAAGAGACTAGCACTACCACAAACGTCTTAACTGGTATGTTACATTAATTTACCAAAATACAGTAAGTTACCGTAAATAATGTATTGCATCATGCACTTTACCCACAATGCCTTGCAAATTGCATTAACTAACTATAAAGGCTTTTTTGGGAAATTTTAAAATGTTTTGGGCTATTTAACTGTAAACAAAATAAAAGGTAAAGAGTGTAACAACCTCTTCACAAATGTATGTATATATATGATTTTAGTTTTGGACTTAGGACATTTAGGGACAGATGAAACTAGTGGTCAACACAACACAGGATCATTGTTACCACTGCCAATGAAGTTGTGTTTTCATTTATTTGTTTGTTAGTTAGCAGGATTACGCAAACACTATTCAATCAATATCAATGACATCATCCTGACGGGTTGGGCTTGACACAAGGAAGAACCATTGGATTTTGGAGCAGATTTGGTTAAAAAAGAAGATCCAGGGTTTATTTTTTCAACTTGGTGATGTATGGCATTTGCATTAGCAGAGGCAAGCACTCACTGGGGTCTCTTTGCATTTGTTTGATTGTTACTTAGCTGGATTAGGCAAAAATATACTGTATTGATTATGAAACTTAGTGGAAGGATGTGTGATGATTGAGGGAAGAAGCTATTCAATTTCTGTGGAATTGTTCACTTTCCTTAACATTGTTTTTCTTGACATTATCACTGACTTCCCAGATGTTTCATGGATCTTTTTGAAAAAAATCAGGCATATTAAGGGAACGTATATAAGTGAGTGTGAGCAATTTGTAGCAGCTTGATTTAGGAGGACATCTTTCGGAATGCGTTAGATGGAGTGCCATTCCAGTCACGTTTGAGTTGATGTGATGAACCTGTCCACACAACCACGAGGTATAAAACAACATTATCATTGGTTTGAGTCACATTTTCATCAGTGAGCTGAAAGACACAAGAAAAGACTGCAGAGCTGCGGGGAACTGCAGTAAGAGCTGGTTATTACTGTATCTGCTGTACCACGTTTTTGATCAATTGTTAATATAGAAACCTGCATCTATTTAATTGTTTCTGATAAATTATCTCACTGTACCTTGTCTTGCAAGACACAGTATTATAGGAAGGATTCAAATTGTCTTCAGATGTTTGCGTGGTGTGCTCATGAATTCATCTGATCCCATGAGTCCATTCTTCTTCCCCCTGCCAACTTCATTTTGGTTCATGCTACCTTTTTTTAAGCTGAGCTGACAATGACAGACTGACTGCACTATGTATAGCCCACACGGCAAACTGCAACCGACTCCCATTAAATTAATTAGATTTTCTACTTTTCAAATTCTCCCCCTGCACTTTGCGGAGAAGTTACAGCACAAAACCTTTTAACTTTTACTCAGCTGAGGCCTAAAAGTTTATCACATGTGTCACGTTGACAAGGCCTACATCACAGAAGTACTTTCCATGTTGTGTTGTTTTAAAAAGGCTTTCACAAGCAACTTGATTAGATGTGAAAGTGGAACGAGGCAGTGGCTCGTGCGGCTGTAAATAATGACTTTGTTGTGGCTCTGTATGTCTGAGTAGCCCGTGCAAATCATAAAAATTAAATACAATGTTAGCACGTTATCAGAGATATAACACAGCCTTCCGCTGTTGTTTCTGAAGTGCAGCATGCTCTCTCTGTCACTTTAAATCTGTGTGAGAGTGGCCTATCAATCACTGTCTGGATGGGGGAGGAAGGCGCTGTGACATTGTGGCCGTTGTTTTAAATGAAGGAGGAGAGCGATGGAGACGGGAACCATGCATCAGGTTATTGTCTCAGCCAAGCAGAGGAGAGGAGACTCTCTGCAGTCTGGCCACATAAAAGCCTTGTTCCTTGTTACCCATTCCTCCTCTGCTTTAGTTGTCATCTTCCATTTGGCTTTCACCTTGGAGGAGCGACATCTTTTTTCAGTCTGCCAACATTTTCTACTTTGGCTCACAAAGCGATCTGCACTTGAATACCAATTCCTTGCCCCCCCCTCTCCTCTCTCTCTCTGTCCTTTTCTGGTTTCCAGTGGGTGATGGTGGTGATGATCTCATTTCAATTTATTAAAGATACTATAAATCAAATGATGATGTCACATGATTTGTTGTGCCACTTAGTGAATCCTTAAGAAGTGGACGCACATTATGCAAGGCCACCCACTTGAGCTGCTGTGTGCGCGTGTGTGTAACCATTGAATGCTTCAGCCTTAATTTATTTATTGAATTACTCCAAAAGAGGAGAGGATCCTTGAACCAATTGTTGAACCTCATTCATTCTCGGAGAATGAGGTTATTTGGAATTAATGTTATAAGAAAACAAACGCTTCCCCATGGGTGCGAGCTACAGAATTAGAAATAGTGTCATTAAATGTACAGGTGCACTGTGTGCAGTGGGTTTTGGTAAGATTATATCCTCCTGTGAAGACAAATGTATATATAGTAATATTAAAAAACCTGGACAAGAAGGTAAAGTCACAATGTTGGAACCATTATAAGAGTTTTGAATTTCACACCTTCTTTGGTTTGGACCTTTGGACTTTTCCGTTTTATCCAAACCAAAGTGTGAAAGGTGCCTTTTGCCACAGTCCGGACCAACGCACCAAATTGAATCTGACAGAAGAGGTGATCCCAGTCCATGGTATTGATCGTAGACAGTGTAAAAACACGTTTTTTGGGGGATAATTCAGACTTTCAGATAACTGCAGGAAGTTGAAACAGTATTAAACAATCAAAGAAGAATGTGGAAGTGGCTTGCAGGATTGCTTGTAGTTTGCGCCTTTGATGGTACACTATAATTAGTTTTGCTGGTAGTAATACCATATATGAATTACAGTGGCAACAGAATGAATCGGTTCATTATTTTTCTCTATTCAAACGGAGCGACTACTTTTTCTCTGGACTTTATCCAAAAACCTCAATGCAAATCAGTCCACAAAATAATCCATGTCAAGTAAAGTAGATGCAGCCCAAGTGTGTGTGCACTGATGCACTCCCATCCGGAAAAAAGGTTCCGGGCCATCAAGACCAAAACCTCGCGCCACCTGAACAGTTTTTTCCCCATGGCAGTGAGGCTCACAAACAAGCCCCCTGCATCACACTGACTCTGTGTCCCCCTCCCCCCGCACATCATTTATAACTTATATATTATTGGCACTATCCCGGAACCAATCCCTGCACCTTAGCACCGCACGTGCCCATAACATAACTTATTGTTCTTTCTGTATATAGTGTTGTTTTATGTCCGATTGTTGTTTTTATGTCCAAATGCACCAACCACAACAAGGCAATTTCCTGTATGTGTAAATATACTTGGCAATAAAAAAAATTCTGATTCTGATTCTGGTACTCTGCTCCTTAATAGCAACACGAAACCAACACTCACCAGATCAAATGTTTACAATGTGACAAAGACATAAACCTTATTTTGGTGTCATATGGTCTGAATCCAGAT
Organism: Hippoglossus stenolepis; assembly: GCF_022539355.2. Lineage (NCBI taxonomy): Eukaryota > Metazoa > Chordata > Actinopteri > Pleuronectiformes > Pleuronectidae > Hippoglossus > Hippoglossus stenolepis. The sequence goes on from NC_061486.1 coordinate 24,139,076, forward strand.
GTGTGAAAATGCCATTAATACAAATCTAAAGGATTTAATATTCAGATATAATCAATCAATAGGATGTTTTAATTACGTCAATTTGAGTAATGAAATATACATTTTGATTCAAGAAGAAACGGCCGGAAGGAGTCTTCAGCAGAATACTGTTGCTAGATGTCCGTGATGCACAGCTGTGAAGGTGCTGAGTGTGTGAAGAGATCCTGCTGTGTTCCTCCTGCTCCGCCAGTCTCAAAGTAGGTCTTTGATTTGTTGGCTGTCAGGTTAGATCACAGAGAACAACCACTTTTGGATCACACTCATGAGTTGTAATCATCTCACAACCCTGTGTTTGATCTCAGTGCTTCTCTTAGTCAACTGAAGTGTACAATTTGATGAATACAATTTCAGCTGTTGCGAATCGTAATTCTCTGCACTTGCCTTACTGAGTGTGTCTGTTAGTTGAGTGGGCTCTGCTTCTACTAATTCGGGCACAACCCTCTCAAATTATACGGAGTCTTTTTAGTTAACATCAAACACATTGTAAACCTGAGCTCCAAGGTTGTGAATCCTCACTTGGGTACAGATTCATTTTTATCGTACCGCCATCAGCCTTCACTGCTTTTACATGAAGACATTCACACTTTGGGCAGTGAGTGAATATATGAGCAGTGCACTCTGGTCACTGTGGAGAAAGACAGATGCCCTGAGTCTAAGGTCATTGGGTGAAGGGCTGCCAGATGTCAGGGTTCTGCAAGCTTTGCACTTCAACACCTAAATACAGATCTCCATTGTGAAAACACAACCTCTGGGTGGATACTGTGTTTTGATACAAAGTAGTAATTTGTAAAAGTTACACGAATGCATTATGGTTGCACATGTTGAAAATAGTGCCTTATAATCAAGAGAGGAAATTTACTTACCTTAGTGTACAAATACATTTGAATTTAGATGTGCCAGACACATTTTGAATGCAGCTGCATTATGATGCTCTTCTGAATGCTTCTCAGATAACTAGGGATTATCCAAACAGTCCCATAATATTTGCTTTTTTGATGAAGCCATATTTTTGTTCCTACTCTCATTGTTTCCACATCCGTTTCCATGGATACCATTTATTTGTAAGTGAAAACATGACTGAATAAACCGCAGCTGAACAAATGCCAGTTTGAATTGAGCAGCTAGAAGAATAAAGAGGCAACATATGCTCAATCAAATTCATATGTGATGATAGCTCCTGAAGAGGAAAGAGCTTATTACTGATACATTTCGAGCTTTGAACCACATCTGAAGTTAGTTTTGTCTTTACTCGAGGATGTCATTTGTTGCTAATTTCATTAAGTATTAATATTCAACCTGCGCAGATAGCAGCACACAGAGCACACAACATAGACCTGTCAAGAATACTGGATTTACCAGAATAATATAATAATAATTACACCCTGCAAACAAACAAATATGTCCATATATACACATTTCATCGACAGGGAAGCACTGTTTCATGAAGTTAGGTGACGTTCTCCTTCCTGACCGTAGCACCGCATTGCCTGGTGATCCTAAATAGCTTTGAAGAGTTAAACATATACACAATTAATTTAAACACTCTGTGATTAATGATGTATAACCTGATGTTAAATTGTCTGAATCCAAGTGGATTTTTGAGGTGCAGTCAATTTATGAGCTTTGTGCCAGTAGTGAAAGCTGGTTCTCAGAGTCATTCAATTATTCTATTGACTGTATAATACCATACACATTTTAAATGATGACATTGCTGTTATTGCATTCTATATTGTTATGTATCTGTGTAAAATATATTATTGTGTTATAATGTGTTATTGTTTACCCTTCAGTTGAATGTGTAAATGTGGACAAATTATTTGAGTGAAAACCATAGTTTCATTGGAAACACACAGAGCCTCTAAAATGACGACACAACATCACTTTCCTCAGCAGCTTTAACAAAAGTTAAGCATCATGACCTATTGCATTGATGTTTAAATAGACTGCAGGAGATTTACATATACATAATGGCCTAAATCATTGAAGTTGAGAACAGCACGACTGAGTGGGCAGCCATGCAATTCTCTGTGAAATGACTATACAGCATGACGCTGTAGGAGAAATGCTGGCAGGAGAGCACTACCACACTCACACTGACAATGGAAACATCTTCACATGCAGATGTTGGTTTAATATAGTCTCTGTCTAAGTTTAGCCCTGTAGCATATTAGCATATGCCGATTACAGCTAAAGCTTAAACTGTTATGTCATTGTTATCTCCACCAAAGAGGTTTGGTTGCACCTCTGTCCATTGGTTTGTGAATAAGCTGGATCTGAACTAGGAGTGTGTGAAATATGGTGCAGCTTGATTGAATTTAAGGGGACGGTTAGGCCTTGGCGATGATATGTGCTCAACTGAGTGCCATTCTATTTTGAAGGTTTTTGGTTTTAACGCACGAGATAAACTTTTACTATAGTGATGGTTATTGTTATAGTGATAGCTGAATTTTTAGCAGACCACTCAAGTGATCCCAATCAGGTGCTGCACTGTAATCAAACTTAATTTGTTGAAATATATATATATATATATATCATATAAATGGTAGACTGAAAGTATGAAAGGTTGTTATTTGAAAAAAACATACTGACAATGTCAATTTACTCAAAAGCCCTTTTTTTATCATCTACTTTAACCTTGTCTCGCAATGTCATGCTTCAGTTGCATCTAAATTAAAGTCCAGTCTTTTGTGAGGATGATGTTCTTTTTCCTGTTATTGTCAGTTAATGATTGGAATTTGGCACAGTTGTCACATTCAAAGGAAGCCTTTGTCTGTTTCTAAAAACAAAACCAAAAAAAAAGTCCTCCTGTTTTACTGAGTACAAAGTTACTGCAGCGTGCTTATCTGCTTTGACCCTCAACCCTTATCTCAGCCCTTTCCCGTTTTGGCTCGCCAACCTCTTTTCATTTCGACACATTTAAAGTCCTCCACCTCGTTAATGATGTGTAATTATCCCGGAGTGTGTGTGAGGTGAACGCTGATTTCTCCGTGTCAGGGCTGTCGACAGGCCTGACATGACATCGGTGTCCAGGGCTGACCGCCGGCCCCCCCTCAGCGAAACCCCTCACTCTGCTGAGGGGACACTCGGTGACAGAGTTCAGGAAGCGAAATGACTTTGAGCCTTTCTCTCCTTCCTTCCTCCAAAGGAAATCAGCCACAGCGCTCTCTAAATGCAAATTGGGAGCCGGGCTTTAATGTGCTGCGCTGACCGCACACCGGCACTCCACTATGAGACTGGCCGGCTGGGTGGGTGGGTACTGATGAGAAGTGTAGGTTCTGGGTGAATGACATCAACTTGTGTAGGTCCTCCATCATCCTTGGCGTTGAACGGCTCTTGCGGCAGAAAAGATGTCCTTGTGCAAAGTACAAGAGTGAAACCTGTATTTCTGAGGACACACTTAATGAATGAAAATCTAAAAAAATACATTTTAATAAATCCCCCTCTCTGTGTTCTATACAGAAGGACTAACGGCTTGTTAACATTAATTAAGTGGTGCTTGTATTGAACAGCTCCACAATTCATTTAATTGTAATCATTTAATACAATAAAATGTATAAACATTAATACCATTTTCACCTGTTTCTTTCTCTTTGAGTTAAAAACAATTTTTTTTCACCATTTCTTATTTATCGCCTGGACTGGTGTGATGAGCTAAATACACAGCGGGGCCGGGAGGAATGTCTCTGAAGTATTTTGATGAGCAGATCAAAGTATCTCCTGCAGTCTAACAGCTCTGTCTGTGTCTGATGAACCATTTCAGCTGATAAAAGAATATATGGAGTATGAACTGTGAAATTAATGCTCTGCCATTTTCCCGGTGCACTTGGCTTAAAAAAAGTATGTAGATAAAATTACTCCCGCTCAATTCAGATTGTCGAGATTCGCCAATTTCCTCACTGCGCGGCTGTCATTATATGAACATTGGTGGAGCTAAATTATATCCTTATCTTTCCCCTATTTTCTGACAATGCTCTTAGATATACATCAGGAGCTATGATGAGATGCGGCCGTCCCTGAAGGAGCTGGGGTCTTTTGAAACACCATACTTCTGTGGCTTCCTTTTAGATGTCTGTAGGAGGAGAGTCAAACTCCCAAACACAAAGATGTGGCTTCAGATGTGATGAGATATTCCACACAACAGGTTCTTTTAAAATACCTCCGCTGCGCTGATTTACGACAGCTATCCCCACGGGTGTCTGGTCGCCGCTCATTGGTCGACGTGAAAGCGTTTAAAGTTAATACAGTGGGAAAGGTTTCACTGTCTAATGAATTTTGACTTTGAATGTTGAAGGGCAGCATGCACTCTGCGTGGTTGAGGAGAACCACGGATAAATCATCACATATACAGTCGATAAATCAAATGTTTTATCTTGGCCTCATGTTTTCCTTCCTCTCTTTTCTCTCGTCTTTGTCATAAGTGCTGCACATGACCTCCACGAGGACAGAGAGAAAAATAAGTGTGGAATGAAATAACACCCTCTGCTATCTTCAAGCACCATTCATATACCTCAGTGGGTTTTCTACTTGAATTTTCTGTAGGTTGGAGTTAAATAAGTTTTTCTTGGGGTCAAAACAAACCCTGGTGTTGAAGGATAGTTTCACATTTTCCTCTTTTTTTTTTTTTACCTGTTATTAAATGTGAGCATGGAACCAAAGCAAAGGAGGTTGTTTTTTCCCTTGAGACAGAGGTGATGCCCTGTGGTTTTCATTTTAAATACAGACGTCACAATGTGTATTTCCTCCACACATTAAATGAAAGAGCGAATCTGTCACGCTAGGCTCACATGTTTGCCCATATTATTATAAGTCAACACTGTATTACGTGACATATTTGTTGGTGCACTGATGATGAGTAAATGGAACGGTTGTAGAATTTTAATACTTTTAAGTTGGCTACCTTTCTTTCTAAATCTTGGAAAGAAGCTTTAGTTGTTAAGTATTGTTATTGATGCTGCTACTCTTCTTTGTTTGTACTTTTGTTCTTTGTCTAGATAATAGTGTATTGTAAGCCTGTTCTAGACTGGGCACATAATGTGCATGACACAATGACATCAACCAATAAATCAATCAATCGTGTTTGACAATAAATCTCAGAGTGGCACAGAATATGACTAAAATGTTTGGTTCGACACACAAGTTGTAGTCCCACACATCAAGCTCCTGGGATTCATGTCTCAGAAGTCAGATGAACTGAATGTCCCAAACTATTGAGGGCATGCCAAGTGAACCTGGTCCTCCATCAGTGCCTCGGGAGCCTGCAATATTCAGTTTGGGGCTAGCTGTTCCAAAATTGTCAAACCTAATTTCCCTTTCTCTCTCATTTTGTGTCATTATGAGGACCTAATTTGTAAAATAATGTGGAAAAAAAAAAAATCATTTTTTTATGGAAGCGTGTGATGACAGACATTACTATGCAAATCGAAAAATGCATTAAAGTGCAATCAGTTGTGGCTCCACAACACACCAGACTGCAAATTTAACAAAGTGAAAGGATCATTTAGCAGGTGTGTGTGTGTGTGTGTGTGTGTGTGTGTGTGTGTGTGTGTGTGTGTGTGTGTGTGTGTGTGTGTGTGTGTGTGTGTGTGTGTGTGTGTGTGTGTGTGTGTGTGTGTGAGCATGTGTGTCTGTTTGCAGTTTGCTGGGCAGAGGTAATAGCATCAGGGGTTCTGTTAGATAAAATGCGACACCTTTTTTACCATTATGTACCGTACGAAAAACAGTTATTTACACAAGCAATACAAATGAAACGAGAACAAAAATAAACCTTATTCAGCTCAGATCTTTACAAATGGTAAGTGTGTTAGTAATTTCACCGCCATTTTTGTTAAGTGTGCGAGTGGTTTTTGCGATGCAAGCGTAATGCTATCAAACCAGGTAATATGAGCGTCAGGATTGTTCAGCGTTGCGATTGAGCCTGAACTGGGCTGCATCTCTTTGTCAGAGTGAGTTAAAGAGGACTTGTGAAGAGTGTTTGTCTGCTGAATGCCGACGGGAATGGCTGTGAAGTGTCGCTCCCGCTCCTGTTCGTCCATAATAAGTCATCGTGCATTCAATCCAACTTTCTGAAGGACCGATTGGAGTGGAAAACAGGGCTTCATCACTCTGCTCATGATGTGTTTAGCCCAGAGAGCCTTGAAGAATCCGTCCGATAACTCACTGCTTGGCTGAGGCTGTTGACACGGTCCTCTCTCTGTTGTGCAGTTCCCTCTGTTTATCATAACGTGGACAATTAAAATCTCCCCGCTTGAGTAAATAGATCTCTAACCTCCAAAACCTTAATACGCAGAGGCACCGGCAAGCAAACAGGGGACTGGGAGAAGTCAATCACAGGGATGGGTGCTTTTATAGTTTTTGCTCGCAGTCACAGAAATGAATGTGTGACACTTTGACTGCCAGTAAGGTGATGAAAATGGCAGAAACTGATGGTATTGAATCATCGCCAATCTGACTTTAAAGCACACTTATCTCCAAGCCTGCTTCTCACACCTGTGGCCGAGCATGCAAAAACCAAACTGTCAGTTTCATTTGCAAGAAAAAGTGTGAAGAAGCAGAACAAGTCCCACTAATTTAAACCCTGAACTGTAGCTGCTTTTAGTCATGCATTGAACTCCAGGAGACCTCTGCACATTCTCCAGAGGGGCTGTTTGTGAAAATGCAAATGTCTGAGTGAGAGCCCTCTGACTTTCTGCATTGTTTCTCTGGCCAGCTCCTTAGTAAAATGTCTACAGAGAGGAGCCAGTGCGAGAACACAGCAGGAGATACTCTGCAGGACTCACCGTGAGCGAGTGGGCGTTTAGAACGCGCGACAGAGGCAAACATGAAAAGAAGCCATACACATGATGAAGGCGTCTATTACTGCATTTACAAAGGTGTCCTGATGTGTTGATGTGTGACAAAAATACGTGATCTCTAAGGGAAAATGAATACGTTACATACACTTCCTCCGCTCTGCTTCCTCTCACCTGAGCACTCCGGGGATTTCTCTGTTCTTGTGAAGGCGTCTCACCGGAGAATCTCCAGCTGCGTTCTTCATATGTGAAAGGCAAACTTTTTTACGCTGCCTCTTACACCTCTGACCTTACAAGCATAGAAGCAACAGTAATTTTCACGTGCAGTGAAATCCGAAGAAGTGGAAGAAGAACCACTAATTCAAGCCCTGAGCTCTAATATAACAGCGTTTGCACACCGGGACTTTATATCATATACAAGTACATTATCAGACAGATTGATGTCACATCACATCTATCCAACATAGCCTGAATCAGTATCAATCAATAGCCTGATATGCTATTATTGTCTAAACAATTGACTTCATTGTTTCATTTCAAAGTATTGTCATTTTTTTAAATCTATTTTTAACACCACCGCCATTTGGATGACAGGTAATATTCTAACATGCCCCTCAGATCTTGATATGCATATGAACAATCAGATCTAATTATGAAAACTGACTTTCAAATGACATTTAATATGGTTTGATGAAATGGGGCCATCTCAAATTTCTGACAGCACTAAATGAAGATTGAGTGATGAAAGCCTAAACATCCTGTTTCCAAAGTTTCAGGGTTTTTTTTTCTTCCTCTGAGTTTATTAATACTGATTCTGAGTTTCTGTTTTAATTTCTGTGATTTATCTGACAAATGATGATGAGCAGCCTCCATCAGGAGCCAATCTTAATACCCATCTAGGCCGCACACAGTTGGTTGATTATTGACAGGAGCCTGTCACTTAATATACACATCTGTGAATAACATTAAGCAGTGAACCAGTCACATGTGGCAGATCACATCATTAGAACCAGAGACTAAATAGAGATTTTTTATCAAGATTAAAGTCTGTCAAAAGGCCTTCAAACGGCTTATTGTTTCTCACATCACATTTTTGCATATCAGTTTGTTCCAGATGAAGCACTAATAACTAATAAAGGGAGCAATTGTTCCCTATACCCTTCATGGTTCTTAATATTCATGTGGCATGTGCATATCGTGTGTGTAACTTATAATAGAACACCACCAGTCTGGTTGTTAACCTGACTGTTGCCCATTACATGATGGGACATGTCCCACTTTCTGGCCACTGTAAGGTCTAATAGGATGCTGCCCTTGGTGCAGGTTGAACAGGAACTTAAAGTTCTCTGTTAAGGTGAGCTAGTGGCAGATGTCACACTGAATCGGTCACCTATGGCAAATAATCAATTAGCATCAAATCAATTATCCGTGTGTGGCTGCTGGGCCTGTACTACTCTGTCAATTATTACCGACTGTCAACTTTATTCTGGGACAATTCAAGCCATTCACTGCACAACACAGTACGCCGAGCTGACATTGACAGACAGCCACTGATGATGGTGGACATGAGCTATATGACATTAATTGATTTAATGGCTGATGTTCTCGTTGTGTGTGCGTTGTAAATATATGACTCATGGCTGGAGAATGTATCATCCAAATTAATTAGAACCGACTGGAAATGAGTTGACAGCTGTGTGGAGAGTTGATAACACTAACGCTGTGCCTGCTCTAAACCGGTCGGTTCGGAATGGCCTGTTTGTTTGATCGATGGTGATGGTGGTCGCAGCTTTCTTTCTGAAACTGTAAAAGTGACCTGCAGTAATTGAGCAGCAGTGAGTGAAGACCTGCTGCGGGATCCAGTCAACGGAACCTGAAGCTGTTGCTGCACAAAGAGCTGTTCACCTGTTTATTTAAAGTGAAGCTCGGCTCCATACGCACAACCGCGAACTGAAAAATCAGTTGTCGTCACTGCTGTCATGAAGGCCCTGTTGTCGTGACCAACAATGCCGATGAGTCCCAGTCGATGCTGCAATAGAGCACTAGTGGCCTGTTTATTAAAAGTGTATTCATATCGTAGTTATAATGTAGTGCATGTCCAAATCAATCCAAAGCCAAACCTGCAGTTCCTTGGGCTTTTAACACACACGTCAGGTGAGAATCCAAAGAGATGAGTGGTTTTAGGTCAACGACAAACGGCAGCCTCTAAAAAGGTATTTCTAAAAAGTCGTTTCAATAGATTTCATACATCATTCTGTATGTAAAGCAATTCTTATGAATACATTTTCAAAGTGCTTCAATTAATTTAACAGTATTTCAACTTCACCACGCAAAAGTGACGCAAACAGATATTTGCAAAGGTTTATATGTTTCCTCCAATATTAATATCAGTGTCTGCACTGCCTAAACCATTGTTATTTTATGGTTTTGTTTTGTGTTTTCAATAATTAAAAGTTTTTGTGTTCAATTGTTTAGGTATTCAGAAACCTAAGCAGCCACCTTTACATTTAAAGATGGAAACAAATTGATAATACAAAAACAAATGCAATCGTTACATTAACAAATCATTTGTTCACTTTACCCTTTTATTCATTGGTTTAAGTTAATTTTACCTGGTTGCACTACCTGACAATTATCAGTTGTTTCACCTGACAAGAAATATTCGTAATTTGTATTGGACTTTGTTTTTTGGGGGAGACTATTTTTTTTAGAATAAAGGTAGTACATCTAATAATTCTAAATATGTGAGCCACACACAGACGGGGCTTTCTAAGATATGTGTATACGCCTTTGTTTCTTCTTTAATTGAAAAAAATAGAAAATATATTTTTTAATCTTTCACAAATAAGCCTGTCAGTATGTGGCATTGTTAGAAAACATAGCCTGATGAGGTAATGAGTTCAATTAACAGACTCTAAAAACAGGACAGCCAGAGAGATAGACAGAGAAATCAGTCTTCATAGATCAATGATCAAAGCTTAACCTGCCTGTTTCCATGGAGGTTGGTTGTGTATCTCAGCTGTGAGAGCTAATGGTTGTTTATGTACCCTATAAACTTAATAGTGTGAAACAAACCATTTAACCTTAACAGTGTGCTGCTTGTTTCACAGTGCATACTAAAATATATCAGGCAACACGGTGTAAATGAACACTTAGCATGGAATGTGACGGTGGTTACACCCTGCGAATGAATCCAGAAATCTCTGTCAGCCTGTCTTTGTGTCTGTGCGCCTCTACTTAGCTTCTCTCGACAGCAGCCCATCTAATGACTCATCTTCAGACTTGGTGGGGTGTTTTTTTCTGAAGACCCCGGAAAGTGCAGTGACTGTGAAGTGTTTTGGATGTGATTTTGAAGTGTTTTGGTCTGAGAAGTCGCCGAGGCTCCATCCCTAGCCCTAAACTCCCATTCACTTTAAAATGCACTTGCTGTGATGTCAGTGATAATGTCACAACTGTACGTTTGATGGGTGACATCACTGTGACAATACAGAATGTGGCTTTTTAACTTCATTTGCCCGACATGACAAACATTCTGACAAAGCCTCAGATCAACAGGCACAATTTGAACAAGCAAAAGCATAGTGACTAGTGCCCTGGACTCAGGGTTATCCTGAGGCTCAGGTAATGACCCACTTTTATGTACTGTGTGAAACAAATATAGTACATCAAAGGCTTACAGTACATTTGGCTTCAAAGCTCACTAGCTGTGCTCTGCTCAAATATTAGAGGAGAGGGAAACATCGCAAGAGAAAGAAAGACATCAGTCCCTCTGGGAGAAGCTTTTATCCCTCAGGTACGAAGTGACATAAAGAGGAAATTCAGTCAGACACCTTGTGCCACAGGAACATTTCTTCAGTCTTCGGAATTCTTTACTACTGCAGTGGGTGCTCTGAAAATAATGCAAATTCAGTCCAACTAAAAGGTTTCTTATTGTGCATGTCTTGCATGCAGACACTGTAGTTAAGGGACAAGATTCAGAGGGAAGGAGCCCTCTGGTTTCCATTCGTGGTTTGACCACTGGGCAAGCTTCTGCTGCCCGCAGGTAAACAGTCTGTGTGCGGAGCTCATGAGATGCAACACGTGACTTTCAATTTATCGACATTCATATGAAGATAGCTGTTGATAGAGATTAGCCAAAATGTCGCCTGGACCTAAAACATCAAAAAAACAGTATCTGCTTGTTTTTTATATAGAGAAACGCGATAAAATAAATGAGTCGGTCTGTGAAGAGTGTACTGTGAATGGAAGACTGAGTCTTGAATATCTGCTGTCTACATTCAAAGCCCCAAAATATTGACCGTTGTCCCCAGAGGCTAATTCGTTGTCGAAGATAGCTGTTGGGCTCCGACATTGTGCCTCTCTTAAATTATCATTTTACTGCTGCACAGCGGCATTTATGTCTATTCTAACATTTTAATGTTCACAATATTCCACAGTAATACTGAAATAGCCTCATTGACTTCAGCTACCTTCATTGGAGTGGAGCTGTTTTGATCCTGCGTGATTCCACATGTCCGATCACATTACATCACAACACGTCTGCTCTACTCCGTTGCCCAGCAGATGGTGAGCTGATGACCATTCATAATGGAGGAAATGAACATTTAATCACCAGATAACGGAAATTAGATTGGCTTGTACTTCTATCAAGGGAGTCCGCAGACTTTATTTGAGGTCTGGACGTATCTGGTTTCCCTGAGCAGTCCTTTTAATTTGCATGGTAGCAGTGCTCAGTTGAAATGAAGGACACATCCTCACATGATGTGAAGTGTTTGTTCTCTCTGTGAGGCAGAGGGATGCTGTGTGTCCCCTCAGTGTCCAGTCCTTGGTCCTGTCCTCTCATATGTCTCCATGTTGTCCTTAAGCTGATCTAAAGCTGGACAGCTGTCCTCCCTCCCAGTCTGTCCTCTGTCACAGCCAGAAGGCTGGAGCTGCTCTCTCGTGTCCTGTCGGTGTTTGGACCTCACTTGTCTTCTCGGTCTCTTCTCCATCAGACTCCCCAGACAGAGCAACCCCACACAAACTGACCTCCATCTTGTGTCCTTCAAACCACCACGAAACTTCACGTCTCTTTCTTTATCACGGCTCAGCTGTGTTGTCTGCTTTGGTTCATTAATAATAGAGCTTTAAATATGAGCCATCACAGCTGTTTGGCAGGATGTCACTAGTTTTCAGAATCACGAACACATTTCAAACACTTACTCCATTCAGTGTTTTTGATTTTGATTATCTTTTCAAACTCTGCATCATTTATTTCTCTTTGTTTTCCTATTTGTGTGCGCAGATGGTTTATTGTGTTAAATGTATTTGCTCAAACAAATGCATTTCTTTTTATTTATCTGACATTGCCAGTTTATCAGTTTATCTTAAGGGCAACCTCTTTTTTTTCTCTTTTTCCTAATCTTCCTCCATTTCTTCTACCACCTGCTCCTTCATTTTCTACTATGCTCTTTTCAATAAACAATGGGAGACATGACGTCAGGCCTTAATTGGCTGGCTCAGAATAGTGTAGTAATGAACCCTGTGAGCAACAGACCAAGGCCAGCAGAGCTGCGGCAGCAGGTGATTCAGTCCCAAGCTGAAAACTACACATTGTCCCTTATGTCTTCCTCTATTCAGAGCAGCAAACTCACAACAACTCAACTAGTTCCTCCACCTATTGACCTCTCCACTGACTATATAGTCAGGGTGAAAAGAAAAGAGACAAAGGGGAAAAGGAGAGGGGAGGAGAAGAGGAGAGGCTCTGTCAGTTAGGGTTTTGTCTGCTATTGACTGTGTGTGAATTGGATTCGGCCAAGACTGAAGTGGATGTGTCATGAATCACCAAGAATGAGCCAAAGCACTTGTACAGGGATGTATGTACGTCTGTTTGACATGGAGTTCACGTAAAATAACACAATTAAGTCCATCATGATAAAAATCCTGCACGTCCGTTGTAAATGCGATGCAGAGTGTCAAATACAAAAGGACAGAGAAGAGTGGAAGGATGGATGGAGGACATGACAAGGGAATAGGGACTGAAACCGGGGAACAAGCCTGAGAGAGATAAAAAACATATTAGAGACAAACAGCAGGAGAGACGCCGTACTGTGCTGTCCCGCCAGACAGAGGAGAGACTGTTCGTCACAGTTTTTTTTTTCATGGTCACAGGGAACATGTGTGTGCGTGTGTGTGTGTGTGTGTGTGTGTGTGTGTGTGTGTGTGTGTGTGTGTGTGTGTGTGTGTGTGTGTGTGTGTGTGTGTGTGTGTGTGTGTGTGTGTGTGTGTGTGTGTGTGTGTGATTATGAGAATCCTGACCCGGCTTCTGGGGCTCACCGCAAAACCATTTTTCACTCTGTTTGTTTGCATGCTGGGATTTGCACCGTCTTCTCACAGGCATTATCCGTCTCTGCTTTCATTACAAAAACAATCCTTTAGTCATCAGAGAGTGACATAGATTTTCCATCTGAGCCAATAAGAAATTCCTGCACAGACATTCAGTTCAGAAAGGGACCCCTGCCGCCCCCCCCCCTCCGACTTTAGTCCCACATTTACAACAAACACACTTACGCTGCGCACTACACACAGACCACCAGCCGCCATGATGCCAAGTAAAGAGGAGAAATTAAAGGCTTTAAGGCCGGAGTGGTTCCTCAGCTCTCGACAGGTTTCAAAGCAGAGATGTTTGCTATTCATTCTGCACTGCCAGTGGGTGTTTATAGTTGTTCTCCGTCTTCTTCTGTGCACCATCTCAGCCTCTAACCCTATTCCCAAGTTTTTAAACTCTTTTTTCAAACTCAATAAACGCGAAGTCACCAGTAGGTTTGGTAGGAGTGCTCCTGCCCCTCTCTGTCTTCATCGTCCTCCTCCTCCTCCTCTTCCTCCCACATTCTCTCGTTTCTACTTCAACACAAAGTCATTCAGTCTCCAGAGTTTGTATTCACCTTCAGGCTGAAAGAAGTGTTGTGTGTATTTTTCAGTTGTTTTTCACCCCTCATGAGATATGGAGGCATTCCAGTGTAGAGCCCGACTTTCATTACTCATTCTCCTCACAAACACACACAAGCAGCTGTTCACGATAAACAGCTCATTGACAAAATTGGCTGCACTTCACTTTCCCTCGCTGACCTTTCAGTGTGCTTTTGGAATGTTCTTTTGCTTTATTACATTTAAAAATTCTGTTTAAAATAATTACCACGACGTATGTAATTTCCTGGTAGCCAAGCATGAGGATGTTCACACTCTGCTGCTACTAACGAAGCCCTTTTCACCTCATCTCAAGCCTGACTGCAGGCCAGCCTCTCCCTCGCTGCCATGCCAGAGAGAACTGGCACACGCACTATCTCACCCTGGCATGGAGCAGACTCTGTCAGCCACCGTTCCGACAGGAGGAATCAGCTAATTAGTCTCAAACAGAAGAGACAGATAGCTTTCAGCAGCTGGATTGGTTGGAGTGAAATAGAGCCAGCATCTCTGGCCCCCATCCTCCGTATTTACAATTCTCAGTGCAATGTCTTCAACCTATTGAGATGTAATCTTGTCAAGTTTTATTTGCTGTGGTGGGATTTAAAAACTGTTCTTGCATGGTGTTAAGATGCTAATCCTCTCTTTTCTTTCTGTCTGTCTTTCGGGATGCTGTCTCCTGCTCTGCTCCACACTGGGCCTATTGCGTCTGTGGATCTTCAAAATGCAGGTAAAACTAATGTATAGTTGTTTGTTGTTTGATCAATTTGAAGAAAATGGCGTTGGCATATTTTGCGAAAAACCAAAATGAAGGTCATACATGCATATTAAATATAAGTTTCAGACCAATTGAAGTGTTACATCTCTAGTAGCCAACAATGTTTAGTTTCACAGCAGCGGCTAATCTGCCTCTGACCACAGAGAATGACTTTTAACAATATCCAAGAGGAAAGCAAATAGTTTGACGTGTTTTATTTTGGATTGCACAGAGAGAACCTTTCTCTTCCTGTCTTTTCACTCTGGTACTGTACATACAATGATGGCTTGATTCATCGGATCAAAAAGTGACTTGTGTATGTCATCCTCATATGTCTAAAGTGGTTTTTCATGTTAAAGTCAACAACACTGTCTGCTTACAACTTCCATTAGAGCCAGTCATTCCCCAAAGCATGCAGCTATATTTTATTTCCTCAACATTTTCCTGAATAATCAAAGGAGACATATTATCCTCATATTCAGGTTCGTAATTGTAATTTGGGTTATGACTTTAAAAGGTTAACATGCTCAGAAAACATCACTTTCCTCAAACTGTCCATTGCTGCAGCTCCTCTTTCCATCCTCTCTCCTAAACACTTGGCGTTACCTCCTGTTTCTTTACGGACCCTCTTTTGATGACTCCCAGTCTGCTCTGTTTGGCCGGCCAGCCCAGTGGGTTGTGATTGGTCAACCAGTGCCTCTGCTCTCGCTTTACCTGGCTTTGTTTGGGTGTGTGTGAGAGTCGCCACTAGGTGTGGGACGTGGAGCATGTGACATCAACATGTTGCAGAAGTATCGGCCGGACTAATGACGAGGAATTTCAGGAGCTATATACGAGCAGTGTTTTCTGTGGTGGAGAGAAGTTTTTAACTCTGCAGAACATTTACATACACATTAAAACAATACAACCCACTAGAGGAAAGATAAACTGAAGGGGAAAGTTTTCACTTTTGCAAACCTCAGTTTGTTGCTTACAAAAACATGTCCGCATTCATAGCTCTCAGAAATCAATATTTCAACCATGCATTGTTTTACCCTGGGATTTATTACCACAGTGAAGACAACATGCATTCCATTTGCTTAGTTTTGTGTTGGATCAGGATGGCAGATGATTGGACCACTCATAATCCATAGAACCACACGCATTTCTGATCAGAGCACTGAAACAAGGAGTGATGCACAAATTTAAGTCACCTCACCTGAACAATCACACAGGTTATCTCTATTGAATGCAATGACCCACAAGTGAACATGCAGAGTGTACCGGCAGTGATCTACTTAATGTAAACTAATGTAATGTCATGGCTTAGTTAGTTTAGGTACAACAAGCACTTGGTTGGATTCAGGAAAAGATTGTGGTTTGGCTTTAAACAATTCCTTCCTTAAATTTATAGAACGTTCATTGTTGTGGTTGAAATAACAAAAGTTGTAAAATGGCCTTTGATAAAAGTAACAAGATATCCCGTTTTTGTCTCTTGTCTGATTGGTTGTTGAACCATCCATCCACCCGGCTCCTCCTAACATGGACTTTATTGCTCTTTACACTTTGTCACCTGACCTCTTCCTTTGCTCCTGACATAATCGCCACAGCTGCCTGATGTCTCGTCCCAATAAAACTTAACTGTGGATCGTAATAAGTTGATGCACAGACACCCATAATGTTTTTTTTTTTTTTACAAGTGTCACGCTTTAGCTCTAGATCATGTACTCCCAAAGTACCGAATTCATCTTGGCTAAAGCACTCTATCAAAGACTGTATAAAGTGTTAAAGTGTTATAACTACACCAGCAGCTGTTGGCTCAAGGCTTGCAGTCAATTTGATGATGCAGTAAGTGTGTCCCCTCCTCTAAACCTGCCTCTGTCTCTCTCTGCTCGCAGCAGCACCACTTCCTCAGTCTATTCTGGCTATAGTAACTTTGTGAGTTGAAGACATATAGGAGTAATACACTAATAGCTGCGTTGTCATGATAAGCCATGGCATAGCTGTTTAGCTAATCATCCAGCAAAAGATAAATTGCAGCGTTTTACTGACAG
This sequence comes from Hippoglossus stenolepis, assembly GCF_022539355.2. Classification (NCBI taxonomy): domain Eukaryota; kingdom Metazoa; phylum Chordata; class Actinopteri; order Pleuronectiformes; family Pleuronectidae; genus Hippoglossus; species Hippoglossus stenolepis. The sequence continues at coordinate 24,155,635 of NC_061486.1, forward strand.
GGGAGACAATGATATGATTGTTGTTAATTTACTAGTGTTTGTTTAAACACAATGAAGTCCACCCCCTTGTTTTGGCTTCCACAGCAAAACCATGGCTGACCCAACTGTTGCCAGGCTCATTTAGGTAAAACCAAAAGGAAAAGTAAGTGGGGGATAATGTATTACAACAGAAACACGTGAACCTTACAGTGAAGACACAGGTTTACAAAGGCATTCTGTTCTTTTCTGCTCTGCTCTGTCTGGTGTGTCCCTGCACAGTAAGAGTCTCAGCCACAATTCTCACTCATTCCTCTCACCCACAAGCATATTGATATGCCTCTGTTCTGCTTCCACATGGAGCACTGGAGCTGCTGCTGCTGCTGGTCTGCTCACCTGTTGATCACCCCATGCCTTCTGTGTAGACACATGCTGCCTGTGTCCACGTACGCAATAGAGATACATCACAAAACTGGTCTAGCTCCTATCTTTGGCTTTACATCACTTTAATGTAATGTTCCTTATTCACAATCATACTGTATACACTGATACAGTTCTAACTTAGCTTACAATGGGCAGCGATGATGATCGTAACTTCGCCACCATTTCCAGCTGTCAGCTGTTTAGTAATGCATCATTGGCTCTGCATTGTATACTTTGCATGGAAATCAGACCAAGCAGGGAGCTCATGTTTATTCACTTTTGCAGATGGTTCTGGCTCCCCTCCAATTCAGACCCCTTTGCATCGGTCCTGAAACTGCTCGAAACAATCACAACCATATATCTTAAATTAGGAGGGTTTCATGTGATGTGTGAACAATGGACGTGCAGCTGAAGCTAATAACCAAGATGGCCACTGGCAATGTGTAGAGGTCTATTATAATCCGCTATAAAGACAAATGGATGTCACATTGTCTCTAAAGGAAGAACAGACCATTGATGCACATAGCCTATTTGTAATCTCCTGTCACTCTCAGCTATGTCACATATGCTGTTGTTCTGATTGGTCATAAGTCTGTTCAGCAACCATTGACAACTCCATTGAAAAATGGGCAACGACATTCCAGACTAATCTGCAACTGTGAAGAGGTCTGATGATGCCTGGCTATTGAGTGCTAACAGAAGTAGACCATTACACAAAATGAGGTGGTTCCTTTTGAATAATTATCAAGCAATGTTGGAAGAATGATACATGATTATTTATGTGTACAGTATACTGGAACGTTGGTGTTGTCCCCCTGGTGTAAGTTGACATGAATAAAGGCATCTTTCAAATGAATAAACAAAAATTGAAATACTGAAAAAATGTAGGAGCAGGGTTTACTGATCTTTTACCAAGAGGCTAGATCGTGTTATGGATTCTGAAACTGCACACTGACTTGTTTGCTGTGTGGAGGTGTATCAGCATTAGGCCTCTTCAATTCAACCTTTCTTACAATAGCAACTTTGACATTGTAAGCATGACTTTACGAACAATTGTAGGCACAATGAAGTAGGGAACCCAGCAACATTTTTTTTATAATTCTATAAATCTAATTCGAACACATTGATCTGACAGTGACTTGAGTGATACTTGACTCCAGTGTGTTTGTTTTGTCACCCCATGCAGTGGCAACCTCATGGTTATGTTTATGTGTTTCACTCTGAGCTACATTGGGTTGAGGAGAATCGCCCTCTGCTCTTGTCTTCTACTTCAAACTGTGCTGTCATTTTTTTTTTTAAAGATATATTAGTGATATCTTTCTGTAGGATTTGGTTGCTTTGTTGCATTTAAAAAACTTTAAAAAACGAATGTGTTTGTTATTCCATGTTGGTATCATGAACAGAAAAAAAACAACAAAAAATATAAGCTCTAGATAATAGTCTCACAATTTGACTTGCCATGACAATACCGCAGGGTGTCAAATGTGGCCAGAATTTGTTTTGTGCTATTTGTGCTATTTCCCACATGGGCCACTTTAGGCTCACATCCAGATTACACCTTGCAGACAGCACTGCACTTTTTCCCAAAAAAGGGCCACATTTGCTTCGATATATTTGGGCCACATTCATTATAAGTGGGCAACTTCAGGCTCACATCCATTTTGTTCGGGCCACAAGAAGTCCAGAAGTGCCACATCATTGCCAGAAGTGGCCCACATCCGTGTGCGATCTGGGTTTGTCATGTCAGTTAACCAGCAGGTAGCCTACAGTATCAGGACCATGAAACAGGAGCATGGAAATGGAATGCAGTCGTTATTGTTGACAAAAACGTACACATGGTTTGCAAAAGGAAAATGAGAAATGATTGTGTCATCACGTTGAGGCTTTTCCTTAAACCACAGAAAAGTGAAATTGATTACTCAACAGAGCATGCAGCATTTGAAATTCAACTACTTAAGTGCCTCTGGCAGCTAAATTATGAGCAGTATACATACATATCAGAAACCTTGAAGGGTAGCCACTTTCTATAATCATGAAAAGCTAACTGTAAAATTACTCTGTTAAATGAATAAAAGCTAACAGGCCCCCTCTGATATTGACAGCCAAATCTACTTCACTACTGATACTTGGCAGCTGAGTAATTACAAACACATCTTGAAGCTTTACTCGTACTTTGGGCTCTGAATTGATCTGGTTGACCTGTGGTTCTTTGAAGCAGTGGATGTTACCAAGTACATTTATTTTGTTAATGTGCCTGCTGCACCACCCGTCACCTGAAGCCTCCGGAGGAGTTGTTGCTGGTGTGAATGGGTCTGAGTGGAGAACCTCCCGCTGCATTGTTCATGTGTGAAAAGAAACCTCTGGAGAAAGTCCTGTGAAAGCCCTGTTGGAAAACAGCTTTACAATAGTGTAGTATTTGAACATGTGAAATACATGTAAAACCTTACATTTACTTGAGTACATTATGTCTATGTATTGTACATCCATCTTGTTTGTAAGAGACCTGGAGTTGGCGAGGAACACACTGGGGAGCACTGGTATGGGTTAGCCTTAAGCCTAGTGCGTAGCCCAGCTCACTTCCCCCCCGCTTCGGTTTCCTCTCCCTGTACGGCTTGTGTCATTTCACTGGTGGGATGGTAATGACGGAGGTCTCAGTGGTACGTAGGAACTCCGGAGGGATACAATAAGTAATGAAACTGAACCCCATGTTGGCGTAAATGTAAACATAGGCTTTTCCGGGCTGATTATAAATCTTAGCATCTGACAGCGGCGGTCTGACCCGACCACAGACATTTGCTGTTATATATATATATATATATGTATGTTATAAATAGGCAGAGATATCCCAAAAAATATTCATAACCAGATAAAAACTCCTTGGAGTAACTTTAAGTAAATTATACCACCACATTAAAGTAAGCTAATGTTACTCTTCTTATTACTATTACATGAAAGACAATAAACTGTGTCGGGATCATTAGCAATTTCAGTAAGCAAAGAAAAGTGTGGGGTAAAAATGGGTGTTAGCACCCTTTGGCGAACAGTTCAAAAACGGGACAGCGTGGAAAACTTGCATATACACTAACATATAATCACGTTCTATCCTCATGTATTTTCACAGCTACATGTTTGTCTCTGGTTCCTGGAAACCGGTCACTGTCTCCGTCACGGTCTGGCTCATGGGCTCCAAATATTAATTTCAAGCAGTCAAATACCAGGATTAATTGTGCATCTGAAATTATTTTACACTCTGAAAAGATCTTATGCATTTACTTGGATAATAGCTGAAAATGTTAGTATCACATGAAGTGCTGAAAGACTAATTAATTACCCACAAGTCTGTAGTTGTGTTGAGAGAGAGAGACAGGGACAGAGAGGAAGACACAGATTATACCAGAAGAACCAATTTTGAGGCCAGAACGATCCCTCATGACCCCTTAAAATTCTGGATGTGTTTGCAGTTGGAGAAGTTTTAATGTGAATGTAAATATGTCAGTTGCTATCCATGATTACTTCGCGGTGAGAAGATACAAATAGATGTTAACCGAGGACAGGAAATGCCAAACTAATTGGGTTCAGTGGGCTGATGAGGGAGGCCTCTAAAACTGTCCACATGGTGTGATATTAATATTCTTTTCTCATGCCAAACAAAGTTTGTTGGCACCCCCCCTCTCTCTGTCTCTCTCTGTCTTTATTTGTTAATCTGTTTGATGCGCTCCCTTCACACACTTCTGTTCACACTGTTAACAATTTAATTTGAGTCTGGCCATTCTGTTCAGTATGTCCGCCTGTTTATTTCAATTCTTTTTCTTGGCCGTGATTACAGGAGACATTTTCCGTCTCCCCCGATGGAATCAATTGATACGCACAGCAGCATTCACAGAACATGAGGGCAAGATGAAATTATGGGACGAGGTGTCTTGTTTACATGCTCCACAGTAAGCAATCAGAAAGAAACGCTCCGACTGCTCTTACATACACCAAGCCCAGCACTTTTTTAAATCAATGGACCTGCATTAAAGGCTTTGCACCGTTATTGCTTCACGGTTTTGCTTTTGAGTTTTTATTACAATTTACTACTGCAGCAGTTATTGAACAGGGGGGAAATGAGCCTCCCATCGCACACACTGCAATTCAGACTCTCCAAGAAAGCTGTAAACTTGGATGATTATAGCATCATCGTATGATGAGAGTGTAAAAATTGCTTCCGTCGAAAAGATAAAAAAAAAAAAAGAAGAATTACACCACCCCTTTAAAAAGTGAGGAGCCCCAGAAGGAAGATCATTTTCTGGGAGGGATGACTTCTGCTTTCCCTGACAGTATATTTTCCATTCCCTCGCAATACTTTAGTGTTACCTCCCAGTACTTTACTTCTTCTATTCATTCTGAGCCCTATGTAGTGGAGTGTATTTTTCTGTCCTGACAGGCATTCTGTTTTTCGTGTTGGAGGTTGACCTGAACCTGATGCCGTTAATGTAAGCTGCAATGTGTGTGCGTGTGTGTGTGTGTGTGTGTTACCCTGTCCCTGACACACATCCTTATTGCTTGTGTTGGCGGATTATAGACATGAGCGGTGTAAAAATATCAGCCTAGTGACCGACCTGACCCGACCCCAATATAATTTCAAAACTCTTGTCGGAGCCTGGCCTTGCATGACGGGTCCCGATGGACATGGGAGCCGTCATGCACACAGGGACCCGTCATGCCACAGGCGTCCACAGGCGTCCATAGGCGTCCACCCTCTAATATGTAGCCCATGTTTCTTTGACCTGGGTATGAAGTGTGCTGGTAAAGTACTGCTGCTCAATAAGCATGATTATAGAAATTAGTGCAACTGAACTTGAACAAAACCTTGGATCACAGGCTCCTGCTGAGCAAATCTTGAATGAGACAAATAAAACCAAATACCAGATCCCTATTTTGAACTTTAAATTAAATGAACGGTTACTTTATTACACCTAGTGGCCTACATTATGTCAGTTTGTCCCCGTCTGTAGTGTTGATTGCAGCAACAGTTGGTCCTCTGTCGTCCCAGAAAATCCATCATTGGAAAATCCTTGATGAATGCAATGTCAGTTCTTGCATGTCTCCTTCTGTATCTCCAGTCTCCTTCTGTCCCTCTCTCTTGTAACTTTCTAGTGGCACTCTACTTAATAGGTTAACGATTCACCTCTCCCCAAAAATATCATTACTGAGTTGATTTTGCACGTCTCTACGCCACAGTGAGTCAGGGTTTATAATGGCCAGCTGCGTGTAGTTGGTGTTTTTGCCAGCTCCTTCGGTGACAGCCATATGGTCAGTGCGTTTGTCACACAGTCGCCTTGGTCGAATGATAACCTTGAAGCTGTGTTATTTTGTAAATATCTGAGCAGCGACGAACCAGCGTGTGTGGATGTGAGGGCAAAAAGGCAAGATGGAGAAAGTCAGCGTGTCAGTTCGCTCTCCCACAGAAAGGTTTGAAATGTGCAATTCAGCTGTAGCATCTTGTATCTTGTACTGTTTGTGCTCCAGTGGGGGGCATCAGCTGTATGTGCCATATGAAAAGGACATAACCTGTCAAGTGAAAAGACCATAGACTGTAAAGAAGGAGGCTATAAACCCTTCATCATCCATGTTAGTGGATGGGACATGGACCAAACAAAAAATGTCAAAGTACACGTCTATAATATTTTTCTCAACGATCTTGCCATTTAATGGTTCAGTGTGTAGAATCTAGTGACATCTAGTGGTGAAGTTGCATGTTGCAGCTGAATACCCCTCACATCACATTCCCCTTCTAAACATGAAAGAGAACCTGTGGTAGCCTTCAGTTGTCATAAAAACTCAAAAGGTGTTTGTCCAGTTTGGGCTACTGTAAAAAAAACATGGTAGCCTCCGTAGAGCGGACCCGCGCACGATGTAAATATAAAGTATTTAAATATAAAGGGTCCATTCTAGGGTAAAGAAAATAATTCGTACAATTTGATGAAGCACACTAGTGAAAATATCACTAGGATTATTTTATATACAATTTCTGCCAATAGATCCATTTCACCTAAATCTTACACACTGGACCTTTAAGGTAGCTCTTATCACACAGATATTTGTCAAGGAGAAATGCTTTTCGAATACGTTTGGTTGTAATTAGTTATCTGATGCTAAAAATAAAAGTTTTACGTTCGTTTCTGGACAGAAGGGGCTGCCCATATTTATATACAGCCTATGGGGAAGACATATTGAAAGAAGAAACCAGCAGTTGTGTTTCTTGGCGATATTGTCGTACACTGTGCTGCAGAGACAGCCTTATGAAAGGATGATATTTATTTTGGAGACACACCAAAACACAATTTGACGTTTTGAGCATCAGGAGGAACTTCATCTCCTCTATAATTAATTTCCCGGTCACTCTCTACACAAGGCCAATACAACGAGTGCACTCCATTTGCAGCATCACTCAGGACTGTGCACGTTCACTGAATTCACACTCGTACTCTTCAGATGTGTTCCCTCTCGCGCTCTAATAAACCTTCTATTCCATGAACCCTAGCTTTCTTCACTCTGTCAATTTCCCTGTCATTGCAGGAGGTGTTGTTTGAATTCAAGCTGCGTTCGGCCGTGACAGCGAACACAGTCTCCTCTTGCAGGGAGATGCTGACGCAACACAAGTGCTTAGATTCCTCAGTCTGTCCTCTGCGATGTGGCGTTTCTTGGCCGTGACAGAGGCTCCTGAGGAAGCTCATTCGCATTGCAAAGTACCTCCCTGGGTGCTGCGATGTACGTGTCTGCCAGCGTGTGTGTGTGTGTGTGTGTGTGTGAGAAGGAAACAAATAAGAGGTAATGTGTCTGGTGGGTGCATTTACAGTATGGTGTGTGTGTGTTTGTGTGTGTGTGTGTGTCAATCTATATATGTTTCTTCTCCACATAACCTTTAATGTGTCTTTATGGGCTGACCTCTCCCTCTCACTCCAAAGGGAAGGACATGCAACACAATATGTGCGCTGTGTGTGGGTGTGTGTGTGTGGGAGGTTCATCTCAGTGACGGCACTCATCTAGTCAGCACCCTGAAGCACTCAGGTCTCATTCAATCGCACAACCGGCCTGTGTGTGTAATACAATGTTGATGGTTCCGTTTAAATGAATGCATACCTACGCTTGTTGAAAATGTACAATATTTTAAAGCTTTTAAAGCTGTAGCACTACACGCACAAACAAGGACGATGCATATCTGTCCACTACTTATTTATTCATCTATGCACACTTTCCTGTCTGACAAATGTTCCCGGTTGTCATTTGGCAGACATTTAGTCTCACCAACGTGCACCTGCAAACCTGCACAGCTGCTCATGCATTTAATGTTCTCTCTGTACACTTATAGAGTGCTGTGTAAGTGGAGTTGTTTATGTATAATTAAAGAGGCTCTCCGTATGGTTACAGCTGTACATGACAGGGAGAGGAAAGCATGCTCAGCCTGTGTATGTCTGGACGGACAGAAGTCCCACACAAGTGGGCAAATATAGCCATGTGCTGCAAACCTCTCACCGATTGATCGTGTTTGCGTGTTAATCGAGCCATACAAGCAACATGGCTCTATTAACAGCAATGTTCGTTAGTCAATTCGTCACTTTACCACTTCCTGACTGAGATATCTGACAACTAGGTGACAGATTGTAGTTCATTTCCCCACGATCATGGTCCAAGTTTGTCTTTTAGAGGATTCTCTCAATAACTGTTGGATGAATTGGCAATAACTTTTTTTCCCCCACACACTCATGCACTAACTTTAGTGATCATGGCTGTCTCAACTGTTTATTTGTCCAATACTGGTATTCACTTGCTTTCCCATCACCCTCAGATTAAAATATTGTTATTGCATTTGGGACTTGTTAGTATGCCAACATACTGTACTAACATGGTGGACATCATGAACCTCACACCTATCAGATAAGTGTGGTGCAATTTATTTGGATTGTCATTGGACGGGAACTTTGAAGCTTATAATACATGTTTAAGTTTCTGTTTTAGTAGCAGTAGATTTTTAAACTACTTCTGTTTTTTTCTAATTAGCATCACTTTTTCTGATAAAGAAAAAATGTACAAGAGAAGGCCCAGCATTTAAAATAAATATTGAACAAGTTGCTATATAGACAAAAGGAAAGACTGCTGAAGAGAAGAAGCCTTCCAAATGTCTACAACAGTGACAAAGTACTGTCACAGTACAATACTAGTCAGGTTTACCACATGAAAGTGTTTATTTGTATTCTTCCATTAAAAAATCCCAGGAGCTCCTGACTTGAGTGGACTTTTTTTTGTTTTGTTTTCCTAATGTGCCCAACTCATTGTGAGTGTATGGCTGATGTGAAGGTTGACTTCCCCTCTCTCATCAACCTTGAGTGCAAGGTTAAAATTGATCGACTCTTCGGCCTCATTGGCTGTAAGGACACTTGGGTTGAGGCGCAATTCAGGTGCGTGCATAGCCTAAAAGCACGTGCACGTAAGCATGCGCATCACTTCGATCAAATTCACCTTTATTATCAGTGGAGCTGAGAGGTGCACATTGTTTAATTTGCCCTTATCACAGCAGCATTATAGACGAGGCTCTGGGCCATAGATTAGACGTCATTATTTAATGAGAGGAGAACAGGATGGATGCCGCATGTAATTAGAACGACACATACACTGCTCTGATATATCCATCACCACGGACTGAGCGGGGGTGTTTGTGCCTGCTGTGGGCTTTCTCATTCAATGCTCAGATGAGTGTGAGCATGCAAACCTTCACCACATTAGCTGCTCGTCTGTCTTCTGTTGAATCTATTTGTCACACATGAACACACACACACACACACACACACACACACACACACACACACACACACACACACACACACACACACACACACAAGCTCACGCACTCAGATTATCTGAATCTTATTTGAAATACAACTCCGCAAGGAAATACATCAAGTATCTGGAAGGTAGCAGTGCACAGATTGGGCATGGGAGCTCCAGGGCTTTGCTGGGGTAGAATATGTTAATGATCCTGAGGTTTGGTAATAAGGATGTCGTCCATGACTAATGGAGGGAGTCACTCTCTATTTATCTGTTTCCCCATCTATGTTCTTTCTCTGTCTCGCTCGCTCATTTTCTTTCACATACACACACAAAGACACACACACAAAAACTATGTGCAGATCCTATTTTTCAGGGTAAAATGTGACATATTAGGCACAAACATAAAAATACACCAGCACACACACACACACACACACACACACACACACACACACACACACACACACACACACACACACACACACACCAACTGTGTCTTTGTACCTGCATAATAGACTTACTTACCGAAACACTGCACCACCAGGCAAATGCATCAATTATGAGGATCTACTGACATCTAGTGCCCACGATTCGTCACTGCATATTCCAGTTGCTGGGATTTGCACAGATGTTTTAATGGTTATTTTACACGGCAGTCATTAAGTGAATAACTGTGAACCAAAAACTAATTTACACATGCTACACATGTCTTTATTAATGGTCTTCAATGCCATGTTTTATTTTAGGTGACACAGAATGTGGACATATAAAGTGATGTTTAAATGATTAGTCTGTAATCAAAACAGTTTTGGGTATGGGTTAATTGTTGGGTATGTGGAAGCTGTGAAAGTGTAGATACAGTACAGATATGTCATGGAAATCAACAAATTGTAGCAAGCAAAGAGCAGATATCACATGATATTCTGAAATACTGAATTCTATTTATTCATTTAGCAATAAAGAGGATTTCGCACAAAATGCATCTCTAGATCTTTCTGAAGACATATCTGAAGTAGATAGACAGTTGCTAATGTCCTACTTAAAGTTCAGTCAACAGAGCATTTGAAAAGATTCAGCCTCAAAAAACTCTTTCCTCTAACTTTCCTTTTTTTCTAATCTACAAGTTTACTTACCTATGCTAAATGCTTGAAACACAGACGTGGGTGTCAATGGCCAGCTTACTGTTTGAATAAGTGCTCAAATAAGTGTTAGCAGAGTAAACCCTGCAGCTGCAAGTGTTTGATCAGCCCACATTTCCCATCAACATGTCTTTGAGGTCTGTCAGCAGCCTTAAGATTTTATGGAGATTAAAGCATTCAAAGTCAAAACTTTAAATCCATGCAAATGTTAATACAAATGATTTATAAATGATTTTGGTTCCCATGTGTCTGGAGGAGGAACAAACAGTTTGAAAGTTAAAATATGAGGACGAGGCTTCAGATCATAAAGTCAAAGGTTTGACGAGTTTGAGTAAATAATAGAAATGCCGAACAACATTGTGACCTTCCTGCCTTCATTCAAACGTTGCAACATTTCTGCGGCAGAGAAGGTCAAAGCTTTTTTAGTCTAAGAATTGTGAAGAAAAAAAAAAAAGAAGACGACCCTTGGAATGTTATTTGACGCAAAGCTGTTTGTGAATTGACACTCAGTGATGTGTGCTCAATGAGCAGTGTCACTTTGAGCTGGGATGTCAGGGTGACTATTTACACCTCATCTTCGACAGATCTCTTACTGCAGTGTGCGTGTGTGTGTGGGTGTGTGTTTGCTTACATACACCTAATCGACATGGATCAACCCCCTCGCGTCCTTGACAGTCTAATTGTAGCAGTTGTGTTGAGTGAATGTAATACTCAACTCTGAGACCACATTATTAGAAAACCACTGTTATTAGACATCAGTCTTAAAACCAGCCTGCTGCTGGCACTAATAAAGTGTGGGCTAACACACCATCTTACTCCAAATCAGAAATTAAGACATTCTCATTGTTACAAGAGTAAAACTAAACCAGGAATCCACAATGAGATTGCAAATGTATAAGGATTGTCTTCTGCAGCTGTTTATTGTTGTTTTAGATTTTTCTAAGTTTTGAGCGTCAAACTGCAGATGATGAAATTTCATTTTGATTGTAGCCTGGCTGCTATTTTGCATATGGAAATGATCCAAATCTGTTTATTTAGTGCATTCTGACCCATCCAATGATATTGAAGCAGTGGGAATATAAAGTACTCTTTTATTGTCAAGAGACGTCTGGCTTTGTTCTCACATCAGTGCTTATAGTAGATGACATCTGTCTCCAGTCCCGTCTCAGTCAGGACTCGTGGCGTCAAGAACTCTTCCTCGGCTGTGTCAGGATGTTCTTTCATGCTAAAAACTCTGCAAGGAAGTACAACTCCTACTCTAGAGTCGGCTGTCAGTCACACTTATCCCAGCCTCCAACATCACTGCTTCTCTTGGCAGATGTGTGATTTACACACAGCAGGCTTTGGTGCCTTCTGAAGCAAAGCTGCATTCATTTACGTAATCCAGAAGGGATCATGTGCCAGTCAAGGACTGAGAACAGACTCAGTAAAGGTGAGCAACCATTCAGCCCCAGCCAGCCAACTGGACATTAAAACTGTTGCATCTTTAACTTCAACACATTGGATGCAGTTTGGGCTCTGCAGTGGTCCCAGTTTCTGTACTAGTTCTAAGATACACCTCAAGGTGCAATCTGGACACTTCATCAGTGATGGTCATCGGGTGTTTCGGGTCTTGACATCAGACACGTTCACCCAGGCGATGATCAGGCCCCCGACATGTGTCCAGGTAGTGCACTATGCCACTCATCCCCCCCTCTTCAGCCGGAGCCAGTGGGAAGCCCTCTCTGCGGCTTCCAACATGTTCTTGATGGCTCTCGTCCTTTGTAGTCCACAGATGCCGAGATCCCTAGGACCCGAAGTTAGGGACTGACCTGCAAAGCCCTCACATCCTTCTCCCTCGCAGCGAACTTTCCACCCATTCCTCTGGCACTCAGCTACCGGGTTCTAACCCTGAGGACTAGTGACCTAGCTTGTGTGGGTTTGAAGCTCATCCAGTGATGAGTTGTTGATGAGACCTTGAAGGAGCCACCTGGTCTCGGGGGATGGATTGGTGTTTGGCAGGCGTTGGCTCTGTACACGAGTCCTCTACACTCTACTTCAGCCAGATGAAGAGTGCAAACAGGGGCACTGAATCTGTGCAGCCCCTGGTAATGCTGCACAGATTTGTCCCCCTCGATGCCATGCAGAAGTCCCAGTCCCAGAAGACATCCTCAGACTAACTCAGACATTGGGAGATTTTCAACATTTCACATTTCCTTGATGGAAAAAAATCTGGCAAATTTAGGGAAGTGAGTTTGTGAAATCTTTGTGCAGCTTGATTGAATTTAAGGAGACTGCTGGGCCTTGCATGTTGGGTATTAGCTCTATTTATTGCAATTGTAGTTTACTGTAGAAACATAATCAAATATTCAGGAATTTAAAGATCAAGTCATAATTACTATGCTGTATGTTCATAAATTAAACTCCCCGATGGTTTTGCAAATGTCATAAGTTGCATATTGTGAGTCTCTGCAGCTCCATACTTACATGGAGACTAAGAGTCAGAAAGAGTGATTATCTGTGTGTGTGTGTGTGTGTGTGTGTGTGTGTGTGTGTGTGTGTGTGTGTGTGTGTGTGTGTGTGAATTATTCGTGCATGTACTCTCAGTCAGATAAGACCTGCTCCACGTTCACTGCACAGATGAGTGTGAGTAGACAACATTCATCAGAGACAGCTCAACAGTATTCTCAGAAATCTCACTCTGTCACAGTCACACACACACACACCCACCCACCCACCCACCCACCCACGCACACACACCCATGCACACGAACAATGCAGTTGGTTCCTGTCCTCTTCTCCCTCTGATGTTTCTATAGCAACAACGCACCCTGGACTAATGGCACTATAAAGCAAATGCAATTAAAAACTGTTGCATTAATCAATGTAACCCAACATATAAACTCACTGGACACTTAATTAGTGACACTTGCTCAGTAATACAAAGACAACTCGTGCACACAGCAGGGCTTAGGGCTGTAGGGGTATAATACACTCTATAATAGTATAATATATAAACTGTACTGTATTTCTCTGTGTTGTCTGAGCAGTAAGCCTTGAGTCAGTAAAGTAAGCTTCAGAGCAACTGACTCTTTTAAAAGTCAGTATCCAGTGGTTCGGGTAATTAGCACATTGAATAGCAGCCTGCATATGAATGCAGTTGAATATGAACCTCATGAATAGGCCTACACATCGCTGTACTGTTTTCAGAACTCTTAATATATGTTTCAAAGTATACTGAAAAAAAGATAATTTTATTAGTCTGGGTCGTGGCTGGGCCTGTGGTTTACCAACGGGCTGGTGTGAAGTGTCGCACAGTGCTGTCACATACGGTAAACCACAGTGAACATATTTAAGTGTTGAGCCTAACGCATTTGCTGCATGTCTCCGCTCACTTTGTGTGTAGCCCCAAATGTGAATAGCAGTGCCTGTCGACCCCTGCGATCTCCAGCAGACTTACATGAAGATTATGTTGTTGTTTTTTTCCCCAACTCACTTTCCAATTGTCTCCCACAAGCGTAAAACACCGAGGTTGCCAATATGTGAAGGGCAGATGGAATGGTACAGTACTTTTTAATTAATTCCACTCAGAGCAGACTTGGCAACCGCACCACACAGTCATTTTAAACATGGACCTCTCTCAAGAATTAGTTTGGCAGCATATGGCTGTGAATTGGAGGTTGCTGCCCACATAACTGCGGCATAAAAATAGCAGGGAGCAGCTGGAGATGAATGTGTCTGGTTTGATTAAATGTGGATAGGGGCTAAATTGATAAATAATGAGATAAGTTTGTTGAAATATAAATACGAGAACACGTTTCGTGCATATTTGCATTGACACACATGAATGGGTGGACACACACAAACGTAAACATACTTGAGCACATTTTTGTGGTCCACATTTCTGTAATTTGCTCATTTGCTCCCTCCCTGTTGAAACCCAGTCTCACCGCAGAGTAACGCATGACATGTTCTATTCTTCTGGAGATGGTAAACAAGCGCTGTCCTCACATACATCCCATACTTTTTATTTCCCCGCTAAGATCCTTTGCAGTTCACCTCACCGCAGTAAACAAGACCCTTTTGTCTGTGACCATGTGTCACTTGAATGAGTGTCATTTCGCTGAACCTCAAATCATCGGACTGACCCGCTAAATAAAGTTCAAGCATGAGTGAACAAACATGTTTGATGTTTGCAACTCAGAGATTGTTCTTCTGGAGCCAACCGTGGCATAAATACACTAAAGTAATTGCTTATTTACCTTTATTGAGGAGGAGAAGAAGATGAAGAAACGAGGAGAGGTCGTTCAGAGAGGTGGTTAAAGTCTGACTACTATGTTTGTGTCAAATATTTATTTGTGTTAATTAAATAAATAATAAGAATGACACACATTAAACTGAAATCATGAAGATATTTAGCAGTGATATGATTTAATTAAGACTGGGAAATGAATGACGCCCATTTAACCTCTGTTATTAGTTTTTTTCATTAAAAAAAAACAAAATTAAAAATATTCCTCTGCCAGTGAGGTTGGACCGATTCATTATTTCATCTCTCTATTCAAACAGATTAATTTGGTATTTGGTGGACCCATTGCATTTCATCAGGTTTATTCGATTTTTGTAGTGATTCAAACCTTGGATTCCTGCCATTACTCAATTATCGCCTTTGAGCCAGAACATTTTTTACTGCAAACATGTGGTGGTGAAGAAATCTGACATCTGTGGTGTCTACGTTGGCAGCCAGACCGCCTCCATCTACATGCTTTTTGGTTGTCAAGCCACAAGACAAACTACAAAAATCATTTTTTTGAGGCTGCATAATTAGTCTTATTCCTGCACTCCCACGATAATGGAATTCACAAATAACTTGCAGCGACCTAAGAGGTTAAAAGAGGTTAAAGATAATGACTAAGAAAATGATTTTGTCCATGACTGAAGCATCCCTTGGTGATCTGCTGTGTAGAGCTGTAAGACAGCAGGCAGCCAGCAGATGTCTCTGCTACGCTGAGAAACCAGCACTCTGCAGAAGCTCCCATCTCGGATGTCAGCTTCTCTTTTATGTAGTCTGACTATACAGGCTTATCTGAAAGATGGAGAGCAGATAAACAGATAGGCTCACTTCCCCCCTCACTTTGAATAGCCAGTCATGTCTGATGGATGTGTCCTATCGCAGATCTTCTCTTGAAGGAGGGTGGCAGCACAATCTCTAATCAGGTCCTCCATGTCTCCATCAGATCTATTATAATCCACCGGCAAATGAGAAAATATCACTCTTCACTGTCTCCCTCTCGCCTTTGTAGACCAAAGTAAAGTTAATTATGGAAGCACGGGGTTTGGGATTTGACCACCGAGGAACAGGGTGTTCAATTTTAGATTGAGCACCATCTGTTGGTGTGCTTTATCAGTGTAGTTTGGTGTCTTTTTTAAAGAAGCATGACAGGTTCTCATCGACGTCAGCCAGAAAGTGCCTCACGTGCAGGTAGGGCCACAACAAATACATCTGTATAATAAGCATAATAATTTGTTTCTACAACAATTAATGATAAAACCTGTGAGCCCTTAAATGTCTGTGTGTTTTTATTTCCATTACAAATTAGAGGATTATCACTGGGATGGCGTGTGGGTTCAAACAGTGTTGCCTGAAGCGAAACAAGACTGGCCACATTTGTTATGTTCAGTGTTTGATGGAGGTTAAAGTTGTAAGATGTGCATTTGGTCTTCAGCTTATTTATTTATTTGATGTAATTTTGGTGAAATAATCCAGTGTTTTAGTATTTTATATTCAATGTAGTCGCCGATGTAAATATGATCTTTTACATGGATTTACCTACTGAGCAAACCGAATAATATGTGAAGGTGAAAAAAAGGGTGAGTCCATCTGTATTAAAGTGAAATGGGATTTGGTTTTGTGGTAACTGCTTGCTGAGCCTGTTGGACCATGATCTCTCACTTTCAATGACAAGTCAGTGGGAATTATTGGACTTTTGGTTGGGAGAACACATCCAGCTTTGTCTGCCGCTCTGGATCTCTCAATAAAAGCAATAAAAGAAGGAGTTTGGTGACATTGCAAAGTATCATGGGATTTGTTGTCTTCACCACCACCTCATTGGAGTCAACTTCTTGCAGTTAGGATTCCTTCCGTGTTCATTGATCGGGAGGTTTTTACCAGGATCAGAAGTATCCACAGTGGTTTCCTCCTTTTTTAAAAAACAAATGGACCTGGTTCTTTAAAAAAACACTGAATACAGCAATTCCACATAAAAATAACTAAAAAAACATTGTCTCTGCATTGTCTCTCAGCCAAGATGCCACTAATGCTCAGCTTGAGATCCAGACGCCCGATGACAGAATTCAGGTTCCATCAGGGTAAAATAGAACTGTAACAACTTGAGGATGTGTATTGAAAAATGTGGCTTGAAACTGGATACGAAGTAGATTCATACATCACGTTTGACAACCACAACGTTGACACATCCATAGAGGGGATATGATGCCATCGAGTGGCTAACAAATGAAATCGGCCATTAATCAGATTTTTTCTACATTTTTATCTACATGATTTACATGTCATGCATTTGATATGAAGTCTTTCTCCTACCATAAATACATGACAGTAATGTTGATTCATGTAATATATGCATGTGCACTGACCCTGAACAAATAATAAATAACAAAACAAATTGTAGTTTATAAAGAAGCCGAGATTTCTCATTTTATTTTCTACATCACGGTTTGTGAAGCTAATCTTATTTCAGAAAGGTTGAGGTTCAACAGTTCTTCTATACTTCATCTCTGCTAGTTTGCTCCCCGTTCTATTCTTTTGTATCTGTGGCTCGGAAGCTTACAATCCACTTATTGCCTTCATACTGGCTCTGCTTAAAATAGAGCTCATAAGCTGTATGGTTGCACGGCACCAAACAAAGCCCGATGAATGTCGATAGCAGGATCAAAGACGATCAACACTTGCTTGTTCTGTGGCTGCACCGTGTGGAGAGGCGGGGACCCAGTTTTAAGTAAAACATGACGATTTGAAGTACTGGATATGTAACGTTACTCTTTTCTACTTCCTCCCCTTTGGACTCAGTCACACTTCCATAGCTAACATGCACCTACACTGAGGCTGTTTTTTTTTTTGTTGTTTATTGAATTCCCATCCACCCACATGACAAAATATAGTATACTTATTATGCACTGATCAATAACTCCCGTATTGACTGCAACAATGCACTACTGAATGTAGGGCTAGTGACTGTGATGATAGCAACAAATAACAGTTTATGATCCAGTTTCCATTCCTTTTATAGATCTCAGGGCCGCCTATTTTCAGTTATAATCATTGTAATCGGGTTTCTCTGTTAGAATGCACGCTCTATTTGACAGTTGGTCAATTTACTGCTCTTTAGTGCAGTGAATGTGTGTGTGTGTGTGTGTGTGTGTGTGTGTGTGTGTGTGTAGCTACTTATATCCACTAAGCTTGGCTCAACGATATAAACTAGCACTTTGCTTGGAACTTAAATAATTATAATTACAAACAGCAGAGACTGTCAGATGTATAAACATAGATATAATGGGACCATTCTGGTTGAAACTTGGTTCCACTGCTGTTTATAAACACAATGAATAAGATAACAGATAAGTTAACACGTATGTAAACGCATAGGGGTTGGATCAAATCTGTCATGGAGTAGTGGTCCATGCATGAAGTATAACTTACCTGCAGTCGTTCATATTGTACATTGAAAAATGCCACTTTAGTAGGGTGTTGCCTCATTTCATTGTCTTTCATGTACAGATGCAAATGATAATTGATGTGTGTGTTTTTATAATTGGATAGCCAATGTTGTCTAATCACTGAATATGTTTGCCTGCGCTGTTGCCGCATCACATGCAAGTGCACAATGCAATGTAGCAGAACATAGAGTTAGCCAGTTCCATTATCTGACTTTAATAATGATATTACACAAGGGAATCTAAAGATCAAAAGTAGAAGTTTCGGGTTTGGTGCTGTAGTCAATTTAGCAGCTAAAAACAAATTGCACCATGAACTTTTACACACAAAATAAAACTGTATCATTGTTGGCTGAAAACTTAAACTGCACAACTCAGATACAAACTGTTGGTACTCCAATCCGTCAGGTTCATAGTAACACACCCCTTAGTGACTCGGCCTATAACCGGTTTTACTAGGCTCTATATCGTGAGAACATCTGCCACCAATCTCCAGTCACAAGCCAGACATAGTTACAGTCATTGTGTGAATCAGGTTGTTGCTCCTACCTCTCGAATTTCCCCATTGGCCACAATCTGGGCAGTTAATGATCAACTACCATCACAGCAGTGGCCAACTGAAGAGGCGCCTGTTTCCAACTGGAACCTTTTCATTGTGGGCAGGTAGTGGCACAAGAGCCACGTTTAAAAGAGAGATATTTCTTATCTGATGCTTTGGAGCAGTGGTCGCCATCCCATCGATTGCAATCGACTGGTCAGTCTTCACTGTCGATCCCTGTAACTCTTTGGATTTACTGGCTGTAGTTCCTCCACAGACCAGCTGTGTGTTGGTTGTCTGTTGTTCACACGGACAGCGTGTCCGCTGCTGGGGGAGGAGCTGCTGGTAAATCTACTGCATTTGCTTCAATACAAGGCTGATTATGTACTAATCTAAACACCAGGACACTGCGGTATGAAGACGTGCATATTCCAGTCCGTCGATAACAATTATTGTAAAAATATTAGCAGAAGCGGAATATGCTCGGCTTCATACTGTATAGTACTGCTATTTATTTGAGTACACAGGACTATTTTTATACATGGAAATATTTAGATATTGATATGTTAATATTTATGACCATACGTAAAAACATTGTGCTGCAGTAGCAACACCTCTTGTTGAACTGAGAAGCTACATATTGTGCAATGAACAGATGCTGTAAATATGAATTGATATTAATGACAGTATTGTGCATTGAATTGATAAAGTGGCACAAGTGCCTTGCTTTGTGTTTATTTATGCTCCTCCATTGAGCCTTTAACAGAAATTGCAAAAAATAATAAATATGACCCTAAGTGGGTTTTTTGGAAGACATCAGGGTGATAGATCTCATCTTACGTTTAGAATTAAAAAGTGATCTTGGGCTCGAAAACGTTGGTGACCTGCTTTAGAGGGTTTTACTTACTTACTTTACCCCTTTTCTATACACAAATGTGCTCCCGCTTATATACTGTACATGGAGGTCCCCCTACCGTATTGCAAACAAAACAAAGGTTTTAAATCTAATTTCTACACTTTGTGTCATGTTCCAATTATAAAACCACAGGTTTGTTTCCAAACATTTTGCTAACCAATTTGTAACTCTTCTTTCAGTCAATTAAAAGTTCTGTGGAGATCCCAACTCAACATTGAGTACTTCTCTCTAACTGCTGCTGTTTGACCAAATATATGTTTTTGGCCCCTAGCGTTTGTTTGAGTCCTACAGTGTTGATATGAGTATAAAAAAACATTTGAGATGTAAGGCATATATTCTGGCTGGGTGCAGAGTCTACTTTTGGCTCTGAAATAAACACACTGCCCAATACCATCAATAGAACCGCTAAAGGCAATTTTAGCAAATCCAAAAGTAGCAGTCTACCACTTCCATGGCTCTTTTATTTTTATTGTTCGGACAAACTTCTTTGTAGTGAGACGATCATAAGATAGTTTTTCCCCATGGGCTGAAGAGGTCATATATAATACAAACGATTTAACTGTAACATATTCCAGTCTCGTTTACTATTTGCTGATCCGCTGAATTCATCTCATGCATAGGCAGTGCAGGAAAATATGGAAAACAGACAAGTTCTTGACTTAACCTTAAGCTCAAGCACAGAGACCGTTAATCCATCTATCAAGCATTACTTTTACTCTGCCTCCATCCTTGTCTTCACCTCCAACCAAAAATAAAGCTGGAAAACACTCGTGGCGGGTCAGTGTCGTGCGACACACGGAATCAGTCAGTGTTTGGGATTTGTGAAATATCCTTCAGCAATGACGTGATGAAAAGCTCATTTCGATCTGAGTCAAATAATTCACCACTTTTATGATCGTCCTTGTCAACCAGTGAAGTGATGATTGGGTGGAAACCGAAGGGCAAGACTTGGTCATGCTTATACAAGTCTTTGTGAAGAAAACAAAGTCAGCTGACAGGGAGTGGGGTGAAATCTCGGTCACGAAGGGCCACGTTCCTATCATTTAGAAAAGTAACAAAATATATCTATATATATAAATAGACAGACAGACAGACAGACAGACAGACAGACAGACAGATAGATAGATAGACAGATAGATAGATGGATGAATAGATAGACAGACAGACAGACAG
The DNA here is from genome assembly GCF_022539355.2 of Hippoglossus stenolepis. NCBI lineage: Eukaryota > Metazoa > Chordata > Actinopteri > Pleuronectiformes > Pleuronectidae > Hippoglossus > Hippoglossus stenolepis. The sequence goes on from NC_061486.1 coordinate 24,176,321, forward strand.
ACAGACAGACAGACAGACAGACAGACAGACAGATAGATAGATGGATGAATAGATAGATAGGTAGATAGATGGATAGATAGATAGATAATAGATAGATAGAAGACAGACAGACAGACAGACAGACAGACAGACAGACAGACAGACAGACAGACAGACAGACAGGTAGGCAGGTAGATGGATGGATGGATTCAAACCACATCTCGGTCTATAACTGCCCTCATTTGAGTCATGAGCAACACATGTATATTACTATGAATCACAGAGCCTTGTGCAATTTAAGCCTTGTGTTTGTTCACTGTAATGTAGGTGATGAATAACAATGAGCTGTGAAACTTTAAACACACATAAAAATCCATTCAAAACTCTGCCCCATAACCTTAGACTTTGCACACTACAGAGGGGTTTTCATGAGAAGCACGTTTTATGAGTAGTTGGTAGGGCAAATTGACTGGGGGGAAGGTTTGCGTGCGTGCGTGCGTGCGTGCGTGCGTGCGTGCGTGTGCACTCGCTGGCACAGTATAATTCAATAATGCTTGCTCTTATACCTACAGTTCATTTTCTTTCCCACACTCTCTTTTCTCAGCCCCTCTCCGGAGTGTTGGTTAAATGCTTTATTTAGATTAGATAATGGAACGGATACAATAAGTGTGGCTTCTCAACCCACAGCTACAAGTCTCATAGCTTCCGGCAGATGATTAGCCTTATCGTTCTACGTGTTGGGATGCCTGTGTCTGATGCCCCCAATGATTACCATTACATTCTGCTGGAGGAAGAGTTCAATACAGTGTGTGCATGTCGCTGTTCTTCAATCAGGTGTGTTCGATGTTTTGAATGCGAGGTGGAGCTCTTCTGATTTTGTTATATGTCAGTGAGAGAAACCTTGCTGACACTGCAGATCTTCAAGCTTTGACTAAAAGAAAGATGGCAGGTATACATCACTATCACATTCCTGCAGCCTTTGGGAAAATTGTGTTTGATTGGCATCCGATCTCAGATTGTTTGCATATGTTAATAAATCAATCTGCTTGATAAAAAATAATAAATTGTATAATTTATTCTGTATATAACATGGTTGTCACCTGCTGGTTCCTATAGGACTTCTCTCCCAGAGGAAGAGGTGTCACTCAGCGAGTTAAACACTGGAACAGGTTTGCTGTGTTTCCGCTATTAGCATAATTTTGTTTTTTTTATGCTCATCCTCTGAGTTTTCAAATTAAAGCTCCTGTCAAAAGTTTATAATAGACCTGCTCAATGTTTAGATGCAACCTCACTCAGTTTGAACAAATCATTCATTGGGTGCATAGCTACGAGAATACATTTCGGGCTTTTCATCATTTTGTCATTATCAAAAACATTAGATAAATTAGATTTTAGTGTTGCAGGGTCGTATGTAAGGGAGGAGAATACACTAAATGCACAAATTCATCTGTGATTCTGTGAAAACTGAAGAAAAATGTGCGTGTTGGTGTAAGAGCTTGTCTCCTATGCATGTAAGCAGTTGGAAAATTGTAAAATGCTGAATTTAAATGCACAATAGCTGTTAGCAGGGTCATCAGTGACGCTTTCTAATATCCATGATGCAATCTACATTGGTAGCCGAGGCTAAGGCAGGTTGCTTTTTCCGATGGGTGGTCATTTGATAAGAGTCTAACAAATCAGCAAAAACTACATTGTGACCAAAAAGACCCAATCAGCCAATCAGACGAGTGTTCACGTCAAACATTCCTGTTTCTGCCCATCCAGACTAAAACACGGCCACAGAGATTTGAAACTAAAAATGCGCAAGAAGTGTTTCTAAACTTTTATCTTTTTACTGTCCCTAAAAACACAGCTTAGATCCATTGAAATGGCTTTGTGATACTAAACTGCTCACATCCATGCCCTGCTCTTAGGTGACGTGTTGACCTCTAATGCCTTATCGATGGAAGCTATTGATAGCCTTGAAAACACTGCAAGCATCAAACAATAAATCGTTGAGTAAAGGGTTGGACCCCATGTTATCTGTGATTAGCACCCACTGAGCCATTGCTGGTTGATGTGAAGTATTCCTATCAATGACCCCTAACACGCATCAGATGTCCCTTTGCTTCATAGCAGAACCAAATTCTCCAACTTGTTTAAGGCCAAAAGAGAAGAATATATTGTATATATTGAAAATAAACTGCTTTTCATTTTTTATTTGGTTCATAAAACCAAATTAAAATAAACAGATTGCGTAAAGACTCGCATGAAGTAAAAAAGAAACACAGATTTGTGAGCTGTGTTTTCATAGCTCTATTAAAGACAAAAACTCGGCTGAAAGCGTTGAGGCCCGAAGTTCTCTTGGGAGCATGCACTGCTTTTTCTGCATCGTAAAGGCTGACAGATGTGTGTGTGTGTGTGTGTGTGTGTGTGTGTGTGTGTGTGTGTGTGTGTGTGTGTGTGTGTGTGTGTGTGTGTGTGTGTGTGTGTGTGTGTGTTGGCCGCAGACCCTCGACACACACCATCAGGTTATTCACGTCGGCCGGAAGTCTCCTCCCTGATACAAACCCTGTGTTTTTAAATCTTTTATGAACCAAATCTGAAAGCAGTTTCCCTTTTGTTTGTCCATTATACGAGTGCAGCAGCGCCCGTTCGAAATGAGCCTGTCGGTAGGGGCTGATTGTTTGCCCTGCGTAAATCCAGGTAGGGGCTGATTGCTTGGCCTGGTGAAAATCAGCAAAAGTGGTCTGCAAGAAAGATTATGTGCCACCGTCTGCATGCACACATGCACACACAGCCATCCACTTTCCACAATGGAAGATGAAAGCACTTGGTATAATCGCACTCCAAATTGCTTACACCAGTGCAGTGCCTGTCAAGCTGAAGTTCGTTTTTTTTTCTGCAAGTGTCTCACAGTGCAACATTCCATAATGTCAAGTTCCTGTGACACAAACACATAATATAGTGGCCTGGTTATCCATCACACTTTCCTGACAGAGCCCCAGAGGACAAGTGTTTTTCGAAGTTGACAACCAAGCAGGCATTCTCACTGCTGCTTCTGCAGCTTAACTTCTGGGGGTGTAAATGGAGGTTTTTTAGAGAATGTGTTTTTCTATCTGAGTGAGAGAGTGTATTGTACATACAACAAAGTGAGGAGTGTATCGACAGATTGACCCATTCACTGAACAGTCAGCAGCAGCAGAGTGTCTGCTCAAGGCAACACCCTCCCACTCTCAAGCCACTCTCCTCCTCTCCTTCCTCTCCTCTCCTCTCCTCTCCTCTCCTCTCCTCTCCTCTCCTCTCCTCCCCTCCTCTGGGTTTATATCCGACCGGGCCCTGAGCTGCACTTGTTGGTATTGTGTGGAGACTCGCCTCTGGGCATAGCGTTGGAGGAGGAAGTGGCTGCATGATGTTCTGAGGATGCCTATAAAATAAGTGGGGATAAAAACAGGGATGGTTTCTTATCGCCTGGAGAATGCCTAAATCTGTTCTGACCCATGATACTGTCTGAAACTGAGAAAAGAAAATATAAAAATAACAACAGATGAAGGAGAGGGTTGGAGATTTGGTAGATTATGGCTGCAGGGTCCAGAACATAGAGGATAGGAATTCTGTGCTTTAAATCTGTTTGTCAATAGAGGTTTCACATACACACGCACGCACACACACACACACACACACACACACACACACACACACACACACACACACACACACACACACACACACACACACACACACACACGCTCGCTTTATAGAGAACAAAACAGAATTGCTTAGGTTAAAAAGAGGTTGACAGTGCCTTGAGGGACGGACATACATGTTTTCAAAATCTGTTAACATGTCACATAGTCAGCATGTTTTGAGTCAGCAATCAAATCCGTGTGCTGTGTGTACCGTGCCTATAGACCATGATAAATGCTATATTTCAAATTTGCTATTTGTCTAAGCAAGGACATCATTTATGGGTGATAGAGGATGAAGCAACGATTCCCCTCATTTTAAACTTTGTAATCTTACCGTCCAGCTACAACTGTCCTGATAACTGGCTTAGTGCAAGGCTGGGTTTTGTGCCCCGGGTTTTGACTCTTCGGCTACACACAGACTTGCCTACTTACTGGCAGAGGCTGTATGCCTCCATATTGGAAGTAGATCTGAATTGCTCAACACAGAAGCATCAGGTAGACCTACAGGGCTACAGTTTACACAAAGGGGCCAATGATCTGTCCAACATCCATGCACATTTAAGTAATTTCCTTGTTTACTATAATCTCTATATTTGAGCAAAGCCATCATTGAATATATTTTGAAAATTGTTCCTTGTTGAGAACTTCACAAAAGCTTAGAACATGAAAATCCCTAATGAACTGTTAGTTGTATTGTTTGTATTCTTAGTAAATGACAAAAAACAGGGGCCAATCAAATTTCAGCTGTGGACAGTCCTCCCTGGCCACGCCCCTGCATCCGTCCCTATACCTCATTACACTGGTTTTGGGCAAAAAGACTAGTTTTATATTTAAATAAACTAATTGCATTGACTAGTCCAAAGGATTGACTGAGTGTAAGAGGAGAGCTTGAACTGTATATAATACAATTGCATCTAATTCTATAGGTTTGGTGCAATTTTTCAATTTCTGCAGAGATTGATGACACGGGACTAACCCCTGTGCAGAACTCTCATGGGAATGGGGTCAAACGTATTTCGAACGTGCACTGTCCGTAGACCTGGTTCATTTGCACATCTCCTGTATGAGAGCGACTGAAAGAGCCGGAGCTGCAATTGGACTGACCCTGTCGCCCTCAGGTGTGAGGAGGGGTGGAGAGTGTGGCTGTTGGCAAACAACAGACGCTGATTGAAGTCAAGGTGCAAGGCTTTCTTTCTGTCCCCCTCCTTCCCTCTGCCTATAATCTTCCTGCTCCTCACTCTGCACCTCTTTCACCGGGTCTTATCAAATCAAAGCTACAGATGAGTTTGCATCGTAGTGAAGAAACTAAGTGCAATTTAAGTCAAAATGAGTGCCGAGTTTTGACAAATGCATGGAATTAAAAAGAGTTATGTTGCATGGATTTTTAGTCACTTATTTAAAGTGACCATCATGACTACAACAATGTTAACGAAGTAAGAAATGCAGCATCAACACTGGACAAAAAAAAAAGGTCACTATATGATGTGAATCATATGATGTGCATCACGTGCTGACCTTCGCAGTCCTGCATTCTTAGCCAAGGTGAACACGGATGGAAGGTTTTGTAACAGGGTAAGACATTTTGGAGGTATTGTGATAACAGTGCGCTGGCAGGTAAATAGCATGTTACAAAGTGTGAGATGGGCCTAATCAAGTATTTGTCTCTACGACATCGGCTTTGAGACATGTCATGTGTGTTGAGCTGTAGCTTAAGAGTGCAGATGGAAAGAATAAGAACAATTCAAAGAAATTGGAAGGAAGAGGAAGAGATTGTGAAGCTTCTTGTGGTCATGGAAAATAGAGTGAGGCAGAGTTTTTTTAAGCAATAAGCACATAAGCTATATATGAAGATGGGCAGCATGTCTCCACTTTGTCTTGTTATGCAAACATTAAGCTAAACTATCCCGGGCATGAGTGCAGCACGATATCAGGGTCATGCCGATACACACTGTCGACCAATCGTGAGTCAGTTTCAGCTGTCAGTCAAGAACTTCTGTGCAATTTTATAGCATCCAATAACTCATTAAAACCAAACATACCGGTGCAATGAACACCTTAACATGCATCAGTGTGATAACAACTACAGAGAATGTCAGAAACCATTTTCGAGAAAATAATTCCAATGTACACTACCGTTCAAAAGTTTGGGGTCACTTAGAAATGTCCTTATTTTTCAAAGAAAAGCACTGTTTTTTTCAATGAAGATAACATTAAATTAATCAGAAATACACTCTATACATTGTTAATGTGGTAAATGACTATTCTAGGTGGAAACGTCTGGTTTTTAATGAAATATCTACATAGGTGTATAGAGGCCCATTTCCAGCAACTATCACTCCAGTGTTCTAATGGTACATTGTGTTTGCTAATCGCCTTAGAAGACTAATGGATGATTAGAAAACCCTTGAAAACCCTTGTGCAATTATGTTAGCACAGCTGAAAACTGTTTTGCTGGTGAGAGAAGCTATAAAACTGGCCTTCCTTTGAGCTAGTTGAGTATCTGGAGCATCACATTTGTGGGTTCGATTATACTCTCAAAATGGCCAGAAAAGAGAACTTTCATGTGAAACTCGCCAGTCTATTCTTGTTCTTAGAAATGAAGGCTATTCCATGCCAGAAATTGCGAAGAAACTGAAAATGTCCTACAACGGTGTATACTACTCCTTCAGAGAACAGCACAAACGGGCTCTAACCAGAGTAGAAAGAGAAGTGGGGACCCGGTGCACAATAGAAGAACAAGTATATTAGAGTCTCTAGTTTGAGAAATAGACGCCTCACAGGTCCTCAACTGGCAGCTTCTTTAAATGGTACCCGCAAAACGCCAGTGTCAACGTCTACAGTGAAGAGGCGACTCTGGGATGCTGGCCTTCTAGGCAGAGTGGCAAAAGAAAAGCCATATCTGAGACTGGCCAATAAAAAAAAAAGATTGATATGGGCAAAAGAACACAGACATTGGACAGAGGAAGATTGGAAAAAAGTGTTATGGACAGACAAATCAAAGTTTGAGGTGTTTGGATCACACAGAAGAACATTTGTGAGACGCAGAACAGGTGAAAAGATGCTGGAAGAGTGCCTGACGCCATCTGTCAAGCATGGTGGAGGTAATGTGATGGTCTGGGGCTGCTTTGGTGCTGGTAAAGTGGGAGATTTGTACAAGGTAAAAGGGATTTTAAATAAGGAAGGCTATCACTCCATTTTGCAACGCCATGCCATACCCTGTGGACAGCGCTTGATTGGAGCCAATTTCCTCCTACAACAGGACAATGACCCAAAACACACCTCCAAATTATGCAAGAACTATTTAGGGAAGAAGCAGGCAGCTGGTATGCTGTCTGTAATGGAGTGGCAGCGCAGTCACCAGATCTCAACCCCATTGAGCTGTTGTGGAGCAGCTTGACCGTATGGTATGCAAGAAGTGCCCATCAAGCCAATCCAACTTGTGGGAGGTGCTTCAGGAAGCGTGGGGTGACATTTCTACAGATTACCTCAACAAATTAACAGCTAGAATGCCAAAGGTCTACAATGCTGTAATTGCTGCAAATGGAGCACTCTTTGACGAAAGCAAAGTTTGAAGAACAAAATTAATATTTCAAATAAAAATCATTATTTCTAACCTTGTCAATGTCTTGACTATATGTTCTATTCATTTTGCAACTCATTTGATGAATACAAGTGTGAGTTTTCATGGAAAACACGAAATTGAATGGGTGACCCCAAACTTTTGAACGGTAGTGTATGTCATAAAGGCATTCACACTGTAGGATTTTGGTCATACATATTTTACATTGAAAGAATTATGACGCAACCTGCTTCTGTCATCCAGGCTCTAAATCCGCTGCCAGTGAACCTTACTTTTACTCCGACAGGATCACACGAGGACCACGTGACAGACAACCAAAGACTAATAAAGGAGCTTTTTCACAGTGTTATCTTCTACAATTGTCATGACTCTAACTCTGAGGAATAACTTGTTGTAAGAATGTTGCAGAGAGGAGCAGCAAAGAGATGCACTGTATTTCAGCCCCTCGTACAGCAGCACCATTTTCCAGTATCTGTCACCTGCCACTCAGATCACAGCCTACCACAAAAAAAGTATAAAACAAATAGCTCAGCTCTCACTTTTCCTATATCTCATTTTGACCCACTCTCCTTTTTTTCAGTTTTATTGTTCCCTTTATTCCTGTGTCAGCATCCGCATTTCCCTTCTCAGCTTCCCTTTTTTGTCACGTTGAACTGCAGCTCTGATGGGAGTGAAATAATCAGGCTGCCAAGTTGGCTGGACATAGACAGCATGGGGCGCTTTGATCTGGACTTCTTTTATAGGCATGCACACGCATATGGTCACACACACACACACACGCACACATACTGTGCACATGGCACAAGCTGAGGACGAGCTCAGATGAAACAGTTTGTGGGTTAGAGATTAGTGTTTGTGTTATGGCTGTTGACAGCCACTCAGATGAGAGGGCTGCAGAGAACTAGGATGTTTTCCAGTTGGGTCACAGAATGATTATTTTGTGCTCATACTACTTTACCACTCAGTTTAGTGGCAGTGCTCTACAAACCGCCCTTTATGCTTTCACTGCAATACTTTACACATTGTACACATTGTTACAGATGTAAAGGCCACTGGGATCTAGACATATAATCGACTTTATGCATGAGCATGTGAAGCAGCGGTCGGCTGAAGGTTAGACCAGGGAGCTGAGGGTTGTGTGCATGGCGCCCAGCGCATGCACGTGTGACTATGGAGCTGAGCGTGTGTGTGTGTGTGTGTGTGCGTGCGTGCGTGCGTGTGTGCGTGCGTGTGATTCAGCAATATAGCGAATCCCAGGAGCTGATGTATATAGGGGATAACCTTAGTCAACTTGCCTGTTTAAATAAAGGGTTCAAGGTATCAAAATTCACCTCTTTGCAAATTCAACACTGTTGTGAGGGTTAGCATCGGACGCAGGAAGTCCATAACTAAAATGAAAATCCAGATAATTCTGAGTCAACTCAGGTAATATGGTTCTTGTTTGCCTCTGATGTAACCCGGTTGTTGTTGCTGTGTATGTGTTTAGTCATGAGTGAACCCAGCATCTGTGCAGATGGTGCATTCAATTGTTTTCAGGTGCTCAGTGTTCCAGGTGTTCTTAACCTACACAATGGGGAATTCCCTTGGACTGCATGGCCTAATTTTGAGCACTGCCTCAGTTTTAAAGAGTTGTGGTGGGTAATACATTTTCTAACTATTGAATGCTTTTATATGGGCAGCATTTAATGCCTTTTTATGCAAGCTTGTCTTTCATCTTTTCCATCTTTCAGGGATCATCACACACTGTTGTTTCTCCAGCCCTTTGAGATCCATCATCCTTTTATTCCTTGACATTCCAAAGTCACAAACACTGACATATGCAGAAATAAAACATTGTTTCATTAAAACCTACTGAAAAACAACTCTCAATTAGATTCTGATAGATTCATATAAAAATGCTTTTACTGTTTCCAATAAACATCCCTGGAATGCCTGGTGTGGATACCGGTTAACCTATGATTCCTAGCCAAATAGATTTACCAATAGCCAGCCATCGCAGAGAGCCATTCAAATGACAAATGTCCAGTGTTGGGTATTTGATGTATCGAGGCCAGCATCAGACCATCAGGCCCTTTCCGCAGCACTGTCTCCCCAGTGGCCTGCTAGGGTCGTTTAGTATTTATTTGCCTGACCTGGCTCCTTTATGACTCTGCTCTGCTTAATGGGCCAAAAGAGATCCACAGCTCAGTTTCCTTCCGCCTCAAAAGATGGCTCATGATATGATTCTGCTCAGATACTGTAAATCTCAGACTGAGGATTTCACAACCAAGGCTTGTCAAATCAACCAGAGTAATTTAACCTTTTGGTGCACCCACATACTTTATGTGTTTGCGCTTATGTACCCTGATCAGAGGGCGTCTCAGAACAGTGTAGATGAGTATGGATTAAACTTGAATGATATGACATTGACCCTGCCTTTACAATCATATCACTTTCTATGGAAGGACAACTTGCACTCTAATCATAATCCCCTGGCCTTTGGATATGACTTCTCGCTGCATAGCACCCAGTTACAGCCTCAGCAGGGGCGTGTGGGTGTGCACAGCCTTAAGAAAGCGCCATCACTACAATTCAATGGCCCCACACACTAAAGCCCATGTGAAGTTGTAATTTTAGAGAGGACAGCTTGATAAACTGTTGAGGGAATTAGAAAAATGTACAGGGTTTTCGTCTAACTGATACCACATCCTTCCAAAAAGGTTAATCATCAGTAATTTCTGCGTAATCTTGCTTTCAAACAAATGGGGAGAGGTGATAACTCCTTGGCGGAGGTATTGAGCAGAGTTTCTTTATTGTTTACTGCAAACTGTAAATTAACAGTTTTAATGAAAGTGAGACTTAAAGCAGCAGCCATATTTAACATAATCATATATAACATGTTAGTTCCACCCATATTTCAATAAACATTTTTAAGAAAAACAGCTTGGTGCACACACACACACACACACACACACACACACACACACACACACACACACACACACACACACACACTGCATCGTCCTGACTCTCAGAGAAAGTGTTGCCGTCAGACCTCTATGATGCATTTATCTCTGGCTCTCTACTCATGACTGATGTTTTTCCATCAGCGTGGTGCAGGGAGACAGGGGGGGATTTTAAATCTTCAGTGCTGGCTTGCATGGCCAACATCTTGGCCATGCCCCCCATATCTCTGTTGCTATCCTCCGATCACGTCTCATCCAACCCATCACTCTCATGACCATCTTCTGTGCTATCTCTCTATCCACCCTGTTGCAGCTATCACTCTCTCCTCCTCCCTCCCTCCCATCCTGCCTAAACATTACCTGCTCAGTGCCTTGATGATCCCCTAAGTCTTTTTCTCTAAATGGCTGCCTAGTCCAGTACTGTCCCCCCTGAAAGATATAGCATTACTGAATGAAACGTGGTAAACGCCGCCGCTTGGGAAAATGATTGCCACATCGCATCACTCTCACCCTTCATCTCCTCACCATGTGTTCAGGCCAACGATTGTCTTTATTGAGGGATTGAAGGTGAAGAATGATATTCTCTATTACTATTTATCTGCCACTGGGGCTGGCCGAGTGTCAAGCGCAATACAGAGCTGTCACTTTTGATCAACATGATAGAGATGGTTCAGGGCTCTTTTTTTTATCTTGTGCGGGCTCCTTCTTCAAATGGTGCTTTATGGAAAGGCATTTCAATTTGTGTGTGTGTGTGTGTGTGTGTGTGTGTGTGTGTGTGTGTGTGTGTGTGTGTGTGTGTGTGGTGTGTGTGTGTGTGTGGAGGGAGGGCACTTCAATCAAACGCAAAGAACATTCATTGTGATGAATGCAGTCCTCTGATGAGTCACTTTAAAGAATGCACTTTGTGAACAGTAAGCCTTTTCTCTTGATGACACATCCTGCCCACATGAAGATGTTTGAGTTCATTCAATAGCTGCATCAGCTACTGCAGTAAGAGGGTGCTCACTAAAAATGTCTATAAACGAGGGATGTCACCCATTTAACCCAGTAGGACCGGATGCAACATATGTAGAGTGCTGGGTTTGTGTGGTTCTTCCCTCGAAAACCCTGTTCAAATACATTGTGATTCGCTAAAAATACTTGCGGGAAAGGCAAATGGATTATGGGAAATGTAGTTTAGAATACAATAGAAAATACTTTCTGTCTGGCAAGGCAGAAATTTGTCTTTGCTTACATGTGCAAAAGGTGCTATAAAAGAAGAGAAAGAAGAAAGAAAACATTTACCCTATAGACACTTACATTAACCTCAACTATCGAAATCAATTGATAAAAAGTCGGCATCACAAGGAGTGACTGTCTTTTACTGATTAAGATATTTTTTGGCAATAGCAACAAATGCTTTCCTGTAGATGTTTTTTCTCTGCACTGGGGACTTGAGCGTTGTACTGGTTTGCAGTTTGTTTGTTTGTCATTCTTAGCCTGAAAAAGTTCTTAAAGTAGCGTTTCAGACAAAAGCTGAGGATCCAAGCGACAGAAGCGATAACAGTGTTTCATTGACAAAAACAACGATGACAACGGCATTGGCGATTCAGACCCACACAATGTGGCTGCTGACCTGCTGACCAAGGCTCAGTCAGTAAGAGTCATGTATGAGGAGGAGGAGGAGGGGAAAACAGGGGGGGGTCTCAGTTATTTCTTTTGATTTTTTTGTTTTAAGTTTACGAAGTTTGAGGAAATTGCAATGTATTACAATGAAGGCCAAATGTCCATGCCATAAAATGCTTTTATTTTGTGTCTCTCTCTGCTTCAGAGGCTGAGAAATAAAGTTTTTTTTGTAAATGTTCGCAATTCGGTCAGCTCTTCAGAAAACCCTTAGATTTTAGGGGATTGATTTTGATTTTGCTTAGGTTTTACAAGGTGTTTTTCTTCGGTGCCTTAGGTCTCAATGGGTTCATAGTTGCATAAGCTATTCCACGTTTTGCTAATGACTTATCAGCAAATAGATCCTTAGGAGGGTTCTTACTAAAACTTTCTAAAAATTAGAAAAGTCACCCATTCAAGTCAAAGTCAACTCAACAAAGTACAAACATTGTTTCCTCCGGGACAGTGTGCCCACCAGTGTCCTTTCAACAGTCCCACTTTCATTATTTGACAAGATAAACATATGCATGTATGTCTAACAGGAGCCGCTCAGAATGTACAAGACAAAAAGAATATAGTAAAAAAAAAAATGTTGAGTAAAACTTTTCATTTGTCTTCTGCTCAGTGAATTCTCACCAATCAATAACTTTCCGGGTCGAAACAGAGTTGAAAATTAAACACCTTTTGTCAACGCTGCATTGCAACACTTTCAGTTAAATGGAGAATGAGAGGAGCTTATATACCTGCTCAGCTCGTGTCTGCTTTCAATTTCTATGCTAATTTATCTGCTATTGAAGAAAATACCCAAGTATTGTTTGAAGTGAGCTTGGGTCTTTTTAGTGAAGTAATGAGGCTCCAGTCAGCGGTCACTATGGGAACGAGCCCGCATATTTCAACAGGTAACATCGGCTCATCGATGACGAGAGGAAAATATCTGAAAGACTTGAGGATTGATTAAACATCAAGATGTGTGTCAGATCAATGAGATAAGTATTTTCACTATGTATCCCCTCAGGTTCGAGCTATTTAGTCATTTCCACTGGTGTCCTATTCGTCTAAAACCCAGTCATTAGTAATTTACTCTGCTGCCAGATTTCACATTGATTCTGTGCACTCCATAAAATTAGCTGTGCTTGTGCATCTACCCGAAAACGGCCATTTCCTGTGTTATTGACACACTATTGATTGTCTCATGTGTTCATGCACTCCCTTTATTTCAAGAGGACATGTCTTTGAAAATCAAGATCTCTGCATTAGTTCTATTATGTACTTTCTCTGAAACGTTGCACATATTCACATACGCAAGACTGATGGACAACATTTCCCCCCGCATTGTTATTGAGCAGCGATGTCACAAACAGTAATTTTGCTCTGAGATATTAACTAGCACTTTATCCAGCATGTTCTGTTTAAAACACGCCATCATCAGAGCCAAATGATGTATCACTGTAAATCAATGCCTCATCAGCACAAATAGATATGGGGAATAGTTCATGCATTAAGCAGGAAGTCTGTAATTTCTCTTCCCTTCTTTCCTTCTTTCCTTCTTTCTTTCTTTCTACATAAAGATCATCGGTAATTGCTTTTGTGCGTACTCCCCTGAACCCTTTATATGGAGACTTGCACTCTATTGCAACAGCATCAGAGCTCATCTGTGCGCGCAGGCTGACTTGAATAAGTGCATTCAGGTGGATACCTAAGCTGTACATTGTTCCAATTTCCCACCACTGTAGTCGAACATTTCGTTCACCCAGCCATTAAACTGTGCAATTGGAAATTATCTCAGTCTAAGCTGTCACAATTTATTTCTGTCCCGCAGCGATGGCACCTAATGCAATGATAATTAGATGAGAGAAAATAAGTTTACTTCCAAAACAAAGCTTACCTGATGCTCAGTATTGTATCTTCTTGTTCACCACTACTGTCGATGTCCCCCTCAGACTGCACTGGCTTAGCGTCTAGTAAAATAAAAATAAATAAATAATAACATAATACATAATTTCCACACATAAGTGGTGCATTGCATCTTGGAGTAATATGTAAAAGTAGAAATGTCTTTCGTTTTGCAGCGACGCTTTGATTGCGGGGTAATGAGTGCGAGCTCTTGAGAGGACAATGGCTCCTGGTGCTGCTGAGTGTCGGTTCTTCCACAACTGACTCTGCCCCCCTCGTCCAGACCCACAGCTCAGCAAGACATGAAAGCAAAGTGATGGAAAAATAAAACAAAACAGAAAAGAAAAAAAAATTAAAACAGCACCAACAAAGTTTCTCTACAACCCTGACACTGTTTACGACACATCATTGTTTGGCCCTGTGACAAGAAATTGTTTTTGTCCAGGCGCTGAAGACTTTTGATCATTTTGAAAAGATAAGTGTTAGAGGTGTTTGTAGCACATGAAGACATGTCCAATGTTCGAGTGGAAGAAGACCCACATGGGACAACCACCCACTCTTCTTCTTCTCTTTCTGAATTGCTGCACATAAACACGCTGAAGGTGCTGTTCCAAATGAGGCCCCATGTTACACTCTATTCACAAGGATGCTTTTTTTTTCCTATTAAGAAACATCTGTGGAAACAAAGTAATTCTAAACAGCGTTTCTCTTTCTGCGATGAAGTACAGTTAATTCCCCTTCAGCTGCACCCTGGAAACATCCATATAAGATGAGCTGCAGAAATGTCCCCATTTGAGCTGTATTCAGAAATCTCTTTGTTCCTCTCCATTGGGTTTCAGCCTAACCCAGCATTACTATAAATAGAAGATCTGATGGCAGAAAGTACTATTCTACGTGCATGTGTGTGTGTGTGTGTGTGTGTGTGTGTGTGTGTGTGTGTGTGTGTGTGTGTGTGTGTGTGTGTGTGTGTGTGTGGGCACACGATATACTAAATTTCCAGCCTGTGTTTTGATCATTAAATTCTAATGATGAACCCAACAGATCAAAAGAAAAGAAGTCCTATATAAGCTGGGTTAAAAACTGCAACAAAATAAGGGGAAAAAAATGCAATTGTTGGGTTTGGTGTTGTTTAGTACTGAAAAAATGTAGTTACTTGATTTTGAATGCATTCAGTTAGTTTAATTCATTAATTTTATTTGTAAATGCCTGCGAACAATTAAACATTTATTTTACCATTCAAATTTAATTTGACCAGAGTTATCATCAGATTTTGTCGGCAGGCAACAGCAAGTTATTTTAGTGTTGTTGTCATTCAATCAAATAAAAATATGAAATATTTGCTTGTTCCACCTTCTCAAATAGAAGATTATTATGTGTCCTCCACATTAAATATCTAAATGAGCTGTTTGTCCTTGACACAACTGTTCAATGATCTGACACTTTATGGTTTCAGTTACAATTACAACTTTGTTAGGGTCAGGGGCTGTCATCGTCATGGTTACAATAATTAACTGGTGGTTTAGATAATGTAATGATCATCATTTTTTTTTTTTTAATTAGCAATATTGAAAATCACTCAGAATGTTAAAGAAAGTGAAACGGAGTTCTTTGATCTGCCCATTATCAAGATCGGTACAAACATTTATTTGGTTCTTCCCTGACCAATACCAGATCCTTCCACCAGGTTTCATGGTAATCCGTCCAGTAGTTTTAGTCCTGCCAACAAACACACAAACAAACCAATGGAGACTAGGACGTGTAACCTCCTTGGCAGAAGTAATAAAACAGCATTGACTGTTGGTAGAAAAAAGCTGGGACAGCGAAACAGCGTTTGAATTTCCTCTGCCACTTAAATATAATAATGTTTTGAGACACTGCTGAATTATTGAGCATTATGCTTTTTTTTCAACACAGAAATAGTAAAACACTTATCCAGATTAATTATCTTTCATCAGTTAATAAAAAAAACTGTAAATATATGCAGTCGTAAATAATCAGTGCTATGCTGTGATATATCACAACCTTTCACATTGGCTCCATGTTTGTACTTAGCAATGTCCCCACCTTTTATTCTGTGAGTTGTAAAAAACTTTTCTGGAAGGGCTGTTTGTGAGAGCGTAATTGCCTGAGCCAGTTGCTGTGGACAATCTCTCGACTTTCTCTGGCCCAGCCCGCTAGTAAAAACTAGAGTGAGCCTGTGTGAGGATTCCCCAGGAGATTATCCGGGAGATTCACTGCAAGTGAGTGAGTGTGTTGATGACGTTTCTGACAAAAGAAATTCAAATACCTCAGGATGGAAAAGAGGTGTCATATATGAAGAAGACACCAAGGAAGATGTCCCCCTAGAAAGATAAGACGTGAGAGCATTCAGTGATTAGGGCAGACGAGCTGTAAACCAAAAAACACGTGATCCCTGCAGAAGTGCCCTGTCTCTACATGCTGCCCCATCAACACCAAGTTCTGTGTTCGACCACAGAATCTCCTGCTGCAGTCGTTATATGTAAAAGGCAAACTCAAGAACAAAGTCCGGACCCCATTGTGCAGACTTTTTCCCGAGTGAAAACGGCTTTTGTGTCAATTAACTGGCTCAAAAAAAGCCATCGTAAGGGCCCAAACTGAGACGATGCTACTGTATCTGTATATGTACAGTATATGTTTAATCCCTGTGGATTGTATAGTGTGATGGTTGTATTTTCATATGTTTGTTCTGTGCTTTGTTTTTTTGGACCTATGAGTCTGAAATAAATGTAAATGAACGCCATGGATACCAGTGACAAAAATGAACTGTCCAGATTTCAATTCAAAGCAGTAGCTGGTCGTACTGTAACAGATCACTGTAAATATTTGTTTATCACTGTGTGGATAAAAACTGAGGTTAAAATTAGCCTGTATTGTAATGATCTCCATGGGGACCGGAGATCATCCACGTACTCTGCATGCTAATGAAGATATGCAGTAGGTGTTTGTATCTCCCTGTTCCTCACTGTCTGGTTACTGTTGCCACTCCATGGTTTCATTATGTGCTCTCCTGGCTTGGCTTGGATGTGAGGATGGTAAGGTTCACTAATCTAATGACACAGGGGTGCACGCCCCTGACTGCTGTGCCAATAGAAGTCATGTAGTCACATAGATCAAGATAAGGAGGCTCTGATTGTGGACCATGGACGTGTCCCTGTAGCTATGTGTGTATGTGCGAGTGTGAGGCAGTGGATGTGTTTTTTGTGTGTGCGTGGGTTTGTGCATATTTTATTGATTGTGCTCTGATCTTTGTGCAGAGAAAGAGGTATTAAGGCTACTGTTAAATCATTATGCCGCTGTAATTACTTTGTAAGAGCATTGGGCTGCTACCTCATTTATTCAGGGAGCTTATAGATTGGGGCAATTCACTTTTTTTCATTTAAGCTTGGGCAGTAAAATCGTAATAGACTGTTTTTACGTTTGGCTTTTCCACACAAGCAGTAACATGAAATAGTTTATTAAATAGCCTTGGTAATGTTGTTGTCCATTAGTTACTTACCTTGAATATATTATCCTTATAATGGTTTTGCATATTGTTTTTTTATAGCTACCGGTTCTAAACCTGCCTGTTTGGAATGGGCTGTTCTCTTGTCCTGTGTTAAAGCTCTTGAGCTACTTCAGAATGATTATTTTTCATTAGTGAGTCCTCCCCAAACAGTTCTACAATATACTGTCACTTTTTACTGTTTGTCGCTGGACTTTGATTGCAGAGCTTTTTACAAACAGTCTATGATGCAGAGTGAAGTTAGAAAACTGTGTGTTCATCCCACCTGGTTTATCTTTATATTTAATGTTTTTCATGAAATTAAACTGAATTTGCTTCATGTGTGTGGTTTATATATAAGTTTGACTTACTTGGTGTTATTTTTTTCATAATTTGCATGGTGGCTATTTCAGAGGTCTGTTAAGCTACCGACAAAATCTTCGGACCCAAGTTCACAACTTTTCAAAATAAAAGCTCTGTAATTCAGCTCAATATGAAGCATACAGCAACAAAACGTTTTGCCAAACAGGAAGTCATTCTGTGAATTGTGTTGCCATTAGGGAGATCAGCACTCGAGAACACCTGTGTCAGTCCAATATGGTGAAATAATAAAAAAACAAATCACCAAAATGATCCAACAGTTAGTTTTGACCTACTGTTTGAACCTCTTATCAGTGACTGCTGTCATTCATCCGAGGAAGTAGAATATGTTTTCAACTCGGCCCACAGAATGGTTATGTAGATACTAAAACAAAGTGTCACTCCGGTGCTGCTTCAAGCAAATACCTCAACTCACAGATCACTGAATCAGCTGACCCTTGTCCACACTGCATCAACATCCACATTCAATTACAGCTCTTGGCGACATAACAAAAACCCGTCTCACCAGATGATAATGGCCAAAACCAGTGTCTTTGAAAGGCCAAGATAAGACCTGAATAGAGATTAGAGGTGGGCAAGGTTAATGTGAAGAGCCAGGATCTACTTGTGCTGGGAAATAGGATAATTGAGCTCCTATATGAACTAGTGATGAAGCAAAATCGTCAAAAAAAGATGAGCTCTCCACTCCGTGGAAAATAAAAAAAAAAAAATAGATTTTGGGACTCACCTTCAAGCCTGACCAACCCCTCACAGCCCCCCTTCTCTCCCACTCGCTGTCTCAAGGTCAGGGTTGTAAAGGCACCTCCAAGGGCATGAAGGGGGAGATGCAGCCAGACAAAGTATGGATGATTTGCTATTTAAAATTTTACGATGCAATCTTCAAAGCCTTGCGCAGGACTTGCAACAGCGGTGCAAGTGGAGCCATCCTTAATTGAGAAGAGATTCATCCACTCTGACATTCACAGTGATCGTACAGATTAAAGATTAATGATAAAGTAATGCCTCTATCTGATTAATCAAATGATAGGACATTAAATTTGGATGCTTCCTAGTTTTGGTTTTGATGACATAATTACTCCCCCTCGCCCAGTGGAGCGCATCAAGGATACAGCAGCCACTTTTTGCCATTTTAAAAGTGTCAATAAATGAAAATAAACAACAAGGACGGAGCTGCAGCTCAGACAGAGGTCACACTGCGTTTTGATTCATTCCAAGCACTTGGCGTTTTGTGGCTAAGGATTTTTTTTAAATAAAACAAAACAATTACAGCAAAGATGACGATCACCAAGATTGTCACGACAAGGAAAAAAACATTATGCTTGTGTATATATTTATAGCTCATATATAATACAAATTGTCAAGATCCTATCAATTACAAGGAGTGTCTGTATTCACTGCTATAAAGATTTTGGACTGTGAGAAACACAACGTCCTCTGTCAAGATGACACGTTAAGCACCAAGTCCATAATTCAGCGGCTCTTTAACAGCAGTTACATATTTATGTTCCCCAGCAGGTCAATGTAAGAAGCCACCTAATACATCATGTTGCCACAGCCCTTGCTCCACCAGATTACAGGAAAGTTACAGGAAACTCGTCTATTTGGTTATATAAAAGTTAAGTGCTGTAGTTTTTCATAAATGCAACAAAACTTGTCCCTGATGCAACAACTGCGGTAAAAACGGAACACATGCGCTAACCTATGAGGTAGAGACTTTGCTTGCAGAGGAGGTCCAGAGATCTATACCGAAAGTGTCAGGTGTTCTGCAGGTGTTGCTAAGTTAGTTCGGCAGGTATGTATTTTAGTTGCCTGCTGGTGACATTATCAACACTTGCAGCAGCAGACGTGGCTGCGACTCACACAGCTCACGGAGGCAGTTAAGATGAGCTATTTTAAATTCTGTTCCGTTCCAGCAAATTGTGTCAGAAACTGGAGTCATGACTCAGTCGTATCTGAACACACGGCTATGACACATGTTTTTTTTTATATATGACTACAGAACTTGCCAGATAATTGCCTTGCTGTAAATGATCTTCATTTCATCTATATGTCTTCAATTCATCGCTAGTTGCCAGTGCATACAAGTCCCAAAATAACACAGGCCCATGTCTGAAATACTTGAATGACAACAAAGATAAAAAAAGCTTCATGTTTCTATTAGCTAACACTATTTCCTACTAAACATTGTATATGTGGATGAAAGTGAAGCCAAAGCTCCAAATGAAGTCATAGCACATTATGGGAGAGTTTGTATCCGGGATGTTTTTCATTCATTTGTGGATAGTGGGAGGGTTTTGACTATGTTTATATATATATAGTCTATGTTTGCTACCTTATTGTTCACGTGTACTATTTCGCAATTAACCAACATTCTTGGAAAGTGAGTTTGTGAAAAGGCTCAAAACCTATTTGCAATACATCCCATTGTTGTGTTGCAGTTTCACAGTGTTTATTTATTTATTAAACATCTGAATCAGAGCTGCCTGGTAAGTGTTTGCTGGGGGAGTCTTTTATTGCGACCAAATATTGTGTGTAATACAATGCACCCTTAATGGAGTCCACTGTCATGCGCCATGCCAGCTAAATGGATTACTCTCCACTTGTCTCGCCCACCAACACTCTCATCCCTCGCAACAAGCCGCTGACTCAGGATCGCTCCAGACTTAAACTTTCTGCAGAGACCTCAATAACTGCAATTTATGATGTGCAGTTAAGAAATGGGGCAGTTTATTATTATTTATTTATTTTTTCACCCGTCTGTCCTCTGCGTCATTTCTCCTAGCACGTGTCTCCTTGAGTCCCTACGCTGTTGTCACACTGGCTCTGTCATACTACCCACCCCACCCTACCGCACTGCACACGGATGTATACACGTTTTTTTGGCACCGCTCTCTCCACTCCCACCCCCAACTCTCCGGCTTGGGTACTCCTTCTCAGTCTTTCTCTCTGGCTGTGTGATTAGTCAGTTTGAGAGCAGGTCTGCAGCTCTCTGATAGCATCCGTCTTCCCCACGTGTGCCCGCCTGGAACAAATTAACTTTGGAGTTAAAAAGCTGGAACTGTGAGTGCTGCAGTCATGCAGTGTGTGTGTGCGTGTGTCTGTGTCTGTGTGTGTGTGTGCGTGTGTGTGTGTCTGTGTGTGTGTGTTTTTGCAGGTGTGCATTTCTGTGTGCAGGTGTAATTGAGTAGTGCAGGCCTTTGTTTCTGTGTGTCAGAGCATATACGTGAGCAGTCACTTCTATTTTTCTGAGCTAAATAGGACCAATAGATGGAGCTTGTCTTTCATGCAGACGGGTTCATGCTGAATACAGTTGAGATATTTGCTGCCACATCAGGTGTATGAAACAACATTGCATCTCTCAATATGAGACAATCTCACATTCTCTAAACCATATATAAATGTTTGAACACTCTTTTAATTAAAGTTTGAGATGTGCAGTAATAGAAAAAGGTTAATTGTTGCTTAAAAAGGGAACAAAACTGAAAATTAGATATGGATTGAGAAATAAGTCCTTTTGGCTGGTTTTCCCTTGTGAGTTTATAGAGTTTTTTATTTTATGTATAGTTTTAAAGGAAGATTTTTAAATGTAATCATGCATCCATTATATAAACTGGTAATCCTTGGAGGGTTGCAGGGGCCCTGGAGCCAATCCCGGCTGATATTGGACGAGAGGCGGGTACGCACTGGACATGTTGCCACTGTATCACAGGGCCTACATGCAGAGGCAAACAACCATTTACTCTCACAGTAACACCTACGGCCAATTTACAATTTTAGAGTCTGCATTTAACGTAACCCACATTTGCATGTCCTGACTGTGGGAGGGAGCTGGAGCATCTGGAGAAAACCAAGACACAGAAAGGCCCCAAGTTAAGTTGAGCTCAGCATCTCAGCTGAAGGTTCTGCTCAGTGGGGCAACGTTCTGCTTCATCAGACACTACCTTCCTAATGGAGAGAGGGGAAATGACATCAAAATGCAGCTGCACCCTAGCACCAACATCAGCATGAGCAACAGACATTCTCTCTCTCTCTCTCTCTCTCTCTCTCTCTCTCTCTCTCTCTCTCTCTCTCTCCCTCTGTTACTTCCACCTTCAGGGACCTGTGGGAACGGGTCTGAACTGCAGCGACTGATGTGACAAGCGGGGAGAACGGGGAGAGCGGGAACTGTGACCCGTCATTCTTTATGCTGTCTGAGGCAATGTTCGTTAAATTGAATCAGAAAACAGTTTTTACCTTTTATCTCTTGGTGGTGCTGCTCCGTCACAGGTTGCCGTCTGCCTGAATCACACATTCAAGCGATCAGAATAGTGAAGATGTAAACGATGCTTGAGGGTAGGTGCTTTGTCCCGGTGGCAGAGCTAATAATAATCTGTACCTGGCTGCAGTCTGCCGAGTGAATTTCAATCCCGGCTGGCTAGAAACCTCTGAGATCTCAGAACAATAACTATGAATACCTTTTTGCAGGGACTTATTGTGTGAAATATGATACTGAGAAAGCTGTTTTGGTTGATAATGTGTTTCTACAAAAGAAAAGAAAAAATCTCCTGGAGACATTTAATAGAAAAGAGGGCCCTCAGCACCTATTCCTCTCATTCTCCCCACTTCTTATACATGCAAAAGGGAAACAAATGGAGAGTCAGAAACTAGATGGAGACTCTGGTTAGGGTAGACATAAAGCTTTCCCTTGAGGAATATCCTAATCACCGTCCAAATCTTAAAACCATATCTCATCAAAGCCATTCACTGGCAAAAGTGTCAAGTTATGCAAAACAGTGTGAAAACACATGGGGGGGAAGTAGTAGCTCAAGTGTTTGATTGTATGAATCAGTGTGTTGAGAGGGTAGGTCGGGTCTGGAGTTCAAGTTTTCTCTCTCTTTACTTTCTCTCCCCTCCGTCTGTTCTTTCTCTTTGGTGCCTGGAGGATAGATCTCTGCTCTCTTGTTCCTTTGTGCGCTCTTTCTTTTCTTTCCAGGCTCTTTTTTCCTTTCATCTTCTCCTGGACCCTCCTCCCTCCGTCTTCCTACACCTTCTTCTCTCCTCCTAACAACTCGGAAATATCGGAAATATCCATCCAACATCGTGTCTTTGTTTGAGGAAGCAGAGCTGGGCAACACCTCAAAGTGTGAAAAACCCTTAGAGGCCCAATCTAAGCAGCAAGAAGGAAGTGATTATTATACTGTATACTATTAGAAAGATGCTCTTTTCATAAAGACAGGAGCATGTGTACAGCTGAGTGACCTTGCTGAGGCCTCATCACACTTTAATTGCAGTTTACATCGGAGTCATTTATACAACGTGCTCACACACAGAAACACACATTGTTTACACTGCTCTATTTGCAGATGTTTCATGTTTATAGGTTAATGTGAAAATCACACAGATTGACAAACTGGGTCTCAACTGCAATGGTGAAATGCACTGTGTTATTATCAGTCAAATATCCAACGAGTTCTTGAGAATATCTTTAACATACATTTATTTAATTAATTGTTTTTTTTTTCATTCTTTCATTATTTCCAATCTCCCCGTGTCTATGTGTGTTTTCACCAGGCTTCAGCCCACAACCAAATTTCGACTGGGATGGCTCCAGCTCAAAGTGATGGGCAGTTTAGATAATTGATTGAATTTATCTAAAATGTGTCAGATTTCTAAAATATACTGAGAATTTTCATTTTCTGTCCAACAAAACTAAAATGAAAGTATGTGGGAAAAGCAGGCAACCCTTTTTTTTATATTTATATTTTCTTTGCATCTTTTCACCTCAAAAATGTTTGATTATGGAAATAGGTCAATTTCATTCTAGCCGTTATTCAACAAATGATTTCTGATGGCAAACACATTGCTGCTTTCACACATCCCAGATATTTGGCTGCTTACCAGTAAACTTACAAGCACGATTCACCTTGTAGCTAGTTTAAATCAGCAGGTTACTTTTTTTCCCCATTATTCAAGGTGAGCTTTTGTTAGACCTGGATCACAGAAGTGATGAACTCAAGCTGCTTAGTACAACATCCATGTAGTTCCTCTTAATGTCACAGTACAAACATTGTGTTTACAACCCAGCTGTTGGCAAACAGCTCACCAGGTGGTGATGAAGCTGAAAGTGTGTGTCTGCGTGCGTGTGTGATGGAGATAGTCTCCCCCGCCCCGGTGTCACTGTCTGCCTATCCCTATGTCAGAAAAGAGAAAGACTCACTCTCACATGAACACACTGAGCAGTGTAGTACAATCAGTAGGAGCAGCAAACACAAGCGGAGAACATCTGCGGAGCAACAGCAGCCAAATCCTGTCCGCTGGGAGACAGTGACCATGGACACACCGGCATATGGACGGGCCAGAGCCTTCCAATGAGGCCAAATAATGATTGATGCTAGCAGTCGCTCGCTACACAACAGTCTGTGCATTCCCAATACACCATAGAGGCTCCGTCGCAGCCAAATGAGCAGATCAAGCATAATTTTATTGTCATTGACGAACAAATTACCCTGCGAGTCTAATTTGTGACCGGGTGCAGATAGTTAGTGAGTGTCTGTTCTGCTGCATTTGTTATTGGGAGGGAAAGGGACAATAGTAAAGATGATGATATGCCTTGTGCGTCATTGGATTGTTTGAGCTGAGAAATGCAATGCCTCCTCTTTTGCTGAGTAAAGAGGATGACGAAAGGCGGTGTAACAGTAGGAACCATCTTCAACTTGCAAGACCCTGTATTAATCCTATCTTGCAGCTCAGACTATGTAGCATCATTGTTCGGTGTAATCCCACATTATTTTCCGCTTCAAGTTTCTTTGACTTTATTGCATAGAATTGTATCATACATGGAGGAGGTTGCTGCAAATTAGATAAAAGAAGAAAAAAATGCTCTTCTTCTTTGTGTCTGGTTATGAGCATTTGCTATAATGTGAGGTGTATTAATAATCACAAAAAAACTAATAATTAACTTCACTTCACAAAAGCCATTTGAAGCAAACCATTATAACCTTATTTTAAAAAAGAATAGCTTCTCAGGTGCCAGGTGCCAAATCTTGCAACACTAGTTCTGCTTCATTCAGATCCCTGCAGCACTTGTATTCAAATAGGAAAATGTGTATTTGTATAGACTTGGCTGCATTCTTGTGCTCTGCCAGCCAAGCGGGGACATCTGCAGGTCAAGCAGATTAGTTCTGCATCTGCTCCGTAATGTTCCGTGTCATTTCTGATGCTGAAATAGGTCGAGGACACAGCGAAGGGAATTCAAGCCGGTGACACGATGCAATTTTAATATCAGTACTCATCTCTGCACCACACCCACCGTGCCTCAGTGCAGTGTTTGCTTTTTTTTTACGCTGCAGGTGCAAACAACATAGACATCTTGAAAATGAAATACTTAAACCTCCGTAATTATTGTCCTGTTTGCCTGATTCAGTTTGAAATGAAGTTACTCTTGAAAAGCTCGCTATTGTGTTTTGGATAAAATGTGATTGTGAAGCACGAAAGAGAACTGTTAAGAATCAACAAACAATTTTAGTAGTTTTAAAATTGATCAATATACAGCAGTAGCCTAATCTATCGACAGCTCATTATATGGCAAATATATTACAACTAACTTGAACTATTTAATAATACGTTCTCTCTCTTTGTTCATTGTTCCTGTTCCTGTTGATGGTGTGAATTTATGTGGAAGTGTATATTCCATATCAAAATAGTAACTTTTTTTCTGCAGGGAGGTTCAGAGAAGGATGATCTGTTTTGATTAATGACAGGAAGACCTCACGTTTACATTGACAATGTGACTTGTACTTTGTTTGCTCTGATGGCCCCCAGACCTTAGAGACACATGTCCTCTTACCCCTCACCCTAACTTATCCCATTTTACAACTGTGTCACCAGTATGTCAGCAGCAGGCGGCTTGAGCATTTGCCACCACCTGTGCACTCACCTTGGTTCCTGAATATAGGCCAACATGTGAACTGTTCACATACTTGATAACACAATATATGTTTCTCTTCTCTCTTCCCCCCCCCCACCAGTGACTCTTTGCAGTACAATGAATACTATATGCCACTTCTCACAGAGAAGTGTGAATCTTTGCTTGTGCAAAGTCTGTATTCTTTCTATATGACTGTGGATCAACTGTGTCCATTGACCGTCCATCTGCCTTCACACTGTGGCCTTGTAAAGACAAGCAATCAGCCCATGATTCACATGGACACTTTGCATACTGCTGCTTTGTGTATCTGCCTTTCTACACTGCACTCGGCAGTCTCGACTATGACGACAATATTTGTGGCTCACTTTCTCACAAGCACTGGAGACAGCCCCGATCGAGGGGGAAATGGGTCTCTTGGCATCTGTTGAGTTTAATTGTAATGTGTTTGTGTCACCGTGTGACCTCCCTGCCATAAAAGCCACAGACTTCTTCCTCAGCCGCAGACGGGATACTTCCTAGACAACACGCTTAAAGATCACATGCTTTCTTTAGCAGCTTGTGCAACCCTGCATCTCACAAACACAGGCTCAATTCTGCACAGCCTCATTTAGTGCACTTGATTTGACAGCATATACATTTGCTTGTATGTGCAATGTAATTAGATGCGCGCGCTTCCTGAGCATGTGTGTAATGAGTGTCTCCTGTGGGAGATGTGATGTGTCAATTAATATTTACAGCTACCTTGATGTCTTGTAAATATTGATATAGCTAGTATGAACTGGGTCACAGTGTGAAATATCCCTGCAGCGATTTGTATTATCTCATGTGATATCCTCAAGCGGGTGTTTGTGATAATATGTTGTGTCTGTGGTGAAGTGTCAAATGTGTCAGTGGTCACTTTTAGCATTTTCTTCGAGCACACTGTGACTTGTTTGTCTTCCTCATCCTGCCGTGGAAACTGCAGCCAACTCTCCATCATTCCATCCATTATCCATATGTCTATCCATCTCTCTCTTCCTTGACTTTCTAGCCTCTCAGCTCTCTCTGTGGATGTACTACCACCAGGACTTGTTGTATCTCACAATTTGTTTGCAGCTCAGTCCGCACCATGTTGCACACTGCATAGAGTGGTGGAAAAAAATACACACTGACTCAGAGAGAAACACAAGGGAGGATGTCAACTACTGAGGATTCATCCACAAAAAAACCCTCAGAAACAGAGATATTTATGTTTACACAAATGAATATTGACGTACTAATGTGTCATGTTATTAGCATTTAGATCAAAGCACCACTGTGCCTAGCATGACAAGTGCTCTGAATGTGCACTCGCTGGCAGCAGGAAAAAAGTGCGGATACTGTGGCATTAACTTATTTAGAAATAGTTATAGTTCTACATGAACTCAATATTAAGTGATCTGGGTGTGGAAAAAGAATAATATGCACTCATTGGCAATTAAAGCAGATGGCACAAATAAGGTGCCAAGAGGAGCTGAATGGCTATTTTCCAAGAATTGTTGTTGTGATTTGCTCGTACTTGGCTGGAGTTAGTTACTGCAGTCCCCATGACTTTAGTGGATTCTATTTTCCAGCCAAATTTGAGGGTTTACCTTTGGAAGAATGAAGAGTTGAGTAGGATGCTGTTAAAAACTAAAACATTGCTAAAAGTAATTTCAGATTTAACCTTGAGTCATGCCCTTGGAAAAGAATGTGTCAAAAAGGTGGCATTTTGCTTCTGGTGTAAAAGGGAACCATGATTCCCTTATATACAAGAATAGAATAGCTGCTTTGGATCTCAAGCATCTTCAAGAGAGGAACACAAGCAGCAAGATTCACAAAATGCGGTTGTATTTGCAGAGAAAATACACAAACTGTTTATCTATGTTACAGCCTGGAATTGAGGGGCATAACAACAGATGACTATAGGTAATGTTTGTGCTCAGTTGGATTATTAGTTAACATCAACATGTTAAATTGAGTCTGGTCTCCAAGACCCTCCAGCGAGTTCTGAGTCTCACCCTTGGCCTCCTCCCATGCAGTTGGGCGTGCCCAGTAAACCTCCAGTGTAAGGTGCTCAGGGGGCATTCTGACAACATGTCCAAACCACCTCAGCTGTCCCCTTTCAACATGAGGAGCAGCGACTCGTCCAAGCTCCTCACTCTGTCTCTCAGACTGAGCCCAGCCACCCATGAGTAAACTTATTTTGGTCACATGTATTTAGTATTAACTATAACAAACTGCCACGGATAGACGGACAGATTTCCGGTCTTGCATCAGTCCAAAGTTGTGGTTGCAACACCATTTTTTTTCCATCTAAAAAATGACTGAATATGATGATGGAAACCCTTCCCTTTGTTTCTAGCTTTTTAGGTCTTCATTTAAAATCACAACAGTATTCACTCATTCCTGAAATAAAACTTATGATGATGGTCATTGAACAAATAAAGGGAAAGTCATAATTCTAAAGTGCATCTCTGTCTTTAATGACTCAAGCAGTAAATAAAGTGACTCTTGGCAGATTTATAGCTACCATGGTAATGTGCTTACAGTTTTATCTTCCTGTGATGTGAGCCACTAGTAATTATTCCACTGCAGCTCTACGTGTTTGACAAAACAGCCAAATCTAAGCATTTGTCTTCTTAGCCCTCATTATCTTGCAGTTTATTGCAGTCACTATGTACATGATTTGACTGCAGTGCTGCTCCCTCCGACAATACTTGTGTTTGCATTTTGCATTGTCTGTCAAACAAGGTTTGAATGCTGTGCGTTCCACTCTGCCGCTCTTGAGGAAGCTGCAACACACCAGAACAAGAATCCTCACGACCAAGAGCTGCCTAATGACGAGTGAAAGGGCCCCAGAGTGTTTGAGCTCATAATCATCGGTCTTTCTATGCTTTTGTCCGTCTGCATTCTGACGCGCTGAAGGCAGTGGAGCCTCTGCCAGACTGAGATTATACCCATGGTAGCTGCTAGCAGTCGTGTAATCATCGGCACCTTATTGTTGCCCCTCTTTAAAGAAAACTGTTCATTGTCACTAAAAGAGCGATAAAACTACAGACAGATAGAAAGCATAGAGACAGAGGATGTTGGAGGCAGCTCTTGCGCACAATTATCCTCAGGTTTGTTATTAAAAAATCCTTCCTAATATCTTTTGTTTTAATTTGTTTTTCCTATTTACACAAAATGACTATTTGCTCACCCTCCACTGCGTGTTCAGCAGCTCCTCCAGACTTCCACCTGCTTTCATCACATGTAGGAAATCAAAAGAAAGACAAATGAAGCTAAAGTATTTGTTGAGATGCTTACAAGCAACTCACTCACGGATATGTTTTTTTTTTTTATTTTCTTTTTTGTGGCTTCTTGTTCGTCTTCGCTGTTGTAAAAGTACAAGCCTGACAGAATGTTCAAAGTGTTCAGGATCAAAGAAGAGCACTCTTCTTTTCTGAGCGATGGGGGTGGGATTGGATCCAGAGGGTTCGCTAGTGTCAGATCGCATCACACCTCTGCTTTCTCTCCTTCCTTCTCCTCGTTCTACCTCTTTTTCACTGTCCTCCTCTACATGTTCTCTCTACTATATCTCACTTCATCACTCTCTCCCTGCCTCGGTTATTTTTGTTGACTTACCCTCTACCTGCATTTAACTCCTTCTGCATTGCTTCGCTTCCCACTCTCTCCTTTGCCTCCATTTTCCTCTGCTGCAATTCTCCGCATCTTGCCTCATCTTATCCATCCATCTCTTCTACCCCCTCACTGTCATTATCCATCCAGTTTCATTATTTATCCACTCCTCTATCTCCCTCCGTCACTCCCTCCCTGCACCTGGGCCTCTATCTCCCCCCTGTCTCTTTTATTTCCCATGGAGGCTCATAAGGCTGATGGCTATTCTAAGTGACTGTAGCAGTTCCAAACGTGGCATGACTTAATTTCAAACTGATGGTAAATGAAAAATCAAAGCCCCTCAAAATATTAAACCACCGGAAAGGAATCTGAGTCCTTGAGGGAGGTATGCTTACACACCGCAGCCAAATATTAAAAAATCTGAGGTTTAAATCACTCGTGCACCTGAATGAGATGGAATGATTGGGTCAGTTGTTACAGGTTGAAAGCAGCGGATGTTCGTATATTTGCAATGTGAATCAACTGTATGATTTATTGTGCACTTCATCATACTGTCGTCGCTGTCTCTCATTAGCGGATACAGCGTGCTGTCAATAAAGCAGAAAGGCATAAACATTATTTCTAAAAGTGGTCATGCTTCCTACTCCCTGTGGTTTCTCCTATTGACAGCAATCACACTATTGGCTCGTGACACAGTGAGGACATATAAATGTCCAGTATGTAAGATTTAGGTGAGAGGGATCTATTGGCATACATTTAATATAAAATATTCCTGGTGGTGTTTTCACTAGTGTGTTTCATCTAAATCGTATGAATTGTTTTATTTACCAAATAATAGTCCATTTATATCTAAATACTTTATATTTACATTGGAAGAGGGTCCTCTCTACAGCGGCTGCCATGTTGTTTTCAGTCATTCAAAGTGGACAAACTAAACATCTTTTGAGTTTGTATGACAACTGAAGGCTCCCACAGGTTATCTCTCATGTTTGGAAGGGGAGAGTGAGGTGATGGGTGTTTGTCTGCAACATGCAACTTCACCACTAGATGTCACTAAATTATACACTCTGAACCTTTAATAAGACCTTTGATGAGGCATTTGAGCAATGTCCCCTCTAATGCACACATATTTCAATACAGTATTTATTTTGTCTGTGTTTTTACCTCCCAACAATCTTAACTCCTGAAAGTGGTTTTGAAACCTCTCCAGAAGAGACCATATAACAAAGTTATATTTTACACCATAATGCTCTATAGTGCTTTCAAGCACTACATACTGTACACTACTTGTGATTTGTTTTCTAATTTTCCCAGCAAGTCAGAACGGATTCATTGGAAAAATTGGTCATTGTACTGTAAACAAATAAGTAACTTAAATCAATATAAAAAGAAGTTGCCTGGTACCCCACACCCCTATTTATACATAGAGTCAAATGTCCAGTAGTGTGAAATGATTTGTGTTCTAATAAATAAGCTGTGTGAGCCTGGGTTAGAATATGTTTTGTTGTTGTTAAAGGTCCAAGCTAAAACTGGCTGTTTGAGTTATAATTCAAAATTTGAACAAATGACAAATGCTTTTTTGTGAGTACAGCATTAGTGTGGATGTAGAAAGTAAAACAGCAATACTGAAATTTGATATTGCTCCTATCTGAGCACTGT
Source organism: Hippoglossus stenolepis (assembly GCF_022539355.2). Lineage (NCBI taxonomy): Eukaryota > Metazoa > Chordata > Actinopteri > Pleuronectiformes > Pleuronectidae > Hippoglossus > Hippoglossus stenolepis. The sequence goes on from NC_061486.1 coordinate 24,207,093, forward strand.
ATATTTCAGTTATGCCTTGAAAACAAATAGCAGTGGTTGTACAGTCTCAATGCAGTGGAGGAGGTGTGGTTTTTAGGCAGCAATGAAGTCACTGCATGTCTTCTTGTTGGATAACAAAAACATTAGTCAGTGACAATAAGAACACATGTAACATGATGACTAGAACAATATATCTGTGTGATAGCACCTTTTAACAAAAGCAAAGCAGAACAAGATCTGTCCCTGTGTTGTTATTCCTTCACGGCTTGACAGTGAAATACAAAAGCCTCATTTGCAAATAATGAACAAGAAACTGAAAGATTAATTTGATCGGAGTTGAATAAGATTATGATGATCGTGTATCCGTACTGAGTAATGTGCTACAATCAAACCATAACTCTAGGGGGGGACGGGGGGGGAGATGGAAGTTTGTTGCTTCCTTTAAATCTGCCAGTAGGATGACACAGAAGATGACACAGTTGTTGGTGTCAGAGTCATTTGAAATTATGCACTGTCTCACTATTATGAGACATGTTATAGCTTTGTCAAATACATGAAATTATGGGTTTAGATGAAAGACTCATGCACACGCACACGCACATGCACATGCCAACACACACACACACACACACACACACACACACACACACACACACACACACACACACACACACACACACACACACACACACACACACTGATCTCCTTAACCTACTGTTAAAATTGGGTTGCCAGTCTGTATCTGACTCTGACATTATGAGAACACCAGGTGCTCTGAGCAATGGTTCTTCCTCTTCAGTGTGTCCCATTGAAGTGTGTGGTTTTGTGCGTGTGTGCGTGTGCATGTGCATGAGTGTGTGTTTGATATGGAGGAGGACCAATGGGGTTATGGAGCCCTCCCCAGAACAGTAGCAACTCTTTGGTGCCGCTGCCTCTCAGAGTGTTGGAACAATACAGGTCAGGCAAATTCAGCAGAGAAAGTAGTTTGTCCTTTGTGTGTGTATGCATACATTGCCATGTGTAAAATGCCTTGTACATGTGTGCATGTTTGCATGTGCACTATGCATGTGTGTCACCAGTTTGCGGTTTGTTTAATGTTTTATCAGTCACTTTGTGTTGGGACTACACCCAGGCTTTCTCTGACTTTCTGTATCTTCTCCCTCTCTCTGCATCGCAGCCACTTTGAAATGCAGAGAGCACGGGCGAGGGCTGTGGCAGAGCCAGGGCTTGATGCTGTCTTTCAGATAGGGGCGAACCTTTAAAGAGCCGGGGAAATAGCTGAACGCTGAAGGCTGGGTAGGGGGGAGGGAGGTGGCGAGCAGTCGGGATCACAACAGAGCAGAGCCAGATCTCGGGAGGGAGCCATGAATAAATGAGGGCAGGCCACTGAACTGGCTGAGGTCCGGCTGTTTAGCTGCGGGGACTGAGGAGTTGAATGGGTGACTGTAGAGTAGCCGGCAGCTCTTAGTCTGACAGGAGGAGGAATGAAAGAATAGTTTAAGAATTTTGAAAAGTGGGGATGAGGTAAATGCCGTCCCTGCCGCCGCTTGGCTCTTTAATATTCATGTGTGAACAGACACATTGATTGTGGCCTTCGTATTCAAATCGCTCTCATCTGACGTGTCCACTGATAATTATGTATCATTTTGGGAGAACACAGATTTAGTTTGTAAACAAGGCAGCCTGCCTTCCTCTCGACTTCCTCTCCCACCCAATGTGATTAGCAGTGTAATGGGGACATAATAGCATGGCGGACACAAATGGTGCTCAAATGTTCCCATCTACGCCACCCCTCCTCCTTCCCACCCCTTTCCAGTCTCCGCTGCTGCTCAGGGAAACACAATCAGAGCATAAGCCACTGAAAAAGTCCCATTATGTACAATTTCATGGACGAGATAAACCCATTCGAAATCAGAATGATCCCCTGAATGTATGCATGCAGCTCCCCCGATGAGCTAATTATGGTTTTCTTTTTTATTTACTACCATGGAACCCAGAAGACATTTCTTTTTTTCTCGTATTGAAACTGGGCCGATTATTAGAGAAAAATGTCAGTGTGCGGAAGAAAAGAGGAACAGTGGCTGTGTGATGAAAGGAATTGTTTTGTCTGAGACAGAGGTTTCTGACATGTACATCTCATTCTGCAGAACAAATTTGCCGAAGCATTCAGAGTTTTTACAACCGCTCATTTAACTGTCGCGGCGACGCTGTTTGTAGGTCATGCTCGGGACGACGAAGATAACAAAGAGTAAATAAATGTATTGCGTTCTAAATGCATGTTTTTTTTTTTATTTTATTTTGCTTTTTTGGAAGAGGAGCTCACGCAGTATTGTGCAGATGACCTTTACCGGTTTCACTCATCATCTCCAAAAGCTGAAGAGTGGAATCATTTTGACATCCACACACTATCCTCTCTAAAATAGCATTAGTCTCCAAACTTTTACCTTATTAATCCTAGAGTGTGTTCTTCTTCTATCCTCCATTTATATAACCAGTCCCATGTGAGTGGCTCTTCCAAGCCTCTATACTCTGTTGACTATATTAAAGGTGCAAAGCTCTTAAATGAATGTGATCATATACCCACACCTCCTCCAGAGTGGAGAGTGTCACCCAGGCATCACCTAGTCCCTGCATCTCTGTAATTTGACAGATGCACTTCCCATCCTTTCATCACCACATCTGTAAATATACATCCGCCCACTCTCTCTCTCTCTCTCTTTCAGCATCCCTCTCACACAAACACCATCACATCCTGGATTCTGTGATGACGTCTTTCTGTAATTTGGGTCCTAATGCACAACATACATCACCTCACCGTTGCTATAAACACTATAAATCTTCCGATACTGTCAGCACTACATACCTCTCCTCTCCTCCAACTTCTCAACCCCTAATGGGTAGCACTTTGAAAACGTCTTTGCTGAAATGAATACATGGCGCTGCGCACGCATACGCTGATATGTTGATGTATATTTCCATTAGACATATGATATGAACCATGAATCTCACCAACCAAGCCACTCCGGACCATTTGCGTCTCTGAAATGCTGCACTGACTGCGAATTAATTCCTGTGTTTGTTGCGAGCAGGACTTTGAATCCGACCATGAGCAGTAGCACTCAAAACAATTTCATAATTCATAGAGTTCTGGAGGCGGAGGCCCCATGCATGAAACACACACTGTTACACATACTGATTATTTACAGCTTTATATGCATCCTGTGCTTGTGTTGGGCCATGCAACACTGCACTTAAGTTAATGAAAATTTTGCCGAAGATTAGCAGGCAGCCCTGAATAGCCCCCAGCCTCTTCAGCAATTGGTTTGAACAACAACAGCGACAGTCATTATGTTGCTCATTCGTCCTCCCTTTCTCTGACTGTAAACTCTGGCCTTCCTCTCAGAAAACGCTGCAACTGTAGCATCCTTAACCGTTACTGCTTTAAAATAATTACACTACAGATACGATAATGTGTCTATTCATCACGACAGTACGAGGGCCACTTTTGACAGATAAGGTCCATCTCCTCAAAGTACTGTCTGATAATATTGGCTTTCTGATCTAGAACTTAGCTCCATTACAGCATCATTCCAATGAGACGGATAATGTCCTCGGGCACTTTCCCGGCCTGTCTGGTTCAGTTCAGAGATTCCGAAGCAGGAAGAGTCTCCCTCCCAGCGGGCCAGCTCTCACTTTTATTGAGGAGGTGGAGATGGTGATTTTATGAGTCATTTTTACAGAGACCTTTACCAAATTGATACTGACATCTCTGGTAAAAAATCAACCAGAAGAAGAAATAAATCAGCAGCATTCACCCTAGGATTCTCAGCTCAATTATTGACATTCGCCAATTTCAGCTTCACTTCATTTCATATAATCATGGACTATTTGAACCACTGATTTCAAAGATTTGAAATAATATAAAGTTTGCTGGCATAACAGTCTTTTATGAGCAGCCTGAAGCTTTCATTTTATTGGGGGTATGTGGGTTCACAGTTAAACCCAAGGGATGGATGTTTTTTTTTAATGCTGCACTCAATATCTTAGAAGCTTGTATGACAAATATATTAAAAATTATAAAAATGTATATATATGTGTGCATGCTTTCTTCTTCTAAAATATTAAATCTGTGTGAGATATTTTATGTTGTTTGAATGTACTGTAAGAATGAGAATATCTCCATCCCCTCAAGCGTGACCTGCTTGAACAGGTCATTTTGCCCCCTCTCACTCTTGGCGTTAATTGGCACTGCTTTAAATGCTGTTAATGTTTGAATGTTAAGGATCTTTCCTTCAGTTTTTGTCTCTTATCTTGCGTGTAGTATCAGATCTGACGTAAGAGAGTTTCAGTCTTGGTACGTAACATTCTCTTCTGCATTCACTGTCTCCTTATTCTTCTCTCTTTTCTCATTATTTCAGTCCACAATACTGTCTCAACTTAATCGCATCCTTCAGTACAAACCCATACAGGAAGAGGGAAAATAGGAGAAAAGAAAGAAATGCACATGTGTTTATAAGGCTTATACAATTTTTGCAAATATGTGGCCATGTTTTCTTCTGCTTTTATAATAACCTTTCATTGTTGTGTAACCTTGACCTGAAGCTGCACATAGGAGAGGGATTTGTGGATATATGGTACAGCAGATTGTAGGAAAAGCTAACTCGATAATAAGTTGTTGTTTGTTAGTTGATTTCATGCTTCTCTGCCAGCGACAGCTAGTGGCTGGAGGTGTTTTGTGTTGGCTTGTGTGTCCGTCTCACCAATGTTGTGAACTTGCTATTTCAAGATGGCCTTGAGAGAATGCATTCAGGTACAAACGTTCAGATGGACTTAAGGATGAACTGAATAGATTTTGTTGGTCAAAGGTCAAGTTCGCACAAAACACATGTAACGCCTTGGGAACGTAATATCTCTGGAACACAGGGAATCCTTTCAAATTTGGCACAAGGATTCCTTTACATTCACGTTTGAATAATTACAGGTGGTCAAAGGTGCATGTGGCCTCACAAAACGTTTATTTAATTTGTTTTGTCTTTAAGGGATTTCTTTGAATTTTTACCAGTTGTCTGTTGGACTCAAAGATAAACTGATTAAATGTTAGTGGTCCAAGGTAAAGGTCGCGGTGGCCCTTATATTAATGTGAATGAAATATGTTTGGAAAACCTAGAGGGACCGAAACTGTACTTGGTGGAGCCATGATTTATTTTTCCTTTTGTTTTGTTTTACTCCACTGCTCAGTGATTGGGCCACACATGCAGCCAGAGCCGAGAGCAAGTCACTGTCATTTGTGAATCCTCACCAGAGCTCCGTAGGGGCCCGACTCAGGTTTCTATACAATGTGGATTTAATCCCCAGGGAGACAGAGGCTGACTAACTGCATGGGTGGGTGGTTGTTGATAGATGTGTCCCAGCCAGTAGCCTCCTTATTAACCCAGGTAACATTGTCTGGATATCCCATCTGGACACAGTAGGTGCTTAATGTGAACAATATGTTTTTGTGAGCTCTTGGCAAATCTCTTTTTAGACCAGACCCTGACACACCATTCCATTATGTTACAAACTGTTTCTTTTATCAATGTTGTAAATATGCTAATTGTGTGCATGTGGTCAGCTTCACGCAGCAACTATTGCTCTTCTGTCCGTCCTCAGAGACGGATCCGTCACATGTGGCTTTCTCTGAGGTTTCTAAGGTTTTTTTCCACTGTTATTTATTTTACTTTTTTTGGGTAGTTTTTCCTTACTCTTGTTGAGGGTTAAGGGCAGAGCATGTCACACATTCTCAAGCCCTTGTCATTTGTGAATATGGGCTATACAACTAACTTTGAATTTTGAATTTGAATGATTGATTGACCAGATCTCACCACTACATTTTTCTTTATTAAGTGTCCAGAAGGCATTCACAGTGGCTGATTATGCAATCAGCTTGTGCTTCAGTCCACCACATTTAAACTCATTCAAGTGATTCATACTTTTGAAGAAACATTAAATGATGTTTGCAGTAATGTGAAAATGCCACACACAGAATAAGTCCCTGTGTTTAATTCCGAAGCCATTTTCAGACATGACGTCCAGAGGATGTCTGGAGAACTGGGTCTGGACATTGTGCGGAGTTTCCCCCTCACACATGAATGTTGGACACATAAACATGAGCGGTGGCAAAGGCAGTGGAATTAATTATGCGCAGAGATCACATATTTTTGTTTCCAGCACTTCGACACCGGCATCAGGTCTTGTCACTAAAAGCTCTCTTGAGATCTGTTTCGCTGTCTTTTGCGTGTGTTACACCGCTTTTTCATCCGGAGATATTTGTTTTGTTAAATTTGTTTTCATTTTTGCATATGTCGCGTGGTAGAAACGTCATCAACACACCCACCTGCTCCTGGTGAAGCAGTGTTCTCAGATTGGCTCCTCCAGACATTCTGAGGACTTTATACAAGTGGACTGGCCAGAGAAAGCCTGAAGTCTGGAGGTTCTCAGTCTGACATTTGCATTCACACATGCAGCCCCTCAGGAGAGAGTCCAGAGGATCTCCAGAGTTCAGTGCTTTTAAGTGCTGACATGAAGACGTCTGGTCTCCCTGAGTGCAGAAATGCAAGAGCAGGCGCACACTCAGTGAGACAGGCTTGTAAATCCAGTGGTGTGAGACAGGAGGTCCTCGTTTCCATCTGCTCCAACAAGGAGGGTCAGTGCCGAGTGTAACGATGATGAGGCAAAGATGATGAGGCACATTGACAAGCATGAAGGCTCGTCTGTTCAGTTTCACTAACTACGGCAGCATGCGAGCAGGCAGCTGTAATGAAACGCTTCAGATTATTACAGTGTGTCGTGAACCACAGTGTGCACATGTAAAGTGACGTAAACATACACAATTTTACACATAAAGAAGGAACTCCCCTATAAGCATTGTGGGTTATACAAGGTTGCGTACCAGGTAGCAGCCATTACACTGAAAGTGTTCAAACAGTCCATTATAGCTGGGGAAGAAAAGGTGTATTTGTTTCACAGCAGAAAGATAGACGACATATCAGCCGCCCAAAATGAGGCCAAATCATCTTGACCCACCCCAGTGGCAGTATCACATATCTACTCCATGTTGGTGGATGGGACACAAGCCAAAATATAAAGTTAAACTACACATTCAAATCTTATCAAAGACCGTGTCCGTCTTTTTGGGTAGTATTTGTTGCACTGAAGTGCTATTGTTCCAGTAAGTTTTGTTTTTATTTGTTATTTTATGCTTGTGCTTTGAATTTAAGGGACTAGAGGAAACATCATTTCGTATTTGTAAAATTAATACTATCTGAGAATCACTCCTTTTTTTAAAGTTAGTGTTGCCGTTGTGCAATATGACCAATTCTTTACGAAAGTTCAGCATCTTGTCGACTTGAAAGCTGTTCAATGAGCAGCTCAGTAACTTTTGCTGATGTTACTTTTGGACCTGAAAGGTTCCTTTGTTCTCTGTTGTTCCCTTTTTTCGCTTTTCTCCTCAGAATAGGTCTGATGACTGCAACAAAGAGAATCAAATATGAGTGGCATGTTGGCCAAACACGAGGAGTACAAAGTGGGACAAAGAAATGCAACACAAACCATTAATTAAATTACCAAGAAGCCTATTTTATTCATGCTGTAGTTGGAAAATATTCATATCCCTTTTACCAATTTAATAATTAATCTCCCTTTGTTAATTCAACATTGTTTACCTTGGGGGATGAAAACGCGGGGAAAAAAAGCAAGATTTCTTCAGTACATACTTTTGAGTATCCTTAACTATTTTCACTCTGAGTGTTCGTTTTGTTTGAAAAGAAGTGGATTTGTTCATTTGTAAGGGGATTAAGCCTCTTGTTGCTGTGAACAGATTGGAAATCTTGTGAGGATGTCAAGCTCGGGGAGACAATTAGAAAATGCGTTGTACAGGTAAAGCAGTAAGACAGTGTTTACAGACAGTCATTTTGTATTAACTATTATTGTTGACTTCTTTCTCTCCATTTATTTGTTTCATTCCTTCTCTTGGTGTAAATCCACTCTTGGTGTCGCAGTGACCCCGTTAGACCATGTACACCTTCAACCTTTTAGCTCCTCTTTCAGGTGAGAAGGTGAGACCAGTAGGTAAGTAGCTAAGGAGCCCCTCATGTACTGTTTGTCACGTGGAATAATTTAATAGTAGTTTTGTTACACCTCGACTTAGTCATGTGACGAAACAACAAAGGAGGAATGTATCTAATAGTTCCACAAATCTCTGTCTCTCTGTCAATGTCGAACACATATTTCAAGTACTGTACATTTATCGGCTTAACACTTGACCTGGATTTGGTGCGATTTGAACTCGCATTACGCTCAGTATTAATGAATATTTAATAAACAGGCGAGCGACAACGGCAACAACCACTGATTCTCCACTTCATGGTTCTGCGTTCTGAGTGGAGCTTCACTGAACTTTGAATAAACGGGTGAGCAGCTCCTTGTGCAGCAGCGATGGAGCCGCTTTAGGGTTCTGTGGACTGAGTCCAGCAGTCGGTCTTTATTTGCTGCAGCTCAAATGCGGGCAGGTCACTTTACCAGTTTCAGAAAGTACAGCAATACGACAGTCCAAACCAACAGCCGACTCCCAACAGGCAGGTTTAGAACGAGTGTCAGAAAGGTATAAGAAATGTATTCAAAATATGTTCACCATGTCAACACAGAAAAAACATGTGTCATGAGAATGTTAATGGATGAATCCAGCAGCGTGCAAACCCCTGGAGGTCTGTGGACCCCGATTTGAGAACCACTTGGTAAGAAAACAATTTTGTTCTTATAAGTTACTGCTGCTTGGGTTATTTGCAATTCAAAACCAACTCATATCTTTCATATCGCCACGGATAAGAGACAAAAATAATGGAGTTGATGTTGTTTAGTTTGTTGCGATTTCCATCCAGTGTTGGCACAACTGGTGGAGGGAGGTAATTGGTGAGCCACTGAAATAAATTCAGACAGGCAGATAAACGCAGCGCTGATTCAGATAAGTGTTCACTCCTTCATAATTGCAAAATCCTTCTACTGTGCTTTTCTACGTGGGATGAATTGAGTTTATTTTCAGGTGTTTTTGCCGGAGCAGTTATTACAACAAATTGCCCGCTAATGTGAGCCTGTTGCATGTCTCTCTTTGGGATTTGATTACTGATTTATTTATTTATGTCACTGGAAAAGTTTCTCACCGCTCTGCAAAAGAAAAGCAATCAATCATCAAGCAATCAAAAAAAAAAAAAATAAAGCACACAGCCAGCATCTAATGCACCCACTCGCTGGATTTCCTAATCGCAGAGTAGCAGAATGCAATAATGATAGATGGCCACACTCCTCAACGGCTCACACTTGTGTTGGATTCAGAGTCTTGAATCATAATGCAACATCTTTGATTTCCACAACAGTAGATGTGTAGAGTGGAAGCGTCTTATGGTTCACAGTGTTACTAACTGTACAGTTTTTTTTCTTTATGGGTCTATCTGTGGCTCTTTGTGGTTGGTTGATGGATGGAACTTCTTTTTTTTTTATCTCCAGACCTTGTTTTCACTTGAGAGCTTGGCAGTTCTGTGCCATGCTTTTTTAAAATGCTTCTCTCCTTTTGAGCGGCTTGTCATAATTTGTTTTATCTGACAAAAGAATCTGCTTCACAAGACTACCAGCCCCCTCCCTCACTCCGGATAAAAGCAAAGACTTAAGAGCACTCTTGGCGATGCTTAAAAATGTCATCGATGTAAAAATAGGTTCAAAGATGTGGATTGTTTGCAGGTCTTTCTTGACACCTTGAGGCTAATCCCATAAGAATATCAAAGTTTCAAATTTTATATCCACACAATGTCTTTTTTTTTTTTACATATAGCGATTGTTCATAATCTAGAACAGTCTTTTCAATAGTGTTCCATTTAAGATGGTGTCTGACACATTAATTCTAATTTAATTCACATTTTCACCTATTAGTTCAGTCCCATCAATTTGATGAGAGACAGCCAGAGCATTATTAAAACGATTCGAGACATAGAACAAGGAAGAGGAAGAACGGGGGAAAAAAGAAAAAAAAAAAGATAAAACACAGACAGGACCTGCCAACATGAACAGTGAGAACTCATATTGGAGACTGCAGCATCAGCCCCAACTCTAAACTCAATCCAACAAAATGAAACATCCTTTGCTCCTTCTAAAACAGGGCAGGTGTTCAAGTTTCCATTTTGGGATTAATTATTTTACCATAAGAAAATAACACAGTCTGTATGATATTTGATTTGATTCTTTCTTATGTTGTCACGAGAGACCTGAATAGTTTCTGAACAAGCTATAAGTGACCTCTGAAGGATCGTAACAGAATAAACCTGATTAATTAGGTGGGGAAGGAAGGGACTGTATGATAATTTGAATGAAATAACTGGCTTAAATAAGAAAGCCCACTGGAATATTAATTCGCAGTGTTTCCTTTATTTGCATTATTATGTAAAGGAATCCTCCCCAGCTCACAGTGAGTGGGCCGTGTTCTGCACAATGGCAGCTGAAAATGTTTCCCTTCAGGTTTTTAAGATCTTTTTCTTTTCCACGTCCAACTGTGCCGATGATGACATGCGGAAATGGAATGACTTTCAGACATGGCTGGTTTTGTATTTTTTGATCTCTTCCCTTTGTCCTCAAGTATTTCCTATCTTACAGTCAGTGCTGCCTCTTCAGTCGGCTTAGCAATTAGCCCCTCATGTAAAGGGGGCAAAACATGAAATCTCAGGACAGTTTTGCACTTTGCACATTTCAAAACTGGCTTAATTGGGGGCCAGGCTCTGCAGCTATGAGATCTATTAGGACATAAAGTAGCAGTAGAAACAGACGTTTCTGCATAAAAGCAACGGCATTGCCTTTGATTCTGAGACTAGATGGGAGCCTGGCTAACAGAACTCTGAAAACACAAGACACTGCTTTTACTGTTAACACAATGTTTCAGAAGAACATTTTTTCTCTGATGTCTTTAAAATTGAATTCATCCTATTTCTTTTAAAAGCATATTTCATGAAACCAAAAGAACCGACCCTCAGGTGATGTAAAACTCCTGTGTGTAGACGTACACTGTGCTTTTGTGAATTTCATGCAAACTAGTTATATATTGCATAATGCATTTGAATATGCATAGATAATAAGCGGTCCCATTGCATAAAGAAGAAAGAAGAAGTGCGGTGCATTCTCAGTCAGTGCATTGTTCCACTGGAAGAATAGTGCTTGGTGGAAATGTTACCATTGACGGGAATGAACCACCAGCAACACAAGCCGCCATTGAACAGCAATGGCATTTTCTTTCTCTCTGGATGAGTCACTTATTGCATAGCACAGTGTCATCTCTGTCCTTCCGTCTGGAATGTTATCTGATAATGACTTTTTTGTTAAGCGCTTATTACACAACACACTGATATTAAGAGATGTATCAGTGCAACATTGTTGGTGCAGTCACGGACCTTTTGTGAAAAGTTGTTATGCAACTGGGTGACACATAAATACTGTCTTAGCTCAGTGGTGTCTGATGCACAGTACTGTATTGGCACAATTGGTATAATTTAGTTCAACCTCTTTTGTTCAAACATTAAAGCAAATGGCTCATGCCTTAGATGATAGGCAGTCATTTGCTGCAGGTTGGCAGCTGGCGAGGGGTGGCAGGGCACTGCTTGTATGGTTTATTATTCATTTTAAAGTAGTTGTATCATCATCCTCCTCCTCTTACTGTGCACATGCCCTCTGGGTCTGCAGCAGTGCACGCTAAACCACAGAAGCACAGCTCCGCCTCTTCCCATGCCCCCTCGATGTCGCTGCCAGTCAGCACGGCACATGAATGAATGACATGTCTGAGGGACTCACACTACAGTGATGCTGGAGGCCTGGAAACAAAGTATCTGACTGAACAATCAACCACACATTAAAGAGTTCTTCCCTCCCTTGTAAATTGGACTGGCTCATTCAGAGAATTTTTCAATGCGCCTTTAGTCGGAATTATATGTTCTTGTAGCAGCCTCTTTTTTTCCTTTGGAAGGAAACCTGTTTTCAGACAGTTTTATTATTTTGTTAGCAGTGGGAACAGCAAGCAAACCAACATAGTGAGACTGAAATATATAAAAGATAGAAAACCAATAACTCTAACTTTTGAATGTAAATCTTTATGGAAATACCTATTCCATGCAGGCATGAGTGGTGGAAAACAGAAGCTCGCTTTGATGGCGACCACACACTAGTACTTGATCCCTAAAATACATATTTTTAGAGAGTGGATCCTGTAAAGTCATAGCAGGTCATGCAACTTTCAACAAATTTGGTTGTAAAAGTCAATATTTTTGCACAGGAAATGTATTTCACATGTCAATAGAAGTCTATCCCCGCTGTTTTGTTGCATTGCAGGGGATCCTGATTGAATCATGAAAAATTAATCGCATCAATCTCAGAAGGACACAAGAGAATCAGGGAGCAGTAGTGTGTGTGTGTGTGTGTGGGGTAGAGCATGTCAATTGTTACTGTCAAGTGCTGAACAGACTCTAAACTAAAGAATCAATATCACAAGAGGAACATGATGCAAAGGTTTTTATACACAAACAAAACACAGCTCAGGAACCGATGCATTTAAGGAAACTATACCTACATTCGATCTCTGTGCGTGAATAGGTTTCTCCTTCCTTTTCTATCTCCTGGTAATTGTAACATTTACCGTATCGACTGGACACCATCTACAGCCTTTGATAAACATATTGATCAATCAAAGAATTCTCAAATCAGGGTCAAATATAATGTCACAATCTTATCCATTCAAATTCTTATTGACTCTTCTCTCTGCTCCTCTCCCTTCTGCCCATTGTGTGCAGACCCTCTGGAAAGACCCTGCTACACTACGTAATCTGAAAACACAAAAAGAAGCTTGATTTTTACAGAGCCACAGCTTTGAAAATGAATTTGAAAAAAACAGTTTCCACCTTGAGCGATGTGCAGCTGAGCGAAATTCAAATGAAGAAAACCGCAGTGATCGGAATAGTATTCTAACCTGAAAATACACCCAAAGATATGACAGTTTTTAATTATATTACTAATTATCTAAAAGTGATACAATTATCTAGCACCCCCTTCAGCTAACATACACTCTTGTGCTGGCAGCTTCCTGACACCTGATAGACCCACATCACAATACAGACAATACTGAGCAGTCGGAATTTCAATAGGACGATAAGAATAGACTGCTGATTCGCTGGTTTCATTTGTAGGTGTTAGCAGCCACATCTGATGAACCGTATGAAAGTGAAAATGCCTTCTTTTGCATACCCCCCCCTCAGGTTAAAAATGGGTCTGACTCGTACACTTTTCACCCTACGCAAATGCAATTGCCTCCAAACACTCTGAAAGCCGAAAGTCGGCACTGGCAGTCAGAGCCAAAACAATGAAAAACACTTTAGACTCCTAATAGATGGGGAGTGCATTCTATATGATGCAATATCAGAAGTTAAATGTCCCCTTGGTTGGAGGCTAGAGTGGTAAATAGGTTCAGCCATCAAAGTTCAACCTTCTTCCAGGCAGAGGACATGCTCGCTTCTGTAGAAGAGAATATCCTGCCAGTCACTACCTCTGATGCCAAACAGGGCAAATGTGCATTCTCTCAGTTTGTGTCAGACTGTAACCTGAAATGTGTTGCATCACCATGTTGTGGTTTAAACTAATAAAATGAGTGTATTCCGATAGGAGACCTCCCTGTTCTTTCCGGGAATCTTAACGGACGGACTGTCAAGTGCAACCCCCCCGACCTGGCAGCCCCTGTTCATGCACGCCAAGTAGCACACAAATGAATGAATTCCCATGGTGACAGTATAGTTGCATCAGTGTAGCAAGGTGACAAGAATGAGCTCTCTCCTTATTGAAATTGTAGTTTCTGTCTTTACTTGTGAAGCAGCTGAAAGTGCAGGTGATGTTCACCGGAGTCCTGTGAGCAGATCGGTGGTCTTGAGTATAAACTTGTAATCATCAGCAGGCTGGACTCTGCTGCCCGTGCCCTTTGCCAGCTGCCTAACTAGAGCCAGTGCTGGAGCAGATGGACCTGCAATGCTGCTCCGCATCACACGGCATCTGCTCATGTGCATGTGCACTGTGGTGTGTGTGTGTGTGTGTGTGTGTGTGTGTGTGTGTGTGTGTGTGTGTGTGTGTGTGTGTGTGTGTGTGTGTGTGTGTGTGTGTGTGTGTGTGAGAGTGTGTGAGAGTGTTCCTGTACTTTATGTACCTGTATCTTTGTGAGGACATTTTGACAGGTCCTCATTTTTTCAATGGGCTGTTTGAGGGTTAAGACCTGGTTTTAGGGTAATGCATTTAGTTTGCATGGTTAAAGTTAGGGTAAGGGGCTAGGGAATGTATTATGTCAATAAGTGTCCTCACTATGATAGAAGTATAAACATGTATGTGCGTGTTACCCCAGGACTCACCTCTGGCTCCTACAATAACAGACGGCTCTGGGTCAGTATGGCAGGTCCAGGAATGATGAGCGATGCAGTGATGGAGTATAGTTAGTGTGAACGCTTGTGTGTGAGTGTGTGTGTTGAGTGCATGTGTGTACCCACATGCCCGTGTGAATCAGGTCACCTCCACTCCCTCCTGACCGTCCCCAGCTTCTTCTGCACCTCCTCTCTCCTTCTGCCTAGCCCTCCTTCTCAGCGGTAGTTCTCTGCAAAGGTCGTTAGCACAGCGAGAGGAGCCACGACTCCTTTAAAGTCAGGAACTAGCTCAACACACACAAACGCGTGAACATATACACTGAATGAGTGTAAAATGTTAAACATGTTTCCCTATCGCAGCACACTTGTGCCACTTGATTTTCTTTCTTCTGTCAAATACACCACAGTGTACCTGGCAAAAGCCCTGTGCTATGTAATAATGTGTTGGAGCTGTTCTGCAGTCTGCTGCAGTTGATGTTTCTTTTCTTAGTTGACGAGCAGTGTCCAAAACAAAGTGTATTTTTCCCACCTGCCATTGTCTGTTGGTTGAAATGTAAGCGAATGACAATGGATGACATATTACATTTGCCCTAACTGACAGTTTAATTTTGACTACTTTGAGTGACAGAACTTGATCCAAAACAATGGTAATGAAGGCAGTTTAATCTGCCTGCATCACATCTCTTTTGATGTTTTCCTATGGTTCTGTACATGCATGTAGTCGAATGGCAGAAATTAATCTACATGGTAATAATTTGTAAGTCAATTTGAAATGTTACGTTATCCTGCGAACTAGAAGTGCAGAGAAAGAACAGAGAAACAAACTCCATTGCATACTCCATGTCAGAGCAGTGTTTCCCCATTCATTATCTAGCCTGTTGGGGCCGGCCGTATTCTGATGTTTCCTGCAGCAGTTTTATAATGAACCAAACTTTTTACTCTTCTCCTAATAACATGTGAAATGTCTAACTTGTTGTTTTGCACGGATGCTGCATTGTATAGCTGTATGCAGCAGTGTTTGCCATGTGTCGGCTCTCTCGCGCGTGCCATCGACCATAAAGTTGTAACCTTTCATGCAGACACCCAGACCTCATAGTTTTAGCAGCAGTTGTGCATCTACCTGCAGGTGGCATCAATGCAGTTCTTTTCTCATGTGTGGGAACTTATATTTCACTTTTTTGTCAGTGAAGCTGTCACTCAGAATCTGTTGTACGTGAGAACGACGTTTGTGTGTATGTACCCTGGCTAAAGCCATGTTCAGTGAATTGCGTGGGAAACACTGCAGAGAAAGTGAAACAAAATTCCTGGATCCATCCATTTACTCAGCACTTCCTTTACCCACACCACATCGTTCCACCAATAAACTGTCCCTTAGTTTTTGTGTAAACCTGCTAAAAGATAGACAAACAAGGTGGAAACATAACCTCCATGCCTGAGGAAAAAAAGAACAACCACTAAGTTCAAAATGCTGCAGGGATGGTTATAATAAGGCTCTCTGTTAGCAAGATAATTGAAGTCCTGCTCTTTCTTTCAAAAGTGTTAAATGTCCTACCACACTGCCACAGACCTGAGGTGCTGTCCTTTATAAAACCTGTTGAGTTTAGACAACTGGATGATAATCAGAAGCGTTCAAGTCAGACCTGTTGAAACTGCATTAAGTGGAAGAATGCACCACGGGGAGTGTTATTGTTGTCATCTATATTTATGACAAAAGCAGCAGTAGCCAAATTAATGCATGGCTAAATCGGGCACCAGGGGCCGCCTTCGCCGAATGCAACAGTGGGTGGTCGTCTGGTCGGGCTGCCAGCACGGGTACGAATAGTAAAAAACAACGCCGAGCTGTTTTGTATTTCCGCTGTCGACTGGTTGGTTGGCTCCTTACCAGGTGTATATGTTTGTGAGTGTGTTTAAGCACATATGGGGACAAACATTTGTCACATCCCATCTCTCCTCTCCCTCATCACTGGTTCACTCTGCTGTCGCCGCTGACTGTTGAGCTGACACTTTTCTGTATACATTTGTAAAAATGTGAACCTAATAAGTGCACAGTACAATGCCTTCAAGGCTCTGGTTGAAAAGTCAGACTGTAGAGTTGAGTGCACATATGGTTTGAACCAAAAAATATAAATATGTGGGGATTTGAAATTTGAAATAAAAATATGTCACTCTGTTTTTCCCCAAAAAACTAGTGGTCTAGTGACACGATGTTGCTTTGTATTCTATGGAAGTAATTGTTTTGGGCCTAAATATGAACTCATGAGCGCATGATGGTCATTAATTCAGGCATTGTGAACTCAGTGAGTGAAGTCTTTGACAGTCAAAGATTTACTGAAGTCCAGTTAACAATAAACTCAAACCTTTGCTCAGATTTAAAGAACTAGTGCAGTGTCTGTTTTAAACCAGCCAGTTTGGAATGGAATGGACTCTCTTTTACATTTCATTTAGCTGACGCTTTTTTCCAAAGCGACTTACAATAAGTGCATTCAACCATGAGGGTACAAACCCAGAACAACAAGAATCAAGAAAGTGCAATGTTCTTCAAGAAAGCCAAACTACAAAGTGCTGTAAGTAAGTGCCATTTAAGTGCTACTAAATTGTTCTGTGTTTATGCTCCAGAGCCACTTCATAATTATTCATAGTCCTTAGTGAGTCCTCCTCAAACAGTTATACAATATAATGTCACGTGTTACTGTTTGCATAACTGTTTGTGTGTAGAGTTTTTTGTATACAGTCTATGGTGCAGAGTGAAGTTAAAAAACTTTAAAATGGAATCTGTTTTTTGCACCAATTTTATATGTTTAGGTATAAGTTTGACATAAAATGAAACAGATTTGAATTGAACTTAATTTGCTTTATCACTGCTCATGTCAAGTTTGAGAGATTTATAATTGGTGCTATATTTTATACTTTGCATGTCGGCTATTTCAGAGGTCTGTTAGGCAGGCAGAAACAAAACAAATGTTGTGCTTTTACTTTGAAGAGTACTTGCTAAAGAGTAATTAATTATATGATTGATTGCAGCACCCATGACACTCTTGAGTGTCCGTGTCAGTCTGATAGTGAAATAAAAAAAACATCCAAGATGATCTGATGGTGATTTTGGTCCTCAGGCTGCCAGATGCCAACCACTGCTGGAGATTATCCGAGGACATAGAAGAAAATGTCCAACTCAGTCCACAGACTGACTGTTAGCATGTTGTCCCCATCTGACTGCAAGGCGCTGCCTGTTTATTCTGATTTGATTTATGTTAAATGTATCATAAGATAAGATGAATGGGTTGTGAGGTGAGAGTTCCACCTACAGACAGACAGACAGACAGATAGACAGACGTTTGTGGTCCTATCTAAGGTATGAAAAATATGAAAATGTATGTAAATGAATTGGTGCATCTGACACAAGCAAAACATAATTAAAGGGTTAAGTTTGCACCAAATGGCATAAAACCCTTCCAATCCACTCTATGCTAGTATTTATTTGAGTTAGTATTTGTCCTTATAGTAACTCAGGTTCAAACCCTGACTGGGGGAGTTATCTGTATTGTCAATGCTTTCAGTCCTTTTTTAGGGCACAAGGTTCAAAATTTGAGAAGTGGATGTTTTTCAAACTGAAAACCACTGGAATCCATTCAAAAAATGAAGGCTACATTTGGCTTTTTTGGATGGAGCTCTTGAAAATGTACTCAGATAAACGTGAGGTTGCTAGAATAAATATTTCATTCATAACCCCATGATTACCTAAAACGTCATTATGTCTTTGAGCTGTTAAAAGGGAAGACTCTTTACTGGAAGAGAGAAAAGACATGAGTGGGTTGACATTTTTACTAATGCTTGATGAAAATCTGAGTTGTAAGAAGGTGAAAGGTTATTAAGGAAATCTCAAACGTATGGACTCGGTTGTAAATCCACCTGTTTATAAGATAGTACTGCATGACTGTGTATTACATGTTTGGAAAGTTATCAGGAAAAGTCATTTTATCCTCTGCATCAGTGATGAAGGCAGTAAAAAACATTACTACATAGTTCTCTCTTTTATTTGACAAGAAATGTGTGCTTGCACTATTTCAGGTGGCCCAACTTTGACCCTGTATTCTTGGTTGGTACAGTGGTACGATGAGCGTGTTTCTGTGAGGGCATTACCTTAATGTTGCCTGTGGCTTGAATGTAAGCACACATGGGAGTAATGTTTCAGCTTCTTGCATTTTAAGGCTGTGTTATAGCTGATATATATGTAGGTTGTGAAGATCCCATCCGTGCTGCAAGGTGCCATACCAAGAGGCCCCAGGCCTGTGGGGTCTTTGTTGAACACATCTGCCTTGAAATTCAACAGAAAGAGAGACAAAGTGAGAGAGATGGATATTAATTTCTGTCAAGGGGGGACTAGAAAGCAGATTTAAATTGCATCTGTATTGTCAGAAATACAGCCGTAATTCCCAAAAAATTAGCTCTTGTCACTTCCTTTTAATACAAAATAATAAGCAGTGAGTCATTGAAGCTGTTTATGTTGGGTTGTTATTGACATCTGTGGCTTGTGGCATTTCCTTCTCCCCTAATTATTTACTCTGCCCTTTAGCCTTCCTTCATGGTTTCAGATCCTAAACTGTAAAGATAAAAACATGCATCCACGATAATGAAGAAGATGATGAGCACAAACGGAAAATGATGGCGATGACGAAGATGCAAGGAAAATAAATATGACTTCGGGGAGACAAAGAATGTGGGAAAACTGAAGATAAGAAATGTCTCACAAGGGAGGAATAAATTGAGAAATGTGCAACTACTGACTGCAATTACAGTGCTTTCTTGTCCGTGGCCTGCTAATTGCGAGAACAGAGGCAGAATTCAGATTGGAAGGGAGGCCCTGGAGATAGGCCTGTAGCTCTCCAGTCCCCAGAGAGAACCTAATCCAGGGAATCGCTGTGTTCATACAAAACAATGAGGGGGGTCTACATTATTCATCTCTGGGAGTGAGAAACAGAGAAGCAGCAGGAGAAGTGGGTGGCGTAAAACGGGAGCAGTGGTGGGGAGATAAGATATGGAGGCGCGCTGGACTGCTTGGGAAAGAACTATTTAAATTTCTGCACAGCTGTGTGGGTATGTGTGTGTGTGTGTGTGTTCACTCTTTTTACACTGCACTTTTTTATAAAGCTTATTCATAAGTGTGTTGGTTGTCAGCACATTTACTTACTTATTTGTGGATTAAATCCTTTTCAGAATCTCCAGTCACATGCAATTTACCAAAATGGGATTTTTAGCCTTTTTAGCTCATGGTGCTGCTGAGCTGAAACAGCTGTGCAAGAAATCGCCCTGTTGTAAAACTGTAATTGCTGCGTTTGATTCCAGAGGGTGTTAAACTGTTTGGGTGTGTTTGAAAAAAAGATATTTATCTTTGCCATATGTCAAAGCAGGGTTATAGATCAGAAAAGGATCTAAAATAATCCAAACAATGTATTTGGCCACGGTGTCATAATCAGTAAATAACTGCATGTTTGAAGGCTAAATAAAGAGACCGTAGACCATATTCACCAATCACTTGTTGTATGTTCCTCCAACCTCTAAATAAACGTCTTACTCATAGGACTCCAACAGTGCCTATTTCAAGTTGTATTTATGGGTACTGCAGGATTACTGCAGGCATCTTTCTCAGCAGGGGTTTCCTGTGAGAGTCAGGTACAATTCACCGAGATTTACACTGCGTTTAAGTGTAAACGTATGCTCCCATTAAATGTGCTCAGGTTTGCATCCTGCCCGGGAATATCTTAAGGGCACGCTGGTTTCTCTTATTGAGCCTATTGTTGGTCTGTTTTTCATGTAGACTGTGAATAGTTCTGAATTAATAGATGTACTATATTAATATAATGTGCACATTTTTTATATACATATTGATAAAACTGAAAATTGAATTACTATACATTTAGCTGCTTGTGTAATCATGAAGGTTCTACGTTTTTAAGGATGAAATATAAACATGTTTGTCAACCATCCGAAATGACGGCGATAAAATGTGCAACTTTATTTTGTTTGGTAAATGGTTGCACTCAGAGGTCTGACAGATGAGTCAAGCAAAAACCCAACTGAGATGCAGTAATTTTGTGATTTCATTAATCCTGCCAAGGTCTTGTTAGTCTGACAGTGTTTGTTAGTCATGTAGCGTTTTGGCAGATTTTAATATGCACTCGTTAAAGGGGGCGCCAGCTCCGATTAAAGCAAATTAAGATAGCTTAATTAAATTGATCAGTCTCATCAAATAAGTCATCAGTTCCTATTTCAACAGATTTTCATTCTCTTCTTAAAATGAACAACAGGCAATGCTTCATAAAGAAAATGTATCTACAATAACTCCTAACAAGTAGCCCCTGGTAACATGGTGACAATAGTGGAGGGAATGTGTTTATGTTATGTTCTGTATGGTTGTTAAACAGATGCTAAAATGTCAAGGAATAAAATTGTAAGGATTAACCGACATTGACCTGGTTATTAAAGGCAGCATAGACATTCTCGGTTAAGCCTTCTGGGATTAGTGATATAGAGTCTTCCTTGGCTGGAACCCAAAGCAGTAGTTGTTGGGCCTGTAACCTTTATGTTGAATCTAGATTGGCTCTTCCCAGAGGCGTCACCGGTTGCTTGACAATCAAGGTTCTAGCAGCAGTCTCTGCTGTTTCGGGGTTTAGGGCCTGCCAGCAGCTGCCTCATTTTGGCACTGGCGGTGTCTTGTTTTACATGATCTGGAGTAGGCGTGCAGGTGGCCTATGACCGCTGGGTTGGTGTGGGGATAGACGCTGACTAACTTTAATTACTGTACTGGACTGCTGCTAGGAAAGTTCTAGAAGAAACTGCCGTTTGCCAGAAGACACGAAACCTCCTACAATGTAGTAAGTAAAGTTGCGGTAAAGGTATCTAAAAGAAAAATGTGCTAAACAAATCTCTAAGGCACC
Source organism: Hippoglossus stenolepis (assembly GCF_022539355.2). NCBI lineage: Eukaryota > Metazoa > Chordata > Actinopteri > Pleuronectiformes > Pleuronectidae > Hippoglossus > Hippoglossus stenolepis. The sequence goes on from NC_061486.1 coordinate 24,228,460, forward strand.
GTTCTTCTGGCTAAATGTGCTTCTGATTTGGCTCGGGGTAAAAGTGAAAGATTGTGCAAGAAAAAGAATAAAGAATCCAAGGACAAAAGTACACAAGAGCAGTACAAAAACAAAAGAAGTGAAAAAGTGTCAGATAAATAAATAACTAAAAGTGATGCACCTCACCGTTGTGTCTGTTTTTCCCAGGAGACCAAGCATACGTCTGAGGGGCGTTCAAATTTGTGTTTAATCTATATTGATTCAAACAAGAGTAGTGCCTACTATTCATTTCACTGTCAATGAATGCATGACAATTACAAATAGTCACAAGTAAGATAGATGGCTCTATTTAATGATATAAGTGCATGATCAATGTTACAGTGTAATAGTGCATTTAGGGCATGTCTAATTCCTCTTCTGGTTAATAGCTGAATAAAACATTTGTGGACTAGGTGCATGGTTCAGGAGAATTGAACTTAGTCTCTTTATTGATTGCGGGTGTGTTGTGGGTATAGCATGCCGTTAACCAATCAGAATGTGCAGTGTATGTGCGTGCCTTTGAGTGCATGTGGTGTGGAGAATGGCTGAGTCTTGTACCAAATGACAGTGCAGGCGAGGGGAGTAGAGTTGGCTATTTGGTCATGAAAACATCTTTAAATTCAAGTTCAGGATAGATTTATTTTTCAAAAAGATTGAGGAAAACTTACGTCCAAAAATAATGGGATGAAGAATCAAGGTCCATGCACTCAAAGTGGTTTGAAAAATGTAAAAGGCTTTTATTTGAATGGGCTTGACGCTTTAAAACGCATATAAGTTCATGCCTTCAGCAGGGTGTGCTGCACAGTGGACCTGGATTCTCCATGCCATTATTTTTGGATGTAAGTTTTCCTCTAATATTTTAGGATGTATTCCTTTCCATGAGCACCAGTGGTGTGAGGGACACCAGTAGCACTACTGCCACCTCTCTGTTTCACATGTGAGCAGTTTTTTTGTCATATTTTTAGTAATGTTTGAAGATTGAAGGATTATTTAGGAATGAGATATTTTTGGATGATGATGTCAAGGTTTGCAATAAGTCCATAGTCTCAAGTGAATACTGAAGGTTTACATATTTAGTTCAAAGACCATAAGTGAAAAAATACACTGATCTTCCATCATGGAGCCAAAATCAAATGAAAGAGAGAAAGAAAAACTGAATTTCACTTAAATAAAATGTGAAGTGCACGCTGCAGATAGGCTAACATCAACTGGAGCTTGGCATCTTAATAAGTGCTGTGGACCTTCAAAGATACAAGGGATATTCTCAAGCTTGTCCTATGTTCCAAAATTATGAACCCTTGACCATAAATGGGCGGCATTTCTCTACTGCTTTCCTAGACTAACAGTACAATTGACATTCACCAATTTTAACAGTGCTTCTAAATGTAGCGCTTCACCTTTCTGTCATGCATCTCATTCACATGAGATGCATGTCAGGAACAATTTGGACTCTGTTGTCTTGCTCAAGGATACGTTGGCAGGTGAACTGTATGAGCCAGAAATCAGACAACCAACCCTCCGATTCGTGGACGACCCACTCCTCCTCCTAAGCCACAGTTGAGCATGACAACTGAATAATTAGATTTGACCAGTTTTGAAACTGACGAGCCTGCATTAGTTCTCCTGCCACTATATTTGAAGCTACTTCATGCCAGAAAGTCTGAAATGCTGTCAACGCTGGTGTGAACCGTTCACAAGATGGTCTCTAGTTTTTCCTGATGAGAATGGGTAGGACTGATAGAAACTGGGACACGGCGATCAGTGACTAACATATGGGGGTAGGGGCGTTAAGTGGGGCAGCGATGGTCCTGTCCTCTACTTCCAGAGCCCTTTCTTGGACCACACCCATCTATGAACTCTTTGTAGCCTTCGTTTTAATTGCATCTACACACTTTATCTTAAGTGGTTGTGATTTTATTGCATTGACCAAATCTGTCCACAGGCAGACAAACAATATAGAACACCTGCTTTAGTAATCCGAGCTGCTTCTGTGGTACTTCCAGCTACAGGAGCTGTCTGCATGACCGCACACACACAAACAGACTCACAAGGTGAAAAGAATCCCACCCCCCCACTGTAACGGCTAGTTAAAAATAAATGTGTGCATCAATTTCACACCACTCCTTTTAATTTATGTAGACGGTCCTCAGAGTAATTTAGTGTGTGGAACAGCGCATGCATATTCTGAAAGTCTTAATTAGTCATCCATTTCTTCTTGAAATGCATCCCCTAATTTAGCAGCTGAAGCACAGCAACTTAAGTGTGGGGTAGCTATGTGATGCTGGCGTGGACTTCCTATTCCATAGACTCATGGAGCTTTTGTGTGCTCACAAGGACGCACTCCTTCCATCTATCAGACTGCACATCCTTGTACTTCTGCAAGGAATTCATCTTGTTTCCCTTAGATTTTCACCTTCAACATTACAACAGCAGCCCAACCAATCCTCCACAGCAAGGTCTCTCTGTACCCTCACACTCTAATGGAACTGAATAGCGAGGGGAGGGATGACCCTCCTCAACTCAAAGCAGTGCTTCCACAAGAGGATTAAGGGGACATTGTGTGTGTGTTGGGGGGGGGGGAGGTAGAGGCAGTGTGCGGTGTTCTCCTGAAGAAGAGATGGATGATGTACAGGTGCTGAAGGCGGGGGTTAGACTTGCGGTCACACAGATGTGCTGCGACTCAGGGTGTGATTAGCTTTCTTAAAAAAAGGAGAACTGAGGCATTTGCATCACAGATTTACCGACAGCAGATGCAACTTCTTTCTCTTTTATCATAGATAAAAATACCTTTCACAACAAACACTGATGCCATTTGTCCTGCTAATCCTGTGTGATATACAGAGTAGTGGAGTGGGTATGGAGTAATATATCTCATGATACAATACATACGTTACAATAGAACCATAACCGTGTAATTGCGGTTTGGCTCACTTTCTCTTATAAATCTATGGCCCATGTCAATATGGAATACAGTATTATGTAGGAACGCTATACAATGGTTTATGCTGACCATTTCATTTTGTATTTCTGCTTTGAATGAAATGAAACAACTGGCAGTTAGGCGCTATTACTCAGTGTGAGGGAGCTGGAAACAAAGAGAAATGAAAGTTGCTTTCTGCATCATATACCTCAGCATAATGATGTTGTTTGGGAAGATGTGTGCAATTACACCTTGGCTGGGTCATTTGCAGGCTAGGTATTACTGCACGGCCCACTCGTCTTCAAAAATCCCATTTCCTTTTTTACACATGCTCCGTAAACAAAATGTTTGTGGTTTTACCTCCGTAGATCCAAATCTGTGGTCCTCGCTGCTCACGAGGCAGCCATGAAATAAGTGCGGCTTGGGATCATAACAGCTTTTGGCAAAAGCACATATTGATGGAAAGTTTGAGACGCAGAGGAAAACCCAGTGGAAAACTTCAAATAAAACACGTAGCTGTGTGTGAGATAATCCAACCATGATGCACACGCTCACCCTGCAAAAAAAATGCACATTATGTTTATCAGACAAAACAAATAAGCAGAGGGGAAAACAGCCAGTTAGATATGATCACATTACACAACACTATAGGACTACAGATCCGGAGAGCACATACAACAGGCTGTTTAAAATCACTCTTCACATATAAAGCAGCTTTGAGGTCCACACAAAGAAGCCAACATCAGAACTGCAGCTCAGTTAGACACCTGCTCATACACAAATCCACTCACAGGCCAGTTGAAACTTTGTCAAGGTTGGGCGTTAAATCAAAGACGCCCTGGAAGGTGCCTTTTCTACAGCTTTCTCCCTCCATTTCTGAAGCTTAATGTGCCCTTTGAAGTATGTTTAGTTCCTCTTGTTATATGCAAGTAGGTGTTGGCCGCCTGTGCAGGTAGGCGTCACGCCAGCACGACCATGCTTCATTGAGAATGCTGCGCACATTACTGAGATGCTAATCTAACTAAAGGCATTGGGTGGAAAAAAAATACTAGGTTAAAAACCCATAGGTGATCATTTGTCACTTCCCTCCCTTGCCAGCAATTCCTTACTCCCCAAAAGCCACAACATTAAAGCTAATTACCAGTTCTAATGTTGTGGCTGATCGGTGTAAATGTTTGAAGAAATGCTCAGCCCCAGATTGGTGCCTCACGTATTGCGAGGCATGCTGGATAGTTGTGCATTATTATAGAAAAGGGCTTTAGCAGTTGTGTTAAAATAAACAAAAATGCACAAAAGTGTTTAAAATGTTGTTTTCCTGCTGACTTTGAACTTTAACCTCAGCACGCTGTCTTCAATATACAGAGCTGTGTGCCAATGTTTAGCTGTATTTTTGTTGTTTCTGCTGACAGAGAGAAAGTGGGATGGAGAGCAAGAGGCTTCAGGCCAAGGTGTGTTATATTGTGCGTGTGGTGATACAGTATAGTGCTGAGTGTGTTGCTGGATATCCTTATTCCTGCATCTCATGCATTTTGCTGCCAAGACGCAGGTTTTGATAGGAGTGTCAGGGCAAATTATGCAGAAAGGATAACTTGTTTCTACCTCTTGTATCAGTGTTTCTGTCCCGTACACATACTGTATGTGTATGTATGTGGGGGTGGGTGGGCATGCGCTGCTGAGGCAGCCTACTCTGGTTTGACATAGAACGTATGTGGTTTGGAAATAAATAAATAAAAAAAAGGATCCAAGGGGCGAGCCCGGCTCATTGATCTTCTATAGCTCACGACGGAGCTGAGGGCCATTTGTTTTCATGCAGAGGTTAGATACTGCACAACAGAGGCGGATGGAGAAGCAGAATCCCATTATAGATCCTCCTTTTGTTGTAACTGTTGTGGTGTTTGTGTTTCATGGGCCAGTATCGATCCAGGGACCCTAAGATGGAGAGTACATCTTGGAGCTGGATTCACCTATGAGGAGGTTTATTCCAAAATGACATGAACAGTTAGGAAACACAAAAGAGCCACTTGAACAATTACTGACCGGACAGAAAAGATATTCCAAGTCGTAATCACAGGAATGGCTTATGTGTAAAGTCTCAGTTTACTTTCATCACCCATCAGTATTGACTGACTTCAGTGGAAGGTAGAAGAAGTACTGAGACACTTTCCCTCATTTAAATGTGTTTCTTCACTTTGAGCCTCTGGAGGACGAGTGGATGTTGCTGCAGCTCAGTCCGCTGATGGAGTTTGAAAACTTTATTCATATTTAAAATAACTTCTCAGTATATACAACGCCCATGGAGAACTTCATTGATTGCTTCACATTTCACAAAATGTCAGAGTAGGAGCACACTGTATAAGCCAGTGGCCATCGCTGAGATAATGCACCAACGTGGTGCTGCTGTTGTTGCTGCTGTGGCCAGGAAACACAGCTCCGCAAGCCGGGACCTAAAATGACTGAAGTGATCTGTTTTCCTTCCACCGCTGTGAGGTCTGAGGTTGACCTTTACACTTCAAATCAAATCCTGCATGTTCCCATAGGCACAATGTTGGGGTTGCCACCAAAATGAAGTGAAACATTTGGCTTTGATGCAGCAGTGTGTTTGCTGCCAAGCCAAGGTTGTTGCTCGGTGTCCCACATTATACACGGCTACCTGCACTGCTGGTGCTGGGTTATTTGGGTTATTGTTTGTTTGCTTGTGTGTGTGTGTGTGTGTGTGTGTGTGTGTGTGTGTGTGTGTGTGTGTGTGTGTGTGTGTGTGTGTGTGTGTGTGTGTGTGTGTGTGTGTGTGTGTGTGTTTGTGTGTTTCCTTCTCCTCAACTGTATCTCCTCTCTCTGATACTCCCACGTGTGGACGAACTGTGAGTCTGGTCCCATTTCTCAGATACCTACCAGTAGTAGAACAGGCTATGTAAATTTAAATTTTTGATACAAAATGTTTCATCTTAATTGTTGTTTGAAATATTTTTTTTAAGGATTAACCTAATAAGTAGCATGTTCGAACTTCTGAAATATTTTTTTCTCACTATCACAACTGCTTCTTGCCTACTCCACAGAAGAAGCCACTGTTTGCTGTTTAATTCTAAAGCTACACACTATTCCATATCTTTCTAAACTCTTCAAACAAGCATAAATACCTGCTTTCAGTAAGAATGCGTTATGTGGAGCTCATGCTAAGATCTACTTAAACATGCCAGGCCTTGCTGACCTTGGTGGTACTGCAGCTATAGGCACAATAGACCCCCATTTTGGAGAAGAATTGTGTCATTCTTTTATATGGCCCTCCAGTGTTTTCGTAAGGCAGTTCCATCGAGTTCCATGGAAGTTCAAGGCAGACTTGTAAGAGCCTTGTTGTGATGATGTCCATCAGATGAGGATTTTCTGAGAAAACAGAAGGACAGACTGAAACAGATATTTGTGGATTTAAGAAGGATGGTTTTCTCCACGACCAAGACAATAAATCCCATGATGATCATTTTGACATCATATAAAACTTTATTACAGGCTCTAGACCCAATAGCAAGACATAAACCATAAAGAAAAAAGAAAATAGATACATAAACACATACAAACATACTCCTATTCATGAGAGTCTTAAAAGGCACCCATACCAATGTTTCCACAGATATGATTGATATCTGACCGAGCTGCACCTGGGGCTTGTGAGCATCATTATAATACAGTTTTGTGGCTCATCAAGTCGAGACATAAACTTAAACATCAGGTTCCTCAAGAGAGCCTGTAAAGTGCTTAGCCCTGAGTCACAAAAGAGCTTACTAGCACTGCTACACCTGGGCTTTTTCAGCAGTATCCTCAGACAGTCATTGTATGCTACCTGAAGTTTGCGCAGGGTCTCCTTTTTGTAGCTGCCCCATAATGGGGCTGCATACATGGGGGTGCAGTGAGCACGAAACAAGCTCACTTTCACATCATCAGAACAGTAGTGGAATTTCCTGACTAACATGTTTGCTTGGACATACAACATTCGTCTCTGCCTGTACATGTCAGCATCATCTTCCATCTTGTCAGTGATGATGTGCCCAAGATATTTTGTACAGTTAGATACACAGAGGGATTGCCCTGACAGGTAAAACATTGGAAAGTGTAGCTTCTGATCTTCCTTGGTCCTACATATCAACACAACACTCTTTTTTGCATTGTACTGTACGTCAAACTCAACCCCATACTCGGAGCATATATCCAACAGCTGCTGGAACCCAACAGTGCTGGGGGACATAATAGCCAAATCGTCTGCGTACATCAGATGGTTTAACAGTTGTCTGGGTAATTTACACAAACTTGACAAAGCTCCTCAAGAGTCCCATAAGACATCTGTTTTCACAGGAGGCACACTTTCCATCCATACATTATCTATACTGATCATCCTTTCAGGGTCGCGGGCTTACACTTCTAATTTTACAGTGTAGAATGAGTGGATTGTGCCTTTAAATTGACAACACAGTCTAAGAAAGTTTGGACATGAGCGTACTGCATATTTTCAAATTTGAATACATAACCTACAGTAAATATCTGGATGACAAAACTCTAACAGAAAGAAACAGCAGATAATGAAAATCCAGGCACGACTGTGACGATTAATACAGATAACACTGATGAAATCCAAGTTGTGATATTGGGTCATAAAATACCGTGCAGCCATCCTCATTTCATCAATGTGTGGCGGCATCTGCTTCATTAAACTCGACTCGTACTGACGTTTCTCTCACATTGTTGTTTCAGGAAGGACTGACTTGAAATAAACAACAGGAAACTGTGAAGCTTGTAGACTGTAAATCAAAGGATGTAAAACATGCAGTGGGAGGGTGTCAAAATTATCATTGTAAATAATTGCCATGCTCTGTTCTTGTACTGTGACACAGGAAGAAAGAATGAAACTGAAATGCCTGTGTTATGACACCTTTTGATATCGTTGTTTACAGTCTACATCGAGAGTATTTGGGCCAGTCCTTGAATATCTTGCGTTAATGCATCCAAACTGCGCCGTGCTATTGCTGCAATTACATTCAAACTAAGTGGTTATTGAGGAAAAATTCAAACATAATCATCCAATCTCTGAATCAACAGAACAGGTCAATGTGTCTTGTGATTTTGATTTCACAGCATTTTGTATTTTTGATAACAGAGTCATGCATAATGTGTTTCTTTTCTGCTCTGATTTCTCCAGTGTCATTATGGCTGCTGAGAAGGGGGTAGAGTCAGACCACTTCCTAATGTGCATTAATAAAGTAGCTCTATAGTTGATTGATGCAGACCTTGACTAAAAAATTACAGCCAGGTCACGTAACGCTAAGACGCATCAGAAATATTTGCAGGTTTGAATACAGCCTTTGGGCTAACCCTGCTGTCTGCATGACTTACGATGCCGTGTGGCTGCCCCGTCGTCAAGCGTGAAGAAGCACAGACAGTATTTCTAGTTACATTACATTGGTCTCTGGTGAATTCCAATAAAATGGCTTCCTGAGGCGTTCCTCGCTATCAACTTCTTAAGTTGAGCCACAGACTTGAATAATAGATCATGTTCTTCTTTCCTCCTCAAAGAAGTTAATCCCTCTCATGCCAGTGTTGTTGCATCATTTGTTAGTCAGAGACTGCGCTACTTTAAATAGCACACCCCAATTATTAATACCCCAATCGTCATGCATTCCCACTGCTATATACTGCCGTATATATCACCAGTGACTGATTAATAATTAAAGGTATTTTACCTCTAATGCACGGAATAAATATGTTTTTAATGCTAAAAGCTAACCAGGGACCACATGTAAATTGCTGTATTTACTTGCAGAATATTATCCAATTATAAATAGCATTATATTATTTTGTGTTTTAAAACCTTGTTATTTTACAATATAGTTTATATTGTGGACGCCACAGCAGAAAGTACAGCCAATCCTGCTGTCAAGACCGTAACACCACCCGACCAAGAGCAGCCTACCAGCATGATAATAAGAACTCTGTTTCCCAGTTCTCTCTCTGTGTGTGTTAACCAGTGTTGGGTAGAGCGAGGGATCACTGGCCTTTTGTAAGGAACTGGTTGAAGCTGCTGTGTCTCAGGCTTCCCTGCCCTACGAGGACGGGCTCTACCTATTAGACACACACACGCACGCACACACACTCAGACTTTTGAGAATCCCTAACTATAGATATAGCTAAAAGACACATGAGAGCCGTTCCTGTATAAATCTGTATGCAAAGCAGTGCCTCCGCTCCTCTTCAGAGCCCAGTAGTCCCTTTTTAAGTGGTCTTAATGCATATGCTCTTTCATAAACTGTGCAATCTCCAAGATAGCAAAAAAAAATCCTCCAGATGCTTTGAAGAAATGGGAACAGGCACTGATTATAAAGGGCAGAGTCGGGAAAAGCTCTGCAAGCATGTCTCTCTGAAAACATCTCAGCGCTCCTTCACTAATACACTAGCATTAGCACCTCCATACACTCCCTGATATCAATTACCTCACGTTAATTCCTTTTCAGCCATTCACAGGCCTGCATTTCCATTTTCTCTGATCTCGCTGTAAAGCCTACATGTCACAGTAGGCAGCAGCTGCTGTGGGGCTGGCGTCTGGTCTGGTGCTTAAAATCGGCTGATGCTGGAAATACAGGCTTAAGAACACACAGTCTTACAGCGGTTCAGTCAGGCTGCGTTAGTGCTCAGGACAGATGTACTCCTTGTATTTGCACCGCAGCGATCGCATCAGGGTCAGAGGTAAGGGGGAGTGATCACGCAAATCTGTGCTATATGTTAGCATTACATACAGTATAATCATTCTACATCCGTGTCATATATTGTATTCATGTCCCATACTTGCATGTGTGCATGTGCAGAGTTTATGCACTAGAATAGAAGAGTTTGTGTCTGAGTCTAAATTATTAACTAAATGCCCCCAGAGACAAAACTAAAAAATGGGGATGCACCGTGCAAACACTGACAATAATTCACATTAGTATTAATGTAGTTTCTGAACCAAATAAAATGCTAAATGCGCTGCCTAAATTGTTACTCTGCAGTTCATTAAGCACATCGCAGAATGAGCATCAGATCATGGCCTATTAAGCCTGTGCTTGATTGGCAAGTGGTGAAATTAGATGCTCCCTCTGCATTTGGATTTCTGTTGAATTGGAGGCTGCACACCTTCAAAACTCGAGTCCTTGCTCACACTGAAAGTGGATGTAATTACCTACCAAGCTCCAGGCCCGTAGCAGTCATGGTAGTCTAGACAAGAGGTGATTACTGCTGGTTAAGCTATTCACAGCTGAGTTTGCCCTGTTCATGGTCAACTGAGTGTGTGCGCTCTTAGATCGGTTGTCCTCGTCCTTTTCCCCCCCTACTTAATACGTTCAGCTGTAAAAAGCTGGTCAGAATGAGCAGGACTGGAATACAGTATGTCATGTGAATTGTGTTTTGTAAACGTCACTCGGAATTGTAATTGATTGTGGTTACAATATGGAAATCATAAAATCCCGTTGACATTCATTCAAATCAATGCTGTTCACTATTTGTCAATGACAGATTTCACTTGGCAGCACATTGAAGTATTGGGTTCGCACTTAATCATAAGCACAGAAAGTCTCATCCACTCCATGGTCTCATGTAAATGTGCTTGACACGAAAATGCTTGAAGTGTGACTGCCTGTATACAATTAGTTTGAAGACTAATGAGAATGTGATACTGTGGTGATCCATATGACAAGTTTCTGCATGCCTTCATGTTTAATGGAGATTGGAGAACACAGACATGTGTAGATCAGCATCTGTGAAACTGGACTGTCAGTTTCTCAAGGGCCACGTTGCCATCTTTTGGTGCTTGTGTCTAAATATATAAGAGATTTTTTTTTTTTTGCTCCTTAAAAAAAGTATCATCCTCCCAGCTTTAATCCCTCAGTCTCTCTGTTACTCCGTCCGCTCTCCGTTGTGTCTCACCAAAAGGGACCTCAGGTGGTGCTGTTGTCCTGACAACCAATGAAGGGAGCATCACAGTCAGACGGCTGGATACTCTGAGCGAGAGAGAGAGAGAGAGAGAGAGAGAGAGAGAGAGAGAGAGAGAGAGAGAGAGAGGAGGAGAGAGAGAGAGCGGAGGTGGTGGTGGGTGGGGGTGAACAGAAGCCTGCTTCTCTCCATCTCCGCTGCTGGCTGCTGTGCCGTCCCTTTACGCGGAGAGCATTACGCGTCAGTGGACTATAGAGTGAGGACCCCGCACAACGCCGCACGTTTTCGTCCCTACAAACCTTTATCGATAGGTCCAGCCGGGGCTGCTTTGGACTTAAGGGCATCCCTGCGTTTTCCGAGAAGTCTGGACAACTACTCATCTCCCTCCATCCCTGCCCTTTTTTTCTTCCAAACCCTTGGATCTATAGCTCTCGAAAACGCGCGCGCTCCTCTGCTGAAACAAAAAAAATGCAACCCGGACGCAAATCGTGTTGGAGGCAATTGCAGGCGTCTTTTTTCAGACTGCTATGTCTTATCCCCACAGGATTCCCCGTCCGGAGTGTGGATATGCAGCGGGCCACCGACAACATCACCATCCGCCAGGGCGACACGGCGATCATAAGGTAAGACTCGTCTTTTTATTTTAAACTTTCCTCTCCTGCTCCGGATGCGCAGCAGCAGCAGCAGCAGCAGCAGCGTCACCTGGAGCAGACAGCTGCGTCCCTCAGAGCGGATCCTCACAGGGGCTTGATGTATCTGCAGTAAACTTATAGTTTCCACAAGGTTGCAGAGAAGAAAACAGGGACGTGGAATGCTAGGAGGCGAGTTGGTTGCGACTTTTATTACCTGACAGATATCCCTGTAATATCCCTAATGGCTCCGTCGCCTCTTTCGTGAAGTTTATCGTTCTAATTGCATCTATAATTCCAAATCATAGTTTCATAAATTCGTATGTGACCTTACGCATAAATCTGACGCGATACGAAGTCCCGCGTTTAGGGGAATTAAATGGGTGGAGGAAAAACACTTAAATGCCTTCGCCTAGGACGCACACAGCACCGCAGCAGTGATCAGCTGGGCTCCTTTATTTATTGTTATTATCAATTACAACATCTAATTTAAGGACCCTTTTACAAGGCGAGTGGATCACGGTGTAGAGAGACACGTGTATGTGTCTGTGGGTTAATGCCAAAGATCACTAGGCAGATACCAGGATGATGGGGAGACGGGGAACTGTGCGTAATGGTTTAAATTGCAGGAATCATTTGGGACAAAGTGTTAGGGTTTATTTTAATATTAGTTTGCAGCCGTGTGCATATAAAGCTCCAGTCTGTTGTTACGTGAAGTCCGGTTGTTGCAGCCTCCTTCCCACTTAATCACCTCCCAGACAATGCAAGCTGTCAACTGTGGTTTTGTGATACGGCAGATGTCGGCGACCACGTGACCCTGAGCCCTGTGTTTGGGGCAGGTCAGAAATGCAAGAGGATTAAGATTGGGTTGTTGTTTTTTTTTTTTGTCCCAAACAAGCCGCTTTGCCTCGTCCTCCCCCCAAGCCCCAGTCCCAGTCCCACTCCCCCTCCACCTCTCAAAATGGGATGTAGCACTGTGGGGAAGTCCACTGGTGTAATAGGCTGCACAGAACACTCGATCACATTGATTTTCTCTCTCCCCCTCACTCTGTGCCTGTCCTCCTCCTCCCCCACTTCCACGCTGTATTTACAGAACCGCCACCCGGGCTCGACTAATGAGTGTGAGAATATAGAACACAATTATGGGATAGACCTTTAACACAGCCTGTCGAAAAAAAAAGCCTGCACACACACAAACAGCTCGCACAACAACCGTGCCTCCTCACATGTGCCCCCAGCACACACACACACACACACTCACTGGCATTCACACAAACTCTTCCCACACTCACACATGCTCAAAAGGAATAAATTCCTTTCATGGATTCCTTCTGGCAAACAGGTGCCATCCATTCAGGTACCTGCTGATCGAATTAGTCAATTGACTCAGTTACTGTTGAGCTCACCAGGGGTCACAGCCATTTGTTTCACTTTCACAAATCCAATAGGCTGCATCCTTGCTATATTCAGTCTGTTCAGTTGGCTCAAAGGTGACGAGTGGCTTTGCGCTCAGCCAGAGTCAAATTGGATTTGCCTTTCCGAGAACGTGCTCGCAACTTAAGTCCACTACTGTATCATTATCTCTGATGAACGGTCGCCGAATAAGTATCTGCGGTGATCGCTCAGCGCGTGTCATAATTAATCTGACGTTCATATATCTGGTAGGCATGGCAGTGATCAGTCTTATTTATTGTCAGTCATGCAACGATAAACTGCAATTCAGATCCCTGTGGCTCCATTGAAAAACAACAACCATTTTTCACACCCAGTTTCCACCCAACAAATTGGGTACTGGAGGTGGGGGGGTGGGGGGTGGGGGTGGGGAGAGAAAAAAAACACATGAGGGCTGAAACGTTGAGCGGGGTCGGGAGGCCGCCGGCTAGTAATTTGTCGAGCTACACAGTGTATCTGATTCCATAAGCTGGGTTATGTGAATGCTGAGGGGGTATTGGTGACCTGCGGCCGTATTAAGGCCCGTGCTTCACTGGAGCCTGTGGCTGCAGTCGTGACATTCATGGCACAGGGGGAGAGATGCTGGAGTGGTGGAACAGCGTGTGGCCCAACAACTGCTGTGACAGGACACATGGACGCAGGCCCTGCCACTGGAAAGAGAAAGGAAATGTGTTTTTTTTTTTTTTACCAGGGGCCAAGAACTGTGTCACGCTGAATAAATGAGCAAACTAAGTCTTTCTCTTTAAGCTTCAAATGTTCAGATTTGCAGCAGTGTTGTGACTCACACTGTAACCCAGTGTCTGAGGTGCATATTTAAGCTTTATTTTGACATCATGAGACTATTAAATGCATTCCCTCAGTCGTGTGTTGTGCATTTTAAAACCTCATTTAAAGCAGCTATCAGCCTGAATTCATTATAAGGCTTTTTGAATTTCTGTGGTGACAGGGACATATACTATATGACCCGTTTTTTTTTCCTTAATTCACGGAATCTCATTCTCCCCCAGACTCAATCAAAAGTGAACATAAACCAAATATTGACACATCTCCGCCAAGTGTCGTCGCCTACGGGGAATGGCATTGAATCTAAATTGGTTTTCACTGACTCGTCTTCTATCGCACGAGGTAGAAATCCAGTGACATTTACATTCAGATACTCTCAGCGTTCCGGCTATTGTGCCTAAGCAGGTCATCGAGGGGTTAATCTGAAAGAGATTACTCTTTTTGAACAGAGTCACTGTGGGCGGCCTTATGTAAACATTTTCACACCATCTTTTGCGGTGCGAAAGTGAATTAGAGCTGATCCACTGTGCAGCATGGCTCCAGGATTAAACTCGAGTGACCATATAAGTAATATAGTTTCTTTGGATCCTTCAGCTGGCCTTGTGTAACATGCTTTACCCAGAAGTAACCATGTAGCATCCTAAGCTTCCTACTGTTTTAATGATCCGGTGGCTCTGTGTTGAGTTCAAAGATTATATCCGGCCTTTACGTTTGTCCCCAAGCGGGCTTCTAGCTTTGAAGGGGGGACTTTTTTTTGAACATTTTGTATCTGCTTGAAGTGACATTCGCCCCCGGAAAACATGAACATTACAACCCAGCATATTAAATCTAGGCCTGTGTCCCAGCAGCGGTGTTTGAGACCTATAAGATGTAGGTCACTGAAAAACACCACATATTTAAGAGCCCCTCTCCATGGGGAATTAGCCTGGGTTTTGGGTTCCCCCCCCCACAAGGATGATGCCAACAAGTGAAATCCAACTCCTCTCACCACAATATAAATCAGAGAAGAGGATGAATAAAGTTTTCCACATTTATTTGAGCTCTTTCCGTGTCACAATACTACAATACTTTTTATAATTGCCTTTTTTTTTAGAAGTCCCACACTATGCGGTGCCCTTGAGGGCAGGGTTGCAGTGTCAGACCGAGGCCCCATAATTGACAATTGCTTGTTTAAGCATTAATGACACAGTCTGTGTGATTGCTCTCCTCTGGGTCAATTATCTGTGTTTTGACAGTGCACTGTGCCTGGCTTGTTACTTTCAGAGAAGATGATTTGACACTTAGTGTTGCCCCAGAGGCTCTTTGTCAAAACTTACCCAAGGATTATTCTTTAATTTCAGTCAGACACACATTATGTATGTGCAATCTGCTAGAGGCTCAGACACTTCATAAGACATGATGTTGGTTTAATTCAACTTTCAATACAATTTGCGATGCTGGAGAACTTTGATTTCCGTTATTTTCATTTGCATTATTAAAACCTCAACTGTTGAACTCTGATGGCTGATGCGTCAGAGCGCTGTGCTATGCATTAGCCACACTTCAAAGAACTGCACTCTTCCAACGAGGAAACAAAGACTCTCTGGGTGTTGGAAATTAGATGCCATTCCCAGCATATGCGACTCCGATCATTTGTTTCGTTAGAACGCCTGGCACTTGCGACTGTTTGGAGAGCACGATTCGCTGCCATAATAAGCTATTGTGTACTTTTCATGTGATAGTGTGTTACAAATAAAAAGGTTTCAAAATGCTAGTATTGAATTTATCATCTTGTTGGGCCTTCTAGGCTCATGCAGGGTCAATATGCTGTCAAGCAACTGGGCTGATGTCACTGGTTGTTCACATGTACGCATCTTTTAGCATTTTGGATATATGTTTAATTAGAAACAGCAGAAAAATGAAAGGTTACAACAAAACTAATCGGCCAAAGTCCATGACAAAAGCGGGAGACACACTTTTCTGATTTTATAATCAAACGGAAATGTTTAAAGTCAACAATAAACTAAATCAAAAGGAGTGTGTGAGAGAGAGAGAGAGAGAGAGAGAGAGAGAGAGAGAGAGAGAGAGAGAGAGAGACTGACTGCAGAACCTTGAGGACTTCGATTTTTTTTGTGCAATTCATTTACACGTCATTAATATTTGTCAAACCTGTATCCAGTTGATGCAAATGGGACATTCCCCAAATTCAATAATCAAGAAAAAGCTAGCTCTGGATCATCTGAAATCACTCCACTGCTTCTTCAAACTTGGTGCCAGCCCTGAAGAACATCCTGTGTCAGCTCCACACTCAATCAAGTTCTTATCTCTTTGTCAATAGCTGGTGTACCCTGGTATTTTTTCTTTTTTTTTCTTTTATCAACCCTAAGGAGCATCAGATCTCCATAGCTTGATGTTGATTTTAATCTTCCTGTCCTGAGTTCCAACCTTTTTTATCAGTATAATGTATTAGCTAAATTGTTATGCGTCATAATTTACCTCAAAATGATTCTTAATCCCATGCCGTTTATTTGCCTTTATACCTTGGGAGCCCCCAGGCCTAGGTGCTGGTACAGATGACCCCTGCCCCGACCAGCTGGATTACTGTTGTAGATAGAAAGATGCAGAATGACAAATAAAGAGCCAGTGTCTAAATGGACTAGAACAGGAACATTGTGATGCACCGAGGTTCAGGCTAAGTTTTCATTTTCACAAAGGGAGGTGGATTAAGGTGTCAGCTGGCTCTGCAGGAACACACATAAGCTCCGAGCCTATATTTAGCTGAAAGCTTGTATCAGTGTAATAAAAAATTCAAACACTGTGAGACATGGACTTCACAGTGTACACGGATGTATGACTTCTTTCCAGCCAATACTCCATAGAACTGACCTGTGAACAACATTCCCTGCTGTCACATTAAATTATGATGGAGACCCAGTGCAAATATTAGTTTTCACAGACAGTACAAAGCTGAGGAAAGCTGATACCGCGGACAGAACAGTCCAGGCTGGATTCCAAGTGGACAGAGCAAAGCGGAGGAAAACAGATCAATTTCTGTATTTCCGGGCAGAGGGCAACAGTGCAACGTTATTTGGGATGTCCAGCCCCCAGGGGTCTCTATATTTCTCTCCACAGCCCATCAGTTTGAAGTGCTGCTTTTTTTTTTTACAGTCTAGAGCCTCCCTGGGCAACTCTCAGTACCTCTATCTCTTTATCGCTCTCTTCCCTCCTCTTTTTTTTTCCTCTCTCAGGCATTGAATTGTCCCGCTGTGCTGACTTAACCTGATTTGCGGAGTCTACATGAAAGGGGATTGAAAAGAAGACCACGACAGAGCAAAAAAATAAATATCTTGTAAAAGAATGAAAGCACTCACTAAGAACGAGAGACACAAATCTAGCGAGGAGAGCCGAGTGTGATGGGTGGAATTAGGGTGTGAGGGAGGGGAGGAGGGGGAGGCAGGGACACAGTATTAGTACAATCAGCACAATAATCCCTTCTGTTCCAGTCAGGGCCGACGCAGGATTTTCAAATCAATTTCATTTTCACTCATGATGCTACAGTGGGAGAGCTGAGTGGCTGCCAGTCGGGTCATTATCGTCTTGTCCTCATTTTGGCTCGGGACGGAGCAGAGGTGCGGGCGGGAAAGCTTTCGGGGGCCACGGGGACGTGTGTTTTGGTTGATATTTTGCCAGTTCTGCCAAGTCTTTTGGAACGGCTCGGAGTCAGTGCAGGTTCCAGAGGCTTTCATCTTTGCCAGTATCTGAATAATAGCCTGCGGAGACAGTGTGAAGTCTTTCGACATGGCAAACCAACAGAGTTCTGACGCTCCCATCTGAGGCCTGCAGTCCAGTGCAGTTCAGTGGGCTGCCTGGGCAGCTTCTTCACAGCCTCTCAACCCTGACATGCTTCCAGCCTGTGGTTTGATGTTTACTGGTTCATTCTCAGGAAACATACCAGGACACTCTGAGCTCTTTATTAAGTGCCTTCAATGTGCTTTTGTGAATAGCTCAACCAGGGAAGCCTAGAACCGGAATGTTTTGTCACAGCTGAATATTAAAGAAGTGCTTCCTCCTAAAAGCAACTCCACTCCATTTCCCTCTCTACCTATGGCTTTTGTCGGACTGGCAAGACTGGCTCTAAGTGCATATTTAATCGACTCAGCAATTTCTCACAGCCTCTGGCCAACTATAGGAGATGGCAGTAGAAGTAAAATGGAGGTGTATTATTGTTGCTCTAACAAAAACCTAAAATGTCACTTTTATAGATGCAGTATTAAATGACAATATATGTTTTACAGACACATAGGGCGAGTTTCAAGTACTATCCATATCCCAGAGTCCTGCATGGGTCCATTTTTTCCAAACCTGTACCAGCAAAGCTCTGTACCGGACCTGACCCGTCACTTGTTATTATCCTCAAGTCAAACTGCAGAACTTGCCGTTAACATTTGTCCCACGACCTTAACCATCAGCCTGAATATATGCCCATGCTCCATTAGGGCTGGGCCATGAATTGAAATTCAATTACGATTATGGCTTCCCACATTTATGGGAACAAAGTAATTGACATAAAACGATTATTATTCTGTGTTTCGTTTTTGCGGTGAGGCTTTCGCTTTGTCCTGCCTCATGATGCCCTACTGCGCTGCGGTTCTGCTGCATTGTGGGGTTTCTGATATAACGACTGTATTTCCTCGGATAAAAGTCAGCCTATACTCAAATAAATGGCAGTGGCCCGCTGCTGCAGAATTATTGCCATCTCTACTCCAGGATTGTGGCAGAGACGCACATTATAGGTACGGTATCCTTGTGCTGTGCCATTTTGCCCTGCCGCATGTCCTTCCACCTCCCTCCCTCGCTGACCTGCACTCACTTTATATGTTACCACCATTAAACACAAATGCCAATCCGAAGTTATTAGGAGCCGTACAGGACTTGCAATTGACTTAGTGTTTGTTTGATTTGTTATAAAGTTTATGAGACACCTATTTAAATACATAAAACAAGAAGTCCAACATTTTGCCACATGCAGTTCACCTGCTATACGCACTCCTGCAGACAGGAGAGAAGTTAGTCCCTCCTCACTCAAGCAGTGTAGAAACTCTAATCTGTTAATCTACACCAACATTTATTTTTCTTTAAGTTCCATAAATGTGGGAGGTTTCCAATCATGTTAAATAATCGTGGTTACAATATTGACCAAAATAATCATGATTGGGATTTTTGCCAAAATCGAGCAGCCTATGCTCCGTACAGTGTCACTCACATCGAATGGGAATGGCCTCCTTGTATTCTGCATTGGTGGTTTAGTGGTGAAAAGTATCTGTCAACTGTCACAGCACCTGAGATCCTGATAATGTCAATGTGTTTCCTCCTCTGTGTTTCCTCAGATGTGAAAGAGCCAATACTTGTTGACACTTTTTTACAAGCAGCAACATTATCTGTAAATTGATTCACTACAGGCTATAGATGTCTTTATGTGATCCATCTTAATGTGCAGTTTAATGTTGGTAGTGACAGTTATTTGAGCGGAAGTGAAGGGGTTAACAGTGATGTAATTCATATAAGATGATTTAGATGTTGAAAACACTGCACTGCATCATTTTAATTTGTAAACTTCTCCAGAAAAAAAAACATACTTTAGTTCTCACCCACTGCCTGGCTATGTTTAGTTCACTTCTACCCATGCCCATGAATTTATATAAATATATTTTTGACCAGGTGCCATCTTACTTTGCTATATGATCTCCTTTTCAAGCTTTGTCTTTGTAATGGAGCTTTCATCTCTAAGAAGTTCTGTATCATTACTCCTGTAACATCATGATTAATTGCACAACTGCTTAAAAAGCACAAGCACTTTCCGTCCTGACTGCCATTAACCAGCCAGCAATTTAGCTTTTCTGTAAATTGTAAGGGAACAAAGCAGAAATTGATTTTATTTCGTTTATTTCACATCTCAAGCTCCGCCAGTTTCACCCTTGACATGAAATTAGACAAATGAATAAATAAGACAATGAACCAGTGAATGAGCTCCAGGTTAAGCTCTGTTTAGCTGAATCTGTCGAAGCAGGCTAAATAAGTTCAAATCTTTCAGTCCGTTAGGATGAATTCTAATTACAGCAGAGCCACGTGGATTTGAGCTGTTATGACCTGCGTCCCCGCTGCCTTAAATCCACATGACTTTAAAGCAGATTAGGGGACTGCAGTAAGTAGGGTCCTGGATGAGCACACTCATTGTTTACATCCCATTTCGTCCAAGATCAGCAAAAAGGAAATAATCTCAAAGGCCTACTGACACATAATGAGCAAGATGGCACCATGCTAGGATGGTATATGTGGTTTCACAGCTGTGCAGTAAAGTATAATGTTTGTTTTACATACAGTAGTGGATGAAGGTGTTTATTTTTGTAAAACTGCAGTGTCACACCTCAATGACTGTACTTAAAGGGTTGATTTTGAACCCCATAATTATTTCTGAATGTGAAGTACCTGTGGCCAAAACACGACATGAGACACTGATCTATGATGCTTGTAGCTCTGTAGCATCGATCTGAGCAAATGTAATTTATAAATACTATCTACTGTTAAATTTAGTTGAAAATGTAGCTGGTGCCTCATATACTTATGATAATCATATTTAATTTCATAATGTGTATAATTGAGTTGAGTTATTTTTTTTTATTTGATTTATTTCCATCAATATGCAAAGTGATATTTCTGCTGGTGGTGCTACTGGCGGTGATGGTTTACCCTCATATATGAATTGCCCTGCATGGTCAGCTCAGATACTGATGCTGATCTTCTGTGTTTGCTCTACTCAAGCTGTTGATGTATACACAGCACTGCCATGAGACAAACATAATACTGTATTTCCTCTCTTACCATTCCTAAAAACACTGTTATTTGCTTTGCCATAAGCAATTATTTGTAATCAATGACGATAAGCTGCGAAGAGATCCTCAATTATTCAACAATACAGCAAAGCCTGGAAATGAACGATAAGGCACCACCATCATGTCAGTCAAGTGGAGTCCAGTATACAGCCTCGCCAGTAGTGCTGAAAGAAATCCGTGTTGTGCACCATATTTGTTTGGCCGCAGTTTATCCAGTGGATAGTGTGTAACCACTCACACACAGCTAAAAAGTTAGACAGCTACATGTTGTCACAGCAGATCATACGGTATAATGCTTCCATTGAAATGTGTGTAGTTCAGAAGTAATGAGTGAGGAATGAATGCGCAAGTTATGTTGGATGCTGACAGCCTCTCACACAAATCATAAAAATACATTGTAGACAGAGATGGGCAGTATTTCTATTACTTGTATTTGAAATACGTATTTCAATTACTTTTGAGTATTTTGTAATTTGTATTTGATAGGGCCGATAAAAAATCTAACGTAATTTGTAACAAAATACTTTAGAGTGGAGTAATTTTGTATTTAAAATACTCAAAATACTTTCTCCACGAATCAAAAAACTGTTCACGAGTTCAGTCTTCAGAACTTCAAGTTCAACGGATTGTCTGTCAAGGTAAATATTTTATCTGAGTGTGACAGATGTCAACTAGCTTGATGTATAATTTATGTCTGGGTCTGGCTACATAGCCTATTGTATATACATGGTGATGGTTATAATATCAAGATAGCGATCGATGCTAACATGCTAATGACGCTAGCATGCTGTGAGAGGCTAGTAATAATATTCCAGCCGCACAGGAGGCGGTTAACACCAGAAATATTTGAAAAGTTAGTTGTTCTTAAAGGCAACTAAACTGGCTACTCAGTGGTTGGGTCTCAAGAACCAAAATGGAAGGATTATTATGTCATAAAGATGTCAGTGTGAACCTGTATGAGACACTTAACACTGTAATATAGAACTATGTGGCCTACCATGCCACTGGCCAATGTAAGAGAGAAATAAGTAGGCTACCATGCCACTGGCCAAGGTACAGTAAAAGAGAAGTAAGTTGGCTACTCACTTGTTAAGTTACTTGTTCACTTTTGTATTGATTTACTATTTACCTTTTATTTTTTATAAGTTTTTCTGTGCAGAACTTGATGTACAGTAATTTATTTAGGCTCTTTACCTGTGTACAACTGGTTTTAATTATATATTTTGCTTTTATAGTATACATAGGCCTAATGTGTGATGCTATTCATATGTGATGAATATTTTCTTGTTGATACAAAGCCAAAGTTTATGGGCTGTTAAGTCCCATTAATAAAAATATATATTTACATAATCAATCAAGTTGTTGCCTTTTAATAGCTTTGCTTAGTTACACTGACATTCTGTGACTGTTCTTCCTTTTTGTGGGGTTCACCAGAGCTTTGTGTACATTATATAGCCCAAACCTGAATGCTCTGCTATACCAAATTGTGAGAAAACGGAAAATCCAGAAAAAGTATTTCCTATATTTTAAATACAAAATACATGTATTGTATTTTGTTACATTTTCTGGCACCAGTATTTTGTATTTTATTTTAATACATTTATTTGAGGGGTATTTTGTATTTTGTATCAAAATACATTTTGATGTATTTTTGCCCATCTCTGATTGTAGATAGCTTTTCTGTGACAATGACATAATTAACTTGACATGGTTATCGTCACATCTTTCTAAATGCCCAATGCGCCTTGCAATATTGATGATCAAAGTCATTTGACTAATGTATGTTGATGACTCAAAACTGAGAAATCTCCCATTGTTACTCATCACCAGGATATGACTAATTTGATGTGATCCTGAGGTGTTTATTATCTCCAGGAAGACGTATTCAAAAGCATTGATTATGTAATTCTATTAGAATACAGCACATGAGGCTGTTATTCAAATCAAGCAAAAAGTAGATGGGGGTGGTATTTGAAGCTGTTGAATCTTCTGACTTTCTGAGTTGGAAACCTCACCAAAAGTAGGTCCAATTCAAATGGAATAATCACAACCATTTATCTAAAAGTGGGTGGTTTGACACCATGAATGAAAGACAAGCACCACTGAAGCATTTTCATTCACAGCCAAGTTGGCTATGTCTGAGGTGAAGACGGCTGATATCAGCTATCGTGACCACATCGATCAAACTGGATATGTTCTTTAAAACAGAAAAGCAAACATCTGCACTTGCACTGCAGTGTTTGTTTCATTGCTTTTGTTGACGACCCATCTCTACATCCTTCCACTATCCAGAAATGAAGCCAAAAAATAAATCCTCTATATGAAATCTGCCATCTTGCACCAATCACAGCATTTGGAGTCAGAGTCTGCACATTAGCGATCAGGGGATCGAGCCATCACATCGAGGACAAATCCCCAGTCAGTCTTATCTATCAATATGAGGTTTCAAAGCTGTGAACTAACTAATTTAAACTAAACTTACCGGAACAACCTGTTAACCCTTGGAAAAAAAAGATGCGCATTTTCTCTTTTTTAGTTTGGTCCATGTCATATCCACTAACATGGAGAAGGTGGGGTTCAATACCATTACTGCCAGCCAGCCACAAGAGATTCTACCAGAGATGCCACCAGAGACGCTTTGGCTTCACTTTTTGGGAGCTTTCATGTCATCCATCAGTATGTCCAGAGGCACTTTGGTCTATGACCTTTGCTGAAATCCTTTGAATATGGAAACTGAACTGAGAGGTTGCAGATCTATTCACAAACGAGAATGTGGCTTTGCAAAGCCTGGCTGCATTTTCTGCACGGCCACTAACACCAGTGAAGAGATGCACTACTTTCTATTTCAAAAGACAAGGGTATGAAAAGGCCAAAGTGCTAAAGGTGTAGCAGATTAATTAGATTTTCCCTCTTGAGCATTTGGCATTTCAGGAAATGGGGATGACTCCGTGGCCTACTTGTTCTGCGTTCCCTTGTGATTTGTACAGCATCAATGTGTCAGTTTGAAAGTTGAACTCAAATCCCTTTAGTTTAGACAGCATGGTGTCATTACGTTTAGCTTTTCATCTTTTGCATTAGCAAGCAGAAAACGAGAACACAAATCCGGCATTGCAAAGTCTCATTGGCCGTTAATTATTCCCATTCAATTCAATTTAATTCTCCGCCCAATGGAACAAAATTGTTTTCAATCACTGGAATCCCACTCTTGGCTCTGTGTGTTATTAAGATTACCTCCAATTAAATCAGCCCCCCAGTGAGTGGTTCAGGTATTGATTGCTGCTGGCCCCCGCAATCATAAACCTCCCCCGACCCTTTTTTTTCTCAATCTACCATCGACCGTCGACAAAGCCTTTTTGTCAACTGCCACCAACGGGTTTATAGAGAGCTCGGGCTGACCCAGGAGTAAGTTTCAGGCTTGACTCATTCATTATTACCTGATGCTCAGCACTTAAACCACATTAGCTAAAGTACTGAGGTGTACTCACATTTAAAAGTCTATTTGTGTTCAAAGGCTTTCTCATCACCTGCGGACAGTGGGGGGGGGGCATTCGTCAGCATGTGGCAGAAGGAAGTACATAAAACCTTGACAATAAAGAGATGGTTGGCACTACTACTATAGTATGTATTTTTATAATAGAGCTTCTGCAAAGAGCTCCTGTTTTTTTGAAATATAAGTTCACTCTTTTGTTGTAACTTTACAAACCATTAGTTTTTAGTTTAACCAACATGAATGTGAAGGCTCACTAATGAGGCCATTTAACATCATGGACACTCTGATAGTTTGGTCTGGACCAGGGTTTTTTAAAGTCGGACACTATCGCCCCTATCTCCCAATTTAAAAATGTTTAAAGTTACTAATGATGGATTTTGTAATTCCTGTCATTATTTGTCTTACTTTTATTCATTTCATGTGTCAAGTTTTTAGAAGTTTATTCCTCTGCCATGTGCTGGAGTTTTTGCATTCGATTCTTGATGGAAATCCAATATAAATGGAGACTATGTTGTGATGGGCTTACGTCAGGTACGGTGCTAATCTTTGAACTCTCAAAACCACCTCAGTGAGAATTCTGGATATAATCAGTGTCTCCAGGGACACATGGATTATTTATTTATTAAATCCTTTATATAATAACTAGCAGTCTCATTGAGATGTGAATGTCTTTCTTAAGAGACATCAGTGTACAACATTATACATATATAGTTTACACACACAGAGACACACATAAACACACAGAGTGTGTTTATCCCTTAATATAATTTGTTAATGTGATGGCACAGTGTGATGTTTGACGCAAATGGTGGAAATTGGTCTTTAAAGGTCTTGAAATAAGTTGATTGACTCCATGAGCTGTGTGTCACATCTACAATAACTCACTTCCTGTATGGACCTGGCCTTTTCACCTCACACTGTATATTTGCCTAATAATTCCAGAACATCAGCACAGATTGTTTCTCAGCTTACCAAGCAATAAAGATGCCATTTAATGCAGAGGAATCTACTCCAAATGTATTAGCATGCTTTTTCAACATCATTATAGGTTTTTCCATCCTTACAATATCTCATATATTTCCCTGCTACATAATGGGATCACTAACATTTTCGTTTTTTGAATCAGTGACTGAATATTACCTTGCCCGAAGAATATTTCTCACTTTCAAACTAATATTTTCACCTGCGCTGTCTTTTTTATGTGCAAATTAAGCTTCCGTCTGCCTGAAAAGTTCATTAAAGTTGTACGTTTCCAATTTGGTTAACTGCTATTGCCTCTAAAATGCAGAAATTGGCAGTCATTTGCATCTTATTGCTTTGTCTCACAACTGCTGAAGGATGTAAGGCAATGTGGTATGCCTGAAGTCAACATTGTACCCAAAGACTCAGAACAGGTGGCCAAGTACAAATACTGAGTCCCTTGGAGAGATGGCAGAAACAGCCTTCAAACAGAGAGGAAACAAGGCAAGGAAACCACTCAGCCATTCAACCAAGGCTCAGTTCAGTCTCAAAGATATTGTCTGTTTTATTTTTTGAGGTCATTTTCATTCCATCTTCATGCCCCTGTGTAGTGGAGAGCCTCTGTTATTGTATTTGCATGTGTGATAGTTTCTATGCACCCCTAAAGTATGTTTGTCCTTGTTTGTCACTCAAGCCGTTTTCAGAATCAGTTTTTTTCTGTTCACAACACCAACAATTCCTCTGCATTATTCAGGCGAGAGGTGGAGCTGCCTGGTGCAGCAGACAGAGGCAGGAAGCGACTTATTAAAAACTCTATACAAACTCTCTTGACATCTTTGTCGGCCGCTTCTACGTGTATGACGCTGCTATTTCACCGGGAGATATTTGTTTTCTTTAGGTTTTTTTTTATTTTTGTGTCTGTCGCGTTTTAGGAGCATCATCGACCCCTGCGAGCGCTCGCAGTAGATCCACCTGCTGTGTTCACGCATCGACTTCTCCTTGATTTCTAGGGACATTATACTATGAGGCCAGGTGGAGAAAGTCTGCAGAAACTAGGGAGTATCTCACTCAGACATTTGCGGCCGCACATGCACCTCCGCCTGTGGAAATTTGGAGGAACTGCAGAGTCCAGTGCTTTACTAAAAAACAGGCTAACAGTCCTAAATGGCAGATACGCAGGGTTGACGGACACAATCATCTTTTCTACCATATTATTTTGTTGGTGAGAATGCATACCGTGACCATGCCCCTTCAATGGCCCCATCCCTAATTCCTAATTCCAAATTTTGGATTTGGAGTAAAACTCATGTCTCTTTTAGGGGAGGTAAGCCTCCATAGCTTTCCAATCTCTTCTTTAAAAACTGTATTTTTTTGTTAATGGAATATGGATGTGAGCCACAGTCAATCAAAACTTCTGACAAAGAGCACACACAGGGAAGTTATAGTGAACACAATCAGTATAAAGTTTACTCACTGTAGAAATAGAGTGGTACAGCAGGCAAATTTCAGTATTTTGCCGACATAACATTTATCTGAAGGTGATGCTGGTTAGAGCACCAGAGTCTCTAATCACCGGATCACCCCTATAGTGTGAATGGTGCTGTAGGGCACAAAGGTGCATCTGTGAACTATGGATGATAAATGGGACTATTTTTTTGGAAAATAAGATGAAGATGAATATGCAATCGTGACTCAAACAGCCGAGTCACGGATGATATAAAAACATGCAGAATATATGCAGATCTCCCTCGGAGCGCCTTCATGGTAAATTTGCTCCTGAGGTTTCAGATGTGGCACGCCATTTGTTGTCCAGCAACTATGTGTGTGTCATGTTTGTTCAACCTTCTTAGCTCTGCCTCCTGAGAGGAGAGGCAGCTCTTTAAACCAGCCCCTGTCACATCCCGCTGTGCTCTCACTTGTACTCGAAACCTGTTAGTAATTCGCTGCCCTCCTCTTCTCTCTATTTTATTCTGGTGTCTCAGTTGCCCAGAACTAAGCAGCCTACCAAACCTTCAATGTGTCATGGACTTGTAAAAGGCACCATGAAACTTTTGCTTCTCAGAGAATGGCTGTTGGATATTTGACAAAGACACTTCCTCTCATTTTTAATTCCGGAATTTGCTCAACAGTTTTAGGAACTGTGCTTCTCTTTATGGTCTCTCAAATTACTTTTCGTATCATTTAGCTTCACTTTCTGCCACAGTTCATTCTGCGTTTTTGGCCAGAAAACCTGCTTTTTTCTATGAGTTTTAATAGAGCCAAGTTAAAGATACATTTACACCATCTGCATGCTTTATACTCTCTTTGTGAGTGACTTCCCTCTGGGTAGTCTTTCTTTGCTCTTTGTTCTAGGCTTGCAGTCGCAGTTATGGCCCGCTGCACCATATCTGTGTCATTTCTTAGACACATTCTGAAGAGACTCGAGATGTGGAAACCCGAGGCTTTCCAGAATTATGTCACACCGTGGTATCACGAAGACAGACTTTGATTGATGAAAAGTTGGAGATGCAAACCAGAAGTCGCTGGAGTTCCTACACTGTGTCTTCCAACATAGGTCAACCCACAATCACTTCTGTTCTCGTGCTATTCTGGCAGGTCAAAGCTGTGTATGGCAAAGCAAAGGACAGAGAAGGATGCAGGCGATGGTGTCGATGATGATGATGACAAAAGCAGTGGGGTAGACGATGATGGAAATAATGATCATGTGCATGCAGTGGGGGGGGGGACTTTTATCATTCAAGAGAATAATCACGTTTAATTATGGTAATGAGCTTTTCCTTTTGTCGTTTGCACTATGATGCTGTCATTAATGTCACTTTTGATTGACCGTGTTGTACTTACATCTTTTTTTTTTCACTCAGACGTGCTAAAAACATTACTTGCCACCATTAATTACATAATGGTTGAGTTTAAGATCCAGCTGAGCATCAAAGCAGAAGGAAACACAGAGACAAATCCAAAGTGGATCCATTGCATGTAAATGTAGTCACTAACAATTAAATGTCCCACTAACTTTTTGGGAAGATCTGAGAACCTGATAGTTGAAGGTGTGAGGTGAGCGCACACAAACAAGGTTGGCTGATGTTTGGCGTATTGCAGGGCCAACATAAGCTGCTTTCAGACAAATGTCCCCGTCAGTTGCTGTGGACCTTCCCCAGGTAGTTTCTCATGTTAGCCCCCTATTGTAAAAATGTCTTATAATGTCCCTGTGAGAATACAGCAGGGGTTAATCTGGGGGATTCATCATGAGCGACTGGGCATATTGATGACATTTCTGAAACAAGCCGGAAGCAAAAAAAAAAATATCAAAACAAGAATACAAATATCTCTCTCATCTCTAATTAATAAAAGATGTGGCACACATGTAGAAGATGTCAACTTGGAAAGACATTCATGTCTGAAAAAGGCTGTATAGACAATTGTAAGTTAACATGCAAACTCTGCACAGTAAGACCCCAGCCAAACCAGGATTTCAAATCAGGAACCTCCTTGATTTGAGGCAACAGTGCTAACCACAACTATACACTGTATTGTTTGTTTTCTATGTGCATTTAGATGAACATTAATGCAGTTTCCCTCGGGCCTGGTCTACCTCTATTCCAGAATAGATTCAGATCAATATTGGAGAAGTAGCACAGACTGTAATTGCCTCGGCTTCTGTACATTTCACATCCCGGGCCATTTGAAGAGCTACAAGTCAGCACTATTGTGTAAACTTTGTGTATGTACGAATCCAAAAAAGAGAGGAACACTTTGAGACTAAAAAAACTGTGTGGCCTTAGAGCCTAGAGCTTCTGGCTCGTAGGAACAATAGGATCTGTCTGAAATGTGTCATCTGCTGACACTTAATTCAGTAATCTGTGACTGTTTGGTCAGATTGTGTCAGCTCTGCAAAGAAACCAAATGAAAGGCTCAGTGATGTCAAGCTCAGTAGACATCATTTAATTATAAAACAAAGAGTCTGTGAACCCATTCACTATGTCAGAAGTCTGTTGTTATGTTGATGTGAGAGCTGCACCATAGAAGAAGCCCAACGCTTCACACTGTGCCTCCACAGCACTTTATTGACAGCGAGAGTAAATTACAACAGCAGAGAGTTAATTTAGTGTGAGAGCATGGCACAACTGAAGAACTTTCTCATCTACACTTTTTGGAAAGAAAAAGAAAAAAATATTTTTAGCCAACTCTTCTGTCTTAGGCGATTCTATTGATTCCAACAAATCTAAAAGCAGCTCGACATGGTGCTTGATATACAGCTTAATCCCAGCTGACTTATATCTGACTCAGAGCTGGTTAATGCAGCATATAGAGTGCAGAGGCGGAGTGATAAATGTTGTGTTTGTATGCTGTGAGGAGAAAGAGAGGGAGAGATCACAGGATACAAGAAACAAGACACGGTATCACAGCCGAGACAAGAGAGGCAGAACCTGAGGGACGTGTTTCCGAGTGCATGGCTGGTTTCTTTGATGGTACCATTGACTGTGCAACTGGGCTCTGTGTTTTCAAAGCTGATGTTCGTGTGCAGTCCCTTTGTTCATTCCATGTTAAGGCTTGAATATTTTTGTTCATGCTATGAAGTGTGTTTTCAAACGTTTGCGAGTTTTCCTGCATTGAAAAGTTGCAGTGGGGGAATTTAAAGCAATTAATACGATTTTAACTCTATGTAGGATGTAACATTCTGGGTTTAAAGCGTACATGTCGCTGTCAGCAACGGTAAAACATAAGAGAAAATCCAATCGGCTAGAGGAAAGCCTAACATGTGAGGAGAGTGATTTCATGCAGCAGGTGCCCAATAGCTGGTCCTCTTATTGCCAAGACCCGCCAGGTGCGTTGCTTCGGTTTGCCGATGGTGGAATGCGAGACCTTGTCACCCGTCAAACACAAGGCTTTCTGAAAAAAATTAAATGTACACACTTAACCTTTTTTCCCCACCTCATTACATAAAACAAAGAGACATGATGCCAGTTTTGTCTGTGACACACAAGCTGGCACTTGAAAGGAAATCAGCCTCATATGATTTGGCAAAGAGAGACGGATGAGAGGCAGAGCGGGGAGAGACGTCACGAGGGAGGGGGAGAGAGAGAGGGAGAGAAGAAAGAGATTGATCACTGAGTGGGTGGAAATGTCAGTGTGCTCCAGGCTATGCATTTTCCACATGTGGTAGCTGCCATTTGTGCTACTTTTCACACTTCTGTCTAATGCTCTCTCAGACTTCACCTCACAGGCACCTCCAGTCTCCGGCTCTCCTTCTTTCTCTGGCTTGATGTTTCTGTGCCTCCTGCTCCTATAAAACCCAGTGCAAGCACCTCCTGCTCCTTTGTATCACTCTCAGATAGTGGACAATATCGCCAAGACAACTTATGCAACTTATCCATTTGTCTCTGAGAAAAGATGAATAGGCTATATGTCAATGAAACATTTTTTTGTCATATGTGGTATTTCGAAAAAATAGTTTTGCTGAGATTTTAACAAGTACGGTACTGGTCTCTCCATTTCATCCCCACCACCATCCTGCATGCATTAGATGTTCTGTTACCTCTCCTCCTCTTGTCTCTCAGCTTTTCTCCAATTTTTCTCCTCGCGGTTTCCTCCAGAGGAAGCCAGTGCTTTCCCTTAATTGACTGGTTTTGTAAAACTCCCGTATCCACCGCTCAAGGACAGGGCTGGGAGAAGAACTCAGCGTGAGCGTGTGTGCAAATGACTCAGTTGTTTCCATATGTGTACGCTCGCATCATTATGTTTGTGAACGCTCACACGGCAAACTATTGTGCTTTGTCTCCTCATCTGAGCCTCGGCAAGGCACGCTAGCTCGCCCACCCAGGAAAGCCAGGATTTGCAGAGAAGGCCAAGATAATGATAAATCGTAAGGCGCAGCCACATCTGAGGCACGGAGGAGTTACAGCCTCCAATGCTCCACCGCTGAGCAGCATGGGAGCCTGCCAATTACGACCCCTCAGCTCGGGACTGCATACACTTAGTTCAGTCATATTGTTGAGGTGGGGATTCCTTCAGACCTCACTCGACGTGAACATATGCAGCGTGCAGCAAACACAGCTGGATGCCCGATGTTTGCTCTCTTTGCAGATGTGCTCATAGACAGGAAATGCATGGCAGGTACACTTAGTGCACACCAGGGAGGGTCCTAGATTCACCTGCAGAGGAACATGGATCGTAAAGAAAAAGCTTTGATTATCTGTTCATCATGTATCACTGAGACTGATTGCATGCGACAGCCATCATGACGTCCACCTGCCACAGAATGGTGTTGCCAGTTTGGTTTTATTCTTCTCTTGTATCCTTCTTTGACACATTTTGCACATAGGTTGTTGTACTTGAGTAGTTGTTTTGCTACATTCAGCCGTGAAATAATAAAATCACGCAGGCCCCTTTTTTCCTGATTAGTTCTCTGGCAGCAATAAGCCTGAATCCGTCTTACATAAAACAAAGCTATTATGCAAGCATTCCTTGCATCATCTCTTATTTTGGTCCTTTAAAAAGAACTCGATAAGAGGGCACATTCATGCGGAAGATTGCTCCTCTTCACTTTGATTGTAGGGCTGGCAGGTTGAAGACAAAACCTACTTATGTATGTTCTACAGTGGGATCAGTGCGTGCCTGCAGGCCAAGCTTAGTAACAGATGCACTGGCCCCTATGACAGTCTCCCTAATCTGATTAATCTCTATCCACACAGCACATCATATGTACTGTATTTGTGCAGTGATATTTCTCACTGGAAATGCAAAATTTCCGACTGTGACTATCTTTGCTCGGATGGAGAGATTTGTAAAGCATGTTGCAGATTTCAGGTCTTTAATGGTGGGTGTGTGCACTTTTTTTCTGCGTGTGCTACACAGTGAATTAGTGGATCTGCTTTTGCCTACACTACACAATTGCCTGCATCCTGCAGTGCGTGTGTCTTTTAAGCAGACGTGGGTGCACATGTAAGCGTTTCTGCACACACACACACACACACAAGGATGCAAGTGTAAAATTGTGTGTTGCAGACTATAAATCCCTCCAAATTACAGCATGTACAGTAGGTGTTAGTGGTTGGAAAACAGGCAGGAAGGACCCAAGTGCAGACACACAGGCAGGCTGATTCAGTGAAGGAACTTAAACAGATTAAATGATGGGGGCCAGGTTCAAAGACAGACAGACAGATAGACAGGCAGGAAGGCAGACAGTGTGAGAGGAAGGCAAAGACGAGAAGAAGTGGGACAGACACATAAAAACAAACATCTGACAGCTGAATAGGTGTGTACACATGTGCAGTTCCAGTGAATGTACAAAGGGTGAGCTGGTGGATACGGAGACAGGAAGACAAGACGGTGACATCTGGTGGGCAGGTGGAATATGGCAGGTGACTGTTCGCAAGAGGCAAAGGCAGGTCCAGGGGAGCAGACAAGTATCGCGAGCTTCTGAAACAGACCAATTGAAACAGCAGGTCATAGAGACATTTTGATCGGTGCATCAAAATGTCTGCACAAATATGAGTAAGTGGAGTTCTGTGTTTTTGTTTTTTCGTGGTAGCCTCACTGGTGCTGAGCTAAATTCAAGGTGAGGGAGCTATTTTCACCAGATGAGAAACCCAGGCTGAGATGTCCAGAACATGCACTTTTTCATGCACAGTCACGGTGAAGATGTCATTGTTTTTGCAGATTCGTGTGCGTGACTGTGTGTTCACTGATTTTGTCATTGTTTTTCGCAGAAAGGTTGGCTATTCCTGTACCGCAAGCTGTGTTTGTGAGTGCTGCGAGGCATGTATTTGTGTTGTCATGTCTCCCCTGTGGAGTGCATTAAAGAGCGGAGAAGGGCAAGGTGCTGGCTCAGTCGTTAGCCCTGCAACATGTTATCTTGCCTAATTCTCAGCAGTGGACTTTGCTGTGCAGTTTGCATGCTGTTTTGTGGTTTGGGGGATCTAGCTCGAGTTTACCCTCTTTACACTTATCCTTGGATGGTTGCAGCTCTTGTCACTTGCTGAATAAATGCACTGTCTGTGTGAATTAATGAGTGTCTGCTTTCAGGGTTGGACAAGAACACATTATCAATAATTATAACAACATATTTTTCATCAATAGTAATATATCAAAAGTTCAATATATATTGATTTATTGCTTAGGCATCTTATATTTGTTTGGTTGCAGGTCCTCTCTACGGAGGCTGCCATGTTCTTTACAGTAGCTCAGAATGGACAAACTAAACACCCTTTTAAGTTTTTATGACAACTAAAGGCTACCACAGGTTCTCCTTCATATTCAGCTGCAACACGCAACTTCACCACTAGATGTCACTAAATTATACACACTGAACCTTTAAGCTTGTGGAGTGTCAAAAGTCCCCCGGAACTCGCAGCAGTCAGTTAGAACTCATGAAGCCTCTTGGATGAGAGGTGAAACGTCTTCAAGAAACTCCACTTGACCTGATTCTAGCACACGGACTTTAAGCCTGGGCGTTTTCTGAAGACCTGACAGAATTGCGAACGTTTACAATAACTTTTATTTCTCAAAGATGAAATGAAACAAAAAATAAACATTTGATAGCTTTTTTCTTGTTTTTGTAAATCATAGACTTAACCCCAAAATCCAGCAAACTCAGCGATACCCCCCCTTTCCCTTCCTCCACCTCAAACACGTCTCTTTACAGACTGAGCCTTGGTCAGTGGGTCAGCAGGAACATTTTCCGGGTCTGAACCTTCTTCATTGTTATTTTCATCTTTTTTTTATCATCAATGAAACTCTGCTGTAATCTGCTTCAGTATTGCTCCACTCGCTCCAGTCATTGTCTAAAATGCTACTTTAAAAGGTTTTTTGCTGAGTGTGAACAAACAATCTACATATCCCATGTTGCATTTTTCTTTTCCTGCAAGTATTTGAACAAATCACAATTTATTTCATCAGTGACATGTCTTGAAAACTATGACATCGTGGATGAGATGCACACGTCTCATCCGGCTCTAAAGGGAGAAGCCTTTTGACTCAACAGAAATGATAATCTCATATTTATCGAGATAATTTTCCTTATCAACCGATATCAAATTGTCTATCTTCATATAATAGTTGGCCATATTGTCCAGCCCTATCTGCTTTGTATTGTACAACCTTCCAAAATGTTATGTTGTGGTTCAGCTGCCCGTGAGTCTATGAATCTCATCAAGTATTTAGATCACACTGTGAAGTGTTTGTGTATTTAATATCCTGTGTGCATCATCATCATGCATGGATGATGGATGCATGAAACAAATAACTTGATCAACTCCTGGTAAAAAAAAATATATATATAATAATATTTGCATTGTTTAACACCTTTGATTGCATTTGTATTGCTTTACAAAGGATCTGCTCATCACAATAACAAATCTATTTGGGGGCAGCAATCCTCTTTGGTCTAATTGATTGCAATAGGAGAGCACTTCTTCATCTGGATTGTTCCCTGGGAGATCTTTTTAGACAGTCTCATTATACTGGCTCATATTTGTAAACATTCCTAGGTTTGGGTACAAATTGTCCCCTCTTCTCGTTCGGTGTTGCTGAGCGAGATCGTGCCACCGTTAGGGGAGTGAGAAGTTCACCAAGTCATCAGAGTTGTTTTTTTTGGTATCAACTCCCTTGATATCACTTCTTAATTGAGTGCTGCTGTCTCTTTGAACTGAGGCCATGATTCAGCAGACACGTACCGAGTGGACAGTCTACCCTGCAACCAGAGCGACAGAGTGCTGAGGAGATGAAGAAGAAGGGGAAAAAAGGCTGAACTTGAAGAAGCTGAACGTTAGACCGTCACGCACTGAGCACCACATGCTGTAGTAACTCGTGTTTTAACAGGGCCAACCAAGGCCTGCCAGGGCTTATCTATTATTTAGCCATGACTTAAACCCAGCTCCCCTGTCCCCCAACATCAAATCCCTCTCATTCTTTTAACATCTTGTTGCCAACAGAAATCAACGTCCAGCTGGAGTGCCACTTCAAATAAGCTAATGGTGTTTTTTGATCCGCAAACATTGTGTACTGGCCATCTGGCAAAACCGCACTTGGCAGCACTGAAGTTTACTCAGTGAGAATAGTTAGTGTCTGTTCTGAGAGATGTTGTCAAATCAGAATACAGTATCTTGTTATGCCTCAAGCACACCTGTTCTGAAGAGCAGGTTGGCTGTTATCAAAGAAGTGAATATACAGTGAACACCAGATATCAACATGTGTGCTGTTTAATTAGGGCAGCGATGGAGGTTTTTATGCCACTTTCCAGAATGAACAACCTCTAAATAAATGTGAATTTCTATAACACAGACTCCCTCATGTGATTTATAATTGCATGTAATACGAATTTGAATCATATAAACGTAGTTCCATTAGCAATGACGTTTGACCTCTACAAGCTGAGCCCCTGCTAGTGGCCTCGTAGACATGCTGCGTTTGCCATCCAGCAGGTTCATCACACACACCCACACACACACACCCACCATACGGCTCCTAGATTATAGTGACCTACATGCGGTGGATATTATTGAACTAGGTTACTGCTAATCAAATGCATGCCCATAAGCAGTATAAGTCTGTCCACATTGTGTGTGTGTGTGTGTGTGTGTGTGTGTGTGTGTGTGTGTGTGTGTGCGTGTGTGTGTGCGCGTGTGTGTGTGTGTGTGTGTGTGCACATGTGCAGAACAGATAAGATTGATTGGCTGCATATTGGTTTGTTAGCTTGTGGTTGTGTACTCACCGATCACACACACACACACACACACACACACAAACACACAAACACAGACACACACTTTGTGTTTCTTTGTTGATGACCTCAAAAACCTCTAAATACATGTTTCTATTATTTAGAACATTTCGAAAGAAAAATCCTATCTGTTTTTTAAGGATAGTAGCTAATAAGAATACATAGATAAATAGATAATAGTTTTATGCTCTGAGCTTAGTTCACCCCAGGAAAAACAAGCACAAAGCGAACTCCCATAAAAAAGTAAATTCCAGCACCGTCTCTGGGATTGTTCAATACTGCTGTAAGTGCTATGGATTTAAATGTGTAATTGTGATTTGCTATAATATTGAGTTAAACAGAATACTCACAGCATTGACAGAGTAAAAACAGCATATTATTTTTGTATAGACCAGTAGAAGGTACAGTTTCAGTGCTGACACTTGCCTTGTTGAGACTGCCAGCCCTAATCTGTTAATCTGTTTGGCACGTCTAAATCGTATACTGATTGATTTTAGTCTCTGGAGCAAAAATCAAATGAATGAAATCTAATTTTTGTAAATTTGATCCAAACCACTATTGGAGTTGTTTTTAAACGCTGTTCCAATCAGATCTCTACAAATGTGTCTCTGTCTGGACGCTCGAGATACTCAGTAATATCGATCCTGTCAAATCCATTGTCACTGGCGCCATATTTGGCTAACTACACCGGCCCATGCTGATAGGTTTGCGGTGAGAAATAGATTTCAGTCATTTAAAGTTAGGGTTGGTAATCTTGGAAAACGTTGCAAGAGCAGGCTACAAAACATCCCCCCCTCCCATTAGCCCTCTTGTCAAAGCTACGCCCCCAAAACACATGAACGTTCATTGCCTGATAAATTCTAGAGGCCGACCAATCATTTTATTCAGCCCGTATGAAATGACTGGTAATATTTATTCCAGTCCCACGTGGACCACAGACCTCGACTTTTTCTCTCTGATGACTTTATTTATTGATAGCTACTATTAAATGAGGATTTCGAGAAATAAGAAAAAAAATGTATTTCAGAAACAACTTACGAACCCACTAAAACCCATTAAAATTGCCATGGCTAACCAGCTTGGATCTAAAAAATATATGAGTGACACAAACATTCTGGAAATGCCACCTAGAGGATTAAAATATTAAACTTCCTTAGAGGCTCCATTAATCTGGTTCCCAGCCATGTAGTCAGCATTCACACATTCAGCCATGCATACATTAACTTGAACACACGCACATACACGTAAATATGCACAGTATATCATATAGTATGAAGCCCACAATCCTCAGTGGCAGAGCAGAAATAGATCACAGTTTGGCCGGTGTTGCAGCGACTGAAGACTCGTTACTGCTGTCCTAGATATTCACATTTACACTGTTTTTACTGGGGCGTACAGACACTTAGGGTCAGCATGTGTCATGCACAGAACATGTGCAAATTAAGTCTATCTGTGCTCGGCCCTCTGACAAACGTAAAGACCGAAAAGGAAATACAAATAGAAGAACAATGTATTCGCATTTCTTCATCTGCCATAGTACAATGCAATTAAACATGTATTTCTTCCATCTCTTTGCTATTTTTCGCTAATGAAAGGCTAATGGTCTGTGGCCGCTTGAGTGGATTGCCTCGTCACACTCTGCATCTTGTTTTCCGTGAGAAGTAATTGTTTTGACAGTATGGTTGCGTGACAGAGTGCTTGTCAGCGTTCCTGCATGATAAATTGAATTGCATAGGAAAATATTGCGCTCCGGAGTAATGGAACACGCTGCATGCCAATGTAGAAATAAAGAGAGGAGATATTACAGAAATAGTGGGCTGTCAAACTTTGCTGCAGTGGTGAATGCCAGGGTTAGTGGGCTCTTTACTGTGGAAAACTTCATTCCTCAGCCAATCAAACTTGTCAGCTACGTCTTTTCATTTCAGTCATTGATGAGTCAGCCCTCACCTCTCTTTGCATTCCTTTCCTTCGTTCTCCTTCCTCCTGGTTTCCTATTTTCTTTTGCCCTGATATTTACGTAGTGTACCATCCTTGAGAGGCAGGGCGCTCCTTTGTCTGAGCGTATGTGCTCGGATACGAAACGTCAGATATCTGTGGACTTTACTATGTGCTCTACAACCAACCTGGGTGGATTCTATTAGCAGATCCACACATCACCAACCCAGGAACACTCATCTACACCCGGGCTGACCTTTGGGAGGCAAAACGTGCCTCTCGTAAAATATAATTGACATCATGTCTGTTGAGGAAAATGTATTTAAAAGAAAAGTCGATCAAGAGGAGTGATTAAAAACGGGTACCTGTTTTAACAGTATCTGAGCACTACGAACATGGATAAATTCTCTGTGCCAATCACATTTGACTTAGTACTGGAGGCACAAGCATATTTTGTCTCACTGAAGTGGAGGACAGGATGTAGATACATTTACATTTATATGTTTTGACGTGGACAATCAGTGTGAGCCGGCTTAGCGTGGCCGTAAATGATGTATAGGCAAACAACTTTACAGTTTGTGTGCTTGCAGCATTATAAAATCATGACACAGTTAACTCTGATTACTGCCTATTTCCCTGGCCCTGATAATGCACTGGCAGCAGAAAACATTGCAAATGGCTGCAGCAACGCTGTCAGCTTGTCTTTTGCTGAGAAATTTAAATATTGTGATGTTGCTATGCTGTTTCCAGAGCTGGAGCTTTATGTCACACATTTCCAACCTGACCTGACAAAAAGCAGGACTTATGCTTTACAAATATATCCATAGCAAATGTCCCAAACCCCACCTTCCCCTTGGTTTCTCAAATCATGATATATTACAGTAGAAATCGGAAATTATTACATTTAATTTGGCTGACGCTTTTATCCAAAGCGACTTACAATAAGTGCATTCAACCATGAGGGTACAAACCCAGAGCAACAAGAATCAAGAAAGTACAATTTTCTTCAAGAAAGCAAAACTACAAAGTGCTATAGGTAAGTGCCATATAAGTGCTACTAAATCGCTACTTTAAAATATATATACTGTATATAGACATTTTCTGTATATAGTGTGTCAGGGACCGAGCAGGAAGACCAGAGAGCCACAGATTTTCTTTGAACAAATTTTGTTTCCATTAACAAAAATGCAAAAAGATAAACTTCACAACCCTTGGGCCAGTAAAAAGGTAAATTAATCAAACTAGCCTCCAGTAACAGATGGAGACCAGTTAACAGCACCACAAAAAAACTGCCCCTCAACTGACACAGGGGAACATATATGGTAGCTGGTCGAGCCACTCAAAACAAAAAAGGGGGAAAGACTTAGACATACTAACATTGAAAACAAACTACAGCCACAACATAACACCCCAGTATAAGACCATATAATATTAACTAAGGGAAAATAATTAAATATAAACATCAAACAATAATCAAAGAAACTAAAAATCGAAATAAGGAAATAATGTCCCTCCCCATGATTACACGCAGTCCAATTAATGCTTAAAGCCATTTAAGGTTGTCTGCTGCAGCTGGGCCTCCCTTGGATGAATGGCCAGATGACTCCAGCAGCCACCCCCAGGAACTGGTAACTCCAAGAAAACTGTGATTAATTATCACAGAAAAAAAGATTTAATAAATAAAAGTTTGCTGTATGAAACCAAAATCTGTGTCCAGTTATTTAATAAATGAAGTGGGTGCGTGTGCAAAGAGAAACAAACTAAGCAAATTAGGAATTAAGAGAGGTTACCACCATGTTACCGAGTTTCAGTGTGTGTGGTTGCTGGTGCGGCCATCCCATAGTGCTTTTTTAGTCTTGATGACCAATTGCAGCACCAGTTTTGCGATTCACCTATTTACACAAACATTCATCCAGTGCATCTATGTAGAGCAGCTGTCAGGGGCGATTTGGGGTTCAGTATCTTGCC
Source organism: Hippoglossus stenolepis (assembly GCF_022539355.2). Lineage (NCBI taxonomy): Eukaryota > Metazoa > Chordata > Actinopteri > Pleuronectiformes > Pleuronectidae > Hippoglossus > Hippoglossus stenolepis. Next base: position 24,268,148 of record NC_061486.1, read on the forward strand.
CAAGGACACCTCGGCACGCAGAATGGAGGAGCTGCCAAATGCTTCTGCTCATACATGCCATACTGTACTGGTGATCAGCTTAACAGCTCAGAGTCTAATAGCTACAGAAGTAATGAAAGGGTCCTGAAAAATGAAACAATGAATCCAAAGCTCCCGAATAAGACCAAGATGAGTAATGGGTAATGTACGGACGTCATTGCAGGTTGTTAAAATCGTGGTGGGCAGAGCTCAGAAACCATTCCAAATACAGTGCTCAGACCCCGCCTCCTTCCCAGAACAGCTGTACACCTTATATGCCAGGTTCAACGGGACTGACCCCGTTGAGGACTGGACCCTGACCAACACCAGCTACGTCCCTACACCAATCAGTGTGGAGGACCCAAAGGTCATTTCCATGCTTTCCAACTTACATCCGAAGAAAGCTCCTGTATCAGACAGGCTCAAGAGCTGTGTACTGAAGGAGTGTGCAGCACAGCAGGGCGATGTGGTCCAACAGGTCAAGATCTTTAAAGGGATAGTTCAGCGAAAAATGGAAATTATTTATTATTTCATTATTAATGAAATAATTTATCATTATTTAGTCACCAATATGCGGATGGAGGGGATGTTGAAGTGTTTCAGTCCACATGGCACTTTTGGAGTTTTAGGGGTAAACAGTGTTTCAGCCAAAGTGACCACTTCTTCAGACGTAATAAAACAACAATAAAAAAACATAACATGCCTCCATACTGCTCACGTGGTGTCATCCAAGTGTCCGGAAGCCCCGACATTCATATTCGACTCAAATAGGCGTCAATTCCACCAAGTTTTAGGTCAAACGTCCACTAAAGGAAGTGGCAAATCTAGCGGACGTAGCCACACAAACGCGCACCCCGCGCGAGCCCTTGGGCGAGAGTGTGTGCGGTGTTTGAGTGTGCACGTGAGAATGTGAACGTGCCGCCAAGGAGGACATCAGAGGACAATTAGGCGAAATGGTGTGAAAGACGCCGTTTCGAGTTGAACATGAATGACGGGGCTTGCGGACACTTGGACGACACAATACAATCAGTATAGACGCATGTTGTGTTTTTCTGTTTTATTACGTCTGAAGAATAGGTCACGATTGATTCAAAGTTTACCCCTGAGACTCCAGAAGTGTTTTGTGGACTCAAACACTTCACCCAACCCCCTCATTTGCATAGTGGTGAGTAGATAAGAGTGAATTTTCATTTTTCGGTGAACTATCCCTTTAAGTACCAGGGCCAATCGACCATCATCTGTCCCTCACACAACATTCCACAAGGGTTTTCAAAAAAGGCCCAGCAGTGCATGTCACGCTTGAGGAGGCTTAGGGGTTCTAATGTCAGACAGCAGTGTACAGGTCACTCATTGAATCATTCCTCACATTCAATAAAACATCCAGGTGATCAGACAGAGAAGCGAGAAAAAGATCACAAAAGCCATCGCACACAAACTCAATCACAGAGGCCGCTCCGAGCCACCTGTCAGACCTTTACATTCTTGCTGTGAAATTTAAAGGCAGACTCCATCACGAAGGACCCTTCACAGTACCTTCACCACACCTCTCAGCGTCTCGCATCAGGCAGACGTCGCAAAGCACCGCCGGTCCAAAAGTTAACTTCAGGCCAGAGGGAAAACAAATATTTCCCTCCTACTGAATCACACAACCATAACAAGGCAAGTAGACACACTATTACACCTGCCCTTATTTATATATCAGACTCTTTTATACATAGATGAAGTTAGGAGCAAACTTAATTTTAAAGAGTCACAGTTGATGGAAGAGGGTGTTCATACTCACTGTTTTGTTGGGCTGGTGATACTGAATTGTTGTTCTCAGTAAATATAGGTTTGGAAAATTCGACAGGGTTCATCGCTGAGAGGAAGCTGCTGCTGAACTGTTACTGAATTTAAATGTTACCATGTGTTACTCTGTTGGCCACTCCTACTCAGTGATGTCACAGCAGGTATTTGTAGAATGATAGATCTATGTAGCCAGTGTGGGCACCTTGGTTGTGCACATGCACTGTACGCTAGTATACAAACATATCTGTAGAACTTAACATTTACTATTTAAAGCTACGATTGCTAATCCTGGTGGGGCAGGCATTCAGGTCAGCTAGTATCAGGTGGGTCAAGTATGCTGACCAATCATTTATTTCGGGCCAATTGGTTGTGTTTGTTACCGTCCTGCGAAGGCCACACACACCAGCTATTCTCCCCTGTTTTTAGAGATGAGTTTATCTTTTCATGTCTATCGGGCTGCGGACAGAACTTCAACAAATCCAATAAAAATTGGTTTATAAACAAATTACCAACCCTGCCTTTAAATCCACCTTTAAATCTATATCTCTTCTCTTTCTTTTTCTCTCTCCATCCATCATGTGTACAGTGAATCGCATTGCGATCTTTTGCATTCTAGTTAGGTCGACTTGATGTATGGCCCGGCACACGGCTACAGCATAAACTGTCCTTCATGATCATCCAATGCTAAACTTGTGGAGTACTGTTTATAGGCAGCCTTATTGACGTTACTATTTGGGTTGAGAGGAACACCATTGATTCATTCATTAAACCTACACAGTAATGTGGATCTTTGACAGGAAATAAACATGCAAATGAGAATGTGAAGGGGATAAAGTTGATAACCTGGGGTCAAATCTAAATTACAGGCCACTAATCGGAGAGTTTCTGATGCAATAAAGCTCATCAAATAGATTAAACCCTACTTTTTTAATAGACCTGTAGAATGCCTCTTGTTTATTTTTTTCCCATAGTCACCAGATGAGCCTTGCGAACTAAAAATCCTCTAACCACACAGTCTAAACACATTAGAGGCCGAGAACAACTCCAGCCAATTATCTTACTTTTCTTTAACTGCATTTACATCCTCAAAACTGCTTCTCAGAGAATGGTAAAGCTTTGTGGAGGCGTTAACCAGCTGTGATTATTTATTCCCCTCCTTTTTAAGTGGTCGTCTGTTTTCTCTCTTGCATCTTAAATCTCCTTGGCTGTAATGTGCCTTGAAAAGAGCAAACTGTTCAGCCCTATTGTGTTATCTCCCCTAGCAACTGATGGTTCAGAAAGGACGTGAAGGGTGAATAAATAAGACGATTAGTCACTAAGGAGACGAACACTTACTGTATGAATGAGGGTAAACTCAAAACCGCTACATGTGAAAGAAATGATCATTCGCAATGACTGGATTTAGAATGGACATGAGTTTCTTCAGTAGCTTCCCCCTCATATTAGGTGTTGCCCTTTGTTTTATAACCATGTTTGACACATTCGCACACTGTTGCGCCAATGCAAAGGAACCATTGAACATTCAGGTGCTGAGAGATTCTTTAATGAGCTCATTAGTCAGATGCTACCGACTTCTCTAAGCGTGGGAGCAAATGAGAACAGATCACATATTGGTATTTCACTTGCCGAGCGTGTTTCTCCTTGTTGCAGATTGTGCAGAGTTTGTTTGTTTTCCTTTTCAAAGTGTGGTATAACTTGATGTCTTTGGGCAAATAAGGGCTTTTAATAATACAAAGTTTAAAAATAAACAATAATTAGGGTAAGCTTCAAGCTGCAGCAGGGGAACGTACCAGTGTGGATTCAACTTTTCAGGTAGAAGTGATTGAGTATGCTCGCACATCTCAAACGCAGACATACACATGTAAGGTTAGCATACAGAAACTTTAACCACCCACCTCTAGTAATTACTGCACATTGTTCTGAGAGGCAGAATGAAGGGTGTTGTAGACGTAGATCTCTCCGAGCTGTTTTTATACCAACCAAGTGGAAGGAAGGTAGTTTGGAGAAGAGATAAATTGCCTCATTACGGTACAATGACTTACACGAGCAGATGACACAGTGTTAATGTAAAATTCATCATATCGTGAACTTTGACATATGAGGGAGGGTTGAGAGACACAGACCTTTCAAAGTTGTTTTTCTTTTTTTCTTTTCTGGGCGGCAACGTGCACCGCGCCTTCCCGAAAGGGAATCCTAATTAGCCGTTGTTGTAAATGTGCGCCGCCTTTCATTGCAGCCGTGTCTTACACAGTTCTTCTTTGACTGCGGCTCCGTGTGATGTGGCTAACGTTGATCTTGGGGAAAAAAACAATATTGAACATCTTGTAGAGGCAGAGTTCACTGCTTCAAAGAATTCCTGGAAATGGAAAAAAAAACTGGGGATTTAAAGAAAATAGCTGCGCCCCACACACACACACACACACACGTCTTCTCAGCATATGTGCAGTGTTGTTTAAGTGCTTGCTATATTTCGCTGTCTTACCTGATGTGTGCTGCTCCGCTGAACCACTGCAAGTCCTGTCTCTGGTGGATAGAGCTCAACTAAGAAAAAAAACAAGGACGTTTTTGAGACTAAAAAAAGAAAGAGTGGGAAAAAAAAAAACACGATAGCAAATCCATAGGAGCTTATTGTATTTTGATATCTCCCTCCATTCAATTCAACATGCTGATAATTGGCAAAAATAAACAGGGCACGGTTCACCCATCCATAATTGCTTTAAAGAAATTATGTACACAAGATTAGAGGCGACAGCAGCCAAGATGTATTCATAAGGTTAATGCTTAATTAAAGTAAAAAGCTTTACACTATATGATGAATATGTTTGTCTCGATATCTTGTTACGCTTTTTTACTAATGCAACAAGCCGTCTCTATATTTTTAGTACAAAGGCAACTTCTTAAATTTACTTTAGATTTCTATGGTTATTGATAAATAACAGATAATCCTCTTTGTTTTTCAACATGCATGAATTCATTCATTCATCCATTCATATACCTCACATTTCTGCATATATTATTCACCCACATTCCAAAGTGTTTCCCCAGTGTGTCTATACAGACACGTCTTTTATTTCTCTCAGCATGCAGAGACCATGTTTCATTGTTCAAGATGCAACCGATCTAATCAATGCATATTGTGAAGGGTGTGCGAGCTCCGAGGGTGATGGTGGTAATTTAAACGGGTTTAGGGAGACGACGGATGAATAGATTTGAGATGCAACCAATGGCCTGATGGCACTGATTGGCTTAATTCACGCTTACAAACTCTCTGTCACACACACAGCTGATTAAGGTTAAACTTGTTAATTCATGACTGCTGCTGCATACCTCCAAATTTACTGACAGGCTGTGAATGGTGCATTGCATGAATATTGGATTGGATTCTTTTACAGACTGGAGCGCCAGTGTGGCCGTCTACTCGGTAATTTGTCATGTTTAACATCTGAGCCACCGTTCAGCAGGTTTTTGAAGAAGCGTGCCGACTTTAGCAGGAACTGGCCTCTGATTGCACTGATTTGAATCCAAATTAGTTCCACCATGAGCAACATTAGTTCCAAATGTAATTTTTGCCAGTCTCCCTCAATATTACAGATCACAGCTATCAAGCGGCAGGAAGCACGTCTACTCCTCTGTGCAGGGAATTAGCTGATTGGAAAGTAGATGTGGAGCATGAGAGAGCCACTGGACTTAGAGAGTTTCCAACTAACAGGATCAACTGGAGATAAAGTGTCAGGCTGATGATGTCTTAGTTATTTACCAAAGAAGCTTGAAGCAGAACAGATTCAGATTGCAAGTATAAGGTAGCACATTTTTTTCTCACTATCTCAGTCAAAACGAAATATATAAAATTATTGTTTTGCCCTGTTTACAATTTCCCGTTTCCCCATTGAGAAGTTTTGTTAAACGTGTCTCAATATCTAGGAAGAAAGGGATTTTTGTTGGAACCACTTACAAAACAATGTTCTACATTCAGAAGGCGACACATGTTTCTGTGTGCACTGTAAGTAAATCCTGCATGCACTTGGTGTGGACATCGGTTACTCTCTGACATGTACAACCAGTCCTACAGCTGAACGTACAACCCTCACTGCGTCCTACACAGAATCCCTTATCCCTGCTGTACCCCGGTGCACTTCACCAAGGTCTGCCTTCTCATGTATACCGGGAAATGCTATCGATCTGCATCAGATCGCTTCGTAATGTGCCCTCCTGTAATGTGCCATGTTGTGCTCTTCACTAATGCATCCTCCGAGCAGGAGATTGTGGTACATGCAGCTTACCTCAGGGCACAGCTCCACTGCTCTCTGAGATGGAAAAAAAACATTTTTCATGTAAGTGGTTTCTTTTCCTGTCTTGCTTGTCCGTATTGATAGCAGGGTAGACATAGGGATTACAGTATTTCATATGTTCTTGAAATGTCAAAGCATTTTGTGGTTTGGAAGTCAACACATTTACATCCATATAATGACTGAATATGTTTAAATTGGCCTAAATCTATTATTTATAATATATATTCTGTGATAAAAATGACCACCCTCACTCACTTGCATGAGAGTAAATTATGTGTCTTGGGTCAGTGTCTTGTGTATGGCTTCTATATCAGGACCAAAATGAATACATGTGTACATTAGTTATTACCGTTTCAAAACACTCGTACTTGTGTACCGTGCTGCGAACAGATCGGGTCCAGTCTACATCCAGGACATGGTCAAACGTTACACCCCAGCCCGTTCACTCCGCTCTGCATCTGCCAATCGGCTTGTTGCTCCCTCACTGCGAGCTAACCACTCAACAAAATCACGACTGTTTGCTGTCCTGGCTCCGAAATGGTGGAACGAGCTCCCCATTGACATCAGGACAGCAGAAAGTCTGCACATCTTCCGCCGCAGACTAAAAACACACCTCTTCCGACTATACCTTGAATACAAGTTTAAACTAACAATCTAGTAGCACTTAAATGGCACTTACTTACAGCACTTTGTAGTTTGGCTTTCTTGAAGAAAATTGTACTTTCTTGATTCTTGTTGTTCTGGGTTTGTACCCTCATGGTTGAATGCACTTATTGTAAGTTGCTTTGGATAAAAGCGTCAGCTACATGAAATGTCATGTAATATTCAGTGATTCAGTGTAGTACATCTGCAAAAGCTCTTGAGAAAGTTTCTTTGAAACTGAGTCAGAGGAAATGAGCCAAATATTTGGGATAAAAAGTATCTTTACATCTTGAAGATATATATGAACTCTTTGGTTAAGACGCTCATGTGTAATTGCCATGATTTCAAGGTGTAATTTAAGGTTTAAAAGCGTAAAACAGGTGCAGATAACTCTGTAATCGTATATGCTGCCCTGTGAAAATAGATACGTCTCTGTCAATCAATGCAATTTTCATGAGTTCTTTACTTTGGCGTGGTTGTTAAGCAAGACATCCACAAGAGGGCAGCACAGAGAGGACAAACATGGCGTTCGGTTAGGAGGTTGTGATCGTGTTCTTCTTCAGAAAGAAGCGAAAGCCACTCCCTCTGTCATGGCGAAGTAACATCATATAGACCCCTGTAGTTGTTTAACAACTTGCAATGTCTCCCCTCAAGATATCCCACCAATGTTGAAAATGTGTCCTTGTGTTTTTGGTTACACTGCCCCTAATGATTTTTCTTGGCACTGCTTCATTTAGCCTGTTTTGTCTGTATCCGTAAAGGCTCATTTATGCTCAACATTAGATGCATTAGCTACAAAACAGATGGACCCTTCTATCCTTGCTCTGTGTACATCTTGTCCATATTTGTGCATGTCTTCTGAAAGCATTCAGACACCGATGAAACAGACAAAACCGAACAGTACCGCAGGAAATTGTATGGGGCAGTGTAGCCGATAGGACACAAGGAGGATATTTCAGCCATTGCGGATGCTACTTTGCTGTTTAGAACGCGACTGCTCCTGCCTTATTCTTTAGCGATATATCATCAAGTCTTCCTCCACTGCCGCAATGTCTGTTGTCAGACCTCTGTTGGATTAATTGCTACAGAACCATGTCAACGTAAAGGACGCATTGGACGTTTCAGAAGATGTCCTCAAATACAAAAGAAGCGAACGCAGGTTTCAGACAGCCACCTCTGTCCATTTCAACTTACAAACATAATGTTGAGCATAAATGAGCCTTTGGTGTGAAGCGACTCACCTGTGTCCTACAGCCGAAGCCTACAGGTGGATGAATGGTTGGAGGTGGGGTTGATTAGTGAGTAGGGGTGTAATGGTACTTTAATCCGAACTGAAAATTTCCCGTCAGGGCCTTTAGGTTTGGTACGCACGAGACCCAAACGAATGCAGTGAGTCCGGAACTTATGTGTATGCGTATGGGTCTCAAATTCCGATGGAAAACTTTAGCGAAGGACCTGATGTGCTGTAGGCTCGTGGTCACAGCGACCGCAGACAGACAGGAGTGTGAAGACCCTCCCTCATCATTTAAGTCTGCTGTGTGGGAACGCTTCAGTTTCACAGTCAACTATAATGATGACGGACAAAGACGAGTGGATCGTACAAAAGCTGACATTGCGCAACTGCTATGGGATATGTAGCTGGTAAGCACATCCAAAATGCTGATTCGTTTGAAACTGCATCACCCGAGTGATGTCCACTAACATCGGGAATAACACTAACATTAGTGGGACAAGGAAAAAACAAGATCCTTACAAACCCAGCTCCCCTAATACAGACCGTGTCAAAGCAATAACAAACATCATAGGTGTTTGTATAGCAGCGGACATGCGACTGTTCTGTGTTGTTGAGAACACAGGGTTCGAACATAGACCTCAGTACAGCAGAAAGTCTACCGCCGCAGGCTAAAGACACATCTCTTTCGACTTCACCTTGACTAAGAAGATGACGGTCTAATAACCATTGTCAACTCAATATTAAAAAAATAAAAAATAAAAAAAGGTTAGTTGCACTTATATATTGCACTAAAAATTAAGTTAATTGTACTTATATGATTCTTGCTGTTCTGGGTTTGTACCCTCATGGTTTAATGCACTTATTGTAAGTCGCGTTGGATAAAAGCGTCAGCTAAATGAAATGTAGTAATAAACACACACTAAAAGTAATTGAGCCCCGTTACAAAGTTCCCTCTCGTCCGCATTTCAGCCAGCAGGTCACACCAGCCCTTTATAAACCTCTAGCGTTAAGTGTTCTCCACAGTGGAGACATTGTTAGTACCAGCAGGGCATCAAACCCTCTCTTCAAACTATGTGGTAGTTAATAATATTTTGAAGAAAATGCATATATTTAATAATGATAATCATACAATACAATAATGGTGCAGTTTAAGTACAGTTAATTGTATACATACTGCACCTTAATGGATTTTTATTTTACTATTTTTATTTATTTATTCATGAGAGCGTTTATTTTGTTATTTTACTTTGTAAAAATTACTTAGGTAAGAAAGACAAAGCCATAGTTAAACAGGGTTGAATAAAAAGATCAGTTTTCTGTTCCTTGTTTCTACTGTATCGAAAACAAACAGAAAACGTCCCGAACCGTGACCTCAAAACCGAGGTACGTACCGAACTGTGATTTATTTGTACCGTTACACCCCTATTAGTGAGGAACAGTAATAACAGGCAGCAGCACGATAATGATGAACAGGGAAGACAGCAGCATGAGCTCCAGCACTGCCACTGTCAATCAAAGTGCAGACACATTAAATAATGGCTTAAATGTCTCTTATTAAAGGGGGTGTTAAACATTCAGTATATCGCCATGTCTGTGTGAACTAAAGGAGCTTTGCCCCACTTAGAGTCACTTGTCGGCCTCAATGTAATTCAGTGATCAATGAGTAAAGATAGCAGACTGTACATCTGTCGTCTGGAATAATCTTCATGACGACAGTCTAGGTTAATACAAGGTGAGAATGGAATTACTTTTATTTCCAGGATTTTTTCATACTGCTACGCTCACATTGCTCATTTACTCTCTGCTGTTATGTTTTTATTTTACAAATCAAGACATGAACCAACGGGTGGTAAACATTTCCACGAGCACTGATAGTTTCCACTTGTGAAATTGATGTGATAAAGTATCGTAACATAGCAGGTTATTGATGATTAGTATTTAATTTATGTCTGGTTGTATCACAGCAGGCTGGGTCTTGGCCTCACATACTGTCAGACTTGATCACCTGGAGGAATGTGCGACTGGTCTAGTTTAGCTGGTGTTGTGTTGGATACAACTCCAGGTGTGTATCGGTCTGTAGCTGAACATAAATGTACAGATTAACCTTGTTTGTCCCACTCTTCTTCCTCCCATCCTCGTCGTCATCTCTCCACCCTGCCTCTCCCTCTCTGTGTGATTCCCCAGAGGGTGTTTCAAATTTATGAAAATTGACTCTGCGTCTCTTTGAGCAGATGCTCCTGCTTGGCAGCACGAAGCGCTTCATTAGTTATTTAAATCCGAATAGCCCGGGACTGCATATCAGGCACTAAATTAATTTGATATATGGCAAGAGAAAAATAGAGCTATTAGTGCAAAATACCCAAAAATATACTGCCAATGTTGGGGGATTTGCTTATTGTCTTATTGTTTACCATTGCATGACTATGTTGGATGTCAGCAGGAGATATCAAGGAATTTTAACATGCCCTAACCTTTAAAAATAAATGCAATCCCTTTAGAGCTGAATGGAATTCATAGGAGTTATATCTATTTGGGAAGTTATATATACATTGGCCATCGCCTGGATACAGTATATAAATGTCACATGTCCCATTGAAAATGTCGACTCTGTGCTTTCCCGTCACAGCCTATATTTACATTTTCAAATCATGCATTTATAGCAACCGGTACCCTGAATGTCATCCACTCTGATGATGATTCATGACCACAGGGGGTTTTGGGAAATGGGCCTCAGACCATGAACAGTGGTCCAAGAGCAGGACACTGGGCGTTTCAAAACTGTCGCATACACCGTATTTCATTTGAACCCGTACAAATCTGACAGGATTGCCAATTATTTGTATTTAGAAGCCGTACTCATGCTTCTCAGGGGTGTTTAATTTGACACACCGAGCATCAAGCTGATTCTTAATGGATGGGTTTTGGCAACTGCTGAGATGAGTGGAGTCCCATATCAGCACAAGATGGAAACAGTAGCTGGGTGGCAGTTTATCACACAGACAAGGGGGCTGCGTGCACGTGCTCATGCATTTCAAAGCCAGTCAGGGCACAGAGGCTCCAAAAACATAGAGCAGACGTGTGACAAAGCTCTCAACTCGACTCCTCAACTCACCCAGTCGTTCCATTCTCGCTCTCTTTAATTTTTCCAACGCTCGATTCATCTTCTCTCTGTTCGATCGAATTGGGATTCTCCCCCTCTTTTCTCCCAGTCCAGTGAGAGCACCACAATCTGTAATTGGTCGCTAGTTCCAGCTCCCTATTCATTCTGCGAAGTCCGCCACCTTGCATCAAGCGCATTCACTTAACACGTAATTTGTAAGAATTTATTGCTTGTTTGTATGGAAATCACTTTTCCAATTGGACTAAATGGTAAACAGCAGCAGCTGTCAATATCGTCCTCCTGGCTGAGTCTCGTGGGGACATGGGGAAGATTGTGTCTTCATTCACCGCCAACGCCGTGGATCCTGACCTCCTTTTATTGCCACCTGCTTTGAGCTTGAGTGACTGGAGGCATATCCACGAGCACTTTCATATCAAGGGCAGTGTGCAGAGTGACATCCAGTTAGCACGTAAGAGAATATTTAGCATGGGGATAATTAACAGTTCAAGATTATCTTTCCTTTGTTCTTTGTCTGCCACTTTTTTGTTCAACAGAGCGTCATCTTTCACAAACGAATGGCTTGGCTTAAAAAGCTAACTCTCTGAGAGATATGGCCTCTGCAATTATACTCCCTTCCCTGAGATTAGTGCGCCTGCCTTTCTGTAATCCTTGTGGGCTATTGTGAATGGAGGAGTCCGGTGGAGAGGTTTTCGGTGATCAATCTTAAACCATCCTCTCTAATTTTCCACGGTCAACGCTTCCATCCGGCCTGCCCTTGTCGCTTGGCTGCGCCAGCCAATTATGTCCGTAACTATGTCAGCTTATTACAGGACAGGCGTGGCTCTTGCCGCCGTATTGACCTCATGCGATAGGCCTTCCAACCTCCAGGCTCCAATTAATTACAACCATGCCCTTGTTCAGACCAGGAGAGAGAGCTGAATAAACAACACAATCAGTCTACCTGTTTGTTATTATTTTCTCTCCTGGAGGATTAGGTTTAATTAAGTTGAACACATGCGTGAACACTGGAGCATTATGACAGGTAATAAAAGGCAGATAATAGTTTCTTGGTGAGGAATTAAAGCGGCAGATTCCTGGACTTTCCTTCCAGCCTATGCTGGTGCACTTTATGATGTCTCTCCATATCTTGTCACAGACCTAATAAAAACAAAAATACCAGAAAATTGACTTCTCTGGAGTGTTTGCTGTTTGCTAATACGGAGGAGAATAGAAACGGTTCAAGTGAAAAATTTGTCCAGCTTGTCGCCCGCCTCCTTCCTCAGTTGAAAGTATAAAATGTGGCACAACACAAACATCCAACTCTTCTATTTCGTCCCCAAAAAAAGGGTTTCCAAATTACGACACATCTCTAATGAGAGCTAGACAGATTGCTGACCCGCAGGCAGAGTGGACTAGCGAATTAGGACACACTGAGGAAGTGCAAGGCAGGGGGTGGGGTGGGGTTACAGCGTGTTTGTGCATGTGTGCAGATATGGTGTATGTGTGAGGAGTTCAGTGACACTCAATGTGGCTGCATTGATTAGCCAGTTCTATCATTAGCTGCAGTAGATCAGAGGCTGGCTTCTCGGGGCACATGCTTGGCCAGTGCACCGGGTCAGTCCATAGGCTGACCTAATTGTAATTCCAGCACAGAACCAAATATGTATATAAACGTTTTGAAGATCAAATTGTGTAAAAGGACAAAAGCCACCGACAATGAAATGTTTGTTTGCAGCATGGAGTGTGAGCAATGACCTAAATAAAAGTGAGGTGTCTTGTGGTCGTCACTACTTGTTGCAAAAATGTTAAGCTCAGCAATCCGTTGCTTGATTACCTCTGCCAAGGAGGGTATGTTTTGGTTTGTGTGTCTGCTAGTTAGCACGATTCCGCTAAAACCACTGTTTACCACTAAAACCACTGTTTACCACTAAAACCACTAAAACCACTGTTTACGGAAACCACAGATTACCTCCAATTTTGATGGAAGGATGAAGTCAGGAAAAGAATCCATTACATTTTGGGGAAGATCTAAAACAGTGGGCAGAGCCAGGATTTATTTGTTTCCACTTTCTTTGACATTGTGGTGTTGGACATTTTCAACATTTGCATTGATTTCTCAGAGAATAATTCATGCATCTTGATGGGAAAAAAAGCTGTCGTGTTAAGGGGAGTGTTTGGTTCAGAACCAAACAGAAATGTGGATCTAGTGAATTTGAATGTGGTTTCATAAGGGGACTGTCAAGTCTTTACCGAGTGCCATTCTAGTCCCTAAGTGCTTCCAGGCAGAACTTAGTCAAAACATGTACTCAAGTATGACTGTACATTTTGTTGTTTTTTTAACATTTAGTCTTTTTTTTAATCTTTTTTTTACCTTTTCCTACTTTAACATTTTGCCGTAATCGCTTCTCTTTTATCTCCTACAATCAGCTCTGGATCTGACACTTAATCTGTGACCAATGGGTTCATTCGTTTTTTCTTTATTTTTTTAACTTGACGATTAGAGGATTTGCGCTGTCATGTCAACTTTCATTCTCAGCCAGTCTTGGGTCTATTCTTTGAACAGTTCCGAGACGGAAGGAAAAAGACAGAACGAAAGAGACATATGGATAAACAGTGAGAGCAGCAGTGAATAAAAACCGTGTGCTGAACATTGTGTGTTCTCTCTGTGAATCTTAAGAGACAACGGCGCAGAACAGAGCTTGTCCTTCAAAGTGACAGTGTTTACCTACCCCCCCAACCTTACTGGAGTCTCCACCACATAGTAAGCATCCATGCTCGGCACAGTGGACACTTACCGTACATAATATTCAGGCAGATTTTACTCTTTGTATGTAAGTGTGAATATTACTCTGAATGCCATAAAAAATATGAAAATAGGGTTGCTTTTGAACAGCCGACCAAACAAGCAGCACATGTTTACAGTATAAGCTTCCAGAAGACCAACTGCTACTGGAGATAAGAAAACTGAAACACTCGCACATGAAAAGGATGCCTTCTTTTTTCTAAACTGTTTTTGGAAGTGGAGTTTGCACAGGCATGCTTCGGTGGCTCAGTAGTCACCCTTCAGCTGTTGTTGTGAGTCAAGTTGAATGCACTGTGTGCTCTTATTATTTGGCCCATTCCCACAGGCTTGAATGGGAGCTTGGCCCTTTTGTTAGTGGAGGGGAAAAAGCGGGGAGGTATGACTATCTCAACTCATCTCTAGATCCACAAGTTCTCTCTCAGTCACCACACTCTGTCGCTCTGTCTCTTTTCACAAGACCTTGGCTCCTTTGATGGCGCCTTCGCTGTCCTCCCTATCCATTAACTGGCTCTCTCCCTTTTCACTCTATTTGCCCTTTCACCCCATTCTCTCCTCACCACTTGCCTCTTCAGTCTACCCGGGTCTGTTGTCTTTGTGGTATATGTGTGTGTGGGAGAGAGAGAGGGAAAGAGAGAAAGAGAGAGAGAGAGAGAGAGAGAGAGAGAGAGAGAGAGAAGCACAGACAGAAAAGCACAGCACGAGGGATGGAAGAGCCAGACCATTGTGATGGAGGAGAGGGATGGAGGTGTCCTGTCCATTACTGACAGGGGGCTAAGTGGTGCCACGCTGTCCCACTGTCTGACCGTCTTAGCGCCTGGCTGGCCTCCGCCCAAGTCATTAAAGTCCCTTGTCCCAGCTGTAAAATAAAAGCCCATATCACTAAGGGACGATTTGTGTCCGTGTTCAATCACATTTATTGGAGCTGTATCACTGGCTCTTTGTTCTCGCCCCTGCTCGCAGCTGAGGGGAGTTGGATGATGCCAACTAAGACGCAACTAAAACTTCCTCTACTTTTGAAAACAGTCATCCATCCGATGCTTTGACTTGTTGCCCCTCATCAAGATCCATCTAGCTTCACTCTCCGCCCTGTGTGTCATTCTCCATATTCAAATGAATCCCATGCCTCAACAATTACTTGCAGCAGTTGAAATGACAGGGAAACAAAAACAGTGCCAACCTTGACAAACAATCTCTGACTCTACGCACCCGCCCCTGAGTGCGTCTTTCGGGGGAAAACCTTGGCTGCCGGCACAGTGACTCGGCTTCATAATTAGTGGCTCGCTGATTATAGGCAGCTTGACCCAGGCTCAGTTTCCTCTGCTCTGGGAACAGGAGGAGGAGTAGCAGGGGAAGGAAGGGACTAATTGTTGGCTGGAGAGTGCGGACACTGCGTCGGTGGATGAATGAGGTGTTTAATATGCAAGGAATGGAATGTCCTCCTCTCGCAAAGCTGGGAATGAGTAGCAGCGGTTCAGTCGCTGGGGTGAGAGAGAGAGAGCGTGTGAGTGTGTGTGTCAGTGTGTGTGTGTCTCTGTGTGTGTGTGTGTGTTTGTGAGTGAAGAGTGGCTAGAGAAAGAGGGCACAGAAAAGAGGCTGGAGAAACACAAAGAATGCCTCTGTTGTAGCTAGAGCGGAGTATACACTGACACACAACAACAACAGGGAAAGGAAAGGCTTTCTTCAGGATTCGACTGTATGATACAAAATGTGATGGAAATGTAGTGAGTGCAGGAGTTGGAGTTGGAATTTGATTGGCTTTGCATTTTACAACATGTTCCCCAATGGGATTATCAATATACATCTCCTATGATTTAGCAGCTAACAGGGGGCGGTGGTCAGCACTGTGGCCTCACACAAGAAGGTTGGAATCCCGGTTCGACCGGGGTCTTCCTGTGTGGAGTTTGTGTGTAAGTCAGTGGTCGTCCAAAACATGCAGGTTGGGGTGAGGTTGATTGGAGACTTCAAATTGGCCGTTGGCGTGAATGTGAGGGTTGATGTTTATTTGTCCAACAGTGTGACTGCTGCTAGAATATTACCAGGAGTGATACAGAATAGTGGGCAGCATGGTGGTGCAGTGGTTAGCACTGTCGACTCAGAGCAAGAAGGTTCCTGGTTCTGCCCTGTGTAGAGTTTACATGTTCTCCCGTGTCTCACATCCTCCCACTGTCCAAAGACATGCAGATTTGGGTTGAGTTAAATCGAGAATTTAAACTGATAGTAGGTGTGAATGGTTGTTTGCCAGTCCAGAGCAGAGCCAAATACTGATACACTATCAAAATAAGATCTGCACTTCCATAGATTGTGGGCACCATCCAAAATTGTTTCGCCCTTAGATCCTTGTTTATGCAGTTTGAGCTTACAACTTAATTTGTGTCGTGATAGAAATATGCACGGAAGGTTAACAAGCACCCGGCAGATAATCCATCATCCGCCATGGGAGAAACCTCTTTATCTTCAGGTATGAGCCTGTCAACTGTGTAAATCTTCCATCACAATAATAATTTAGCTACAAATGAGAGCTCCTTCATTCTTTGTATCTCAGTGGTGGAAACAACTCTCCCATCCCTTGATTCATCACCTTTTTATTGTTGTGAAGTGGAATGAAAATGAAGCCAAATGAAAGACGGACTAACGAGACATTCAAGGCGACACATATGCAAATAACACAATCTAATCGAAACATTATGGGGTTTTGCAGTTACTCTCTCTGCTTGACAGCTGAGCAGGAGATGAATTGGATATTTGGGGCTGTTAATCACCGCAGCTCCGCAGAGATTGCCCTTTCTGAAACAGTGAACCAAGCGGTGAGTTGAATGGAGGTTCATGGACAGGAATCAGGAATTAGTTAGCAGGAGATTTTTTTTGCTTTCTGCCTCACACATGTACAATAAAAGAAAGAAACTGACGGTGAAACATAACTTCCAGCATCTATCAATTTCCTGCTTACTTCCGCACTACACACATACACTGCCCTACACTTACACATACCTAAAGTGCTCTTCTCTTGTCTGAATAATGAGTTATACATTTCTTTTGTCTGGGAGGACAGGAAGGAAGGACATTCATTTTATCACTGTCAGTCTCTGTTCGGCTGAACCATATCCACCAAGTTGTCCAGCGAATGAAGTCACTCAGCTCTGAAAGAAGCCATTATTTTGCTTACTGCTGTACATTTGAATGACTTAACCACTGTGTGTGTCTTCTGCTACTGGCTAAAGAAACAGTGCTGCTATTGTTTTGCTATGTAGAAACTAGCGAATCAGCAGGAGGAATGTGCCACTACTCCTATCAGCTATCAACACATCAAATGAAATCCACGACAGCATCGGACTTCAATGTCAGCCGGTGTAAAAAAAAAAAAATCTGCCAACTCCGCTTATGACAACATGCGAACAGCATCGGCCGGGCCCATACTCTGTGTGACTGCACATCTTGCTTCACAAGACGCCCACATCAATAACATCCCTAAGGCGCCTTCATGAATCTATACAAAAAACATTACCAAGCCAGAGATACCCTCGAACAGAGTGGCACATAATCACCCAGCGCCGATAGGAGAAAGAGAAAAAGGCGACATCAAAGTTTTATAACCTCATATATAAAACAGAGCGATTATTCCGTTGCCTGTCAGCCATGCAAACATCCAACCCCCAAGGGAGTGTTCCTGGCAGGAGTGATTCAAGATTCCTTGTTACTATTAATTTAGTTTATGCTCGTGTGCTCAAACATCTTGCCACATTATTGCACTATGGGTGGTCGGCATCAACAGCTTTTCTTACAGGCCAGCAGGCAAGACAGCATCTTTATTGGTCGCCTGTACAATCAACGTGACCATTCTTCAGTTGGGGAAACTGCTGCAGTTCCAGTGGAAAATGGTGACAGAGGACATTTGTACACTCACCTTGTAAGTGTGTAAAATATAAAATTTTCATTGAGTATTAACATAAATTATGTATCTTGTACATTAATAATTACATCTAACTAAAATTATGATCTAAAAGTTAAAATGCAAACTATGGGCGGAGCTGGTGCGTGGTGGAAGATAAATGTGTTGATGGCAACCCTTTCATTTCTTAAGAGAAGTCATCTGTAGCTCTTTGTGAGCCCTTGTCTTCACTATTGCAGATCTTTTTTTGAACAGATATTTCCCGCTCTATTTTTACAAAAATCAGTAAGTGGTGATAAAGTCTACATCAAGGATCCTTCAAATCCCAGAGAAGAACATTTTGAGCCTGCCCTGTGAGCTTATTGACTGAGAGTGTTGTTGTTTCTGGCTCATGGTCATTATGCAAAGCAACGGTGGGTGTGCGCAATGTACAGTAAGCTGTGACATCTCCGTATTACTGACTTAAAAGGCCTTTTTCATGTGGACGAGGGGCCCAAAGAGGAACACGTTTTTTTACATTGAACATCCACATTAGTGTTTACAGGGTATAAGATACAAGGAAAAATCCTGATTATGTTTGTACCTCCCTGAGATCCTAACACGATGTGAACCGATATAACTCCACCTTTAATTGCACCTTGCATTATTAGTATATATTTTTTGCCTTATTCAGATATAGATATTATAGTAATTCAAGCAGCACATGAGGTCTTGCAAGGGGGTTGCTAGCGGAATTTTTTTCCTTGTCTTTAAATGAACATAATTGTCCCTGTTAGCAAGTGGGAAGCCTGTGAGGGATCATGACCTTGTTGCTGCAGTGCACACCCGTTCTTATCTGTGAGGGACAGTGTGATCTTGTTAGCACCTGGTGAGTGTGTTTCAGTGTGTGTCAGAAGTAACACATGTCTTCCCTTGATATACATTGGGTCAGCAGTGGAAGTGACAGTGACATCGTAGTGCATGGTAGTGCTCAGGGGATTGGACTTTTCAAATTGCTGAGAAGAAAGGGCAAGTCAAGTAAGACATGACAGGAGAGGGGGAAAAGCCAGGGTGGCTTATTATTGATTTATTTTCTGAGAACATGACCTGGCTGATAAAATATGTATGGCACCGTTAATTAGCAGATTTACACACTTGATATATGTTGAAAGAAGAGGTGACAGAGAAGCACCTTGTCAGAGGTAATTCTCATTATCAAGGGATAATTGACATGCTATACCTTGGGGACATCTCCAGGCAGACATGATTCTATGATTAAACAATCATGATTCGTCATTCTTTAACATTAAATAAAAAATGTATTTCTGAATTACTAAAGGTTATGCTGTGATTTCTCCAGTATTGTAGTACCAATGATCACCATAAATCATTGGAGTCACTGAATTTATTAACCCTCAGTTTCCCTTCGGACTGATTTATAAACTTTTAGACCGTCAGCCATCTGAATCAACAGTGACATCAATAGTTAATGGCACAGTTAGTTACAACAGTTCCGTCCGTGTTTTCAGAGATGTTCAAGGGTGGTATACTGTGTAGTGAGAAGACTTACTACCACTACTTTCTGTGTGGAAACTGTACTTCTGTGACATTAGTACTCATTCATTCTCATGCAGACGCACCCTTTATATGCATTTAGCAGTTAAACATGGGCAGGTCCTCAGCTCCAAATTACAGCTCATCAATAATCGTTTATTTTATTGTGCATCACCTTCATTTTATCCTCAACAGGGTTGGGAGAAAAACCCAACCAGGGAAGCTGGGTAAAGTTGAAAGCTGAGGGCCTCTCCCTGTGTGTGTTGTGCTCTCCTTGTTCATCCGTAAGCACTAAACTGATGGATGATAATGGAGTGTCAGAGAACGCAGAGAGATGCTTTCTGACACTAATTGTTCCCCCATTTTAAGCAGAGGCGTCTTAACAATCTCCAAAGCATTCCATAATGAGGCCTGTGGTGGAGAGAGGAGGACGGAGAGGGAGGCAGGGACAGTGGCTGACTGATGTTATTCTGACACGTTTGGTCACGCATTTATTTATCTATTTTTTTATTATGCGCAAATTATCTGAGGATTATCTCTGCCGCCCTCCCCTGACCCATGGCAGTTTGTGGGGGGTTGTTTGTGGCCCATATGCCATAAGACCATCTGCAGAGGAGGGTGGAATATGGGTTCCGCTGGCTGCATCGCTCCATAAAGTGGATTTTGATTTAACAACCATGGGATTAAAATCCAAATTGCTTGACCAAGCAGAAATAACTACATAATTGACCGGGGTTGACCTCGCACATGACTGGAGTCCAAAGCCGCTCACAGATATGCATGACTGATGTGTTGTATTAGTCCTGATTCTGAACGGAGGAGCAAAGTAATTGTTTTGGTAAGTTTCATGTCAGAGTGACTGAATAGTTAATAGTGACTATTTTGGCGAAAGCTCTAAGGACCAATCCTACAACCAGTTACATTACATTTACATTACATTTCATTTAGCTGACGCTTTTATCCAAAGCGACTTACAATAAGTGCATTCAACCAACAAACCCAGAACAACAAGAATCAAGTACAATTTCTTCAAGAAAGCCAAACTACAAAGTGCTATAAGTAAGTGCCATTTAAGTGCTACTAAATTGTTAGTTTAAACTTGTATTCAAGTAGTTACAAAACTATAGGTCAGAACCAAGGATGTATAGAATGTCATGGAAACATAATTATCGGCTTATCTTATTTGGAGTTTAATGGAATGGTAAATGGACTATGATTTCAGAGTGGTTTTCTTGTCTCGATAAGCACTCTAAGCATGTGGACTGGAGGATCCATGGATCAAACCATTGACTTCCCCATTAGCGGACGAGCCACTCTTCCTCCCGAGCCACAGGCGCCCCTCAATCTGGTCTGTTGAGCCAAAATGACATTAATGATTTACTGCACATTTAAATGTTTTTTTTTTTGTTGAGCTGTAAACTACATTGTATGACTGCTCTTTGATGAATTATATTAATTCTGGTTATAATGTTACATTTATGACAAAATCTATAAAAAAAAAATTGCATTTATGGGTTGAACCTGACTAATAACGCTACCTACTTTCCAAAACAGTCTTGGATGTTGTAGGGCCACTGCTTACAGAGATTCAACCATTTCAGATGTCTATACGTCATGGTAGCTGTATATATTTGAAAGGGTGAGGACCCTCTAATCACAGCTGGATGGCCCTCCGACCACTTGTGAGTGTGAGTCTGATAAGCCATGCTCAATTTTAAAGCTATAATGAAACTAAACCCCTAAACCACCACATTTTCTACCACTGGCTCAAACAGCTCAGGACGGCCGTGATCTCGGCCGTCAGGAAACTCCAGGAACGAGAGGCTCTCCACTCCTTACAACATTCCTGTCACACAAGTATGTGCTGCTCCTGGAGTGGTAGCTCATAGCTAGACAACCTAGATAACTTAGCTTTAGTGAACTAAATGGTACGTTGTGTGTGTGTGTGTGTGTGTGTGTGTGTGTGTGTGTGTGTGTGTGTGTGTGGGGGGGGGAATAAAATTTAGGGTTATGTCGCTTTAAGGAAAAACCAGGATAAAGTTCTAAATATTTCTGCTCAGTGTTTCGTTTTATTGGGATATAAAAAGCGCAGTTCGTCTGATATATGTAAATCAGGTTATAAAATAACTCATGTTTCTTTAATCTATATAAACACTGGCCACTGCAAGCTAATTCATGATTAAAAGTTTGAGTAGGCTCCTCATTAGCAGATTGGGAACACCAGTTACCCTGAGGTTCACACAGAATATAAAAACATGACAACAGATAAGACACTTGGAGACAACACAACCACAGCGATTCCTCACAGTCACTGGCTCATTTGGAAATTTGATCATGAGTTACAAAAGCGGAATGTGCTCTGTAAACTAGATTCCAACATATAACACATTTAAATGGGAAGGGCGGTAGCTTCGTAATTGATTAATGGCTTAGCCTAAAGCCAACTAATTCCCTTTAAACATGTCAGATGGCTGCGGCTAACCCCGCCATCGTCAGCCAGACTGACATTTTAGTACCAAAAGGATGTGTGGCTCCCTTCTGATGTGATAGAGCGGCACAGACGATGTCAATATCAATTTCATCAAAATACTACATGGCAACTTAGCAGCATATTTCCCACTTTAATAATGAATCTTAGGCCCCCTTTATACCCGAATCTGTTTAATGGGAGAATTAAACTGCAGACTGTATGTGGGCTATGGTACAAATACATGAACTACTATAACTGGGCATTTTGAGTCTGTTGCAGTTTATAGTGGAAACAGAGCCAACACACAACCCCCCTCCCCTTCCTGTCCATGCACCACCACTTTGACACATTTGTTTATGCTGCTTATAAACCAACCAATTACCATGACAAAACAACAGACAAACATAACCAGGCACAAGAAGAAAAACAGATTGTACTTTAATTAGATTACAAGTGAGCAGCTATCCACACGATCCACTTTGTATGACCACTTTAATTGGGTTTCAAAGTATAATCCAATCACAGCCTACATCACTGCAGTTGGAGACAGGTGAAGAACTTGCGGTAATGTAGAACTTTTGGAGGCAGTCGTTACTGCTCAGAGGACGTCTCTCTCATTACCACCCTCTTAGCGAGGGAATCGGTTAATAAGTGAAGGGAATCAGTTCATAGCTTCGACGGAAACAACTGAAGTTAGAGCGAGGAATGGACACTGTGGTGTCTTTTTTTCATCCTTTAAGCCATCCATTGTTGAAATCGATTGTTCCGCTTTAGTGATTCCCTAAGGAGCCATTTAGGCTGAGTTGGCTGTGGGCTGCACCATGAGCTCTCTCTCTCTCTCTCTCTCTCTCTCTCTCTCTCTCTCTCTCTCTCTCTCTCTCTCACTCTCTCTCACACACACACATACAAGCTGAGAGATTAATTTGTTTTGTAAGATGACATCTACCTGTCAGGTTGCTTCTCCAGTCACTGGAAACCGTATATCGTGGGCTGTTTGACATTAAACCCTGGACAACTGTTTTCTAGACATGAACTGTCAACAGAATTGGGTCTGGCCTTTTTTTTTGCAGAGTTTGACGTTCACATATGAACAAGGCAGCAGGAGATCTCCACTCAGACTTGTTTACAGCAACACAGAAATCTCCAGAGCGTTCAGGTGTTATGTTACAAACTGTTTCTTCTAATCAATGTTGTAAATGCTGTTATTTTGTTGATGTGTTCAGTTACACGCGGCATCTATTGCACTTCTGTCCGTCCTGGGAGAGGCATCCCTCACACGTGGCTCTCTCTGGGGTTTCTATGTGTTTTTCCTCTGTTAATAGGGTGTTTTTTGGTAGTTTTTTCCTCACTCTTGATGAGGGTTAAGGACAGAGGATGGCTCACCTTGTTAAGCCCTATGAGACAAATTGTGAATATGGGCTTCACAAATGCCTGCAGCGGGTAGAAGCAGGTCCTAACGTATTAATACAGCTGCGGAGTTCACGTGTTTTTCTTTGCAGCACATCCACACCGGCGTAGGCCCTCATCAGCAAAAGCTCTTTACATCTTCATATGTCTTCTAGGTGTCTGCTTTTTCATCCTGAATTGTCAGTGTTCTTTTCCTTCCGTCATTTTTGCGTCTGTCGAGTGTTAGAAATGTCATCAACATGCCCACTCATTCACAGTCAATCCTGCAGAGCATCTCCTGCTGTGTTCCCACATCAACTCCTTCAGACATTCTGCATGCTGTGTGTGAGTGCACATATGTGTGTGTCTGTGTCTGAGCGTGTGTTTGCACGGGTATGCACAGATGCCATATCATTTTCAATATCATCCACTGAAGTGTGTTTTTCATGATCTTAATGCAAGTTCTTTTGACTGTGAATTTGCCAGCACTTAATCCATGTCGGCACACTGCACACGATGTCCACACACACGGTGTGGTTTACAGAGTAGTTGCTGCTTCGTGATTGAAATGTTTGAAGCCTGCTTCTCTGCCCTTTAGGGGTCTTTAAGAGAGTATTTGCACGCCCCATAACCATGGAGGTCCACACACTCTGGGATTAATCAATAGTTTAGCCAGGCCAACACACTTGCAGCCATCTATTCAGTATGGAGGGAGGGATACGGAGGATGGCCGATGGGGGGGGGGCAGGGGTAGCGGCCAAGAGACTGAGTGAAAAACCAAGTAGTCTGGAGGGGACAGAAAACAAGATTTGTCGTTCAGGTGGTGACAGAAAAAAAAAAATACAAGGCAGAGGGAAGGACTCACAGCCGGAGAGAGAGAAAATGTGGAAACAGAGGATGCAACAGGAAAATATAATTGAAGAAAGAGAGCAGGAGTGCTTTGTGGATTTATAGACGGATTCTCTCTGGTATGTTGGTCATGCCACACCAGGGAGAGCTGGCTAGACAAGGCTGTACATGTGCTATGACTCTCTTCTCTTTATCGATTTTGTCAGCGAGGCTCTTCCCAGCCGCTTGACTCTAAGTTCTTTCTGTGTGCGTCTCTCTATTACTGTCTGGCCGTGTCTGGATCAATCTGCACACACATTGGCAACCTCTAAATCGGTGTTACCATTCCCTGATATGACTGCGGTGCTTCCCGGAGTGCATTTGTGTGTGGTTGTGTGTGTATGTGCCACTGTGCGGAACTTTCAATTAGAAATTACTTTATTGCTCAAAGCTCCCGGAGGCTGTGATCAATCACTGACATCAATAAAGACAGGCCAGTTTGTCAGGAAGCACCCACAGGCCCCGGGGTTTGGTGACAGCAGCAGAGGAGGTTCATATTCGAGGATGGAGTTTCACCATCAGCTGCGCCACAGAAGCTGTCTCAAACGTGCATCTTCCACTTCCACTTCGTTTGGAGGAATCAGGCCCCCTGAACAGCAGAAGTGGGAGAACCCGAGGAGAAATACTGCATTTGAATTACTCAACCACAACAAGAATTGCAGAAGAACGTCCTTTCATAAGTTAAGGAACTCTAATTTGTGTTTTTTCATGCAAAGTAGGGAAAAAAACAGCCGTCATTTGAAGTGAGTTAACTTCCCCATCAGAAGCATATAGGCTGCACGAATCATTTCAGAGCAAAACTTTCACGGTTCGCAGGGTAAAGCTTTGATTTGTTGACACGGCTTCAAAACCAGCAGAGTTCATGTCTAGTTTCGGGGAGGGATGTTTTTCTCTGGCTTGTTGTATGAGAATGTGCAGTGGAATGTGATTTTGAGTCTTTGAATAATGAGACCCACTCTTTAGTGCTCCAGAGAAAAACATAGTCAGAACTGTTCAGGCGTCCGTGTCCAAAGGTTTAACGTCCCAACGAGACAGTGTGATGGGTCGGGACAAGCATTGAGTTCCTTTTGGTTTGAAGGGGATTTCAAGCACTGACACAATAGCTGTTTCTCATATTGTCCCCACAGATGAAACTGGCCGGAGGATTATTGATCAGTCGACATGAACTCATTCATATTTTTTCCAATACTTGTAATAACACACTTTGCTGATCAGGGTTTAGCAAAACTCGAGGGACTAATGGAGGACACTGCTTTGTTTTGTTATTCTGACACATATGCAGAAGAAAACCACGCTGTGCAATACACTGTTACTTCTGCAAAGTAAGTATTGTGTTTGGTTTAGTCAACAGAATATCTATCAAATGCTTTAAATGAAGCAAAGGGAAAGATTATTTTTTTGTTGGAGATAGAGTTTCACATGTGACCATCTGGAACAAGGGAGACCAGATGTCCTAAAGATACAACATGTTACAATTCTTCACGTCTAAAAACAACTACGGTAGACCTATTTAATATATTTTGTTGACTTGTGTAAAATCCAAAACTATTTTATTCAAGGTAAGGGGTTGTTTCATTTTGGTCGCCTTTGTATTACTTTATTTCATTTAGTTTACCCATCTGGTTCTCTTTAAGAATTTCAGTTACAAGAAGAAAATGTGTCTACACATAGGATGCAATGACTGACTTAACACATTGAGTATATTGATACAGATCCAAATTATATCAGTAAACATGTTTTTTACATTTTTAAACAAGTTTTCCTTAAAATTAAATTGTAGTTTTACTCTAAAAATTAAAAGCTACTGTACATAGCATTAGGGTCTGTATTTGTCTCCACAATTAACATTTTATAATATGTAAATAGAAATAATATATAATCAAATCTTATTCCCCGTCATACAGAAATTATGAATATGGGATTTGAGTTTGGCTGGGGCCTTTTTGTGTGGAGTCTCCCTTTGACTGCATTGGCTTTTCTCCAGGTACTGCCACAGATGGGAGGTGCAGATTGGGGTTAGGTTCATTCTAAAGTTGGTGAGGGGGGTTAAACTCAAATTTAAGATGACAGTGGATGTGGATGTGGATGTGAATGTGAATGGGAATGATTGCATGCATTGCGGTGTACCACGCTTCTCACCCCCTGTCAGCTGGAATTGGCTCCAGTCCCTAACGAAAAGGATAAAATGATGGATGAATTATTACAATTTTTTCTTTAACAAATGTGTGTTTCTGTGAATGTCTTTAGCTGTGTGAGAACATCAGGTCGGGACTGTATAGGTAGACGCACTCAAATTCACATGCACGGACTCACAGTCTCAATTGCTGAATCAAAGAGAGCTTTCCGAGCAAACTAACGGCAACCTTTGTACTACACTGAAATAATTGTAGCCATTACCAGAAGTACTGCAACGCTTCAGCAAACAGACAGTTTAACCTTTAGTCAGTGAGGTGCGTTTCTGAAAGCAGTGCTCTCTGTGCTGGCTCCTCCCGTTGCATTAAAACTAATATTGTGCTTGTTCCAGAGGAAAGACGCTGATGGTGGCAGATGTTGGAAATGGTTGTTTGCTCTCATCAGAGGAGGAGGATAATGTAACTTATTAACACAAACAGATGTAAGGATGCAGGTCAAACATCGGGGTGTCCCGAGGGGCCCCAGTATGTCAGTGGCTGCTTGTAGCACACAACGACAACCATGGCATGAAATAGTACGTTCATTAGTATATTACACAGCACAACAAATATGATGGTATGAACTTTGAGAGCTGTTAATCTAGTTTAAATGTTCATTTTTGCTTTTCTCTGCTTTCTCAGCCCCCTTCACTTCACTCCGCTCCCCTACCACACACAGACACATGAAGAGTTGATCCCTGACTTACTGTCGCCGGTTTAACCCTCCACAAAAACCACATCCCAGATAATCCTCGGACTTTTGATAATATGTGTGTCGCTGTGCAACCGGACGAAGTTACACCGAAGTGTTATATTACCAAGGCTGAGCCTTGTCAAGTGCGGAACTGTGGGTCAGAGGACACAGATCTGCCATTCTCACACTCACACAACTTGAGGAATCGATTTGTATTTCGAAAAACGGAGACAGAAGTGGAAGGAGGAGAGGATTGCTTGAATACTGGGAGTCATATGACATCGAGGTAAAAGCCAGAGAGAGAGAGAGCAGTCTAAAGTTTGAAGTGTGTGTTGACACACAGTCTCTCACACTGAAAGAAAGAAGGGAAGAGAGGTGGGAGAACAGAGGACGGGGGTTTTGTTTGAGTCCAGGTCTCTTGTGTCATCATCAGCTCTGCCCTGTACTCTGACCTTTGACCTCACTTTAATTCAAGCGGACAAGTCCTTTCTCTCGGCTTGCCTCTCTGTCCTTTTCTGTCTTCATCTTCTCATTCTTATCTTTCCGCTGACTCCTGGCTCTCAATGCCTGAGTATATCTCCCATTTTATTGTAGCTGTGTGTGTGTGTGTGTGTAAGTGTTAAGAAGCAGTAATTGGGGTTATCTCTACAGAGGATTGTGTAAATGACTGGGGCTGTGAATCTATTTGAGAACAAGTTCAGTGCAGAGAACATTAGACTTGACGAAGTATACTAAATAATACAAATGGGCTCTAAGGGTGTGACCGTCTTAAACGAATTTAAGGCCACAGTAACACTTTTAATTACAGGCACTTAACTGTGTTGTGTGGTTACATAAAGATTATGGTTCTCAGCCCGGGACTGGACTGAGGCGATGGACAACTCTTATGATCACAAGATGTTGTGGAAATATTTTAAAGAAGACTGTTTACCTTCTTTTTCCTAAATGTGCACAGATGTATCCTTGACAAGTAACATTAAATGAAATATATTCATGTGAATTACTGGTTCATTGCATTTTTGTAGTTTTGTCCATGATTTTTTTAGTTATGATATTGAATACTCACTAAAGTTGTTGATGAGACTCACTACAATGTCTCAATGGAGCAAAAGATATGAGCAGTCAGAGTTGGAGTGATGATACCAATTTACACAATTTTATGATCCACTTTATTTGGAAATAAAAACCCAATATTTCAAACACAAGCTATGTTTTCATATATATCCATGTGCTTAGCATCCAGAAACCCTGACCACCAGTGAATTCATTACCATTTTATACAGAGGGGATCTAAAGCATAGGAAGCTTCATGATATTAAATGAATTGGTGACCGTACTTCTGACGTATCTGACCATTGTCTACTCAGAGTTGTCGACTGATCAAGTTCACCGATCGAAGGAATCAGTAAGAGGCTCGGTGCTCACTCTCAATAAACCTCAAAAGCCCTTTTACAGTGATAATGTTTAAGAGGCTCCAGATGGATCAGTTACCTGGATCTGGTGGGTGGGATGTATAACCTTTTTTCTTGCTTGCCCTTTTTCCTTAGTGATTTGTTATTACCATTATTATTAGCAGTATTTTTTTTTTATTGATATACTCCTACAACGCAAAAGGTACCAAGTTTAGAAAAGTATTTGATTTGGGATTTTTCCACTTTGAATTATCTTGGATAATGGCTAACCTAGGGTCTCTTAAAAATGTCTAATTTATTTCACCGTTAACCTTTTTTTTAGTTTGTTGCTATGTTCTACACAATTTAACTTGTGAAAATAAAGTAATCAATAGGCCTGCCATGATTAGCTCATTTTAACACAAGTTTTCTTCAATGTCAAGTTGTTTCAACATGACGTCAGTGGATTTTGGCTCCAGTCATTACCTCAGATTTATTAAATGGCCGATGCTGCAGTGCCTGACTTGTATCTGTTGGAAGTTTCCAAAGACAAAATGATTAAAAAGTAGATTAAATGAATGATATTTGTAAAACAAAGCTTATTTCCTGTTGCCAGTAGGTGGCGCCATCAGTATTATTACATACAGACTAATAGATCTGTTCAAGTAGGGGCTCTGATGTAGCGTGAGCAATTTTGTGTCAATTGGACAATGTTACAACAACTTCATTTTCACACTGATCAGTAGGTGGCGAGAGAGAGAGAGAGAGAGAGAGAGAGAGGCAAAACTTCCCTCATCAGTCACCATGGCAACCAGATGCTTCCATTTGAATTTGAATCTGAATTTGATTGGCAGTGACAGCTGTTGTCTTTTTGACTTTGCCTTAAATACTGTAGTTAGAGTTAGCATCACGCTATCACGTATCACTCATTCATTTAAATAGCAACATTAAATGACAAGAATACCACAGGAATCAATATAAGCAGCAGAAAACACAAGACAACAATGTTCCCACATTTGTTATGAAAGCAACCATCCTCTTGAAAACCAGTTGGTGCAACTCAAGGGGTTTATCCCATTTGAATAAATACATTTAATAAACAACCAGCACATTATCAACATTAAACAGCAGCAGGTAACAGCAGCAGGTAACAGCAGCAGGTAACAGCAGCAGCTTCATATTTTACAGTAGCATCATTTCAAACTTGAATTATGAGCCTGAATTGTAGAGGTTAGCATGCTGGATAAATACAGAGTTCAAGAGAGTGAGACATGACTTACCTCACACAAGGTGTGCAATAAGAAACTTTCTTCAACTTTAACAGCATTAAAGGCAGAGTCAAATAGACAACAGCCAATCAGAGGTCTCTTGTGGAAGGTGTCCAATCAGATTTGTCCTGTTGTCCCAGCCCCAGTGGAATTATGATGGAATGAGAAATGTTGCTCCTTTGTATGTGACTTTATTGGCTTTGATATTGTGACTTTATTGGCTTTGATATCAAAACCAATAAAGAGTTCTAAATGTGGCATCTAAGGATTAAAGGACTGTTGTTTTTGAATGATCTGAATTTCAATTGAACAGTATTACTTATATATACAGTATATATATATATATATTATGAATATAAATATAATAATAATGCCCCTTGAGACTGTTTTGTTTGTCTGGTCATGATACACCTTTTTTGTGAAAATTAATTGACTAAACGGTTTTTATGGTTCCACATTCATCCCACTGCATATAAACACATACGCTAAGAGAAGTTCAAAAACGTGGAGATTGTTCGGGGTGGTATAGTCTTTAAGGATATCATGTGACACGGTGTACACAAATTACCAATTTGTTCTCCTTTGTGTTGCAGTTTTTACATCAAAGACAACGTTTTCCTTTCATATGTTGTGGCTCCATCCAGATAAATCCTGATTTCAAAATGAGACTCTGCCTCCTTGAAATGTTTGCACAACTTAAATCTCTATCTGCTTTGATTTTAACCTGCAAGTGTGGGAGGATTGGTGCAAGCACACTACATGCTGCAAGACCAACTCCTGCTGGAGCTTGTTATTTGGTCCAAGAAACATTTTAAACTATATGAGAAATATCTGATTTTGTGAAGTCGACATGTAAAGTTAGACTGAATGAATGATTATTTGTAAATGAAAGACAGAGAGCGGAGGAAGGGGTAAAAAAGGAGAAGAGCCGATGAATGGAGGGATGGGTGACAGTTGTTTTTTTAACATCTTTGGGCTTTCACTCCAGTGATGGTTCAGAATGTAAAGCAGAGCTGTGTGTGTGTGTGTGTGTGTGTGTGTGTGTGTGTGTGTGTGTGTGTCTGGGATGTGCCTGTGCATACCTATATGTGTGCGCTGTGTTTCAGGGTGTATCGACCGCTGCAGGGTGATGTTTTATTAAACAGAGGTGAGGATGGTGATGGGAGTGTCAGAGGGGTTGATGTCCCTCACTGTTGGTAAAGCCTCTTTCAGTTACTTTTCTGCTATTTTGTTTTTTTTGCTGGTGCAAAGTCATGATCCCTTGCTCCTTCTTCCTGTAATGACTCATCCTCATCCTCATTCTTTCTCACACTTTGACTCCAATCCCCGACTTCACAGCCACATTCCCTCTCTTGCCTTTTTTCCCCATCGTCGCCATAAGTTTGTTATGTTTTCCTGTTATCTCACGTGTCCCCCACGCTCTTCCTTTCCATTTGCTCTCAGTTTTGAACCTACTCTGATTTCACTATCGCTCCTCTCATCTTGGTTACAATTTTCTTCCTCCCCCTCTTCTCCTTGACTCATCCTCCATCTCTCTTTCTTCTCGATCTCTCTTTTTCCTTCTCTCCTGCCTGTGTCCTCCTCCTTCCCCGCCCCTCCAGGCGAAAGCTAGCTGATAAGCTGGTTTGTATGGACATGCCTTCACGCTCTCCTCCTCTAGTTTCATCCACCCCCCTCCCCCGTCTCTCAGGTCCTCCAGACTCCCGCAGCCTCGATCACCGAATCCCCTGGTGTCTATCTCCCTCTCTTTCTCCATCTACTAACTCTCCACTCATCTTTCCTCCCAGTGCAAGAGGGGAGATAACACTGCATGCCTCCATGAACTTTTTCATTTCCCCACTTTCTTCCTCCTCACTCCTGCACCATCCTCTTGAGATATACACACACACACACACACACACACACACACACATACACACACACACACACACACACACACACACACACATTAGCATTTAAGTGTCTCTATGCAGGTTGTCCCTCTGCGTTCTCTCACCCAGTTTTACAATCATACACTGTGGAGTATTGTGTGCATGTGTGAGAGTATAGGGTGCGATGAACAATGTCATCATCTCTCCACACACACACACACACACACACACACACACACACACACACACACACACACACACACACACACACACACACACACAGTAATCCAACTCTTAATTTATTAATGCCTTAATTTCATTACCTTCACCAAGAAAGTTATGTTTTCATTACGTTTGTTTGTCTGTCGGCAGGATTCCATGAAATTGTGTGGAGGGGTGCGCTATGTCCATAGAAGAAACCCATTAAAATTTGGGGCAGATCCAGATAACCTTCACTTTCTTGAAAATGCAAGAAAGGTTATTAATTGTTGGCAAAGTTTAGAGATTTTGTCAGTTATTGTCACTTAAGCGTTCGCAGCTCATATGCAGCTCTCTCTTTTTTTCCTCTCCCACATTCACCATGTGTTTTACCATGAGAGGTCAGTGATGAGGGGAGGATGTGGAGGGTCTCAGAGACCCATACTGAGCAGGAGTTAAGGAGGAAGAGGGGCGACGTGTGGGAGAACCAATCAACAGGTCCAGTCGTGACCTTTGAGACGCAGCCTCTTGTCATGCTCGTCGAGGCTTGACTCCCCAAACCTTACTGCTCTCCGACGTGCCCACCTTTCCCTTCTCTCTGTCCATTCACTGTATTAACTTCACGATGCAAAGCCATTGTCAAGAACCCAAAGACAAGATGATTATACAACACATCATGTTCAGTTCAAAAACATCAAATAGTCTATCCTCAATAACTTGAATAATGTATTAATAATCAAAACAAATGCCAATTATTTGAATTTGATCAAATAATTGGCTTATCGACTAATTCTTTCACTTATATGTATTATCAACAAGTTATTGGGTAAAATAGTCAGCATAACAGCGAAACACTATTCATTCCAGTCTTTATTTTGTACTTTTGTAAATTTAAGATAAAGTCAATAAGAAAAGAAATGGAGCATTAAAGATAAACTTTGACCTAATTGCTACTAAATGGGAACATTATATACGTTCACAAGTGAATTTCATGCTTCAGCAGAGCAGTGGAAAGAGAAAAGACAAAGCACCGCACATCTCATGTAGGTTTACTTGCCCAACCCGAGCTTAACGTGATTTGCAATCAAATTCTTCCTTGAACATTATTATAAACCTGATCCATGCAATGATATTGGAGAAAAGGCATTGGACAATTCTGGTATTGAAGGTAAACAATCACATTGTCTTTAAAGGTAATCCAGGGCTTTTTCTTTAATCATCCAGTATGGATTTTCTTCTCTGGCAATAGAAGCAAATGTAGACCCATACTGTGCAGTCACGTATTATTTCACTGCTTTACATTCCCTTAGGGCTAGGTTATGATGGAAAAGAACTAGTTCATACAACGGATTTGGTGGAAAAGCAAGAGAGTTCAAATCTGTCCTGAATTGTCTCCATCAAAGGTGGTGTGAAAAGCCTGCCATCACAGAGAGAGATATCATGCAGCAATTGTTTATATAAATATATATATATATATGTATGTTTTTTTATTTAAACAGCACGGATTATCAGCTAGTTTCTCTTGAGCATTTTCCTTGTGTTGTAATCCCCCCCCCAAAAAACCATTAAGTCATGAAACAAATGAACAAAAACAGCTTGAGGGATAAGTTCAAACCCTGCTTACGTTTTAACATTTGCACCTCTGGACGAGCTCAGTGTGAAGTGGTGAATGGCAGCTTTCCAGTTGTGAAGACAATCCTGACATTACAAACATACGGGGCGTTTCAAAACCAAGCAGTTCAAGTGAAGCATTTGAGCACTGCTTCTTTCTTTCCCACTGGATGGGTTTCTATTTGCAGCAAACACACAAGTGATTCAAGTCATGTTCAAGTGGTACTAGAGATTTGGCTGTTTCTTGTTGCCGCCCTGCTGTGAGAAGGTCAGCACACGCTGTGGCAATCAACACAACTCTGAGTTGTGTGAGTCCAAACCATATGTAACACTTGAATCATCTCGCTGAGCTTGTTGCACCAGCAAATGGGATGTTACCGGTGTTCGTCACCAGCAGAGACGCTGACAAGTGTTGAGTTATTTTTACTAAAGTCAATACAAAAGGTAAATCTTAAGGAAGGAAGAAATGGGTGAAGACTTGTTTTATCAGTCACACGAGGGGGAAAAGCAGCAGCATTGGACATGTACTGAAATCCTATTTTGAGCAATGTGCATGCATGTTCATTTGCTAAGAGAGTGCAACTGGAAGTGTGCCTCTCCATGTCACTGAATATTCTTGCTGTGCTCACTGTTCTGGCATCGATACACTTTACACGTTAATGGGACATGGCTTGAGACAAAACATCTTAACGTGGGCGTTTGGCCGCCAGTAGACCAAATGCAGCCGTTCCTAGCTTCACGCCTCCCAGTTACTATCTTTCAGTCCTGCGAGCTGTGCAGTGTGGAGGATGGCTCATTTCTATCCTTGAGTCATATCATATTCCCAACAGACATGCAATTCCGCGTTTCGCAAATTTGGTAAATGACCCACAAATTCCTAGTTAGAAATTTTGTCTCCTTTCCCCCTTTCTTTTCCTTCAACATCCTCTTTTGTATTTCCTCATTCCACTTCCTCTCAGTCACAAAGAGCCGTGGTGCACATGTGGAAACGGCAAATGACGGTGTCGTGCAACAGCTCTTTCAGGGTGGCCACTGGTATATTGATTTTTTCACCGTTTTTTTCTTTTCAACAATGCCCAGTAGAGGCTGTCAGACAGATTGATTGGGATAGTGTGTGTTTGTGTGTGTGTGTCTGTGTGCTGTTGTAAGGGTGTTGGTTGCAGATCACTCCGCATCACTGTTCCATGTTGAATGAAATGTGCAATTTGAACCCTTGTCATCCCCTTCGGACCGTTGAACAAAACACCACAAACAATCAATGACTGAATCAAGCGCACATACTGTAGACGGAATACAAACACCTATTGTCAGCCAGCTGTCACCCAGGAGGGACATCCACTGATAGAAATCAAACACGCTGTTTAAAAGCACAAACAAAGACATAGGACAGACCCTGACTTAAATGAAATACTATAGGTCAGGTACTGCGGCGGGATGGTGTACCATTTAGGTGACAGGGTACAGTGTGGCTCTGAATGCAAACTAAAGCAATTCTAAAACTGGTTTATTTTGAAATGTGTTGCCATAAAAAAATCCCATCTGATTGAAATGTATCATTTTCATACCCAGCCGTTGGCAACCCATCGCAGAAAGTACATTCCTTAAATCCAGGCAGCGTGCAACAGCTTAAAAGTATCCCCCCCCCCCAAAACCTCAAACTGCAGCAGGTTCGCTCCAACATTGTTTCATTCTGGACTCATTTCTGCCCAGACCTTGATTCACTTGGTAAAGAGAAAGGTGGTATCTCTGTGAGACGAGCATCTTAGACTGCCTGCAGATGAAAAAGCCTTTTCAATCCCCGGGACCAAATTGAAACGCTATGATACTGAGATGAAGGTTAGGCGGGTGGCTCGCGAGAAGACATAACCAGTTGAAGCAGATCGTATAAAGTGATTTTAAATGGAATGACATTTGTTCCCCCCTGGGACTAACCTTACCTATGCATGTCATTGGCAATGCTGAAAGAAATCAAGAACTTCGGTCAAGTCATTTTGTAAAAGTAGATATTAGTTTTATAATATTTGAAAGTTGAGGGGGACGTTGATGCTTTTTCCTTTGCAAACGGTGGATTCAGTTGTGTCAGTGCTGGAAACCAATGAGTGGATTCTACTGTATATTCCTCAGGGCAACGCAATACATAGTTTGCAAAGTTTCCTCTTGAGGGTCGCGGTGGGAGGTGGAGCCTATCCCAGCTGACTTTGGGCAAGAGGCAGGGTACTTCCTGGACAGGTCGCCAGCGTATCACAGGGCCAACATACAGAGACAAAGAACCATTCACGCTCACATTCACACCTACAGTCAATTTAAAGTCTCCAACCCCAATCTGCAAGTCTTTGGACATGGGGAGGAAGCCGGAGTACCCGGACAAAAATACTGCAAAAGTGGTGTTATTATTCAACAAGTCCAGAATAATGATTTATTCACATTAACATCTGATTAGTCATGTCCTAACTGCCTGACTGTAATGACCACATCAGAAGTGTGTCATTTGTTCATAGGTCAGAGGTGTTGTCTTCAAAGCTCACAATCAAATCC
Organism: Hippoglossus stenolepis; assembly: GCF_022539355.2. Taxonomy (NCBI): domain Eukaryota; kingdom Metazoa; phylum Chordata; class Actinopteri; order Pleuronectiformes; family Pleuronectidae; genus Hippoglossus; species Hippoglossus stenolepis. The sequence continues at coordinate 24,303,924 of NC_061486.1, forward strand.
GCCTGCATGGATCACAATCAGGGACCTTTGGTTGTAAGGGAAGTACTAGACGTCCATAACCTCTCAATAAAAATGCACAGTTAATTAAATGCCAGCTATGTGGCACAGCTACTCTCCAGTCTGCTCATTAACCTTCCTTATTCAATATGTCAGAGGAAATAACCTTTTCACAACTCACTCATGGTCTCGAGACCCCGTGTTGTCACATGAGCAAGGTACGGCCCTCTCCCATCACAATGCGTTCATTACTCTTATGTTGTTGTACAGCCTGTGTGTTTAATTTTACAATGACCTGATTTTAAAGTGCTTCATTACTCGCGTGGAGCCCTGTGGCAAGACTTGTCTTATTAAAACACATAAACTTCTGTGAGGACATGTCAGCGTATTTACATACTCATGTGCGTTCAGCAGCCATTGCATTAAAATAATGCATTCTTAACCCAAAACAATTATTTTATTAAGACTTTTCCTTATTGCTGCAGTTTATTCTCACCCCTGCTGGCTGAGTTGTCACCACTAATATTAGTATCACCTCCTGAATTAATATCTCAACTGCACCTGCAGGTTCTTTATGATCTGAGTTATTTTATACTTGTGAACCCCAAGTCATTTTCCCATTACACTTATAACTCAGGGGAACTGAATAATTATACGTTGTCATGCGGAATCCCACTTTGCTTTTCTATGTTTTTTTATTATCAAAAGAGATAGTTATTATTGAAAAAAGCCTCGGGTTGTAGCTATCCAGTGATTCCTCATAATGCAGCTGTTGTGTGTTGATGTTTTTGTGTTTGCACTTGTGTACATGTGTAAGAGTGTGTGGGAGTCTTGTCGTGCAGTGGATGTTGACCATAATGGCTGAATGAAGGGTGTGTGACCTTTCCCAAGGACGATCCCCGCTCGGGCTTTTAAGACCTCTATCTTCCCAATCGATAGTCTGCCATTTTACCTCCGTAGCGAAGAGGCAGGGCCTGCTCCACAACTCAAAACCTGTCCCTGGAACAGCAGAGGTCTGTCACATCTTTCCACGCTGAAACATGAATTTACCGACAGCAGCATAGAAGCGATGCCGCCATTTATAACTGCAGTCTATGCCTTCTTAAGGTCCCACAGGGAGCCGTGATGAGATGTGGAGGAAGTTGAAAGGTTACACCCGTCGCAAGAATAGAGTAGACAGGGATTTGGGCTCCAACCTGAACAGGAAATGGAACCGTCTCCATCTGGCGGGTTGTTCATCATGAGGTAGCATGTCCCATAAAGTTCAGGTCATGGGAATTGCTTCAACTTTCTCACAAACCGAGTTTTGGTCGTAGCTTCGAAACGGCTTTACAGCAAAAGGTGTGAAATAATTTCCATCATCTCTAGACGTACTTTGGGGAAGAAGTGCCTGAAAGCAAGGGATTCTAACCTCTGCATATTTATATGACACTATGAAATGTTTATTATAGTATGCCACTGTGGCAGTCTGTGTACTCGCTGAAATAGAGTCCAACCCACACTGTCACATTTGTACATAACCATCCTGACTCTTTTTGGAAAATGAAAGAAAAAAACGCACCTTGAAATGTTCGAATGTAACTTTGATGTATATAATGCACTTAGTAAAAAGTCCCACACTTTGCCTGGTGGTTTTTTTCTCTTCTTTCTTTTTTTGAAAACTACAGGGATTTTGTGATTGATGATAATTACAGTGCTGAAAAAATCCGTAGTAATATTGATAATGGTGTTGGCAGGGTTATGATGTCAGAGTAGAGGTAGTGATGTTGTTGATGATGCTGCTGCTGTTGTTAATATTAATAATAATAATACTTTCCTGAACAAAACTTATCTTATTAAAGTTATTATTATATAATAATTTCTATAATAATTTCTATTAATGACTCATCTTTTTCTTGAGGTTTTGTGGATGTTCAGAAAAGAATGTAAGGTTCTGAATGGGAAGCCGAACTGAATAAAGTCACGGGTTACCATATTTATTTGCCATTTTACAAAAGTGATAAAGACTTTTAAACGTCAAGTTTTTCAAAATCATCCCACATACATTTTTATCATGCAAGCTAACAAATCTTGTGTCTGTCTGTTTTCTTCTATGCTCCATTGTGGACGTGTCTGCCTCTGCCATCCACCTGACTGAACTCCAGGTAAGGGAACTACTTCATCGTAGAAATGCCCTTTTTTTGCGCACAATGAAAATATGCCCTCGAGGACCATTTAGCGGTGATTATGCCTAATGTGAATCAAAGTTGGCATCATCGGCAGGAACATATAGCCAAGGACTGAGTGTGCACTTGTATTTGCATACTCAGAGCAAACTCCTGGATCTCATTGAATATTCATATGCTGCTGAAAACAAGTCTCGGAGTTGGAAATAGAGATTGCTGTCACAGCCCGTGAATCATGGAGCAATTTTAGCTCTTGAAGGCAGTGTAATCAGTGCTGCCTGCTGTCAGACCTTATGGGCGCACATACAAAGACACACAGTCAAAGCCGCACGCACACACATACATGGGCACATATCCACTTCATACCGCTGATGTCTCCCTCAGGTCAAGGGGGCAGTTTTAAGAACAGCCCAGTGAAAGGTTTGAGGCTTGTTGTGTCACCCACTATCACTTCAGTTTCACTTCTCTCTCAAATCTCCCCTCACTAAGGAGAAGAGCTAATAAACCCAGTGGACAGCTACAAGCTTGAAGTGTCATGCCGCATGAATCCGAAGAGTCCCTTCAACTCACTCCCCGATGTGACTAAGGGATTCTTAAAAGTGGTGAAAGTGCTTATCTCTCGAAACCAATGGTCGGAGCACAAAACTTGTGGGAAAGTGAGACAGATTAGAAGCTGCTTCTCTCCCTCTGCGCTGCTGTAATTTCCCTTGCCTATCAGATTGAGTTAGAAGTAGTGTCACTTCTTGTTAATGGGAGGAAATGCTTGTGACCTTTCTGCGGCACAGGAAGAGGGACGTCTGTGTATTCCTTCCAGTTCTCTTTTGTTCCGTGACAATTACAAAAAAGGTTTTTTTGCGAGAGGCTGTGCTCCAAAATGAAAACCGGTAGAGATAAAAGGGGGGAGGGTTCGTGAGAGAGGGAGGGAATAACGATGAGGGATGAGAGAGATGACAAGACAAAAAAAAATAATGGAAAGGAGGCTTTAGCTTGTGGATGAAAAAGTGAATCAACAAAATGTGAACTCAACAATGTGAATGAGCAATGCAGTTTTCTTGCCACATTATTCATGAAGTGATGCCAAACACAGTTTTGTTTGTCGTAAAATGGGTAAAAACAAAAGTCAGGGGATCGAGTGACTATTTTTGTCAGCCCAGCAGTACTGGGTATGGCATAAGTATGGCACCGTCTCTCCCACAGTGCCCCACAGAGCTCCTCTCCTGGGAACTTACCTGGTTTCATTTATATGTCTGGCTATGCTGACTATCCTGCTCATAAATTGCAAATGTGATACCTCCCAGTATTTAGATGCATTACTCGTTCAGCTTGATAAGTAAATCATCGTTGGCGTCCGCAGACGCTTCATCCATCTCTCCCGCACATGAAACCACATTACTGATGTTCAGAAAGTCGAGCCGGTGTTTGCTGCTTGTCATTCCGTGGCGTGCACCCATTGCTGCATTATAGATGTCATGTTTCACCTGCAGATTTTTATTTTTTTATGTTTTCTTCTGTGTGTCCGTGTCTGGGTCTCTGAGTGTGTGGAAACAAATAGGATTAGAATGTTTTTTCTCCATGCTGGACGCTCACTGGTGTGTGCTCCTCGGTCACACTTGCATTCAGCCCTGCTCTCCCGTTCACACGGCAGCAGGCTGAAGAGCAAGCGAGCTACGGAGGCGCTTCACATCCAGAGTGGAGCTGTTCATTTAGATAAGGGCAGCGGCGTATTCGGGACATGAAACAGAGAGTGAGGCCACGGCCTGCAGATCAGCCAGACACCCTGGATTTACCGGTATTTCAGGGGGAATTTGCTGGGGAAACTGGGACTAATCCTGTTTGTAAAAAGTCACAGGTAGAGGGATTAAGGCCTGTTGTGTTGTCAGCCTCAACATAGACGCAGTCTTGGCAGTCAGGGGGGAGGGATGTGCGCCGGTCTCGCAGTGCCTGCGTGTGCGTGTAATGGTGTTTTGGCTGGAGAATGTGAGAAGTGCCAGGGGGATTTGTGAGGATCGGGGAGCATAACTGACCTTCAGTCAACACACACACACACACACACACACACACACACACACACACACACACACACACACACACACACACACACACACACACACACACACACACACATTCAAAGGCTTACACAAACTGGCACAACCAGCGTGTGGATATTGCATTACATACTTATTCATTCATACATAGCGTGCTGTGTGAGATCAGAGAGAGTATGTGGTGTAAATAAAAATGAAAAAATGTAAATCTCTGTTGCTTCTCATAAGCAAACAGTCTCTCTTATATCCCAGCATGTTTTTTTTTTTAATTAGTATAAAAGGAAACAGTCAACCTGTGACATATACGAGCTACGTAGTCCCTGTGAAACTGTTTGTGTTCCAAGCACCAGTATGAAGCCATAGAGGGACTTGTTGGGGATAGTGTTTGATGTTTACAGGAGCCAATAGCGCTGAATGTGCTTTACGCCCCCTGACAGATTTGAGAGTAGCTAGCAGCTATGAAATGCCATTAGGGTAGCCTGCTTCCTGTTGTGGAGGACTCACCATCCCTTTTGACTAAGCCTGTGGATTTATCTGATGAATCGTCGGCATTGACGAAATTTATGAAGAGGGCGACCAAATCAAATCGTTTTTTAGAGTGAGGCTGTGCCCGTTTGAGCTAAGAAGCTGACGCCAGCAGCGCATTATCATTGGACGCAAGCTTAGCGAATGCTCCTGAGTGCAGGAACAAGTTATCAAACATTGGGATTTTGATGTAACAAATGATATTGTTATTTAAATATATATATTCGGCAAATGACATGAAACTAATGAACAATTGTGGGACACGGGATTGAAACCGAGTAAATGTACTTTTCATTTTATGAAAGTTGCCCTTTTGTTCAAGGAAGCTCTCATTTCCATATTTTCGCCACATTTCTGTTAGTTGTTAGGATATGTCAGCCAACATCTTTGCTGTTACAGTGATGGATTTGCATGAAAATGAACTAAAGTCCCAAGCCAACTGATGAGTGATTGAACTACTTTTACATTACTGATGATTTTATTTTTAGATTCTTACCAGCAGTGGCACTGACCAGAAGTCATTAGTAAAAGTCAGTTCACTCATGAAGTTTTACCAGATGTAGAGTTAAGCTGGTGCCCCCCCTCCCTGTACAGAAGTGCTGCACTAAATCACTAATGTTCTCCCTTCAAGAGAAGCAGCTGCCAGGGAGCTCCGTCTATTAGAGTAGATCATGATATTTGTCATTGCAGCCTGACATTGGACTTCAAGTAAAGGTCAAGAGTTCACAGAGACAGTAGGATTCATCCTCTGGGGTTTCACAGATCAAAAATCAATACCACAAGTCCTGATAGATCTGCCCATTGGTGGTTGAGACATAGAGTTACATGTAATATCAACAATCACAAGCCAAAAGAATAATACATAAAAAACATTGTGTTACTAAGTAACAGAAACTACATGATTAATCATGCTGCTGCTGCACCCTCCCTTAAATACCGGGGCAGGGCCGCAGTAATCTGATCTGCCTGCGTGGAGAGCAGAGCACAGTGAAGGGGGAGGGAAGAACAGGAGGGTGGGACCACGGAAGACTTTGTTATTTGAAACGTATTTAGAGTTTAATGACATATTCAGTATTTTTAGGTCCATTATACAGTAATGAGTTATGTGCACCTGCTAAGAATCTGGAAACCTGCGTAGTTGACCAACCTTCCAGTTTCTTTTGTACACTTAAACCACAGTGACCACGCAAGACTCATAATCCAATAGGGGGAACATTTGTGTGTTGTGTGTTGTCAGTTACAAAGAAATGTGAAGGATTTAATACAAAATCAAGTAAAGGCTGAAAGCGATATTATAAATAATTGGCGGCAGAAATGACAGCAGCTGTTGTGGGATCCACTTGGCAATAGCAAAACTCATTTTGAGGCTTTTTAAAGGAGAAGCTATTCATTATTTTCTCCCAGCAGCAGAAGTAGAACCACAGATGAATGGAACATTTGCATGGATATTTTACATCAGCACATAAAAGTACAAGGCAATGTCATTAAGACTGTAGAGAGCGTTTTGCTTGTTACACTGGCTCATGCTAGAGAGCAAAGAGAAATGACGTAGGCCAGGGAAAAGGGCTTGAAGAGAGAATTTGACTCTACACACACGGAGGCATGCAATTGAACACATGTGCAAACTGTCTCAGCCATCTGCTTTGTTAAACCTGGCAGAGCACATGTAATAATCCTGCAGATGGTTACATACTTTTCTCTGTATCTCTCTTTTCACACACATTACCCCACACTGTCCACTGCCATCCGTCACTCCCTCCTAAACATTCAATTCAGCAAATCTGGTTGAGAGCGTCATCAACAAGGCCTGGGACCCAATCACTGGACTGCACTGATGTCCCTGCCTGTGACTGTGACACTTTCACTTCCCCGTGGCAAATAACGGACTAACTGTACTTTGCAGCACCCAGTCTCGAGTGTTTACTTACACCATATTGCACAATCCCTCCACTGGTGCTTATAGTATCTTTTTATATTTAATCTTTGTTACCTATTTTCATTTTTTTTTTTTTATATTTATACTTGCCCAACTACACCACAGCAAATGCCTTTGTTTGTGTATGCTCCTCCATGTCTGGCTCACATTATCTCCTTCTGTGAGCTTCGTGGCCTCCAGGTGCTGGAGCCTGCAGTTAGTCGGACTGATTTCTATCTCCGCCTCACTCTGTAACCCTGCCCTTTCCAGTTCACATTAATTCTAGGACACAAAGGAAAGGCAGATTATTACAATCAAGTCGCCGCCTGCCTTAACGATAGTCGCCACATTCATTCTGTACAAATCACATATTTACAAAATACTTTCTTCCTCACTCCATCTGTTTTCGGGATGCCTTTCAAAAGATCATTGCCACGTCATGCGAGGGTGCCACGGGCTTCTCTCCAGGACACAGACAAGACAGGACTCCACCTATAATTTACTCCCACAATGCAATATCCAAGAGCGGTGACAGCAATAAATAACCTCTTTTTCACTTTGATGCACACAATGTCATTATGTGTCTCTGGCCTGCACATTCAAGCTCTCTTTTTTTAATCTTTACCGTCTCTTGCACAGAACTTTCCAACCCCCGAGAGGTGCAGAGAAAATAATTCAGAAAAGAGAGACAGGAAGAGATAGAGCTCCGGCTTTCGCAGGGTGCCAGGCCGAGGCCAGCCAGCACTATATTCCTCACCTATTAATTTGACTTCATGAATGAGCCGGCATTGTGCTGTGAAAATTACTGGAGATTAGCACTGATTAAAGAGGGAAATCAGTTAACATAAGCATCACCCCCACATCCTCTCCAGCATCCCTCCTAATTAAATGCAGCCATGTGGAGCTGGGGCTTGTCGAGCCTGACTCTCTCCTGGGCCTCAGCTTCACTCCTGGAGCCAGCATATCAAATATGTAAACCACTTTCGATAGCGGACAGATGGAATTAATTATTTCCCAGTAGTTGACTGATGAGGCTACATGAAAGTTAGTGCGGGCAATTATTTTTGACATTAATGGTGCCGTGTTTTTGTGCTCCTCCGTCTTGATATGTGGCAGGATGGATAGAGGACTTTGCAAAGTGTGGAGAAAAAATATGTATTATCCTGAAAGTTTTGACACGGTCCTTTAATCGTCAACAGATAGCATTTTTTTCAAATTAGATTTGAAGCTTTGCCTTCATAGCTCTTGCAGATAAGTGTTACCTGGTTGCAAAGTAATCTGGGTTCAATGGTGTCCAGGATAACGGGAAGTGATTTCTACGTACTGAAGAAATTATTTGATAAGATGGTTGAATACAGGAGTAAAAAAGGTGTCTTTTCAATACACAAAGTGAGAAAAAAAAGATCTTATTCTCTGCAGTAATTTAGATCCAACAAAAATAAGTAGTTCCAATGTTGAAGCCGGAGCGGCACTGCTGAACAGCCTCCTGGGTAGGTAAGGTGCTCTGCAGCCAGAGGGTTGCTGTCAGTGTGCAGCTATTCCGGAGTCGCCTTTAGCAAGATACTTAACCCTCTTACTGCTCTAGATGCAGCTCACATGCCTGCTGCACTGTTCGGACCCATTGTGTCCGCATGGATGTTTGTCAAACAGCGATATACCGGAACATGCATTTCTCCACACTCATTATGTATGACGATGAAATTCATATGCAACATAATCCTTCTCTTTCCTGGCCCCCTCACATGCTCTGGGACACCAGAACGGCCTTCCACAATTCTGAAAAAGTTATAATGCCCTCGACATTCAGTACATCTGCGTGTTGCACGATCATGAAGTTGTTCATTCTGCCTGGTTCACCAGTAAACTTGCTCTTAAGTGTAAGAAAAATGCATTTTGACCCATGCACACATTCAAGTCAAGCCAGCCTCAACAAAGAAACAGACAAGCCATCATAAACTGACCTGACCCCCGCTCTGCTATTCGCTCGCTCCAGTGCTGTTGTGCTTGTGCTTGCAGACGGACATTGCAATGCAGGGCACCCTACTAATGGAGGGGAAATGATATTCACATCATGAGAAGGGACCGTCGCGCACCTATTCCCTCTGAATCACCAGCTGTGAATTTTACATCTGCGTCCCTTTGGTTGCAACTGACAAGCAAGAGCACGCCCCATGTATTATGGATGAGGCGGAGAAGATGGGAGGCAAAGAGGAGGAAATGGTGAAGGAGTTATCACACAGATGGAATCACAGAGGACCGGGGCTTAGCTGGGCTCTTCTGTTGTTCGTTCATCACCACTCCTTGGCTTTGGCCTTAAGTATACGTGCGCACTTAAGAGACTCTGGTAAACACATAGTCACCCCTTGGCTCGCACACATAAACACACACTGACTGACTTGATACCTCCACAGAAAACAGGCTTTTAGGCCCTAGAGGCAATTGAGGGCTTGGTAAGATGTTTTTTTTTATCACAGTCTCTCAGGAGCTCTGGAGTAAATAGGTAGGGACTACTGCAAATCAGAAGGAGGAGGCGGAGGAATGCCTGAAGAGTGTACCTGACCATGGTTGAATCTAAAGTAAAATTCTCTTCAACACAGTCACAAGTGAAAGAATATGTTCATACATCGTTGTGTCGGCACCTTTACACATGAAAATGACCTCTAATAAGGTTGCACACAAGTTGTAAGCATTGCAAAGGGATAAAACATTTCTTCCCCTCCGCAATATAAGGACGTGTCCTGCACTGGGTTCTTGTATCAACCATTATCAGGGCAGAGACAATGATGGATTCTTCTAAATGTTATTACCATTTTTTATATTCGTAGAACCAGGATATGAATAAGATGAGGTTGGTTTCGCTCATTTTAAGTACTAATTTGACCATGTTCCTGATAAGACACTGACTATGTTCACATAGGCACCAATATTCCAAGCTTATTCTGAGTAAGACATGATGTTTACATGAGTTGCTAAGAAAATAGCATTCCATTCATATTCCCATCTACATGTTACAGAGCATAGCCCATTTATGACTACATCCATTACCTCATTACATCCATCCTCTTATTCTGCCAATTTTAAAACCCTAACCTGAAGTAGTTTCTTGTGCTGTAGAAATGGATGATTTCTTTCAAATTTTGCAAAAGCTACAACGCCCTTTTATTTTCCCATCTTGTTTACCCCCATGTAACAAAATGCTGCGAAAACTCCAATAGGACATTATATAATAGAGTTAAGATGTATACATGTCTACATGCACGTTGCACAAACATTGTAGACCACAGACATGATGACAGATTTAATTTAACCGTCAGAACACACACACTAGACTATTTGGCCAGTAAGACAACACACTTGCCGTTTGTTGCCGGAAACAATTTTCACTGTGGTAATTCCAGAGACATGGAATCTCTCAGAAACTTGCGAAATTATTTTTCTTCTGTTTTGTTCTATGGTGGTTGGCAAACAACTTTCAGGTAAATTACCGCCACCTTCTGAACTGGAGTGTGGAAAACTCCATGATCAAACATGACATCTAAAGGAAAAATAAAAATGGAGTAGGGGGTCGTGACTTCTGTTTCGCAGCCAAAACAAGCTGGAGGTGCTTTGGAAATGTACTGTTGTTTTTAGTCGCAGCTGTACAAGGGCTAGAGGAATGCTAATCGGCACCGACTGGCCTTCAATAGCGAACGCTCCCATAATTGTCGGAAGGAAAGAATTGTGTCCAAAATCTGCCCGATTATCCTCTAGTGTGCAGCAGCTCTAATGCGACCAAGGTTGGAATACTCCAGGTCTTAATTGGATTATTGATTATTTAGAGTATTCAGTTTAAGGTAATCAGATAATGCTGTTTACATGGCAGCGTCTTATTCAGACTATTGTTTGAATCAGGTTTATTTGGAAGTGTTAGTGTACATGTACACATAGTCAGTCACCTGAATCTGGTATATGAGCAAAGTCATATTCGTTGGGTGCCTTTGGTTTTAAATTGACTCACATGATGTGTTTGCCCTTGCTGGACTGTTTTAATCCCCTTGGTTGTATGTGAGAGTATGAATCATGTGCACCTTGATCATTGACGGCAGAGAAGCCATTCGGCCAGGCTCTGCTATATACTTCACTCTGAATTGAAAGTGTCAAGGGCTCTCGGGCCGATCTCCCCGATGTGGTCTGACAGATGTGTATCTGTCTCGCCGCAAGTGACAAGTACACTGACAAAGTGAGGAATGCCCAATATACTGTATATTATGAAAGTTAATAGAGGAAAGCAGAGGAAACCTTGAGCGGCATTTGTAAGGGCTGGATGGAGGGAGGATTACAATGTGTGGCTGTGTGAGTGTGTGTTATGCTTTTATTATGCCTTTTTAAATATTTTTCATCGTTCATATTTTACATGATGATGTGGTGATTTGTATTTGCAACTGTCTGTGGGAACTGACTTTTCCTCATGGGGCTATAAACATTTAAATTGGATTGTTTTGTATTGATGTGTTGTTGTCTTATTAGAGTGTGTGTGTGTGTGTGTGTGTGTGTGTGTGTGTGTGTGTGTGTGTGTGTGTGTGTGTGTGTGTGTGTGTGTGTGTGTGTGTGTGTGCTGCTGCTCGCAAACACAAGCGCAGAAAGTAATTTGCAAACCAATAAATTCACTTCACTCGGTCCCTGATTTCATTCAAAGCAAAATTCAAATTTTACCAAAGAAGAGAGGCAACAGTGCACTTCCACACTTCATTTCTCCTCTGTGCGCCTGATATGAAATGTTTCCACTTCTCAGACTCAGGAATTGATGCTGACTGTCAGGCTCTGAATGGGGCCCGACTGGCCCAATAGGCTGCTATACAGGTCCTAATAAATACAGCCATGCTTTAACCATGATGTCAGTTCCCCACAGAGCGAGAGGCTGCTCCACACTGACAGGGCGTTTTCATTAACACTGGAGCCATGACAAGACGGTTTCATTCCACAGTCCTCACTTCAAAATCTGATATTTCCCCTTCATAAACCTGACAGCTACTCCTACATCAGCCCACTTGTGGTGCAGCTATCATCAAGCAAAAAAGGAAAACGCTTCAGGGGGCATATGATGAAGCATTCAGAATTGTCCAAGATGGAGAAGTACCCGCCTTGTTTGTGATCAGTAATGTTTCCATCCTTCATGTGTTGAGGAAATCTACGTATAAATGTGTCTGTTGAATAACTCTTAATCGTTAAGTTACACAGGATACTAATCTTTGTTTTTGAAACATGGGAACAAATATCTGTGTTTGTATTAATGGCTGGGTTGAATCTATGTGTTTATTGTTCAGTATTTTTGTATTCAATTTTTATTAGAACAGAATAAACCTTTATCGTCTACCTGAGTGAAAATCATGTAATCGTAATGGAGCACAGCAGCATCTAATGTAGAAATAAAACAAGAATAGCACCCAGTAGAGTGCATAATTCAAACAATGCCCAAGCTATTTTAAAGAAAGTTCTGCTGGAGGTTTCTTCCAGCGAATGAGGGAGTTTTTTTCTCTCCACAGTGTTTGCTCATCGTTGGGTTTCTCTGTTATTTTAAGGTCTCAACCTTAATATGTGAAGTGCTTTCAGATAATGCATGTTATGCTCTATATACATCCATTGAAAATGATCTGATCTGCCCCCTGATCCAGATCCACACCAACAGTAAATGGGTTCTTTCCCGACCTATATCGCACCCTTTTATTTAGTTGAGTGGGAATTCGTCCAGCAGATGAAAACACAACCTCCTTGGCGTACATAATAACATCTTCAACTACACTACAGAGCAAAAGTGAACATGCAACATTAAAATATTCCATAACACAAAATGCTGCACAGTAAGAATTGTTGCTTAGTTATTCAGATTAAATGCTGATTGCATTTGCACTATAACACATCTCCAATTATTTCTTGTTTGCCAGAGGAGCCTCGCTGCATCTCCCAGTCTGAGTTCAGCATCCCGACTGAGAAAAATAAAAGACTAGAACAGTTCGTCAGGTTGCTTTAGGCTTTATCTCCTGTCCTGTCGGTATGCAGCTCACTCAGCTTTATCTTGAGCTTCCAAGTGATTCTGCTGCCAATGCCAAATATTCTAGCAGCAGTTTATTCCGAATCCTGCTATTCAGGTTGTAAACACAGGTGTCCAAACCATGAAGTCAGGTGGAATGTTAAAGCACTCACGCAATTTCCAGACTAAGTTAGAAAGTGAATTGTTGTAAGAAGACAATTGTGTGGGATGGTAGTTTCACAGACGTAGAATTGGTTGTCAATCATATAAACGATACAGCAGAAAGAACAAATCATTTCACCAGAAATTGTTCCACTGACACAGACTATAGAGAACATCTTTCATCCACATCATTGTTTTGTGTGTACTCATGAAATTAAACTGAAGTGGCTCTAAATTCTAATTTTGCTTCAGATTTCACAGCTTATTTAAATTTGGGATTTTGCAGATTACTGCTGCGTGCCAAAATCATTTGAATTTTATTCACACTCATTATGTGTCATTTTCAGTGTTGATTGTTTCCTCTTTATATAATCAATGTTATGACTGATGCAGCAGCGCCCTGTCAGAGTGAGGCTCGCGCATATTAACGTGCATTTAAATGTATTTACCAGCAACACACAACACATATGTTGCAATGTATGAATCATAGAGCACTGTGCAACACTGATAACAAACCTCTGGTACCACTTTCCCCGGGGGGCAGATTTAACCTGTGGAAGACGATTTTGCTCGTGAAATGTACCACAAAGTCAGCAAAATAAAATGTGATAGCACACCTACGCTATCACATGAAAACATATTCTCATACTTGTATTAACCACAGCACACACACACACATGCATGTTCATGCAGACAATGAATTTTATTAACGGCAAACATACGGTGGAACCACTGCACCCTCCTGATGGATGCACCCGTTCCATATTGTGATATTAAGCTCGGGTTCATCACCTTAAGCTCCATCGCAAAGTGGAGTGTTTAATGAGAGCGAGTAAAGAGTCGGTCTGTGCCGTTTTGGCCCAAATCCACCCAACGGCCTGTGAAATAGTGTATTTCATGCCATTTCCACAGCCGCGATGCAATGAACGCCAGTGCCTCATGTCTCAGCACCATCTCCTTTGCTCGCTGAAACATAAACACCTGAGAAATTTCCATACGACTACTTATTTCATGCAGTTCTCACCTCCCTATTTCACTTTAATGCTTGCATGGCTCAGTGGCTCCCATCATTTGGGGCGAGGCAGCGACGTGCCGGAGCAAGGGAGAGACCAACAGGGAGATGGAGAGAGGTGTCATGAGCATGATGAGGTTGCTGAGGTTACGACCTGATTGATTTTTAAATGAACTTGAATTTGTGGCTTTATTCCTTGGGTTTAGTGCTTGACTGCCTTCCTGACGGGTTTGGTTTTGATTTGGTGAGGAACAGCATAGGTAGGTATTATAGGTACGGGGGGGGGATTGGGGATGATGGGAACGTGGGTGTAAAATGGCCTTTGTGAGTCTCTTTTACATTTTTGTTAGAATGCACAGAGAAGAGTGGAGCATCCATCACTGACCTTTTGAAAACAATTGAAACATCTCCGATCAATAATCTAAGTCTTTAAAGGTCTTTAAAGCTGAACTAATCAATAATGTTTTTTATTGCATTGAATCAAGAGGACTTGCAATCTGAGCAGTGTCTCTCGTGGAGACTTTGATTTCACGTACTTTTGTATTGTCTTTCGGCTCATTGGTTCTACAGCTCACAACTTTTTGATTCAGTCTCTCTGTTCTCACTGACCCAATTTCCAGCAGGAGCAGGCACCTCAACAGAAAAGCTTTGAAGAAGCCACAGACAAGACCATGTTTGTGGCTTTCTGGTGAAAATAGTGAACATTTAGAAACTAAAAATAAAGCCATTTTCCCCAGGATCAGGTGAAGAGCAAAGCAGAAGTGCAGTGATATTTGTTTCACTAGCGGAGTATACCTATTACTGGACTCAAAATACTGCTCATTCACTTTGAAGGGTGTGATGCCATGCATTGCCAAACTATATTGTGGTTCCATTGTGTTGCGTTGCTTGCATTGGCAAAAGCTGAGCAGAGGTCAACTTTTTTATGTAGCAAGACAAGCAAACACTCAAGCGTAGGCGCTAGCCAATCAAACCATGTCTGTTTACTTATTTAGCATTGTACTGATAGCATGGCAGGTTAGCATCAAAACTGGCTATGTTGTGTGTCCTGAGCACAAAACTGTGAGTGTTGTTGTTATGACAATCGCACGATACATACGTGTGAGTCCAGCATATGAATTGCACAGCAAAACTGTTCCTATATTGACAAACATATACTTAGGTCAGCTATGACTTATTATACGAGCCAGTGTAAGACTACCTTTTCAAACTGTTTCATCATGTTGAGTCAATTACACAGTGCAGCTAAGTATAGTGTTGGACCATCACGTGAAATGTTTCTTACGTGTCATTCAATGGATCAGCTTCTGTGAGATGTGACAGAATCAAATGTGACACCTTAAATGCTAACATGACAACCTTTGCTATTCCATTGGTATTCTTTGTCTGTCTTGGATGACAGCAAATAAATGCTAATGTTGCTCTGGGCTGAGGTCTAAAATATGGTGTGAACCAATCATAATTATTGTCCTGTCCTCTGAAGACAAAAGTTTTAAGTGCCTATCACAACTGCAGCAGCCTCCCATAACTGGGTCCCGGAGGAGGTAAGATGACTTTCTCGAAAAACTTCTTCTAGTTTAAATAAGGTTCGGTCATTAGGTCTGCTGAAACACAGGATGACATGGTGGTGCGTGTTCCTGCATCTTCATTTATGTTCATGTTGTTAAGACTCAGGGAATAGTCAAAGTTCTACCTTCAGTCTACTTGTATCTTGACAAACTTGTAGCAGTCACACAAATACACGCCCTTGATGCAATGCTGCAAAGAATAATTTTCAGCGTTTGTCCTCCTTCATCCTCATTCTTCATCTGTGAGAGCAGACTATCTTTGCATCCCTGTCTGTGTGGCTAAAAGGTTGAGCACGTCTGACTCATGGCCTCCAGAGCTGAGATAGCGCCAGGAATGAGGCCTTGAAATAAGTTGTAAACCAGACAAGCAAATGTACTGTACCACTGCCAAAATGAGAGTAATCTGATCCCTGGTCAACAAATCCAATTTACACATAGTGGCTGGCAGGACCACACTCCAAAACGATAAGAGACTGTCCTTGATGAAAGCTGCCAAGCTCGTTCTCCAATACGTCTTCCGTCAGATTCACTAATGCGCCATATGCTGAAGCTAACCTGCCATATTGAACACAAATACACGTCTGCGTTCCACATCACACATCTTTTCTACACAGGACTATGTACTGTAAGTAGCTGGGTCTCCTGCGGACGTGCTGCTCTGAATAAATGATACAGCAATGTGTTGCGATTGGTGGAGCACACAAGTAAGAGCTCATTAAACTATTATACTGGGAGACAGATGGAAGTCTGCTCTGCTCTTCTAATGAGGTTGTCCCTGGTAAGCTTAGTGACTGATTTCTATTAGGAAGGTGGTGGTGGGGGGGGTAAAGGAGAGCTGTTGGGTTAGGGAGAGTACAGAGAGGGAAGAAGCGGCGTTTTTTTTGGTCCACTTCTGCATTTAGAGTTTTCTATTCCTCCAGGGAGAGACACAGCGAATGCGTCAATGATTTGTGAATCCTGATGAATTTTCTTACTCCTTGCCTTGGTTTTGTAGAGAAACTTTCCTCGTCGCAATTCAGATGAGTTAAAGCAGAATTTAATCTATCTTCTTTGTGCTGGGGCATAATAGAGTGTCCTTAAAAGCTCCATTGTCAGAGACAGTGGCAAAGTGGATACCTAGCTGCCATTTCCAAGAAATATGAGTTGCCATGGCATGCCACGTTTCTATGGCAACAAACCAAGTTATCGCCTTTCATGTGCAGGAATAATGCAGTGCCCGAGTGCCTGACCTCATGATATCTTTTCATGAATAGCTATTTATACAAACTTGATAAATCCCCGTAGCCCACACAATTCCTGAAGAATAGATTCAACACTTTTGTCATTGTGACAAGTGCAACATTAAAAAACAAAATTCAAGCAATTGGCTTATGAATTTTCTTTTCCACTGGCAAAATGCTCTTCATTAAGTCTAGTGCATGTATATTTCATTAATTTCTTCCTCGCCAGTGTCCTTTGGTCCGATAGTGAACTCTGCGGTGAACATCTCTCTCTCTCTCTCTCTCTCTGCCACTAGCGATTTGTATTAATGTAAATGTGATGGGATCATTTATGAAGACATGTCCTCATGAATAATTTGCTCATCCGTGGTTTTTATTCCTGAGACACAACATGTTCACTTTATGTAGCTCGCTGACGGGCAGGCCTGCTTTAAACCCTGTGTTATTCTAGAAAGACATTAGACTTTTAGTGTGAAAGGCTGAAGGATGGAAAATACTGTGAGCAATGATTAAAACACTGATTGCTGCATCATATTTCAACCCACTGCATCGGTCCGTGGTGTGAATAAGTCAGGTTGCAAACAAAAAGGTTTAGATGCTGAATGAGCAATTCCATTGGCTCATTATCTCACTAAATGACACAAGACTGAAAACAGAGTAAATCCAAGCTGTTTGCTATGTGCTTGAATTCAAAAGCAGCAAATACACAAGATGCAACAGAAAGAAATGGCTCACATCGAGGTTGTCAATCACCATGCACATTTCCGCCCAGAGTCCCCCGTCCAAAGCTGCATTCCCTGTTGAGAAAGTGATATTTAAATGAAGGGAAAAAGCTGCCTCCACTGTTTCACCACTTATGCCATCTGGCAAGATTATCATCAGCACTGCTTTGCTCCCGGAGAGCCATTACAGGAAGATGAAGTAAGATGTGTGAAGTATGAATTGTGAAAGTCACTCCAGCACCATATGGAGGCAGCCTAAAGGATGTAAGGAGAAAACTCTTGATTGCCTCAACGACATTAACTTTATAAACACACATGAGCTTTCACTGAACTGTCTTCCCCATGCTCCTCTGTCATTTTAAATCATATTTCTCTTCGATAAAATATCCTCACGTCTAGTTCATGCCTGCATGTTGAATGTTATCCCCTTTTCTGATGGGAACCTCTGAAATTAGCTGCCATGGGGATCTATAGTCTGTAACCGCGATCAGGGAAATGCTTCCAAGGAGATGGATGGTTTTCATTAAGTTTTCACAATGAAACAGAATGGCAACAAATTGCAGCCAATATTGCTGGTTGAAGTTAAATGGATGTATAACAAATGTAAACTCCGTCTCTGTGCTGTATTTTCTGTGCTGTTACAAAGAATCTCAAAACCACTTCATTCCTCTTTGCTCTTGTGTATTGGCTATTTGTGGATACAGAAAAAGATGGGGCGGCCTGGCAGGGACTGGTATTTGCATCCATCAAATTGAAATGCAACGTTTCGTGTTTTTCCACTTACATACATGTATGCAATGATACATTGGTGTATCATACTTTTAATTTATGTAAGGACAGACAGTTTCCATGCCAGAGTAAATCAGAAAATAATGATATTACGTCCATCGTGTAGTGTCGGTGTTTAGTGTGAGCTAACGCTGGCTAACTGACACTAATTCCAGCCCCCTAATGACTTAAACAGCTTTTGCGTGCACCTTGCAATTATCATGTATATGAGGTGTTGGGACAGCTCTGTGTGGATGCAGAGCAGTTCTGCACCAAATGTTAGAATGAATCTGCGTCCACAGAGACCAGGCAATGTGCATTTGAACACAATATGAAATGGGAAAAAAAGGAAATACAGTTTCTGAATCCACAGAGGTGTAGGACACCAAATTACCCTCATATGAAAAAGGGCAAATATCAGCATGCAGCTGCCGGGTTTGTCACAAAAGTAATGTTTGAGTCTCTGAAAAGTAGCAATGTACTACTAGCAACATTAGCATAAGCTGGCGTGGTTTAGTAATACAGTACCAAGCAGTGTACTATGAATACACCTTAAGTTACACAGCTTTAGCATGATCCACATCTTAAAACTGTGGACATACCAATGTAACTTCATACACAGACATGACACAGTAGATACATATCTGTTAGGCTGGACGACATGGCCACACATTATATCAAGATAAACATTTTGATGTAGATAATTATCTCGATTCACATAATTATTTCTGTTGAGTTTAAAGGCTCCTCACTCAATGTACACAATGGATTATAAATATATCAATGTTATGTGTTATACTGCTATGAATGAAATTATACATGTGACAATTATTGATATTGTTATTGCCCATCCCTGCATATGTAAAAAAAAGAGTAAATTACTATTATTATTATTAATATATTTTACATTTTTTATAACATTCAATTTGAATAGATGTACTTGTTGTCTTAAAAGTGTTAACATATGCAGGTTGCATCTCCTTTTTTCATGTGTTCAAATCATCCGCACTGCCAGTCAGCTCCGTCATGGTGGACTTGTCACCGTGAACTGTTGGAAACCCCAATGATTTTAAGGTTGCAAATATGCCAACTTGACCCAAATCCCCCTCAATGTCTCCATGCATGCCAACACTCGGTTAAAATCAGTTTGACATGTACTCTTTCTCCAATTTAGTTGACACCTCGGCCCACCGCTGCCAGTATTCCCAATGCACCTGAGGTGAGCTTGCAGAGATTTAGCTGGCTGGGCACAAGCTGCCACAGGTATCACTGACAGAGAGAAGATGCTATTTTTGCACATGCCAAGCTGGTGCAATTTTATTGTTTGCAATGTCTGGCCGTCAAAATGCCAGTTTGGGCCGGCTGGAGCCAGTTTGCCTGTGTTACAAATACCCCAGTATCTGGCTTACAATACAGCTGGGTCTGCTCAGAAGGAGCTGCTCGGGGAGGTGTGCACTGTTCAAGAGCTACAAAGTTGGTTCACAGAAACGCTCACTCAGACATGCATGCATGCCTACAGGTCTAAGTAAAAAATATGCAGTAAATACACATAGCACACACAGTATACTTATACCTACTGGCATTGCCCCACGACTGCAGAGTCATGCTGACAGCCACAGGTTATTATAGCTGTCTGCCTTCCCAGGATGTCCAAGACAAACACACACAAATTCAGGAGGTGTTTTTGCTTCACAGGAAAACATATGCTGGTGTTCTCTCTTTCTCTGACTCAAGTTCTCCAACTCCTCCTCCTCCTCTTCCCTCCGCCCTTTCTTCCCTGCTGTCTTCAGCAGTGCCAGCAGCTCATGCATTAGCCATACATACCCACACATCACCATCCTCCTTCCACAACCTCCCACTACGGCCACCCACCGACTCAAGTGACACCTGCCAATCAGCTCGGTGTCTTCTACCGGTTAGCTGGTCAGTCAAGTCAGCATATCAGTCAGTTGATCTGTCGGTCGGATGCGAGTCTGCTCGCTTTCCAGTTGGACAGTCAGCCAAGCAGTCAATCAAACAGACAGCTTGTCATTGGGGCCGCCTGTCGATCAAACATGCGAGCAGTCAGCTGAATGCCATTTACCAACGCAGCGCTGCGTCATCACTTGCATTAGAGCTCTGAGGGGAAGCCTCTTGTATCAGACATTGACTCAAATGCTTCACACTCAGTGAGATATCGTTACTCATTATTTCATTGCAGCAGTGGGGACAAAATGTCACAGCAGAGGTGGCAATTCCAACGGGAGCTTAGGTGTTACCTTTCTAAAGAAGCCCGGCTCCTGTGCTCTTGCATGGTAATTGCACAGGGATATTATTAAAGCAAAAGTATCCGATTTTTCTGTGGGGGGTTTAGTGCATCTTGTTTTGTGATTCGTAAACATTTGCAATTATTGCAAGTTTAGACCATTTGTTTCCTGAGTGAAAGATTGATTGCTGCTGTTTTGCAATATTTGAACGTGACACACACACACACACACACACACACACACACACACACACATTGAGAGAAAGCAAGGACAAGAGAGTGATCATGTTGATTTGTTCGTGGAGGAAGTCTGTTGTGCTGTTCTTCTTGATTGGAATAATTTGGATGGCTGCTTCACTGCTGTTCGTGCGAGCAAGAGTGTGTGTGAATGAATGTGTGAGAGAGGGAGAGTGGGTTTATCGTTTTTCCGGCATATTAACACTGCAGCAAACTTGTACATTCTTCGGAAGAAATAATCCGACAGTCTGATGCATTAGTCTGATACGAACGCCCACACGTACCTGTTGCATTTTCACATTGGAAATCAGACAAAGGGAAGACGGTCGATCCTGTCAGAGCTATCTGTTGCCATGGTAGGTAGCTGGAGGATCAGCGCACGCTGGGCTTTTCTTCCGAACAGTGGCTGATTGGGAGTTATATTTGTGGTTAAGCTGTGTTCATTCTCCATCCAATGAAAACAAATCACAAGAGGCAGTCAGAAGTAAGAGAGCAACACTGAAAAACCGGCACCTTGAAGTCAATATGCATATTTAATTTGTGAAATTCACGGGTGCACAATCTTCGCCTCTAAGCAACGTGCAGTCCCCACAATTACAATAATACATCCAAACAAACACTACACCTGTTCGGCCCAAATAGCTTGAATGTGACCTGAAGAAAATTAAAGAAATTTAGTTTAATTATTTTTTATTCCTGAAAAGTTAGTGCCTTAATCACACAGTAGTTACAAACACAGCTACATCATTTCCTCTCTAAAACATATCTATTGGGGTAACAACATGTTAGACCTCCTGTAGTGATGATGCACACTGACATGCCAGCTGAGAGCTGCACATGGATTCACCTCGCAGAGGGAATTTGACTGTGTGTGTGTGTGTGTGTGTGTGTGTGTGTGTGTGTGTGTGTGTGTGTGTGTGTGTGTGTGTGTGTGTGTGTGTGTGTGTGTGTGTGTGGGGTGTGGTTCAGGAGATTGGATGTACCTTGGATTCGCCAAATTAAATATGGATGATGGTAATTTGAATGTTATCTTCTCACTTATATACCTTTCTGTATCTTTCTCACTCAATGACTCACCCAATTTCAAAGATATACACTGGGCCGGTGTAAACAGAAAAGTATGCATGTCCCACTGGACACAGGGCTCGTAGCAAATTGCTTGATAGCACATCTCCTCTGCATGTAAGCAGTTGTAGCGTTTCAAAGTGCAGAATTTAAGTGCACAACAGCTGTTAGCAAGCACAACAGTGTGAGCAATGCATGTAATTGATTATCCATGTTCTGTTCTACACTGGTAGCCAAGGCTGGTGTTGGTTATATTCTTCTGGAATGGAGTCACGTAACAGAAGCCTGACCAATCAGCGAAGAAACAATCAGCAAGGTTGTGAGTGTCAAAGTCGTTGTTTCCAAACATCTCTGTTTCTGCCTGTCCAGACAAAGTTCAGCATCGTGTCCAAACTTCTGTGTGTTAAAAGCTCTAAAACGTTAAAACAGAGTAGTGCGGACAACCAGGTTTATCAGTAGTAGAGTTTTTGTGTTTTCAGATAAAAACATAATAGTATGGATGTAGCATCAGATTTATCAGGTCCATATGCATATGGTGCAAATAAATTATACAAAACACTTATGTGCCTGATTCAAAATCATGTTACAGCATTGTTGTAGAATTTTACCTGCAGAGGGTTTTTTATATTACATTTTAAAAGTGAATATGTGTCTCTGTTCTATTTAATTTAATTATGCTCTCCAGTTTTAAATGCCCTAAGGATAACTAGTGTACCTGGTAGAGGGTTTAAGAAGCTGGCACCAGAGAATGTTTTTGTTTTTGCTTAATATAGGCCTCAAGCAAATTGTTGGACACCAGTATGATTTCCCAAAACAGTTCTTTACTCAGCAAACCATTACACTGATACAGAACATATAACAAAACTTACCGATATACCAGAAAGACCAGCTTCTAGGTTGTCAGAGAGAGTCATTGTTAATTTGGTGGATAAATACAAATGGACACGAGGCAAATGAGGGTAAACAAGCACAGAAAAGACAGGAAATGTTACAACAACAAGGGCTCTTCTCTGATAAATATTTAACTGTGACTTCCCGCAGAGCAACAACATGGGTGGATTATAATTATCACTAAGGTGTGAACCTTTTCTCACACCATTATCTCTCTTTTTCTCTCACACTCTCTCACACACACAAACACACACGCATGCACAAAAACTAGTTTTCCTCACCCTCTTCATTCTCTCTCCCTCAGATAACAAGCCTCCTGACAGGCCGTACCATAAATCATGCTGCATTCCAACTGCGGCTCGGAAACTACTATTGCATCATCAGGGGTGCATCATTATTTGATTATCAGTCATTTTATCTCATGTTAGGAGATAATTGTTAATACATTTTCTTTATTTGGACCCTAGTTGTTCCTCGGAAGTAGAAATACATTGAATCTGGAGTCACAGCTTCTTATATAAGACTGATCAGTTTAATTAAACTGTCGAGATTTGCTCCGAACAGGAACTGGTGCCCTATTAATGAGTGCATATTAATTCCTGTCATAACACTGCATTAGACTTATCTTTTATTGTATTGTAATGAGTCATTGAACTGCACCGCATAGAATTAAATGAATAGTTGAACAGAATCTAACACAGTTGGGTGTGATTCAAAGAATAACCATGCCTCTACCTGAGTGTAAAGAAACTGTAAAATGCCAGAAAGGGCTCTGGCTTCTTGCAGGCTTACCGTGCCAGTAGTGTTTGGACTTTGACAGCATGCTATGAAATATGAAGTGATCCTTAATTTCCTCCATGAGTATGCTCTGGGAAGCTATATAGTCTGTCCAAACTGCCATTCTCAAATCCAAGAGCTGACTGAAGAGTACGATGCTTCCCAGGAGGCAGCGAGAGGAAAATAAAAAAATAAAAATAAGAAACTGATCCCAGCCAAATTCTCCCTGTAGTTCTTCCAGCCTACACTGATGTGTTTTGACGTCAGTAGATGGCAAAGGTAAACTAGGCTGCTACAGTTGACTGCAGTGATACAGAGATAACATCAGCACACATTTCTGGATGTTAGAGACATGACACCCCCATGACTAATTCATGGAAACAAGGTTGACAATCTTCAAAGTGCTCCACTAAGGATCAGAGCCCAGCTGGCTCTTTGCATCGTGTGCCTCCTTTACCTTATGAACAGTCTGGTAGGGAGCCACTGAGAACCACTCATTGTTATTGTTATGCGTGCGACTCCAGTTTTGTTAGTCACAACGGAAAATATAAAATGATGATGTGTGTGCACACGCTGGGGGAAATAGAGTTCCAGTTATACGAGTGAAAAGGTGAATTTGGCAGCAAGAGTGCGTCTCTGAGACTTGATAAACAGTGTTGATATTCTCTTTGCTCATAACCATTTTCCGTTCAAGGATAAAATAAATACAGCTACTAAGAAAGGTTTGCACTGTATTGTTTGGAGATTTACTTGTTTCATGTCTGTTCTTTGTTTTTAAGCACTGAGATGCTCAGTACTAAGATATCATATAGGGTTGTATGTTTTTTTTAATTAGGTGTCGGACCCAATTTGGCTGAAATTGGTTTGTTAATTCAATTAGGTATCCAATTATACATAATGGTCCATACAAAATGAAAGCATGTGTAACATGTTATAAATGCTGGTCTTTACAATGTAGAATCTGAATGGAAAGGTAATTGTGATGGTACTTCTAACAAAACAACTTTAAAAAAAAATATTGAATCCAGAAAATGTGGATTTGGGACCTTCATAGTTGTCCTGTTATTTGTAGCAGCAACATGTAGCCTATCCATTAAAAAATATATTTTATGTTAGCAGTTTGAAATTATGGACTTGTAATATTAAAAATGTCATAATACTATATTTTCAAGTGAACTGAGTGTACAGCAGACATTTCACAAGATATAGCCCATAATCTGAGAAAGGTTACAGCCTATAAAAGGTGTGTGTGTGTGTGTGTGTGTGTGTGTGTGTGTGTGTGTGTGTGTGTGTGTGTGTGTGTGTGTGTGTGTGTGTGTGTGCAGACATAAATAAAAGCTTACATTTTTCACACTTTCTCTTGTCCTGGGAGTAAGTGTTTTTCTGCATATTTGCCTGTCTGCCTCTTCATTTTTCTCTGCTCCCTCTGTCTGCCTGGCTGTGTTCTCTGAGTCAGGCCTCAGACATTATAGATTGCTCAACTAGGAGTTGGAAAGATCCTCCCCTTCATCCACTTGGCCTTCTTATGATGCTGACCTACCAGCAGGGGGGCTGGAGGCTGCCACTGGACAGCTGTGAGGCCTCACTGCTGGCCAAGCCATTCCAACCCTAAGCCCTCGCGTCCATATGGGCTCGATTAAGAAGCAAGCAGCAGTACAACCGTCCGGTGTGTGTTGTCTATTTGTTTTCTGTCATTTTGAAAGATGAGGGACAGAGAGCGGCAGAGAGACTCTGTTATTATGCTGTGTGTGTGTGTGTGTGTGTGGGGGGGGGTCTGTGCTGTATGCATTTGCATGCCCATAAGTCAGAGCAAGTGAGAGAGGTAGACGCTTTGCCCGCCTGAGTAATTGAAATTCCCGTCCACTCCTGTATGTTGAGCCAACTAGGGTGCTTGTGTATGGAGGTATGCATCTGCCAGCCTGACACATCTTTGTGCATAACTGATGGTATTACTTGATCTCCGTGCCAGCTGACTGATGTGCCTGCAGGGCTGAGGGTGATAATGACCGCCTGTACAACAGGGGATCATTCACATCCAGTCTGCCTGACATACTTAGTTTATTTTGGTCTGCTGAGTTTGAATTCAGTCCCAGTGACAAACATTGAATTCACACTGTCATGAGCCCAGAAGTAGTGAGGTTTCTAAAAAAAATTAAAGGAGTGTGACACACTACATACATTTCTTAACGCACTTTTGAGACATGTCTGTGATGTGCACATTGCAAAATTCACTAAATTACTACTGTTATTCAGGCTTTATGAAAGAAGGGGTCAGCAAATACGATTTATTTTTAGTTGTGCTCACAGCAGGAATGTTTTCGATTCAGAGCAAGCAACAGTGCAAACATTCTGTGCTCCTTTTGTGTGGAGATTGACAAAAAAATATCGGCAGCTTCTATTTTGTTATTGTCATGTGAGAATACAGATGCCCCCCATCATAAGATTGTTTTATTCTTTGAGACCGGCAGGTCGACTTCACAAACCGTGTTCGTACCTTAGTCACGATTTCAAAAACTTGCAGCAACACTGCGTTTTCTTTGTTTCTCAGTCAGATGCAATGTGCTCGCACAAACTGATGAAATTCTCTCTTTGAAGTTCTCCCTCTTTGATGTTACCATGACTTTCATGTGACACAATTTACATTCATGTGATTCTGAGTCAAATAATATTGAGGTTTACCTTTCACTCTCATTTCGATCTTCTTTTAAGGAACTTTTTCATAGTTACAGAACTTCCCAAATCTTATTAATATGGCAGTTAGGTAAAGGTAAAGGTACAAATGTCACTGTGCTCACTCAACCAACACAATGATTATTTTCCCTAAATGAATAGACTTAATGACACTGTGCCTTCTGTGGTTGGACAACATATCGTAAAAAGTACTTTTTCTCTAGCATAGCTCAGCCCTTAACTAAAGTCATATGTGGGCTTTCACTATAGCCAAGTCATTATCTGTACCATAAAAAGTCAAACGTAGTTCATGATTTAATGTTCAACCTTGGCTTCACATCTCGGGATCGTTTCAGGATTTCATGATTCACATTTTGATACCGACATCAAAGCCCAGATACGTTGTGTAATCTTCCTGATTATACTGGCAGCAGTATATGCTGGACACCAGGAAAAAGCTGCAGACTAATCAGCTTCCTCAACCTACTGACAGTGACGTATGCTGCAGTTTAAGTTTGATTAAATAAGTCTAAGAATATATATATATATATACATATTAAATTAAAGCATTATAATCTGATTACAAGCTTCCATTAGTATTTTGTACAAATGTTGGAACTGTTAGACCAATGGTATTTAAAGATAAGCTCCCTGAACAGCCCCCTCAAAATCCAAGCAGCCAGCTCAGTGAGCTGGGAGGAAATTTGGGGACATGGAGATTCTTTAACAAAAACACAACTAAAGATTTCCGAGCGCTGGCAAACTGCAGAATCTGAAACAGAACTGTTGTTTGTCCACATCAAAAACACTGTGGGCTTCTTGGCTATTTAGTTGTGCGATCAATATTGATGTATGCATATATCTGTGAAATGTATTCAGTAAAAGTGAATATGGATTTGTGGATTTGCTGTGGTACTTAAAATGTATTAGTCTAAATAATTCGCATTTTTTTCTGACAGAAATCTGGGTGATAAGTGCTTCAGTGAAACATCAAATCCGTTTTTTTTTTCTTGGTCGCAGCCGTAATGACTCACTTGTTATATGCAAATGCCAGGTTTTTAAATCAGATTTTACAAACCTCTGCGGCTCTTTTAGTCCCATTCAATTTCAAATTCCATAAAAAAACTACTCATGAGACATTTTATCCAGCGAAGGTAAAGCACTGCTGTGAATGACAAGGAGACATTTGCATTTTGTAAAGTTGCACAAGAACATTAATATCAGGCAATCAACATATTTCAGAGCAGTTCCGTCCCTAAATTGGAACAATGTGCCTGTTTAACAGCGGCAGGAAAGTTATTTTCTTTATTTCTTGCTCCACTGAATCTGCTTGAAAAAGGACAATTTGTTAATGCTCATCTTCTATGGTTTTATTATTTGCATCCAAGCAACACAAACTCTCAGCCAGACATCTTCGGAACCAGCTATGTGCAGCAAACTTGTAGTGTTGCAAAAGATGGTTAAGAGGTCAAGCCTCGCAAAGGGAACATTTTAAGTTGTCTGGTGTGGGGAGAACACAAAAGAAAAATCTGTCTTTGAAATGATTCACTTGGATTAGGGCTGTCTTTTGTTTCCCCCTGCAAAGAAATAGTTACTTTTATATCTGCAGAAAATTCGGCACTAGACATTCTGCGGCTTTCTCAAAAAAAGATAAAAGTGAATAAATCAAATGAAAAAGAGCAGCCAGACTCTCTACCAGAGACATAACAAAGAGATGCTCTGCTGATGTAAGGCTGCTGTCATGGATGGCATATTTTCAACACCTCTCCGGCGAGAATTGGGTTGAATTCTGCGTGTGACATTGTCTCAGAGTTGATCTCGAAAATGACTTGAGGTGTGACCACTCTGTTCTGTAGCCGTCTGAGTGGCACACCAATCACAAATAATGGGAAACAGCTCATTAAGCAGTGGAACAACACAGAAACAAACATACACATGTCTAGACATATACATGGAGAGAGAAGTGCATGGAAAGAAAGTCTGAGTGAGGTTTCTATTTGCAGTTTGTCCTCAGTTAATAGAGGAAAGAGCTCATTTGAGGCCTCTGTAAAATCACAGGGGCGCGACACAAAGTCAGAGTGGTGTGATGAAGCAGAACAACTTATTGGAATTAGGAGGAAATCATCATCAGTGGCTGTGTCAGGGGCTAGCGGCAATCACGGCCAATCAACTCCACTCCTCTTGTTTCCTGTAAGAGTATTTCACATCCTGCTGGGGCTTCTTGACAGTTTTATAATAGTGGAGACAAGTTCAGTTCAGTTCAGATCTCCTTAGAGAAAAAAAAATCTAAATGTTCCCATCAGATGCAAAGTCACTGAGGACAGATGGTATCTCCTTTGGGTGAAGTTAACAATCCTTAACAATCCTGGAGATCCTAGAAAATACGTTTGCCAAGTGTTTTATGTTGGGAGGCAATAATCACGAATGCACTTTATGTGATAACATAATTTATTTCAAGGGGGAAAAAAGAAAGGAAACTCTTTCAGCCATGTATAAACCACTGACCTTATTTCCTTAATGATCACCCCGTGGAGGGGGAAAAGCTAACTTTAGCAATCTGCAAAGGGAATTCATGGCTTTTAAGTGCTGACTCACTTCCTGCTTTTTATGACTACAAACTATAAATTTATATTATCGTTCCGATATTGACATTGCTTACTTGTGCAATTATCAGAGTGTAACACACTTGAAGACCTTGGACGCTTTTGTTTGGGTGCTGCCTAATTGACAACGCTGGTGCCACTGTAATAGTCAAGCCCTATCAATAACAGTAACTCGACGTGATGAGCAACACCTAATGAGATTTTTGACTGAATGGACTATCACTGAATAGATTTGTTGAAGAGTCTCATCACTTCCAACAGCCCTGCACTCTTCATTCTACTCAAGGCAAGATGAAAATTGGACCTGAAACTTGAGATAATGCTCAACTTGAAAACAGGCTTTCCTCACATCTGGGAATGGATACACTGAAATGAGCAATTCCAGTCAGTTACCCTCCTTGTGTATACATATCCATGTCTCACCTCTCTTTGCTTCCACTTGCTTTGTCTGTTCTCCAAGCAGGGTGAACTCTCAGCCAGTGCTGTCTCTGAGGCAAAAGTGTTTTTTTAAATCAATTTAGATTGAGACAGTTGCCTGAGGCCTGAGTGTCGGTGTCTCTGTCTTTATTCGCACATTGAAGACGGGTCACGCTGAGGTAAATGAGGTCATCTTCAGTTAACTGACGCTATGAAAGTTGGTTTCCTTCTGTTTTCTCCGGCTTCAGGGAACATTGAGAACTGGGCACAGGGAACCAGCCCCTCAGTGGGTGAGTGATTTTATGAGCATAAGACAGGAAGAGGAAAAGAGTAGGGGGTAATTGTTTTAGGTTTTAACATGGGCACACTAAGGAAAATCAAATAACACATAAGCGTTGCCAGGTCTCCACTCAAAAGCAACACAACTTTAAATATCTGAATATCCACTTAATCGTCACAACTGTTATTTCAATGTTTGTAGTTTTATAGTATAATTTACCTTTTATTTATATGATTATATTATTATTACCCATCGAAGTGATGTATCCCCCCCTGTTAACCCCTTAATTTTAGTACTATTTGTCTTTTAAGATATAATATGCAACAACTCTTGATTAAAATGTCTAAAAACATCCAGACATGTTATATATTTTGTTGACCTGTGGACATAGATTATCCAAAAGTTTCCAACAACTCTTAAAAATATTCAAGGTAAAGGGACGTGTCATTTTGGTCGCCTTTTAATTGCGTCACATCTGCTTTACCTGTGGCTTTGCCCGTTGCCGCTATAACTTCGGGGGCAAAAGACAATGCCAGCCAATAACCTAAGTAGCTTTAGGTAGATTTACATCATTAATGGTGGTGACGACAACAACTCCCCTGATCCCACTCTGATACATCCCATCATCAGACATAGTCTTCAGTTTTTGTTGAGAGACCCCCTTTGGAAGAAGTTACATATTGTATGTTTAACAATGCTGTGAAGAATGCTAAAAGTCAAAGCAGCAGGTTGAGTGTTTACCTGCTTGACCTCATGTTGGCACCTTTATCCCACTGTTACTATAAATATATACAGGCACAGGGAAGAAAACCAGAGTTTTTTTATTAGCTTACTATAACAGTTTGTCAGTGAGATGGAGGTGAAGAAAGACAGTTTGGTGGCCACAGCATTGGTGGAGGCAAAATACATTGTTTCTCATTGTCAGAATGTGAGGGAACATGTTTTATCACCTATATGTATTTCAATCATCCAAAAGTGTGGGATTATTTAATTCAGAGACAGCTGCGAAACAAGAAACAAAATGTAAAAACAAATGTTTGGATATGATTCATATGAAATCTTCCAACTAATGGCATGATGTGTCGTCTGACTGCAAAATAAAAAATATTAAAGCTCTGTAGACACAAATAAAACATTCTGTAATAAAAGGAATAAAATTAGTTAATCTATATTAGTTAATCCTCAATCTATAAAATGACACAGAGTAATAATTAAAAAATATGAAATAGGCTTGACAGAGAAAGGTAAATATTGTACAGTGTTAATCATACCACACACATACCTGTCAGCAGAGTGGTAAGTACTTGTGTTTGGTTCCGTCTGGTCGGTCTGTGTAATAGTGGACTCAGATCCAAGATCACAGATCTATAGAATCTATATCAGCTGATGGTTCAGTCATCATCATGAGCCAGGAAATCCTCATAGTCGTTAAACTCTCGTTTCCTCCTCATCCTTCTATCCACATACTCCTATCAGTGCCATGTGATAGCACTACCCATGTATTTACCCCAGTATTTATGTTTACAACAATCGGACCGATTACTTCACACATCAGTGGTATTCTAACCTCCACTCTGGGATATTATTTGCAAATGGAAGTTTGAAGGTGACGCAGTTTATTTCAGTGCACTCGCCACTTTCCCATCTCCTAACTGTCCGTCTGCATGGGTTAGAGTTTGAGCAAAACTGCGCACATTCTCTATACAAAAACAGGCAAGTTTTTTTGCATAGATCCCATCGTTTGCATGAGAAGTGGCGTACGCACAATGGAATCTTAAAGATGCGTACGCAATGGTTATTAATGAGGCCCCAGAACTGCAGCAAGGGCTTGGCGACACTATGGCTCATACAACATCCACTTTGAATGGGACAACAGCCCATCTGGAAAAACCTGTCCCTCGTGTCCTGTGGCTGTGGTTGGAGAAAAAAGACCGGGTTGCCATGACATCCTGAAGCCGACGAGTGTCCTTTCAGTTGAGATGAAGCTCCATTGGATATTTCAGTCACATACTGTATGTCATGATTGATTTGCTAATTCTCTTTTCAATTGAGCACATCTGCCAAGTGTAACACCTTGTATGTTACATCATGTAGGATTTCTTTATGCTGTCTCCACTGAGCAAACTGGAAATGCGAAATAATTGGTTGTAACTATGGATACATTCATGTGTGAGCATTACTAATTTAGCAGCTGCTAAAGCTATTTTGAACTACTGCATATACAATATAATTCATCCGTTGATTTATATTTTGTGTTAATTATGTGAATAGTCACCAAGGTTGTCAAACAAAGGTGAAGTGTATGTTGAGTATAATTATCAAGTCTACATGGTACCTTTAAATCCTACTTAAGTAAAGTGCTTGAGCAAAAATAGTTCCATTCCAACACTGATGGCATGTCATGAAAAAAGCGTCTCCAGTGCAGCCGGAGAATGTAAGTGTGAGGATAGTTGAGCTCAGGACAAGGCTTCTCATAATGGAAGTGTGTTTTTGATGTGTGTCTGTGATGGAGAGAAGAGAAGGAGAGACAGGGGAACAAGGAAAGGGAGGAGGGAGAGCTCAGCTGAATGATGACAAATAATGGTTTCCAGCCCCGTGGTATTGGAAGTGCAATTTGTCGTATTAGCGGAAAAATGCTGAGCCGAGTAACAAGAACTCATCACTGTTGTTACTGCGGCGACAACTCTCAATCCCTCTGCTGGGCGGCCTCAGTGTGTTGTAGGGGGAGTTGTGATAAATAATTGAAATGTTGACTCAGCCCAGTGGTCTGGGTCAGAACAAGCTGTATTGGTGCGTGTGTGTGCGTGCGAGAGTGTATTTGTGTGTCACCCTATTGCTTTTGAAAGACCTAAGAGGCTGCGGTCTGAAAGGCTTCATTGTATATTCAGCCGGGAGAGGAGGACATACGGTTTGGACAGATATGGAGGGTGGTGCGATTGAGTGTGTGTGGGGGGGCTGTAAGGGAGCGGGAAGGTAAAGAGAGTGTAGGAAGAGAGAGCGAGAGGAAGTGTGAAATTGAACAGCTGTTTTCCATCGCCCAAGCTGACGTGCCTCCCATCCCACCATCACTTAATTACGTTTGAGCTGTGAAGGCACAGACACACACAAACACACACACACACACACACACACACACACACACACACACACACACACACACACACACACACACACACACACACACAAACACACACAGCTGGCTGGATGCACATGTCTCTGGTTAACACTGACACGATAACATCACTATTTGATTTGAACATAGTGGAGCTGGATTTATATAAACCAGGACTCATTTATTTATCCAGGAAACAGTCTCGGTAAATTAGAGTTTATCGTTGGACTGAAGAGTAGAGACAGATGATCAGATGAGACCAACTCCAAGGTTCTAATCACAGGCCCTGTTCAGAACTAACATCCTCCTGAGTCTGCCATCAGGTCCCACTTCCCTGCTCTATAATATAATAATAATAATATAATAATCATGTACGTCATTTGTGATCGTGGAGATCAAATGATCCTGTTTTTATCAAGTTTGAGTTTTCAGATGTGTCCGATATCTTTGTCTGTCGGCATGAGAGAGCAGCAGAGGTAGAGAGGAGTCAGGAGAGGCGGAAGAAAGATTTCATCAATTTAAAAAAAGTATTGATCCTAAGTGGTGATCAGTGTTGACATTGTGACGGTGGCCACAAACAACATATGGGCACTGAGAACAGTTCAAATACACTTGGTCATAGAGAAATAGAAATAGAAATGGCTTGATTTCATAAGAATCTTGTCACTATTTCCAAAACTTATTGTCTTGATTTTTTTCGTTTTCCGTTAAACGTTGTGCTGAAGAAAATGGTTTAATAGTTAAAAAGGACCTTTGTCTTGTCAGTAAGTGTCAATAAGGGATGTGCAGAAGTTGGCACGTTCTCACTGGCATTTAGCGGTGCTGTAATATGTCAAACAGATTCCCCCCCGAACATGTCACCTGAGAGAAAAGCCTTGAACCTGCAGAATATGGGTTGAGGATGGAGACAACTCTGGGAGGCACGTAGCTGCACACTACCAAAGATTGTAGCATCGCTGGAGGCAAGTGTATGTTCCTCATACAGTATATTGCATGCAGCATGGCATTTCTACACTTTACTGTAGTATAAATTGACAAATGAATTCCAGTCTATTTTTTTTAATCTAACAAAAACAGACAATATTAGGTTTCAGCAAATTATAATCATCCTTTGGTGCTGTTGTCCATTCCCCTTGGGTTGATCCCAGTTTTGCTGCTTCTTGCGGCTGATTGACATTTAAGAGATAATCCAGCAAAGGATTTTAACACAGGACACAGAGGGAAGGAACCACTCAACAGGAAGCAGAGTGCTTTCAAATCCCTTTACTCACACTTTAGAGTGGATTATCCTGCTTATATCATGGTCATCATGCAAATATTTAAATACCAGCTCTGATTCATGTGTTTATTTTTCTCTGAACATTTTGGATTCCGGATAGAAATGAAGAAAGGAAGGAAACATTTGCCATTATTTGTTTATTAATTGTTTTCTGTGTTGCCATGGAAACAGAGGTAGCTTTGTTTTCAATAGACTTAATTGTGATTTTATCTGAGCCAAATTACCAATCACATCAAGCAGTTATAATCCATTGAGCCAACCATGTATTCTCTACTCCCTAAAAACAGGATCCAACGTATTCGTTGGTACTCTGATTGTATTCAAAATGAAGCTAAATAAACAACAGTCAAAGTTAAATATCATTTATCACCAACTCTCAAAAACTCCATGTTTATAGTTTGTTCTGATTTGATTGACAGCAGTTTAGCAACACTACCGGCTGACGTCATTCATTTGTTTCACCTAAAATGATCCGAACTGCACAAACTCTGGCCCTCCCTAAAGGTTTTTTAGGGGCTTCAAGCTTCACAGGCAGGTTCTGTGGAGGAGCCCTCTGGTGCACTGGAACATCAGGTCTCAAACTGTCCCATAAGGCCTTGCTCTACACACTAATCCTGTATATTGGATGATTACATGAACCACCAGCATGACAATGAATAACTCAGTT
Organism: Hippoglossus stenolepis; assembly: GCF_022539355.2. Lineage (NCBI taxonomy): Eukaryota > Metazoa > Chordata > Actinopteri > Pleuronectiformes > Pleuronectidae > Hippoglossus > Hippoglossus stenolepis. The sequence goes on from NC_061486.1 coordinate 24,338,273, forward strand.
CTGAGTGAACAAAACCCAGTGAAGGGAAGACGTGGTTCTGCCATCAGCTCAAGTCTGTGACACCAAGCACACACACACAGAGAGAGAACTGGTATTTAATACCATCAGGGCTTAACTGAAGCATATGTTGAGTATTTAAAGGTGCAGTATGGAAGATCTAGGGGATCCATCAACAGAAAAAGAATAGAATGTAAAAATCATACCAGTGTTCGTCAAGTTGCATGTGTCCATGTTTCCACAGTCGCCCAGAACAGACAAACCAAACTTTTGGCTTTTTATATCACCTGATTGCGACTCTAGGTTTTCATGCACACTTAGAAGAGAAGGGCGAGGCGATGGGTATTGAGTTGGTTGCAACATGCAACCTTACCACTTTATGCCACTAAATCCTACACACTGAACCATATGGGTTGCTTATAACCACAGCTGGAGCCTTGACAACAACTGATGCAGCGGAAAGGAGGCAATATGTATTTCTATATTTCTGTTTGTGTTTGTAAGAAATCAAAGAAGTTAGCCAACTTAGTTGAATAGAAAACTTCAGCATCAAACTAAAGCTGAGAATAAGATTATATTAGATCTCCATTATGTCGTGGTTGTTTGGGGGGTTGTGAGAAAAGTTGGTAATTCTCTCAAAAACTCTTTCTTTTGTTAAACGTTTGGCACAATTGGTTCATGCAATGATAGAAGGCGACGGTTCAAGTGGTAAGACGTCTCTATCCACAGGCCCCATTTTAGAACACAATGCCTAATTGCCTTATGCCTGAGCATGCAGCATCATAGATCTGCACAGGCCTAAACACAATGGGCTTCTTGGCATCAGACTTGTGGCCGTCTCACCGTGCCTTTTCAAAAACACAGCTTCCATCTGTTTGTTGCAAATAAAGAACAATGTCCTAAATGGCGAGTAATGTATTTATCCAGGAAACAGTCTCAGTAAACAGTGTTTGGGAAAAACACTTTATTCTGTGTGTAATCATATTGTAACACCTTCGGCTCAGTAATGCCTGCGAGGGGGAATAGAATAATTCAGAATGTGTGCTTGGAACATGAACACACAAACACACACGTATGAACACACACACAGGTTTGTTCAGTCTGTAGCCCACCACTGTTGTTGGGTGGAGATGACTCGGCCACAAACAACTAGAGTTCTGTCCTCAGCTTTGTTCTGTCCGGTCGAGTGGGTTCACACCAAGTCACATGCACACACCTACACACTTGATCATCAGCCTTTGTAATCAAAGCCTCCAATTGTTATTTGCCTTTCACCTCAATTCTGTTTGTTCCTCCCTTCTTTTTCCTTCCCCCCATCTGTCCCCTCTCACTTTTACCCTCTGCTTTTTCTTATGTCTACCGTCCACCTTTCAGTCTCACGTTCCCCAACAACAACCAAAAACACCCGCCCCCTACCCACATTCACCAGGAGAGCTTCCTTTTGTTTGTGCTGAACATTTAGTTGAGCAATGCCTGAAGCACAGGGGCTGCACTTCACATCTTTCCGGGGCTGGACTGAGTGAGGAGTGAGGAGAAAGGACTGGTGCAGCCCGGGAGTTAGGCCAATGGCCGAAAGATACCTCTCAACACACACTGCACTGGCATAATGGACAGTACCAAAACTATTCCAATTGCATAGAAAATATGATGGGCTGAAGGGGAAGGATTGAGTTGATGATTATGGCACGAGGGGTAGGAAAGAGTGTTTGTTTGAGTCGAATATCCCAAGCAATTGTGTATTTATTGGCCAATAATAATTAATGTGCAGTGGAGGACAGCCAATGAAGGACGTAGTTTGTCCTCTATGCAGAACGTCAAAAAATAAAAGGACAGCTTTGTGCCATGTCTGACTTACAGGAGTTCAGAGTTTGCACTTAACTTTAACATTTTTATTAACCTATTTTTAGTTTGACTTGTTTTTACTCTTTGCCTGAGTGTTCCTTATACCTCTTTGCTTGCAACAGCCGGGGCCAGGGATGTGTTTTCTGATCATTCGTCCAGCCATCTGTCCATCTCATATCCACAAATACGATGCCTCTGGATGGAATTTCTTTAAATTTGGCACGGACTTCCACTTGGACTAAAGTTATAACACATTTGAGTTTGGTGGCCAAAAGTCAAGGTTGCTGTGAGCTTAATAAACATATTTTTAGTCTTGTGAAGATGACGTCTCACGAACACCTCAAGTTTTTTTTTTTTCAAAAGGTTCACTTGGACTGAAAGATGAAGGGATTGGGAAGATCAAGGTAGCTCTGAGGTCACAAAACCTTTTTTGCTCCACAACTTGACAATGATTGCAATAATTATCACAATTTATTAGACAATAGTCTAAGATTATGTTTGATAACACCAAGGTCACCTTCACTGTGACATAGTGTTCTGGGTTTCCAAGTGGAGCCACTGAAAATCTATGGGTGGCCACCAGAGCTCAAAGCCATAACTGAATCTCAACAACTCTATTGGGTTATGTAGTATATAGATTAGATGAAAACTGTAGTTAAGGAATCGTACACTGATATACTTTGATAAAACACACAATAAGATAACATACACAGTGTAACATCTGCACTAGACAAGTTCTTATTGCATGATGATGGATGGAGATAGAAGGTTAAACAGACTTTGTTGTTCTTTGTCCTGAATACCGCCTGCTGACATTGCATGTGTCTGTTTGACTTTGGTGAAGTATTTCCTCACTTCTTGTAGGTGAAGGCGATCAACCGTGATGAATCAGTCAGACTTAACAGCTGTGCCTCTGAGTCAGCTTTTGTTTTTTTGTGTCAGCAGTTAATTCTCTCCATCCTCTTCAAGAGGATAAACAAACGATCTAAGAGATCCTGAATCAAAGGTTCTGTAAGGGAGTCATCGGGCACAGAGCTTAATGAATCCCACTATTTTACCAACTTTGTACTGGATACCAAAAGAGGAGCCATCTGTCAGCCCCGTCCCAACCCAAACGTTTTCTACGCTCCAGGTACTGTGACTTTGACAGAGTGAAACTGAATCAGCTGATAGTGTATCAAGAGATGAAGTCAGATCAATGCACCCGACGCAGGTTTGTGACTTAAAAATAACGTCCGATTATCGGGTGTCATTTCTCAAGTTCTTGAGACTGTAAAGTAACATTTCAGATTTGAATAATAACTCAACTCTGATTCAGATATGAAAAACTAAAACCCTGCGCAGAATCTTGTGTCACAGTGATTTTATGATAAATAAATCTGAACCTCAGGTTCAAGCAAACATCAGAGCATCAGACAGTCTCTCCAGCAGGGATGATATCACATTGTGTAGGCAGTCTTTAGCTGGTCTCAGTCAGGCTGTGTCAATTTATCTTTCCTTTTATTCTATTTTACAGTTTGTTGTTGCTGCACATGATAACAGCTCTGAACTGTCTGTGTAGTTTTGGTGATTAGCAGATGAGAGATGAAAAGATTTGCACGTGTCTGTTCAAACCGTGGACTACTTGTAGTTGAAAAGTTCACGAGAAGAAGCTCAACTGTGATCTGACTGTAACATGAAACAAACTTTGTTTCGCTTGCACGTTAGCCTGGCGGCCTCAATTCAACTCTGCAGGCAGCTGTTGGCTTCCACTGATACTGGAAGCTGCTCCTCTCAAAGACAGGAACAGTCTGTCATCTGGCAGTGCACTGAGCAGAGGCCTGCATCATCCACTGCTGCTTTCACTGGCACACTGTTGCATCCGGTGAAAGAACCAACTGTCTCTCAGAGACCTGCGGTGGCCATAGGGGTGGCCATTGAGTCTGCAGGGGTGGTCTTGCTCACCTCAGGCTCCCCTTTGGCAGTGTCTCTGTAGTGTGGGTGTGCTGAAGGGTGGTAAGAGGTGAAGGGAATGAGGCGAGGAGGCAAACAAGTGGGCGCTTTTCCCACTGAGCTATCTTATTTTGGCACTTTTCAAGAACAAACGACGCAACACTATGCCGAAACCCCTAATGCTTTCATCTCTTGTTTGACTTGTGCGTGCAAACAATCTGTACAGTACATGTGAGTCTACCCCTCCTCTCCACACACACACACACACACACACACACACACACACACACACACACACACACACACACACACACACACACACAAGCAGCGCAGTACCAGTGTCTTATTATACTGTTTATTTTAAATGAGCTTGCTAAGAGTAAAGTCTGATTGATGTCAAATGCAGCGCCAGTGGAGAACAGAGAATACAAGAAAGAATACGAGAAAGGCTGAGCTGATGAGTTATTAATGTCCAATGCTTATTTATGTGTGTCAGTATTTATCCCAGTGTACACAAGCTTGTATTGTTAGTGATAACAAATCTATTTGCTCAGCACCAAACCTTTTGAATTAAACTTACTAGTAGAAAGGGAATGGAAACAGCTATGTCAACAATAATAACTGCATAAAGACATGCTCGGCAGGGCAGGATTAGCACAAAAACCGATGATTATATTTTTATGACAACACAAACAAACTTTAAAAAGTCCACTCATTGGGTTTAGGCACGGCTCATTGCACCCTCAAATTGAATCCAAAAGTGTAACTAATACTGCTGGCTCAAGACCACAGCACAATGCAGAAACCACTTTGGACAAACAAACAAACACATTTTACAAAATTAGAGCGCAAGGAGATTATCTGTTGAATCATGTTTATAAAATGAGTTTTATGTTAAATATAGAATATTAAAAACAAGAATTTGCTTGTCCTTAGGCAGGTTGCTAAAAAGTGTAGTATCCACTTGTGCGTTCATGTGTTTTTAAATGTTTGTCTATGTGTGTGTATGTGTGTATAAGCATATGTCCATGCAAATATGTTTTATTTTCCGTAGGCGGGCAGAATATTTGTTTGTTGGCGGCATCTCTCCCCAAAGTCCTGTCCAATAGGGATAAGTGAATTGCCTATGGCAAAATAGATAGGAGGATGTGGTGTTTATTCCGATGGGTCCACGGGCTACAGCCAAAACATCACAACAAGCTAAGGGGAAGAAGGACTTGGAGGAGAGGAGAGGAATTTTCCAGTGAAGAGTGATGATTAAGTCAACAAAAAGGAGTGGTGGGAAGAGAAAGAGTGGAGGGAGGGGGATTATTGGGAGGTGAGGGATACACTGGGGAAAGTCATATTGGAGACAGCAATGGGGAGCGACGGAGACTTAACACTCTGCCAACAGGGCTCCTCTATTGTTAAAAAGATCTTTATATGCATGCTTGAAGCCCTGCTTTCCACAGTTGGCAGATTCCAGGCCCTTAGAAGGCAAAAACTCCCCAGTGAGGCTGTGTGGCTTTAATTTGTCAACTCACTCACTCTGTTTTGTTGTTGATGAATGCACAGCTTTACCCAGCTTTAACCATACACATGCAAACATACACACACTGTCATGGCTATACATCCACTTTATGACTGCAAATTTGTTATGAAGTGGATTTGCCACACGGGATGTAAAGATAAAGGTTTAGGGGCAAAGTGTAATGAGACAGCTGAGAAGAGGGAGAGGGATTATTGAAAAAGGGAAGCTATAAGGGAAGATTCCAAAAAAGGCACAATAACCTTCACATGTTCATCATGATGAGTTGTTTTTGGTACTGGATGTGCTCTGCTTCAAATATACTCATGTAGCTGTCACATGGAATAATTCACTGAAATAATACTGGGCTTCCAGTTACAGCTACAGATATGTGTTGGCAGACATGTGTTTGGCTAATACTAGAATAGATTTATCCGAAAGAAAAATCTAAAGTTTGCTTCAGCACTACAGGTCACAGTTCAGCCAAGATGTAAAGTTGCGGTGATTCTTACACATCTCTCTGATAACTAATACATCAGGGTCTAAAAGTCAGCACTTTCCCATTCATTGGTATTTTTGGAAACATCCTCCCGAATAACAAGTAGAGAAACAAAAAAATGATTTTTCAGCCTCAGCCGATGATTTGTATTTGCACAGTTTTATGCAGAGCAGGACCAAAGCCCATAGCGGCAAGTTTGTTTTGGGGATTTTGTAACATTATTATTGGTATTTCCAGCTACAAACCATCACAATGAAGTCAGTCACGCTGTACGTGTTGCACCTTGGTCTTCTGTATGTGTTCTGTTTCTTCTTTGAATCTCCAGGATCATGGAATGATTGAAAGAGGTCTTACATTTGTGTTGCACTGGTATTATAAAGGACTTAACACGCTGTGTGTTTACCCCTGAACTTACTATAATAGATTTTAAGTCCCATTGATGGTGGCATCATTGTACGATCAAGTTTTTACTCTGGAATCTTTACACATTTACACAAGTCAATGCACAGGTCACAGGGAGTATACTGCAAGTGGATACACTGCTGCAATGGATGACTGTTGTATTATGAGAAAAAGTCTGAAGATGTTGCTTTAGAAAGTAATGTATTTACCTGACCTCTGGTTTGCTCGTCATCTCTGCTCGAGGCCAACAGCTCCAGGCTACTACTCCTAGACCCGGGTAATACAGGTGCTTTTGTCTGTGAGTCTAAAGTGTACAGTGTGGGATATTTGTGCTCGCCTCCATGTGGCCTGCAGGTACGTCTTTGTTTTCCACTGCATACCTGTGGCTAGTGCTAATGACCACAGAGACACTGGATTTAAAGTTTTATATCTACCTTGAGAGTCTTTATGTTAATGAGCTGTGCTGTGCTGTCTCTATTTATGAAAACTATGACGTGTTTGACTTTCATCTCAGCTCTGCTGCTGTATGAATGAATGACGCAGTTGAATCCTATAGGGAACAATAAAATCGAATTTCTCATCTTTCGTGTAGCATCACATGCAAGACACATATACGTACGGCCTCACCATCCCGTACATGCCCAATCTCATCTGATCTCAGTAGTTGGGTTGGATCTGGTTTGCACGTGGATGAGAAACCAACTGGGAGAACCTGTGGTGGCTATGGCTCTATGGCCATGTCCACATGATAGAGGGTTGGTAGTTCGATCCCCCACTGAGAAAGTGCTGGACATACATTAAGTGTATAAATGTGTGTGTGAATGGTTGAATAGAAAAACTACAGTGCTTTGAGTGGTCATTAAGATTAGAAAAGCTGCTATATAAAAACTGATTATTTACCGTTTACGATTTAAAAACTCCAGAGGCAGAACTGTGATGTATTGTAATGTACAGTATCGTGATGTAATGTAGTTCAAGCTCCACTTATTTCCAACACCTGTTGCATCTAAGTTGTCAGGAACATAGAGACGTTATTGATTAGAGCGGAGCAGGATTGTTCAGCTGAGCTGCCTGGGAGCTCAGTTAAGTTTATAATAATGTGGGGTTACCTGTAGCTCGTATATCTTGTGTCAGATGCAGATGATGGGGGAGTGAACAGCTGTCGGCGCAGCACGTATGCCAGGTGTAGCGAGGCAGCGCTGCAGCACAATCTGTCAGTGCACGTACAGTACGAATATAACATAAAGTATCCATCCATCACCTGCCTGTCATTCATTTCAGTGTCTATCATTCGTTCTGTGGAGTTTCTCTACTCATCGATCTTTTCATCCATCGACGCAAACACAGAAACATCCATCCGCTTGCTGAAAACTCCAAATCCGTTCCCTCGTCAACATCCAACAGCTTCATTAATGTTGTCGCCTCGAATTAGACTAGACACTCTGGCTGCTGTTTGCTCTCATCAGTCGTCTTATTTGTATAAACAAACCCCACGTGGCCCCATAAGGCATATGGTATACTTGTCAACATTTCCTGTTAAAGGATTTTTTACACATGCATTCAGTTTAGGGAAGATCACAGACATACATTTGGTGCACCTTTGGGGAAAACTTTGACATTTAACATTTCCTGCCTGGGTTGACCGAATAACAAGCCCTGAAGCGCTAAAACGTGCCATGGCAACTCACAAGGCACACTAACGTGCACACGTACACACATTTCGAGTGTCTAAGACCAGTGAACGTGGGATCACTGCAATCCACGAGCAGGCCTTAGGCAACTCGTACATTTTGGGATCTTCCACCGCTTAACTTCCCTCCCACATGTCAAAGCAGACAGGAGAATGTAAACATGACTTTATTCCTACCACGCTCTGCACAGGGAGGCCTGCACATCTCTCATCGCCTCTGGAAGGCTTCTTAAGCATTTAGAGATGGAACTTCTGCCTGAAAAACTATTTTTCAAAAGCAACAGCATTTTTCTCCCCTTTTCAGGCCACAGGCTACACTCTCATCACCTGCGTTTAGGTTTCTACCTTACCATTCACAGCAGGGAATGTGTAGCTTAGTGTGGGCTTCACTGAAGAATAAACACGAGGCAATACAACATTGGTGACGCAACTGAAATCACTGCGGAGCATGAAAATTATGCTGTCACATATTCCGGGAGCTCATTTTAATGGCTGCTTCAACAACTGTGCGTCCCTTGAAGTGTTGTGGGCGGTATGTATTGGGTAACATGACGTTTGTGATTGCAGTCATTTATCAACGTCTTGGTTATTGTTAGAGTGGAAGCGTTTAATAGGACATTGCGGTAATAACATTGTTTGGGGAAACATGTTGATATTATTTCCTAGAGACTTAAGTGACAGTTGACTGATTTTGTATAAAATGTGGTTGAAAGGGATTATGTTTAATGATGCGGCCCTGCCATGACAGTGACTCGTGTGCCTCTTTTGAGGTATCTGAATACCTCAGTGGAACGACCCACACACCTACACTCACACTGACAAGGCACTTCATTAGCAAGGATCCTGAATGCCAGAAATGTCTGGCTGCTGTGCATCATGGGTAATTCAGCTCTGGACAAAAGGGTTCCTCTCTGTGCCTCCAAAGACACTGCTCACACGGTTGCGCTCAGAGGCATGCGTCCGTGCACACGGCGCAAAAACATTAGCATTTTCTGGTTGTTAACCGAGCGAGAATCCCAGCATGTAAAGCTGACAGAAGCATTACTACTCCAGCTAGTCCAATCACCAGGGAATGGTCTCCAGTCTCCACACACTGAGACATAGTGTGTGTCTGTGTGTCAGTGTCAGTCACCTTAGAGAGGCCCTGGAGGGATAATTGCCGGGCTGCTTCCACCTCTCTCTCTCTCTCTCTGCCTCTACCTTCTCTAAAGGAGGACATTGGTCTTTGTAATTACATGAGTTCAGTGCAAGTCAACTCACAGTCAACTCTCTCCCCCATATCTCAATGTGTCCTTGCGTAATACCGATTCATTCTTTTTTCTTTTCCTTTAAACACAAAAAAATTAAAAATAAAATATCCGCGGATAGATAAACATAATTTTAAATGCATTCCTACGATATTAGATGGTTTTACAAATATTCTGGTAAATGTGTCTCTAGATGAGGTTCTGACCTCACCTTTACTGCCCATTCATTTTCTGAGCTGCAGTACATTTTAGCTGATTATTTAAGCATTTAACACTTCTGATAAGAAGCCCTGCATGTGTCAAGGCAAAGCCTCATGAGTGATTATGTTCCAACTTTAAAAACAGGTCACTGTCTGTGTCTGTGCAGTTGTGTGTCTGTGTATGTGCAGGATGTGTTCAGAATGTAGTATCCATGAGCTGTGCTGACAGAAAATCACAGCTATTAAACAAACATTCGGTCAAGTCCCGAAACGCTGAAGATGGAGGTTCTTGTGGCACCTGAATTCACTGCAGCACAGTGTCAGCTAATCTCAGAGCAGCCTGCAGGCAAATGACTTTTCAAATCAAAATAGTAAATAAGATAAAGCAGTAAAACCACTGAGCAGTGTTTGAAAAGATTAAAGAAAGAGATGAAACAGTCCCAAGCAGCGCTGTTGAGAGTGAATCTTAAGGCAGATTGACAGCAGTGCTAAATATTAAAGAGCTGTCTTGGCCTTCGTGAAAAGTGATTTCACTGGTTTGAAGAGTTGAGATTTCTGACACTACCTGGAGAGCTTGTGACCTGATGTTAACCTTTTTCTAATGTCTCTGTTGATCTTTGAGCTGCACAACTTGAAGGAAAATTCACTATCACGTGCTCTGTCCATGAAGCAGGTCTTTCTGGTGCCTGGCATTTGACCAATTTACTGTTGACTGCCTGATACATATTTAGACAAAGTGTGATGAATATATACACATTCCCTGCAGAAGTGGCTTTAATGTTGACATTAATCTACATGGAATCTCCTCTTCATTGACATATGACACAAGCATTTTTGTGTCTAGCATATTTCAGCAGCACGTTCCTAACGTGTCTGCAGCTAAATCTTTGCTAAAACATCATCTATTTATTTATTATTGTCCATGTGGGGGCCGCACTACTGGCTGCTAACAAAACAACAACAAAACAACAAACTGAATGACACTAGAACTGATGACTGATGGGAACAGCAGAGTAAATATGTGGGTGTGTCACATCCCCACCACACTGGTGTGTTAGGATTGTAAACCCAGTTGGTCTAAGTTGGGGAACATCATTGTTATGTATAGATGATTATAGCAGTGTCTGCTGGGTGAGACAGGAAGTCAACCTCTGATGTACCCATCAGACTCTGTTGTCTATTTATATGCTGACATTTTAATTGCTATGCCATGTGTGCAATTACAGCACTGCTTTCTGGGCAGGTGTTAGACTCTGAATGTCCATCCTGTGTTAGATAGATGAATAATAATAATGTATGAATGGACTGACTGTAGCAAAACAATGTGCCAAGTACATTTTTTTTAAACAAGTATAAATCAGTTGTATCGCAGATCTCGGTTAACTTGGCTCACTTTCTGTCAGATTGGACATCATCAAGGATTCATGTTTTTTTTCCAAACTTTCCACCTTCATAGCAAACCTGACTACTCTGACTTGGGATGAATTTGGCTTGAATGAAAAGACCCCTGACAGTGTGCAAGGGAAGAGATTACCACCATCAGTCGGAGTCCCAGACAGACAGATCCATGCTTCTGTTTCCCAGTGACGCCCTGGCAGGGTGCCACACAGCCAAAGTCAAGGCTGCCACACAACATTAAAGCTGAACCTACGCACCCCGAACTACATCTGAAGACACCCCGGGCCCATCGTATATCGACTGGGGATCAACACTTGAGATGAGAATCTTGCTCATAATCAGTGTTTGCCTTGCCTTGATATCACTGTGATCAAAACAGTGATAACGCCGGTGCTGAATATCACATGAGTTTTATTTGAACATGTGCGAGCTGTATCTTTGAGTTGTATCTATAAACTCCAGTCCTCTAGAGCACAAATTCACCCTTAAAGTAAATTATTCCTCCACCCGTGGATCACTCAGTAAACACGGTGTCACTTCTACACTTCCCTGTGCAAATACAATGAAATTTAATATAAAACAAAAGTATTATACATTCGATTTTACTGTTTTAGAATCAAAGTGATATTCCTTCAAACATTGAGAGATCCAAAGTAAAACTCCGGCTTCGTATCAAAAAAGTTGAATATAAATTTCACGAGGTGACAATAAAATACAACAATAAATTGTGTCTTTCGAGTATTCTAGTTTAATTAGTGCTCTCTCAACCTTTGAAAAGGAGAAAAAACTACTGTAAACAACCAAGAATATAAACTTTAATGAAAAACAGAAATGAAAGAAGAAAAACATATGGTCACATGCTACCCAGTCACAATGTTTAGTCCAGGTTCAGCGCAAGAGTGTCAATCTTTAGTTCATGAGGTTGTTGAAAAGTTTATTTGAAAACACAGAAGGCAAAACCATGACAATTGGATAAAGTGCTGCAGTGAAAGTGCATGTGAGGGTTTTGTTTGTGCACAGCAGTCATTACATGTTTTGAGTTTGATTATGTGTGTTAAACTGTGTCCTGACCTGCCAAAGGGAGACAAATGTTTCCCTTAATTTATTACCAATGTCATTTGTCCTCAATGCAAATTTGAAAAATGTAATTGGTTAATTAAACCTCCTATTATGTTGAAAAAGGGTTTGCACCCTGCCAGCCACCTCAGTGCATAGTCTAAAGTGCGTGGCACAAATGCATTAATGCTGCGTCCAAATACTCTTTTGGAGAAAAATGGTCTCCGCGCCTGATGGATGGTTCGAAAAGGGTTGTACTTGGTCTCCCAATTAATCATGCACAAGTGACACAGAGCAGTGCCAAGGCTGACATGAAGTGCCATTTGATCCATTGTTATATGGCTCAATTATACTTGTTTTTATAGGAATTTTGAAAAGCAAAGTTATCAAAATGTGTTTTATTGTAAGAGGTAGACAATGCTCAAACACAATGAAGCCTTTCATCAGGGAAAACATTTAACATCACACAATTTAAACCTTAAAAATGTGCCAGATTTGACAAGAACATCGTATGAGGGTTAAAGATATAACTTAAATATGTGTTCTCTTTGAAAAAAAAATGAGGTCGGCCATGACAATACTTCATCTAGGCTAATGGTAACATAATTTCTTGAAGCTTAGCACTTTCCACTGCATGTGGTTAATTTCAGAGATAGATTCACCTCTTTGAAAAAAGTGACCTTTACCCAACTTAAAGGGGACATAGCATGCCCATTTTACCACAAGTTGATATGGTTCCTTGGGGTCTTAATGAAATGTCTGTAACATACTTTGGTCAAAATACCACAAGGATCATTTAAAACAGCACCCTTTTTACCCTGTATAAAACAGCCCTCCACAGAGTGACCTGTTTTGAGTGCCTGTTCCTTTAAATGCTAATGAGCCAGCTCCCCCCTCCCCCCTCTCCCCCCATGATTTTAAACGATATAAATTACATATTTTATATGATATAAATTATCAAATATGCATCCCATACTTTGTATTCCCCTTCTGTTGTCCTGGAGTTTTAATTTTCCCAATCACATAATTAAATGTCCCCCTCTGCCCATCCACTACAAGCACACAAGCAGACAGACAGAGAGAAAAAGAGAGGGGTGGGGGGGCTATGAAGACCATCATTTACCCCCGAACCCCGACATTCAACGGGTACAACAACAAGCGGAGAAAGCAGAATCGCGGGCTGACCTTATATATACAGTCTATGGGGCTGACCAGCGGAGAAATGCTCGTCCCGTGTGAACAGCCAGGCGGCTGCGTGCTTGGGAACGGCGCTGCGCTGCCTCGCAGCCTCGCTGCCTCCGGTGTAAACCCGGCGTAACGAGTGTGGGGGGGGCCAAGGCCATGTAGGGAGACTTCCAGTGCCTTGTTACGACACAAAACCCAGGAAGCTCAATCGAGTCACTCAAGCATGACGTTTCTGACTTAGAGGAACCATAACAAAACGCGCAAGTGTTTTTTTCCCAGAGTTTTTGGGTTGGTAGACATGCCAGATACCCACATTAACCTGTAGAAGCACTAACAAAGTGGAATTTGCATGCTATGTCCCCTTTAAAGTAAAGGCCCATATATAAGCTGCCTTTTATTAAATGAATTTAGGAGAACGGTCTTGCCAAACAGCTCGCTGCTGTCTTGACTAAACACAACATATGAGATACATTCTAGTCTGGCTTCCGTCAGAAGCATTTCACTGAAACAGCTCCTCTCAGAGTCTCCAGTGACATAATAATGTCCTCTGATGTGAGTAAATGCTCTATTTTGGTGCTGCTGGATATCACTGTAGCTTTCCAGACTGTAGATCATAGCATCCTGATTAGTAGGTTCAGGCAGAGGTCTACTGTTTTGTAGTGTCTCTTGGTCCCTCTGAAGCTGCTGCCCTCTCCTGTGGTGTGCCCCAGGATTCTATCTTTGGTCCAACACTAATTGTTCTGTATGTTTCCCTTAAGGATAATATAACTTAAAGGCATCTATTTCCACTGTTATACTGATAATATTCTGCTATATATGTATTTTCCAAAGGATTGGCTCACTGCAATAATGGCCTAGACTGCTTATAACTTTCTACAGCTGCATGCAAATAAGACTGAGATGCCAATCATTGCTCCAGATTGCATAACTTCCCAGGTTATTCAATCTATTGTGTCATTTCTTCAGATCTACAGCCTATTCTTAGAAACCGCTGTGTCTTTGATCAGGCTCTGCACTTTAATCATCATATCAAATCATTAACTTGTACCGACCTTGACAAGTCATCTCTGGACCATCTACAAATATTCCAAAAGGCTGCTGCAAGACTGTGGACCAGGTCCAACAGGACTCCACACATCACACCCATCCTATCATCTCTACGTTGGCTTGCCACCAGGTTCAGAAATCATTTCAAGGTAGCCCACTTGTTTTGACTAATAGAGCCCTACATGGTCAGGCACCTCTGACTTGCTCTGCCCTTGTGTGACCAGTAGATAATTAAGGATGTGTAACTGGTCGTCCCTAATGCTTAATTAAATACAAATGATCCATCCATTCATGAATCCATCCATCCATTCATGAATGAAAGGTCACCGGTGAGTCAATACAAACTGTGATAGTTCCATTTATTTGAACTGACCTTTGTCTCACCTTGTCTGGTGCAGTGTTTGGAATCTTGCACAATTTACATTTCTTTCTATTGCAAATATGTACTACTAATGGTGTGATTTGATGATTTTACTTTTGTCAAGCACTTTATCAAATAAACTGAACCTACTTTTGTCACCATATTTTACAACAACTTAAGGCTTTTGTTTTACTTTGAGGGTTGGGAAATAGCACTCCTTTGATCTTTATTAATATCTACATAACATGATTCCTCTTGATAGCTGAATTCCCTACTTGCATCATTTTTTTTAATCATGTACAGCATTTAACATTAAAACGTTTTGTTTGGTAGCTGACTCAAATATTGAATGTGACTTAGTTTTAATTAACATTATAAGACCAGATAACGTTATTAAGCTATCATGTCACTACATCGGCAACAGCAATACGAAAAGTGATTGTGTGGTGAATCAATATGAGACCTCATGTGCTTGAGAATGTTAGCGTTTAATTTACTTCATACATCATATGGTATTTTCTGATAAAGTGAAGTTTGGTCTGTCTTCACATGGACATTTCAAAGAAACCCTTCATAGCTGTGATGAAAATATAAAGTGTAATTGCCTCAATGTAAATGTGATGGCAGTTGTTTAAAGAGGGATAATTCTATTCATCTCCTCCATTTTCCTCAGTCAGTGTTAGACCTTTTATCTTACAATCAAAGCTTGCCTGCTTTCCTGAAAGGAGCCCGTAGTTCTTTAAGGTCAGAGAGAAAATTGAATGAATAATTCATTTCTATCTGACAAGTCAGGTGAACTGAGGAATTGAGAAGGAAAAAAGTTATTTTACTTTGCCATCCTGACTCTGTTTTGTATCACTCCCTGTGAAGCATAATTTAAAGGCAGCCAAAGCTAAGAGCCAGCAACAGATCAACTGCAGCTGCTGTGGTGGTGCGGTGTGAGACGCCTCGCAGCAGCAGCAGCAGAGCGTGAGTGGCAAGAGACGTCTTAACTAGGACACTGTGATGGCAAAGCACAACCTAGTTGATGCATCAGTTGATTTTTTTAACCAACTTGGCTTCATTGTAGTCCACTTCAGTGTTTATAGAGAAGCCCACAGTTTGTATTATTGTGTCAAAGTGGTTTGGATAGACCCTTGACAAGCAGAATTCAAAGTAAGCCAGAAGCAAAAGCAGAGAAGTAAACAGCATCCAGCACAGAGTCAGATAAGAGTTATGGAGAGTTTACATGAGCACCACTCACCACATGACCAGGCTGCTGCGCCAGGCTGCTGGCTGAAGTTAGAAGCCATAAATGCTACCAAAGGGAATGGAATGGGAGGGGGAAGCACTATCATCACCTTAATCAAACAAATGTATGTATTAGACTAAAGATGTTTGCTCTTTTTCAGTGTGAATTACAATACTGTTAATAATTTAATTACATCCTACATTTTCACAACATGCATTTTCTCATGGCTCTTTACGGATTAGGGGCGAGACCTGTAGTTTTACAATATCATAGTAAAACCCAACAGTTCTCACAGTGAGCAATCGCTAGCAAATGTGGAGATAAAAAAAAAACTCCCTTTTAACAGGAAGGATCCTCCGACAGAACCAGACTCAGCGTGGGCGGCCATCTGCCTCGACCCGTTGGGATGAGCGGAGAAAAATGGGGAAGAGAGGAGATAACATCTGAAATGCAATAAATAAACCATGTTGGAGAAAAATCTGTAATTGATCCTCATAACAATGAATCAGTTTGTGTTAAGTTCCCTTCAGCCCTACAAGTCTTTCCATCTTTACTTCTGTGAGGAACTGGTAGAGACCAAAACCAGAGCTAAAAGGAGTGATTTGATTTACATTCGACAGGTGGCCAGAAACTTAACTCAGTTTCAAATGCAGTTTTTCAGATAAAGCAATATAACCATAGAAGTTTAACAGACAATATATCAATGTCAGTGCTGTACTTTGAGCTTTACTTACTTTGATAATTAAAACATTTTATGGTAATGTTAAAAACTAAAAGTTGTTGCGGTGACCATGACCGCATGATAAAGAGTGCTGAAGGATTCGTTTTTTCGTCTAATTGTTTACAGTTAGTTTGTTTTATGTAATGTTAAAGGTGATCACAGTAATGTGTTACCCCTGGTTACCTATATGATGAAAAACGGTATGTCTCTGCGAGGTGGGTTTGATTAAGCAGAATGATTGTGGGAGATGGCAGTGCATACAACAAAGAGTAAATGGCCGTCAATGTATTATTAGGAGGATTTATTGGATGCCATGACTGATTTCCAACCTGTGATTTAGAATAATTAGTATCCCACTTAGCTGTGTAAAGTAACATTTACAGTAATTAATAAAAAATATACACTTACACTTACTCTCTTCTGCATTATCATGTTCAATTATAAGGTGATTCAATAAATTTGAAATAGCTAAATTAATGCAATTAGAAGATTCTGCCTCCAACTTTGTACCGTGAATATTTTAAGAATGACTCGACACCCGCTCTTACATAAGTAACTGAGTGTACGACAATAATACATGTTAATAATAAATATTTCTCAAGCTATAGATTTAGTTTCGCCTGAGAGTGAAGGCCTCATCTATTTCTGTATCGGTGGAGAGGGAAACATCGCAGAGGTCAACTGGAGCTCTCTTCAAGTGCTGAGGTGCTTGATGTGCTGCAGGAAAGGAAAAAAACACACATTTGTTGAAAAATCGGACTTGGCTTCTAATATTCTCTTTGCTGCCAGAGTGGACAGAAAGAGTAGGGCCAGGCGCCCGAGGCATTTCCAGTTGTGAGCACAGTCCAGCTGTTCGGAGATTCTGTTACACTTTGATGACTTATTTGTTAGTGCGCTCTGTCTTTCTGTCTTTACAGAATATGTTCAGCCTATATTCTTGGGTTAAAGAGGGGGAGTCAGGTCCTACCTTTCAGCAAAGCTCACATGTATTGATTAGAATGCTCACTGTATACACTAGGCATGTTTTATTTATTGGTTTAGCTTCCAGACCAGTTCAGAGAATGCGCCCTTTGATGGGTTTCAGACTTGAGCGATCTGACTTGACCATTCACTCAGTGCCAGCACCAACTGCAGAGAATTCCTTTCAAAATTCTTTTCATAATGTCCTCGAGTTGATCTGCCGCTGTGCAAATGAGTCCAAAGCCACCCGCCATGCCAGAACCGAAGGATTGAAGTTTGGCTGGTCTTGTGTCTCCGCTGCCATGTCTTTGAGGAACAAAACAAGCCAGTCAGAGGCAGCATTGTGCCTGCCAGAGTCAGAACCCTTGTAACTTCAAATGACCTCTCAGTAAACACGGCCAGCTCTTTATTTTTGTTTATTCATGGTTTGTATATTACCACCATAATCATATGTTGTGTGTTTTTTGTATTACTTATACTGGGCATTGCCAAATCACTGTGTGCAAGAATGACTTAGAAAAAAGAAACCTGGCCTAATAACAAGGAAATGTTTGTGTCAAGATATATGAGCCCATTAAGACAGATGGCGGCACTTTAATTAAGGCCAAAAATTGCAGATGCGGAAGGGCCATGCCCCTCGAACATCAGACTGACTTGAATTTGGACAGAAAAGTCCAGCTCAACATCCTCGACCATAAAGAGTCTTGGACCAACACCAACTGAGATGGCTTTGCCTCCATTTTTAATTTGCTTCACTAATCTGTCTTCCTGATTGCTACCAGACTGTCTGCAGATTATCCTTGGACCAACTATATCTTTTTCCTGGACGAGAATGATTTTCGCCAGCCAAGTCTTTATTGCTTTTTTTTAAACATAAATTCTAGCTTAAACACAAAAACAAGTGAAACTTCCATTGTTAAACGCAGAGATTACTCGTCATCCGTCAGTTGAGTTAGTCTGTATGTTTTTTTTTCAGATCATCCGAAAAAACTCACACTTGACACTGCAGTTCCTCGGGCTTTCTGCAATATACCTGCCAAGTCTGAAGGTGATCGTATGAGCTGTTGTTGAGGAAATTGAAGGACAGACAGACAGGCAGAGAGTTCTCGATTTATTGTTGGGACGTTGCACAGTAAAGTTTTTTAAAAGTTGACTGAAATAAAACAACATAACACAAGCTCCGCAGGCCAACTGAATTGACGGCCCCAAAAAGTCTCGCCCTGAAGCACGACTTTTTACAAAATACCAGCAACCCGACGAGAGGATAGGCCTCATAAATCATAGTGTTTCTTGAGGTGTTCTATTCTCATCTCAGACAGAGCTACTACATCACAGAGAAGTTTCCTTTCAAACAATAGTCCTCGAAAAGTTGATGGTGTTTGGAAAGCCCCGCTCTCACCTCTCTGGCGTTCTCTCAGGAAAACTGCATGCAAATCTATTAACTGACAGCCCCCAGTGTTTGTGGTAAAAATAACAGTTGATTTTTTTTCCTCGGGTGTGATGTCCTTGTTCCTCTCTGACACTGTTTGAACTGTGGTTGAAGCCGAGTACTGTCCCAGTGATTAACGACTCGCATGCTTACACTCGCACACGCTCTGCATAGCCGAGCTTACACAAACACACACACTCTGAGACACACTCTGTTCAGAGGGGGGGTGGTGCGTCATCCTCGATCAGATACATCACAGACACTTTAGGTTGTGTGAAGTTCACCTTAAATTGTTCTGTCTGCCACTTCAGTGCAGATTAGCAGTCTGCACTGCAAGGTTATCAGCATGCACACATACATACTAATAGACACATATTAAACCACTGACACACATGCAAGCCACATTTTCCATTTAAATATACTGTATAAACATGTCTCACCTTGCACTGTCACTATGGGTCTGCAATCTGTCTTCTTCAACGGAAACAATTTGTCTCTGTCTCTCACACTTGTGTGCGCACACTAACACTGGTTGATACTTGACACGATGAACTTGTCACAGTCATTTAAAAGAAACATTGAAATGCCCACAAACACATAAAAAACGTACAAACCAAAATGCACTTTGCTTTTCCACAATCCTTCCACAGCACACTGTAAATTAAACTCTATTGTAACCAAGTAAACAGTTTCTCTTCTATCACCATTAATGAAAAACAGCGTACCTGTGCAGTGATTAATAGTGCCTATCATTATGACTGTTGAACACCTAATCAATTCTACAAACCTACAGGTAGATAAATAACTTAATAAATAACTCAATAACAACATTAAACGTGGGTATTTTTTTCTCAAGGTGCCGCTTGCCGATAGCTAAATAATTGTGGTTGTGGAAATGCCTCGTCGCATTGCAGTTTGGTTTCCACCTTTCTACCGTCAAATTTCAAGCTTCATTCGCTGTCAAATCTACTATGACAAGCTGAGAATCCAAGAAATCCCCTTGCCAGCATTATAGGTCATGCACAAATGCCGCTGGACTGCTGGTACCTGAGGTTAAAAAGGGAAAAGAAAACGCCTCCGTCTTGTTTTTCTCTTACCTCAGGATTAAATTTGACCATGTGTCAGAGGTTGTGCAGTGATAGAAACCTTCACAAGTTAATTATAGATACTCAAAACGGTTCACTCCTCAGTCTGCCCTGAGAGCTCAGCTTGTTAGCTGCAGTTTTCTGCGTGGGTACTTTATCCTCATTGTGCATGTGTCGTGTGCATGTCTTGTGTGTGTGTTTGTCTGTTCAGAGACCCAATTGGTCCTTGCACGGTTTGTCCTGAGTGGGTTCAAGAAGACAGGACTTGGCACTGATTTGCTATCTTTTCCCCTACAAACCGTTTAGCTTGAAGGACTTTTCCCTCTGACTGAACAAAGTTCTTATGGAAGGCGACAAGAGCATGTGGCTGGCACAAGGTGATTTCCCGTTTTACTGTCACTTTAAAGTGATATGCTACATGTCCCGCAGTCAATTCCCCACTACCTGTGACAGAGAGAAATTGGCTGGGCAAAGGCCCCGCAAAATGGGTTTTCCAGTCGATGTGAGCAAGACCACCAAAGCAAGTTACTTCGAGGGGAATCAAAATCAGGAGGAGTTCAGATTGCCTTAAACAGTAATGGTGGTCTGGTGACTTACTGGCACATACTGTTGAAGTGTGCAGATGCTATCAACAGACACAGGTGATGTTACCGGCCTGGCAAGATAAGTTCATTATCTCCTCTCTGTCCATGATAACCTCTTACATCCAACAGCCTGACAAACTGTGTGTGGTGTTTGACCCTGATAGCAACAGCAGATCTGAGCTGTTGAGCGTGTTCCTAGCATGGAGTGTGTATTTGTACCCCTCACTTGTGTTACTAGTGCAGTTCCTGTTCTAAGCATGCCTGTTTGGAATGGGCTGCTGGTTTGGCCTTTGTTAATGCTGGTTGCAGCTTTCTTTTTGAAACTGGATAAAGTGAGAAGTGCAGTGATTGAGCCGTGGCAGGTTAAGACAGACAAGGGACCCAGCAGAGTTCGCTGAAGCTCGACTCAGTACACAGAACCCTGAACTGGCAAATCGGTTGCCGTTGCCCTTGTCATGAACGCGCTGTTTTAATGATCGACAACATCACTTACATTGACGAGTTCCAGCCACCGCTACTACAGAGCACTGATCACCTGTTTATTCACGTTTTGTTAAAATTGAATGTGTGTGTATTACATGTTCAAATTGCAACACTGCACTTCACTGGCCGAAGAGCTGAAGGGTTCCTCAGATACAGTATGTGTTCCACATAAAAAGAGAGACGGACAGACAAAGATTTCTGGAATTAGTAGATCCATGTGACCATCGGATTGTGATGCTGTTTTCTTGCTTTAAGGGATGTTTCAACATCTAAGACTTGACAGTCGGCAGCAGAAAATCAACGCATTCATGTTCCAACAACATAAACACAGGCAAACATCAAAGCCTTGAATTGTGCAATGTGAGTTTGCTCATTTCCCGCTCTTTTAAAGCTGCTGCAGGCATCTCACAACAGATCTCAGAACAGCGCCTGCTCAACTCAGTGCAGGGCAACATTGATTAAAAACATACAACCAGTACATGTTCAGTGTGATGGATTACATATAAAAAGTAGTTGATTTCCATTGGGCCTTAAAATTGATGAGCATCAGTGCATGCTTGGGAATAAGAAATCCATCTTTCCAAAATGGTCGGCAGTAATGCAACTGTCAGTGACGAAGACATATGAAACACTGGTGTGGTCTGTTTAAGATGCAGACTCAACCTTGCTTACAGGTTTGGTAAACATGCCCTCAGGCACGACTGTGGATCAGCAGCAACTATGTGTTTATAGGTGATTTCTAGATACAGCGCTGTTGAGTTAAGCAAAACCATGTGAGAAGACTGCGTGTGGCATATTGTTTTAATGATCTGAAAAACCCTCTAATCCTTGTTTGTGCCAGAGGCTAATTTCCTCCCGCACAGAGTTGGGAGTTTTACAACAGTGGCATAGTTTCTTTTGTTATTAAACCACCACTGTGATGAAATTGCATTCTTGTTTATTTTCTAGTGTCAGCTGAGTATTTAAGTATGATTATTAGCTTCAAGGTCCCCTTCGCTCTCTTTCATAGATGAGCAGAAGAGGGCAAACAAGTATCGGGAGGATTTCAAGCCCAGAGAAAACACATTTCTCTGCCGCCTGTTCCCTCCTTCTCCTTCTCATCCCTTTTCTTAGTCATGGTTGCTTTGCATTATCTGCTGGAACAGTTGCTCTGAGGAACAAGACAACCCCCCCCTCTTTCTCTCTAGCTTTTCCATCCTCGCCTCTACCTCCCCACTCCCCCAAGCCACCCTCCTCATCGCCTTGCAAAGAAGAGAAAGCAATTAAAAGGGAATCTGCTAGATTGTCTGTGTTTATACCATCTCAGAGAAGGTTCCTGGGCTATTATGATAATAACACATTGGTGGATCATTATCCGGAGTCTCTCTGAGGCGACTCACACACGCAGCCGCACATGGCAGCGTTTGAGGGCAGCGTTTGAGGGCATGAGGGCTTTTTTATTCCGACCACAGTCTGGCAAGTTATACGAAGCTTTGCTGTTGTTGTACTTCCCCCTTTTCTCCCTTTCCTCCCATCATACTGAGACCCAGGTTAGATAAATAGGTTCCTGTTGTGGGCAGTCAAAGAATCACTATTAATTGCTTAATATGACTGTTAAAAAGCTTTTTATTGACATGCTGTTAATTCACTCGCCTGTAAATACATAGGACTACATTATGGAGACAAATGCTCATTATTAGGTACAAGTACAATGACTTATTCACTTCCCCTGCTGTTGGTGTAATAGATAGTACATCAAGCATGACAATTAGGTTAATATATGCATGACAGAGCATTGATAGTAAATTATACATACGGATCCATTAGTTAAGTATATTCTCAGACAGCAGTGAATTTTTAAAGTTGTTTATCATTACAGGTTGCTTTCTCTGTGATCTATGGTCTTTGTAAGTGTTTTTACAAAAAGAGAAAAGGTGCAAAAAAGCCTCTTTTTTTTGTTTGTCTAATCTCTTATGACTATGACACCAACCAGTCATTTAGGTCAAAGCTAAGCTAATACTTGATTTGCATTAATCTGTGGGTTATCAGCTGGGTCTAAATTCAAATCCCAGAGTATCTTTTTTGTTTGCTGCAGTGAGTTTTACAGCAGGGCCTAATAGCCCTTCAGTGGCTGTGCCTTGCCGCATGACTAACTTAATGAATAAATCAATGAGTCAATAAATATTCATATATCATCATACATTGTGATCTGGATGAGATCCCAATGTAAATTTACTGCAACAGCCTCCCTGTCACGAGGGACCGTTTCGGGGCACCGTGGATACCCAGATCAACATCTACACGTCAAAGTCAGTTAGGGTCGCTGTTTCTTTGCTCTTTGATCAGTAGGCAGATGCCAGCTCAGCATAAATTGAGTAATTAAAGACCAGTTTAAGGACCTGACAGAGTCGAAACCTTTTACATTTGCCGTGTGTGCATGCAGTGGTTTTTAACAGCAGTTAGCCTTGCACGGGCTCATGGGACCACTTGAAGCGATGAGTTATCCTTGACACTAAGTGCTATGTACAACCTTTGTAACAGCAGTGAAATTAATACCAAGTTTGTGTAGCACAGTTTGAAATGGCTCTGCAACCGGCTGATTATGATTACACCCCATGGTAAGAACGGAATTTGGGAAGTATAATAACATGTGTCAGGATTGTGACATGCTCTGTGTCGCCATGACTACACTATCAATTGATGCTGTAGTCGCGCAGTGGGAGCTCTCTTTTTGTGCACAGGCACATTTTCATGAGGGATGCAACCAAATAAGCAGTGCAGAGATGTGGCTATAGTTTACATGTGAACACTGGATTCATTAGAGCTTTCTCTCTTCCTTTCTTGTCTCGCTCTAGATTGCAAGGACCGGAAAGGTTTTTTATACTCTCAGCTTCTAAGTATGAGTATACACTATATTTCTGCCATATTTAGAACAATTCTTTCACTTCAGAGGTTTTCGCTGTTCCTCCAAGCTCTGGATGGGGCTCATCTGGAAGAGTGCGTCAGTCAGGATTTACATAGAATTCAAATCTGGCCATTGTGTGTGACCATTGTGTGTGACCCCAGGCAATATCAAAATCTGAATATTTAATAATTTAACACACTCACTGTCAATGTTAATCTGTGGTATTTTTTCTATTCCCTTATATTGCTTGTGTGATATATGCATTTAAATGATATCTATAGCTTCACCAATTGCATGTAAAATTTCATACAAGAGAATAGCTGTCATTCTTTCAGCCTCTCCTCCTGCACTGGCATGTAAATGAGCTTTTCCATCGGAAGCAACAAATCACAAAAGACCTCTCTGACCTTTTCATTTGAAATGACATGTGTCAATCTTGTATTTGATGTGCTGAATCCCAGACCACTGCTGCTTAACCTTTAAAGTCCAGCCTGCAAATGCTGGACTTTTTTAGAAGCAGCATCTAATAGCATCCCTCACAGCCTGCTTAATAAGGCTGCGCTTTAGAAATTAGCCCACAAGGGAGAAATGCTGATTAGTCTGGCAAAAGGCTATAAAAACCAATTCTCACATAGGAAATGATGATGAAAGAACCTGCGCCCCGAGCTCTGATTCACACCATCATTATTTAAGATACATCTTCAGTTCAAAGTGCTGCCTTCAAGATGAAAAAGACTACGAACAAGTGAAGGTAGCAAAGCTCTTGACTTATGTTTGTGTGCTTTTCCGGATCATTGCTAGAGCTACACCAGATGTGTTTGGAATTTATGTTGTTCAGATGCAGTGCAGGTCTTCTGCTTTGTATAATATCAGAAGCCTTTCCCCGAGAATCATAAACAGCGTGCAGGACCAACAAATTCAAATAAGCCTATTTCATTTCAGACAGAATTTATGATGCTGCATTTCATTTCACAGCCTAAATAGAGGCAGTCAGGTCTGGAGTATTTTAGAAGTTATATATATATATATATTATTTTATTTGTTTCCCTCTTGCCTGTGCTCTCCTTCACTGGCACTGCATCACCAACTGATTCACCTCTTTCTGCCCGTAATGCACCGGAGCAGAACACAGTGATGGCATAAGAGGTAATTGTGGAGAGCAGAGAAATGAGCCCGTAGTTCCACAGTGTCACACTTTGAGACAAGGCCCTCATGTGACATCCTGCAATAATAAGAGCAGGTTGTATATTAAAAGAGGGATTGCAAATGTCAGCCATGAGAGAAAAAGGTTGCCGCTCTGCAGACAGTAATTGTGGCTTAATGAATATAATTTGCAGCTGAAAGAGGCATGTGGCTTACATTAGTAATAATATCTCTCTCCCTATACTTATGCCCTTCTATCCACTTTAAAAAAAACACAGATATAGGCAGCGACATAGAGATAAATCCTGATGTAATGACATACAATCAATTAAAATAGCACTTCTATAAGGTGCAGTTATTATATTATAATATTATAACATTCACAAAAATGTAGTGTAATGTTTTTAAATGTTCCTCTTATCTTTTTTGCGTGTTCTACAAGCACTGATTGACAATCTCGCTGTCAAGTGTGACTACAGCTGTATGCGGGAGTGATAAGAGGCTGGGGAGGAGGAGAGTGAGTGAAGAGAGGAGAGTTAAAGAATAAGGAGTATAAGGTGAGAGTGAAGGAGGAAGACAGAGAGGGGAGCAGGGCAATGACAGACAGACAAGAGCAGGAACAAAACAGTAGAAAGAGAGGGAAGGAGAACGACCGTGACAAAAGGAGGAGGAGGGGACAGAGAGGAAGAACAGTACCTCTCTTGAGATTTAACAGCAGCATCCTGCCCTTGCCATAGATCCTCCTGCCTACGTCTCAATGAGGCTCGTTACATCTAACCCCTTCTCCGTCACACTCCCACCCTGCTTAAAAAAACTCTACACAGAGGGGGTGAGGAGACGTTGTCACATTGACTCTAAAATAAGGATAAACGGGTCAGAGTGAAGATAGACTGACAGGAGAGGTGTCAGGGCTCCTGCACTGCTGCCGTGTACAATATGAACTCTGATCAGCAGTTAGATGTTAGCTTACACCGGTGCATGTTTTTTCCTCTCCTCTGCCCGACGGCTGCCGTGAAGAGATTTAAAATCTTGCACCTCACAGCCGAACCGAGTCCAACAACCGCGTGGAACATCTTCAGAAACTTTGCAAAGCATGACGAAGCTCGCAGAAACTTAACTGCCTTGGCAAGTGCGAAGCCTTAGAGGGGGAAAATCGCACCTGTGCCAAGCAAATATGAATCAAGCCGACCTGCAAAATTCCTGAGTTGTTTGTAACCGTTTTTGATTAATGTCTGCTGGCCAAGTCTCAAAACAATCATTCCTGCCCTGATTAATGGCTTGCTCTAAGCACTGGTGCATGCCAAACAAGATGGGCTTCATGATGGGGGCTGTCGGAGGGCTTTGAATCAAAGAGGCAAAACCAACTGTTTATTTGAGTCTATAATGCAATTACATCACCAGGGATTTCCCTACAGGGTTTGTCTTTAGGGAGGTGAATGATGAGGGTAATAACTGAGATTATTGAAATAACTAATCGCAGGTTTTGAAGGGGTTGAGACAGCTCCGTCGCTCTCTCTGCTCACACTCTTTGGATCTTATTGTGAAAGATTGACAAACACTAGAATGTTTTGAGAGACAGGTGTCTTTTCCGTTTCATGCAGGGCCTCTGCAGGGCCCACGGGGGGGGAGGGGGGGGGGCTCCTCCTGTTCATGACAGCTTTGTTTAAAATCACCGTTAATGAAAGGAGGCATTTTACTGCCTTCGACATATCACACTCATCATTGCTCTTTTTAAATGCTCCATTACACGTGCAAATTGGAATTTGATTAACAAGCTCCGAACACTTTGCATCTGCCTTTTGAAATCACAATAATGAACATAACCTGTCCACCAACAATTCACCAAGGAATAATGGAGATTTGAGATGCTGGTTGTCAAATGAACACACTGTCACGTCCATAAACACACATGCAGGCAGAGCTAAAATACATTCACCCCTCTCTGTGATTTCAAATAATGTAACTTGCTGACTTACTTTGTGTTGAAGTGTTAAATTGAGTTGCAGGGGAAAACATTTAGGTTTTGGCAACATCCATAATACAGCGTTCGTTTAAATGAAGGCATCAACTCCACTATGGTTGCGACTGGTTTCCACGCAGTTTTCGAGCGGCTCATACGGAGAAGTTTGGAAAAGCAGTTGGCCCCATTGTGGTTTCAAACTCCGGGCCTGCATTTTAGTCTGGAGGGGCAGATATGGAGATATTTGGAAACGATGAAGTAGACACACACACAACTGTGCTAGCTGAGTATTTTCGATAACAAAGTAGAAGTAGGATTTGATGATTTGTCAGGCTCCAATGACCCCTTTTAAAAAAGAAAAAAACAGGCATTAGCAGTAAGCTGAGATCTACCTGCCTGATATATTCCAAGAAACCCACTTAGGAGGATCATTTTTATTAGTTTTTGCAATTTCTGTTAAAGGCTGAATGTACGAGTATAAATATACACAAAGAAAGGCAGTTATGCAACTTTATCTGTTCAATGCACAATATTTAGCTTCTCAGTTCAACAGAAATGCTGGAGTGCTTTTATTTTGAAAGGCCTACAGAAAGTGTTGCAACCATTTATGTTTGTGACATAATTTCAACAGATAAACATTCAAACTCAGGTGAAAGATCATTTTCTCAGTTTATTCTTCTGTGAAACACAACGTTTATCTTTCTATGACACAAACGTATTTACAACACTTCCCGAACCCGTTTCAAAGTAAAAGCACTCCAGCATTTCACGTTCTGAATCCATTCATCTGTTCTAAGGTTCTAACGGGGCTTTGATTGTTATCGACAGACCGGAAGATGCTAGTCTTCATACCGTAGTGTCCTGGTGTTTAGTTTAGTACATAAACCGACTTGTTTTGAAGGCAATGCAAGAGATAAACCAGCAGCTCCGCCGCCAGTAGTGGAAACTCTGCCGACAACAACCGATACACAGCTGATCTGCGGCGAAACCGCAGCCAGTGAGTCCAGAGAGTTCGTGGGATCGACAGTGAAGACTGCGAGATCGACCGGTAGATTGCTACACAAGGAATACCTGGGGCAAGAAACTGCTATATGCTATGGAACTAAAAGGCCCATAAAGAACAACCCGACTTTAGTTGATATGCAGCTTTAGCTTTGCCTCTATCCATGGCCTACATTGTCTCTCTCTCTCTCTTTTCTTTGAGTTGATCTCTTTCTTTCTTTTTTTCTCTGGCTGACTGTCTGATTGGCAGTCTCTCCATCACCCTCCTGCCCCCTGCCACGTGCATAAACACAACAAAGACACCTAGTGGTCTGCTTGGCAGCTCTGGTCCACCAGGCTGGAGTGAAACAAATTTGGATCAATTTGTTCGTCTTGCCTTTGACCTTTATCGATTGATGAAGCAAGTTGACTCCTTCGGTGAAAAGATTTTCTGATTCCGTCTGTATG
The DNA here is from genome assembly GCF_022539355.2 of Hippoglossus stenolepis. Lineage (NCBI taxonomy): Eukaryota > Metazoa > Chordata > Actinopteri > Pleuronectiformes > Pleuronectidae > Hippoglossus > Hippoglossus stenolepis. The sequence continues at coordinate 24,366,565 of NC_061486.1, forward strand.
GCAGGTTGGGTATTTGCTGCAAACACATAAATCTCCAAAAACACATGCATGCACACAGATATACCTTAGTCACAGAGGGCACCCAGTCAATAGCAGGATAAAAAGGAGTGAACGAGGAAGGGGGGCAATAAGATGGAGGCTATAGGTGATGATGGTGCAGGGCAGAACAAGGCAGAAGCACTAGAAGAAATGCAGGGTGCAAGTGTTGTGTTAAGGAGTGAGAGGTGTCAAATAGGCAAAAATGGGGAGAAAAGAGGAAGCTAGATGAGGAGAACTGGGTATTGATGGCGATAGCGGGTGGTGTGGCTGTTCTGTCAGTCTTGGCACATCGTTCCTCTCATTACAGTTTCACTCCCTGGCTCCAGCCTGCTCTTTGGTCCTCCCCCACGGCTAGCCCTGGAGCGGGGATCCATCCAGCCCAGCCCTCCTGTCAACACAAGCCCAGCTCAGCAGCTCTGGCCCAGGCATCTGTCAGCCCACACAGTCCCCTGTCAGCCATAGCCTATTGGCCAGTCCATATTGGCACAGCGAAGCGGGGCAGAAAAGAGTATAATATAGCACAGCAGGGCATCCATCAACAAAGCTCCAGGTAAAACAGTACAGGACAGCAACCCAGGCATCCATCACAAGCAAGACCCTGCGTAATCCCAGCCCTGGTCTCTGAAGGGACTGATAAACAACAATGCCACTTTGTACAAAAAGTAAGTTTAAAAAGGCTTCTTGTTTACAAGCATCAGCAAATATTTGCTTGAATTTACAAGATTTTTTCATGTTAGCTGTGACTATGTATTCTACAGAGGATTATGGGCTTCAAGGGGATTCTGGAGAGGATTGCAAGCACGACGCTGCTGTTGTGATTAAAAAGTGCAGATTTTTTGCCAAATATTCAAATAAATAAAGTCACGCTGGCTAAATAACACAGCTGAGCTACTGCATCATTGTGAGGGCTGCAGCCAGTTAATGGGATGGATTTTCATTACCAGTTGATCAACCGTGGCTCGCTTTTCCAATCAAATCTAGTGGCCTGCAAGCGACTTGTTGAACGAATCTCAGATCAGACCAGCCAGAGAGAGCAAAGTTTTTATTTTTCAGTCTGGTCCAGCAGGGCCCCGACACAGCCCAAGAAACCTGTCCCTGTGAGGCCACACCTCGACAGCTACCCTGCTAGAAGGAAGAGCTATAGGAAGACAACTGCTCTGACGAGTGATGGGAGCTTCTCCACTTCCTGGGCCAATACTCTTTAGTGAGAAATAACTACTACTGATGCCTGCGCTACACTCTGTGCAAAAGGTTGCCGGGACCCTCTGGAGACTTGAGCATGCAGTTCAAGAGAAAACAGGCAAAATGGAGGGCAAGAGGTAGCAGAGAAACCCAATCTGTAGCACGGATCAATGAATACTTCCTTTTTTCATTCCATGCTGTCCACTTCTGTTCTCAAGTGTTGATGGAGAGATGAGAGAGGAGAACAGACCAACATAGTAGAATGAGGAGGAATGGGGTGAAAGGGACATGGGATGATAGAAGGGATAGAGAAAGGAAGAGGAGTGGAGGAGTTGCAAGGCAAAGGTGTGAGGAGATGAGAGGAAAAGAGATCAGGCGGGGGAAGATGAGAACATTCGGAGCAGCAGAATAAGGCTCAGAGTGTGATGGCATGTACAGCACCAAGTGTTTTGTTCTTATTTATCTATTTTCTTTGACCCATATGGAGCAGCATATGGTGACCACTAACTGAGAGCAGGTAATACAATTAGGAACATTTGGATGATTTATAGTCCAATTTACCTGTATTTATCCAAGATGCTCCAAAACGTGATGCTTTGGAGAATCCAAACTCACAGTATGAGATAATTCCCTGATAGAACAGCTTGTCTCACTTAGACAGATAATAACTAATTGGGAGGAAACAAGTATTTCCTCTTTTATTTCACTATATTTAACTCTTCCTTTGTGACCTGCAAATTGACATTTGCCCCATGATCTTGGCAGCTGTCTCAAGACTGTGGGAAACTTAAAAGGCTGCTTTGGAATTACTTTCAAAGTTTCTCTGGCAGAAAAAATATTGTAGGCGGGCCGTTCCAGAATTTATTTTTATGTTAGAACTTTTTGTTCAGAAGCTCAAATCATTTCAAAATCTCACAGTGGAACAAAATGTCATTGGTGTTGTGTCACAATTTCTTTTTTTAATGGCTCTATATGTCAATGTCAGTGGTGAGCTGGTGGGTCCACCACTTTGGTCAAGTCTATAATATGTCAACTTCCATTGAATTGATTGGCACGACATTTGGCACAGACATTCATTCTCTCTCCAATTTCATTGCTGATCCTCTTTGGGTGACTTGTCCCCTGGTGTCGCCTGATGGTCAAAGTTTTCACTTATTCAATGAAATTGTACATGATACTATAGATTGACAAATAAAAAAATGTAAAGACATTCACACATCGGGATAACCCGTAAAACTTTGTTGAAGCCTTAGCTTTCCATCTTGCACTACCACCAAGTCAAAACATCGCTTTTTCAAATAGTCTGGATCCTGCAACAATAACAACAAGCGCAGGAGCCTGAGCTGTACCTTAAATTTAGCATTAATCAGAAAATGTTTGCATGTCGACACACTACATTAAGATATTGAACAAGATAAAGCATTATAACTGCTAACATTCACATTGTTATTGTGTGCATGTTAGCATGCTGACACTAGCAATTAGCTGACACCGACAGCGTGCCGTATTCATGCATACAGACATGTTCAGCGAGAGCTTCAAGAAACCCATCCGTCATGGTTGTTTTAAGTGGAGGTAAATACAAACCTGTTTCATGCTATAGCGCCTCCTAGCTTATATACTCAGACGAGCATCTGCATTTTAGAAATTGCTTGGACCATGAGAGCACAGTCCTGTTTAGACTGAACCCAGGCAAACATTGTCAAGGCGCCAATAACAAGGCTGAATGAGATGCACGTCAACAGTGTCTATGATGTGTTTTAAATGACAAAATATTCTTGAACACCTCCTCCCAAGTGGCTCATATGAGATACCCGTCTATCGGAGACCCTTGTTGTCTAGGATGAGTGTTAAGCAGCATTACCAGCGGGCAAGAGAGCTGATTAAATACAGGACAGCACATTTCCCTCTTACTAGCTTAAAAGTGGGACTGTACATAGGCACAGTGCAATGGTAATACTAATACTGCTTTGGTGTGCACAGTCATATTTTATATTTCAGTAATTATTAATATACAAAGGAACATTTGTATAGCCGAGGTATTAATCCAAAATACACTCTCTTTGAATTACCACCTGTAGAAAATGTAATTTTCATGTTCTTATATAATCGCCATAACCTGAGCCCTGAAGGCAGAGTTAGTGAAAAATCTGTTTGTTAAGCCTGAGATGAGGCAAACTCTGGAATGTCCATTCCTGAAACTGAGATGACTTATCTTTACCAACGTTACCTGTTTTATGATCAATGATTCATCTGAGGCAGGGACCGCTCGCACATTCAGATATTACCTAGGCGTTGTGGCTTCAGCCCTAGCCCAGAATAAAATCTTTGCACTGCCTGTCATCATCACACTGAGACTGTGGACATTTAGACAACTGTGATGTTGTCAGTCAGTTCCTTTGTTCTGAAACATTTGCTACTGTTAATTAAAAAGGAATCTGTGAGAATAATATTTCTGTGACTTGTCATAATATGGGAACACACATTAGGTTCCAGCTGGATAAATATATCTGGAAAAAATTATAATTCAACAAACAGCAGTCTAGCACACCTTCAATTATAGTTTGCTGAATAATGCGGTCTAACTTGGTGGATGAAATGTATTAGTGCTTACTTTCACTGCTACTGCTGTGCATTTTAAAGACACACGTGCATTGCCACATGTTCATCTCTCAAGCTCCACTGGATTCAAATGGAGACTGCTCTTTATTTACCCATTGCCATAATGAATCCTGGGCTCCATTGCTGGTAGACTTGTATTCATTCACCACCATGTAAGCAATTAACTCAGGCAATATCTTAAGGGTTGATTGAACCAACTGATCAACTGTTCTGGAGCCTAAACTGTACTGGGTCAAATCTGAATTTAGGGTCAAGGTCTTTGCACACCAATGGTGATGTGAATTTGGCATATTTGAAAAACTCCTCCAATACCAATATGATAATTATGATAATTATGAATAATAAACCGATGTGGTTTAACTTTATATCTTCTTCTACTACTACTGCTTCAAAATGTGGCATTGTCAACGGTTTGCATTCAGATTGGTAAGATGTGTACATGCCGGGAAGGGAAACCATGGAAAAATGTACCTTGGTCTGACAAATTAAAAGTCCCGTCGCTGATGTAAAAGCTTTCATGGACTGGATACAGATTAGAATATGTATTAAGTGTGAATAATTGCACGAAGAAGAAAAAAAACACATCTAGTGTGCAAAGGTCTTTAGGCTCAGAGTTTGTTAAACCTACTTTCTGGAACAGTTGATCTATTCATTTTCCTTTTGAGAGTTTGCATTTTCTAAATGTTTCAGTGCTGAATTCTGACAATGGCTGCTTTATTAAGTACCTCACATTTTATACAGGTTGACCACTGATGAGTTTAAAGTCTTGAACATTTTCTTTTCCACATTTCCAAATTATAAATCTGCATTTGCCCTCATCATAGCAGAAAGTAGCACTTTGAGAGGCACCTCTCTGTTGTCGATGTTTAGGATTATGTTTCTGAGATCAGAAACAGGACCTGACATAGTGGCCAAGACTGATTTCTACGTGAATACCACAAGTTAGTGATGACAAATTAGTTATAAGGTGCATAACTATTACATTTCTACATTTCAATCATATTTCCATCTTCCACTGTCCTGCTTTTTCTTTTTCCCCCTCTTCTGTGTCACTTCAAAACAGTAGGAGACGATGGGTGATAAGGTAGAAAAGCAAGAAAGCTCAGTGGAAGGTTTATTACCTCACTGCAAACACCTGAAACCTGTCACTGTGTCTGTACGCCTCATGTTGTGCAATATCATCTATAAAAGATTTTGTTTTTGCAGAGGAAACCTAAACAACTCTGAAAAACTAACATTTGATCAAAAGGATATTTCATGTTTAAGTGTGTTTTGTGCACATTTATACACATTTCCACTGAACTGAAACTGATGTTTTTGTAGCTCTGAAAGCTCTGAGGTCTTGTCTGGAATATAAAAATAAAGTTCTGAAGGTTTGAACATATAACTTGCATGAATCGTGCACCACAGGGCCCCATCATTCTTGAGTGATTAGGAGAGGTCGAAAGCATGAGATGAGTTATATTAAATTAATTTGAATTATTTGTGTCAGACTACATTCTGGTGGTCCAGATATTACCTCTGGATTTTTTTTGCAGGGAGAATATAGTTAGTATGGGTGTTTATAGTTTGTAGGATGCTTTTGGATCATCTCTATGACTTGGTAGAGAGAGAGAGGTAGATGTCACTGTGAGTCAATAAATACAGTAGTTTATCTGGGCTCCACACAAAGGGTAGGGAAATCAACAAGGATTCAAGCTGTGAGGACAAGCCCTCAACAAATCTGACATCCAGCTTCCACTGGGTAACAGGCTGGGGTGACGGCACACAACACTTTTGTGCATCACCCAGGGTCACCTGCCAAAGACAGACTCACTCCACTGCCTCGCTAATCTACTCCCTTGTAGCCCAACACACTGCAAAGCAGCGTGCACAGCCAGGGCTCAGGGAGTCGCCAGGATTTGCATGTGAGGCACATCCACTGTCGGCTTGCATTACAGCTGATATCCATTCTCATTGATTCCGACGTCTTTTCACATTTACATTTATTCATTAGGCAGACGCTCTGCTCCCTTCCCTCCTGCGCAAGATGTCTTCGCTCCAGCTTACTTGGCTTAATGCTCTGACAGCGCTCAACAAGACGTAAACAAGAGGATACCGGTGTCCTTTCTCCTTCATAGGAATAAGCGCACGGTTAAAGCGGTTGCGTTTAACGGAGACAGGAAGGAAGGCAGATTCAAAGGAGAATAAGAGAGGGAGGGTAATAGTACAACAGCAGAACAGCAGCAGAACAGCGTGAGAGGGAGGAGTTAAGAATGCAAGAGGGAACGATTTTCCTCAACTTTTCTTTTGAAACCTCAGGCTACGTGGAATGCTGAGTTGTCTTATTAAGTTGACTTACTTTGAAGTTGTTGGTCAGCAGTATCATATATAACACTAGCTTCTGTTGCAATATACTTGGCCCATTGTATCAAGACACGATTGTGTATTAACACCACCCTTACTAAAAACACCTTTTTAATGCCTGGGCCACATGGCAGCGTGTGCAGAGCGTGACTGGTCTGCTGGGTTCTACGTGAGGTTTCTGGCATGACCCCCTCAAATCAAAGTAGCCTATGTATTCAACTAAATACCAAGACTCTTTGGTATGAAGTCTTCCAGTCCTGCAATAACAATAAAAACCTTATTATATGTGTAGAAAATGGGCACCCTGACTGTTGTAGAGCAGCACGGCTCACACGCATGAGACACGTGTCACGTTGTCAGTGTCGGATAAATGAAAGTAAGACTTTCCCACAGCCTGAATACTCTGTGTAGCTGCATCAATGCTGCTACTGACGACAAAACTCCACGTTTTCCTTCTTCTTATAAGATCCCACATCACGGAATGAAAGAAGTGCAAAGTCCTTTCCTTTCGCACCTTTTAACTCTGCACCCCCCATAATGAGAAAACAAGCTATATACTGTATGTCTTTGTTTCCTTCCTTCTTGATTCCTTACCTCAATCATTCTTGTTGTACCCACAGGTGTTACGTTGATGACAAAGTGTCCAAGGTGGCCTGGCTCAATCGATCCAACATCATCTTTGCCGGCCAGGACAAATGGTCCCTGGACCCCAGAGTAGATCTGGTCACTAAAGGACAACTGGAGTACAGCCTGCGCATACAGAAGGTAATGTTGACCACAGTGGGTGAACTGGGCTGTTTTACTTATAAAAGGATTAAAAAGATTCTTTTAACTTTCGAGAATCCTATTCAGCAATATTGACACATGACCTTAAACTGCACAATTTGCTCCAAATTTATTCTTCTTTAAGAGCAGGAGATATGCTGTTTAAATATTTATCCATTCATTAATTCATTTATTTATGAGCAGGTTCTATCAAAGGCACTTTAGCTGTACTTCCTTCTCAAGTTTTGCTTTAACATCTACTTTGTGCTCTCAAGACATTGGTGTTTTAATATAAACATCTCTGCAAGCATAACGTGACATTTTGGGAAATATGATTGTGTAACCACTTAATATGAAGCTGGAACCAGGGTGGTAAGATAAATGTGACACAAAGACTAGAAGCGTCTGTAAGCAGCTAACCTTTCTCTGTCCAAAAGTGTAAAGACATTCATATTTAATGGACAGAATTCAAGATTGGTATCGATCTAAGCATTTAACTGTCAGCAAGAAATGTCAACATATTCCTTAAATTTGAATCACACGATGCGGATCGTGATCAAAACGGATGCAGTAAATCAATGGTCCTGAACAAAATGTGTACAAGCATACCATTGTGTAGGTCAACTGCAATCTTTTGATATGGGCAGATAATATTTTCTAATATAAGACCACATGGCTTCATCCAATATTTCTGTAACGCCTTCAGGGATTTTAGTTTTTTTAATTAGGTAGAAACGTTCATTTGGACTCAAAGATGAACTGATTAGATTATGTTGGTCAATGGTCAACATCATTCTGGCCTCACTAAACACAGCTCTGCCTAATGAACACATTATATCTGAAATATATCAAAGGAATTGCATCAACGTTGCCACAAATGTTCAATTGGACTCACAAATGAGGTAATTAGAATTTGGATGTCAAAGATCACTGTGACCACAAAAAGCTAATTTTTGACCATAACTGAAAAATTCAAGATTGCTGAATTTCAAACTGCTGTTCACAGTGGAGAATAAAATTATTGAGTCGATGAGCCTCAGTTGCCCTTAATTGAATATATGAGTTTATTCCAAAATGCATTTATCGACAGAGAAGATTCTTGCATGCACACACACAGTTAAATCTACAAGCATCTCAGTGTTAAACCAAATGGCAGATAACAAGTCATGACAATACCGCTTAATACCTTTTATTTAATTGTGAGCGCAATAGCTCAGAAACACTGCTATCCTGGCTCCGAAATGGTGGAATGAGCTCCCCATTGACATCAGGACAGCAGAAAGTTTACACATATTCCGCCACAAACTAAAAACACACCTCTTCCGACTACACCTTGAATACAATTTTAAACTAACAATTTAGTAGCACTTAAAAGGCACTTACTTATAGCACTTTGTAGTTTTGCTTTTTTGAAGAAATTGTACTTTCTTGCTTCTTGTTGTTCTGGGTTTGTACCCTCATGGTTGAATGCACTTATTGTAAGTCGCTTTGGATAAAAGCGTCAGCTAAATGAAATGTAATAATAGTAAAACACCCGGGGGGGAATTTTCATTAAGTCTTGTTCATTTGGACTCGAGGAGGAATTGGTTAGATTCTGACAGTTAAAGGTCAAAGGTCATTGTGACCTCACAAAATATGTGTTTGCCCTTAACTCAAAAATCCACCGACTAATTATGACAATAATAATCTTAATACATTGTTATTAAATATCTTCAAAGCGTTCACTAATGTCTCATATGAGTCTGGGTAGACTGTTTGGTAGCAGCATAAAACAACGAGCTTCCTACTGTGAGGCATACAAAGCAAACAAAAATGAATACAGGCCTAATGTGAATATTGGTGCAGTATATAAAATTCCAAATGTAATCACAGAACACTTTCAAGTTTAAACCACAGCAGCAAAGTAAGATGTGTAGTATAAATAGTAGTAAACAGCAACTTACCAGTGAACAAACTCCATGTTTTGGTCTTCTTAAATGTCCTGTCTGTATCCACACTGTGTGGAGAAGAGTGAAGCATCGTCCCAACGAGGGAAATATTGCTGTTAAGAGTGTGAACTGCTTCACAAAGGAAAACAATTAAGCATAAAAGGATTTTATATCATCACAAATTTTTAAAAGTTTAAAATACCACAAATTAATTTTCTATGTTGTATTTTTAGGGAATATATAGTTGCATGGATTACCTTTCCTGTTTTTTCTATCTGTAGTGTAGGAGGTGTTGAAAATTGCAGAACTTTGAATCCAGAGACGAGGTAGTTAGGCTTGAGCTGTAATTATTCATTCACACATGTAGGAAGCATTGTCGCGTTTGGCAAACCACTATTTCAAGAAAGAATAGAAGCAATCAGAAAAACAATTGAACCCTGTGACAATTCAAACAAACCACCACATCCATCTAGTTTCATCAACGTAGACACAGGACAAGGACAAGATAGGCAACAATATCAAAGACAAAATCATTTTCCTATCCTCTGTTAGAAGATCAGCTATGGAGGTGCTATCAATCAAATTGTATTTGTATAGCCCATATTCACAAATCACAATTTGTCTCATAGGGCTTTAACAAGGTGTGACATCCTCTGCCCTTAACCCTCAACAAGAGTAAGGAAAAACTACAAAATAAACAACCTCCGAGAGAGCCACATGTGAGGGATCCCTCTCCCAGAACGGACAGAAGTGCAATAGATGCCACGTGTAAAGGAGAACATCAGAAAAATAAGAGTATTTACAGCATTGATTAGAAGAAACAGTTTGTAGCATAATGGAAGGTAAATGAATTGATGAATTATTGTCAGCAATGGTAGAGTATCTGAGTAGACATATTGTATATCAAGCAGTCTTGTTGTAATCGTAGTCCACAGTCAGCAGCCACCACGATATAACCCTAACCCACCACTATAGCAGCATAACTAAGAGCAGGTCCAAGACAAGCCTGGACCAGCTCCAACTATAAGCTTTATCGTAAAGGAAGGTTTTAAGCCAACTCTTAAATGTACAGATGGTGTCTGCCTCCCGAACTGAAACTGGGAGGTGACTCCACAGGAGAGGAGCCTGATAGCTGAAAGCTCTGGCTCCTACTCTACTTTTAGAGACTTTAGGGACGACAAGTAAGCCTGAATTCTGGGTGCTATGCTGAAATGTTCACCCAATCTGTGAAAGAGAAGAAGAGAAAACTCCCCAACCAGAGATTGGTTAAACCAATTTAGCTGATACACGTGTGTGTGTGTTTGTGTGTCTGCCAACTTCTGTAAAGTACATTCATGTGTTTTCTGCACAGAAGCATAATTCCAATTTAACAATAAGAGCACTTTGGTCAGGATTAGTGAGAAGTTGCAGTTTAAGTAAACTCACTGAGTCTCATCCTTCAATCAGAAATACATAACAATAGCATGTTTTTGGGGGTTTTGGTGCTGATAAAGCAGATTTTGCTCACAAATGTATCTTTTGGTAATTTCTTAGCACAGCCACTTAAAGGAATAAAACAAATCTGAGATTATGAGAATTAAGTCACAATTTTATGAGAATTCAGTCATATTAAAACTAGGATAAAATCACAATATAGCAAGAATAAAGTTGTAGTTTTAAGCAATGTGTCATTTTGGGGGGTGTATCAGATCTGTCACCTACATTATAATAAGGAATGTGAGGCATCTTAAATCACTTCAGGTTTCACAAATAATAAAATATTGAATGTGGCTCATCAGCACCACATTATCATGAGTATCAGCACTTTGAAAAGACTGTGCAATAAACTGTCCATTCTGAAGAAGGAACCACACAGACTTGGAGGAAATTGTCTCTTTTGTGGAGGAGGAAATGTTTGGTCGTGATCGACTGTGAGGTTATCGTTTGTTGCCTATGTGTGATATTAAAGAAACTGGGAGAAGATTTTGGATCCAGAAGGAGTGGAGCGAGCGCAGGTTTTTCTTTAACTTTAAAAAAATTATTTGGACTTTATTCCAATTATGACTTCTCATAATATCCCAATTGTATTCATGAAATAGCAAATAAATTTTCTTCAATAAAGACCTAATACCCTGTTGTATTATAATCACTGATTTGTATCTGTAAAAAGGTGACAAAATTAACTTGAAGACAAACATGCAGCTCTGACAGTGTTATTATACCAATATAAATTTACATTCTAACTAATGTAAAACAAAATTCTGTGTTATTTGCAGGTTGACGTCTATGATGAGGGCTCATACACCTGCTCCATACAGACCAAGCAGCAGCCCAAGACCTCACAGGTCTACCTCATCGTACAAGGTAAGTCTCATCGACGCAAAAGCAGTCAAAAGAAAATATAATACATCACTTTCCCAAGCCAAGTGGAAGGAAATTACATGGAAACAGGGTGAATAAAGCACATTATGTGCTAAAAACAAGCTTGCTGCCACTTGGCAGCCACAAATTTCCCTAATTACGTTTCATTCCATTTTAAAAATATGTTTCAAAAACCTCTAGATTGAGAAACATCATTGTCACTGCACACTGGCTGCAGACATGAATGTGAAAACGTGGGGCACCTTTAAGGCGTCTGCCATGAATCTTTAGTGTACTTGAAAAGCCTTCAGCAGCAGTTTACAATTTCAAAGAATTGGAAGTTATTGCATGGAGAAAGCAGGAAAGTTGAGAGGGAAAGATAATCACTGGGAGAGCGAGGGAGAGGAGTTGCTGCAGGATTTGATCCAAAGCCTGCAGGGTGGAGGTTTTTTTTTCCTCTGAAGGCCTTTCAAAGGTTATCTTCTGGGTTTTAAGGTTGTAGCTCCTGAGATGAAAGACAAAGCAATGATATAACATCATCTGTACCTGAGACGGCTGACAATCAGGTGAGTCGGGTTTACCTTTCAGCCATGCGTTTTGTAACTCTGCATTGTGGGTACAGAGGAAGTGAAATCTGCTGACCATCACTCACAGACTGCTTATTTCACAGCTAGTTTATTAAATTAAAGTGTTTTTTTATTTTTTTATTTAGCACTTACTTACCACAAAATATCTTGCCATAATTATGAGGACGAGACACACATTTACATAAGACTATTATCCAGCTGTTACGTGCACAAAACAAATGGTACGCTAAACAAATCAATCAAAGGATGTGCCAAAAGGTAAACTAGGAATAATCATTTTAGTGCCAGAGGAGATCAATTCAAAGATAACACCAAACACCAAGAAACTGGCCAAAATGAGCAAGTACTAGAAAAATGTGTCCGTGCTCATGTCTTCAGCTCAACAACATGTCCATTTCAAAAGCCGATAATGTTCACTACGCTGTCACTCAGCTTTTCACAAGACCAGCAGAGTGAGACACATCCCGGATGTTTCCAGTGGTTGTCTGCATGTCTAAATATTGATTTCTGTTGGTTAACAGACCAGAGAGTGGTTTAGATCATTTCTGGACTGGTGCTGCTCTGTTATGACCTGCGGCACACAAAAAGGATGATCTCTAAATGGACTAGAGTGAAACATACCTTTTCACGACAGCAGGAGCAAGTCTCTCTTACATTCAGAGAGAGTACTGTATTTTCCTGCCTCAATATTCTGTCATAAACTTACTGTAGATCTTGGAGAACTTGGTTCTCTGTGAACGAGCAAGTTAATTGTACAGAGCAGGGAACGCATTTACTTCTTACTGCTGCCTCTTAATGCTGTGTAAGAAAAACACTGGGGATGTGATGTCCTAATGTGCAAGTTGCTTCAGTTTCCACATGCATCCGTACATGTGTATAATATTGCATCATAACTGATGTAAGAACAGTGGTATTGTGGGAGCCAGCAGGGCTTAAGATGTCAGGATTATCCACAATGCACATGCGCAAACATCCAAAAAACGCCACTCCTAGTTGACACGCCCACAAAAACGTCAGTGGATAGATGCAGTCACAAGAGGGCACAGGGTAAGAGCAAACAGGTAATGTCATATCCCTTAAGGGACAGAACATTTTCAGAGATGCAAGCTTCCCCTCGGGTATCGTTCTAATCGATATCTACCTCTGGCTTTAATTGGTCGAGCACTGCTTGCCTTGCTTGTCGTGACGGCACCAGTCCTCTAGGGCCGTCCTGCACAGGTCTGCTTATTGTCCCTGGAGTTAAAACTAAACATGATAAAGCAGCATTCAGTTTTTTATGCAGCACCACTCTGAGTCAAACACACAGAAAACAGCTATTGGTTATTTTTAAATCAAGGCACAAGCAAAAGTTTGATGCCACTGCTCACGTTATTCAATTTTTATTTTCATGGTCTGTTTTACTGCATTCTTTTAAAATCCTGTTTAGATGCGTCTTTTAGATTGCCCTATGTCTCTTTTATATGTTGCCTCCTTTGCCTTTTTATATCTTATATAAAGCACTTTGAATTGCCTTTTTTAAAGGCTCTATTCAGATAAATACATCTTAACGTACTTGAGTGCCACAATTAAGACTGCATTAGCATCCCTGCAAAGTGAGCAACAGTTTCTTACATTTCTTTGGGTCTTCATAGTTTGAATAATCCCTCATTTGTGAGACATTTGTGTCAATGCAGTACCAACAACCAAGGCAGGTCATCTTCCATCATAGGGTTGATCTATAAATCTAATTTGTCCTACTTTGCATTGAATTCATTAGTCTTAATATGTTTTCAGCCATTTGCATGCATTTATTTTACGTGTCAAGTAATTGACTGTAAAAATCTGGGGGAAGGTAGTTTTATCTCACCAATACAAGAATTAGAAGGCTGCAGCCTGCAATGATTTTTATTTTTGATCTGACTTCTTTTATTCAATATGTTTTTCAGTGTGTTAAGTTAAGAATATGGTGAAAAACAGAGTTTACTACCATATACAACAGAAAAAAAACGACAGATTCACATTAGAGAAGCTGTTGGCAGCAAACTTTTGACAGTTTTGCTTAAATAAGTGACTCAATCAAATAATCAACTATAAATGTAGCCAAATTATTTTCTGTGTGTCATTTTATGATTAATTAACTCATTATTTCATTAAAATTCATTAAAGTAGTTGAGGGACCCTCATGGAGGTAAAATCAACCATCTCAACCTTGTACAATAATTTAAGCTTGTTTATTCACTTTCCTGCTTAAAATATTTTTACTGCTTAGAATAGTTTACCTCAGCAAAACCACAACTTGTGTTTTTACATTGTGGATTGTAAAGATTAAACAAGATATAAATTGATTTGTAAAATGTAAAGGTGCTGACAGGAGAATTGTGTGGCCGTTGACATTTTGTCATTGAGTCTTCCTATCTGTCAACATACAATGCAACAAGACAAAGAGAAAAATGGCAAACACATAATCCTGCAAAAAGCAGCCTCATTAACACCCATATTTTTATCTTCTCACTTTGCTGTGTTACTGCAAATACACACATCATTTGTCCGTTACCCAGACACACTTGTGCACGACACACAGAGCTGTGTATGTACATTTCACTATACAGGACTGTTTCGTCACTCAGAGGATGTTTTCTTCTCCATTTGAAACTTAAACTGTGTGTGAAACCTGACCCCCTAGATAAATGCTACAGGCTGTCAGTAGAGGAAGTGCTTCACAGTGTAAATTCACTGCACACACAATACCCTATACTAGAGAACTTGTCATACAGCTATGAACTGAAGATATCATCCATTAATAGCATTTTTAAAGGTCAATATATGAATTGATGCCCCTCTTCTGGGATCTATGGCAGCATATTGCCTCTCCTTCCCAGAATCCATTGTGTCCGATTATTCAGCAGTTGATCATTGGAATGTCCCCACGTCGACTCTCAGAGTTTCTGTCGGCGGCCTCATTTATCACAGCTAATGCGACAGTTATAGCCAAACATTGATTCTGTTGCTTTCTCTCCCTGCTATTTTGCCCTCTGCTGTGCCTCTCAAAGTCCCATTCAATTTTTGTCTGCCATTGTTATGCTCATCTGTTGTATTTCCCCCGCTACGTGGGTGTAATCTCCTCCTTGAGGTTCGGTTCAGCATCTTTCATCTAAATTGCGGCACAGTGCTGAAGGCGCAGGTTTCTGGCAATTACAGCAAATGTGTTATTATGAGCAAATACTGTGACGTTTGTATTCACTGTTCAAGTGGTCAAATATTGGACATAGATGTGAGGAAACTAGTGAATGTTCAACACTGGATAAACAACATGAGTACACGAGTGCAATCATATTTAACTTCTGCTTTTGTACAGTTTCATACACTTATTTTTCTACTCTGCGTGTTCTGTAGTCTTTCACTAAGGGAGGACCAATGTGTCTTTCTGAGTGGCTGCTCTATACCACCACACGCAGCAAGCTAGACTAACCCCTGCAAAACCCAATCAACTCTGTGGGATAATAATTCACCCTGCCTTCATCTTTTAATGGCTACGAAAATGTTCTAAGCATCAAACATTGCCCCTGGTTACGGACCCAAGAGCGGGTTCACATAACCAAAGCTGACAATTTTCTGCTAGCAGGGACAGGGAAGTAATTGGAAAACAAATGATCAGACAAAGCAAATTTGCGCTGGATGAGAAACTGGCGGAGTCGCCAGGCCCAGACGAATGGTACCGAGCAGCAGGGTCACCACACATGACAAGAATCCCCATATAATGACAGGCTTTCCACCCAGATCCAATTTGAGTTTTATGAAACGTAGAAGTTTTGCCGATGGGAAAGCAGGACATCGCCGTGATGATTTGAAGTTTGGAATTTGATGTCTGCCAAGTCTATTTAGATGAGGGAATGTAAGAATGAGTTTGAATGTGCATGCATTGCGATGCCATACAGCTTTTTTGTACTGTGCTCTCCTGTTTTTTTGTTTAATTAGATTTTTGTTTGTTTGTTTGAATACTGCCTTAAGTAAGGTCAGGATGAATTTAAATCTTATCTTGCTATGTTTTTCTCTGACTCAGTAAAACTCTCCATTTCACTTTTCCTAAAGCCTTCAGAGAGGTATTACAATCTAATACACTTTACGCAGTTGAAACTAACAGCAGCCCATTGAAACTTACTGCGCTGCACTCTGAGATTCTAGTTAAATATTCCACCTTATGATTAACTAGGAGAAAGTATAGTTTGCAGACAGCGAGTCAGACAGCAGTGCCGTGAAGGGGGAACAGTCTGTACTTTCTTGCTGATATCCTTGGTCTTAAATCCTGTCTGTAGCCCATATAAACTACTTGGCTGCTATTTATGATACACTCCTAAAGGACGGATGTCTCCAAATGTAAAAGAAATATAAATGACATAATAAACATTTAATGGCTTATTCCTTTATATTGCCATATGCATGAGCTTAACTCCTCTCGATCTGAAATGATGGATTTTTCCCCTTACTGTGTATTTGTAAGCATTATTCTGTCAGAACAGTTAAAGAACACATTAGCAATAGTTAAGTGTATTTAAACAACTTACATTGAACAGTAATCTGTGAGCCAAGCCAAGATGGGAGCAAAAGAGTGACATGGGGAAGTAGGAAACAAAACACATCTAGAATGGCAATCGGAGGAGCACATACCTCCACCAAGGCCCAACAGTCTCCGTATAGGAAACCAAATATTTATTTAGATCTGCACCAAATTTCACACTCTCATCAGTCTTCTTAACATGCCAGATTTATTCCCCATCAAGATCCAATAATTATTCCCTGAGAAATAAGTACAAATATGGAAAAACACCCTCACTAAGTCGAAGAATGTAAAAAAAAATCGTAGATCTCCCACCTGATTTGGATTTGCACCAAAATTCAATGGCATCCCTGACCCATAACACATCCTTTCCACAAAGTTTCATGGTAATCGCTCCAGTATTTTTTGCGTAATCCTGTTAACTACCAGACAAACCAAGAAACTGACGAAAAACATAAGCTCCCTGGTCGAGGTAATAAATGGGTATTCAAACACGATAAATCATATAAGAATCTGCAATTATAAGTCGATCACTGTACAAATAAACTATTAAGCATGTAAGATTGTGTTAAAGTATCCTTCTAATTATTAAATATTACAGTTTGTGCTGCATATTGAATTTCCCCCTTGGGGGATCGATAAAGTTACATCTTCTCGTTTCAGATTAGCAGTCAGCGCGTGTAATACAGATGCATCAAGAAATGATAAGTGCTCACTGGAGACACATGAGGAGATGCATTCTAATGCCAGGTTTGAGCTGACATAGTTAGAGCTGTCCACCTGTGATCAGATCGCTGGAAACGCATGTTAATACCTGGTCTGAATGGGACAAAAGACACTGCAATTTAAATCAGGAGCTAATACTGATCAGTACACTGGAGGCCTACATTGGGAATGTCACTCTAGCTATGGCAGAGCCAGTCTCTCAAGTACTCAGTCCACCACTTTGACTACCAGACTGAGATATCATCAACTGCTGCATGTTTGTACAGATATCCATGGTGATAAGAGGATTACTTTTCCTCTTTATATTTATGAGATATCTCAACCACTGCTGAATAGATTCTGTTGACATTTGGCTGATATAATCATGTTTGCCACAGTATGAACCAAATTACTTTGGGTGGTTCCTTGACTTTGTACCTGTGGTGACATCATTTAGTCTTAAAGTTATCACTTTAAATATATCACAGCCCCAACTGGATGAATAGAGCATTTCTCCAATACTGTGGTTTATCATATAAAAAGAGCTCCAAAAGTAATGACAGCCCCATCAGGCTCCGCTGTAGAGTGTTTTTAGTGCTCATTGGCATTTCTTAGCATGCTAATGTGTGCTAACTAAAGCTGCCTGTAGACATGCACTGAACTCTGGATAATCTCCTGACATTCTGTGGAAGGGCTGTATGTTAGAATGCAGTGTTTGAGCGAGAGGCTCCGGACTTTCTCCGGAGTTTCTCCTGCCAGCTCCCTAGTACTAACTGTGGATAATGTCCGAATGACCCCATGTGAGAACACAACAGAGGATTCATCTCAAGCAAGTATGCGCGATGATGACGTGTCTAACAAGAAACAAATGCAAACATTTTTAAAAAAGAATGCAAATAACTCGGGATGAAAAAGAGGCGATATACACATAAGAAGACGCAGAAATTGGAGAGCTTTTGGTGATAAGGCCCGACACCAGTGTCAATATTCCGTAAACAAAAACCCTTGATCTCCACAGCAGAATGTATATGTTACGTCGTGCCTCCGTGCTGCACCACACCTCAGCTGGACACAAGAGATTTCTGTGTTGTTGTGAATGCATCTGACTGGAGAATCTTCAGCTGTGTTGTTCATGCAAACTCCGGACAAAGTCTGGACCTGATTGTGTGGACATTCTCCATCATGTCTAAAAGCAGCTTGAGTTTTAGCTCATATGGGAAACCTCATACCTGCTAAACATCAGCATGTGAGCATTTTCATTGTGAGTGTGTTCTTATGCTGAACCATTAGCACTGCTGTACATTCTTAGTTTTCGTCAAATCCCTCAAATCCCTTATTTTTGAAGAATTTGGGTTGGAAGGTTAGTTTTTTCTTTTTTCATCAATTTAAAGAGGAGGTGCACTTGAGTCTAATGTCATAATGGCATGGTCTTTGTAAAAAACCATGAAGATGCGATCCTAATTCCCACCCCAAACATTTTTGAACATTAATTTATATAACTGCATCCATAGAAGCAGTGCTTTAGCAAAGTCAGCAAATCTCAATACTCTATGCAAATGTGTTTCATCAAACGCAGAGGCTGGAGAGTGATTCATTCATCTCATGGGGTCCTCTTATAATACCCGCCCCACAGGACTGGAACTTTTCGTTCATTTAGCCGTCGCTGTTACTGACGATCTGCATGCAGCCTGCTGACCGCGATCAGAAGTATTACAGCTTGTTAAACTCTGATTCCCACCAGTGTATCCAACATACACTGTTCATTTGATGTGACTATTGGACCAGTTACTGAAGTAATCGTAAAGCACAGCCGGTGAGTGAGTAAGCTTGTATCAGTGGCTTCAATGTAGCCAAAAGTAAATTAAAAGTCTTTCTGTTGAATCGTGCATTTGGGGCACAGTAGCAGCTGGATGGATTTTGACATGCATTGTCCTGTTGCTAGTGATTATACAATGAATGTGTGTGCATGCATGCATGTCTTTCTGTAAGTGTACCAACCTGTGCACGTGAGGTATATGTGTGCTGATTATTGTCTCTTTATCTACTTATTTTTTCACTCCAGTGATGTAGTGCTTGATCAGCTGATTCATATCAGCATTGATCTGATACTCTGAACTGAATTAAGGCAGAACCCTTAAAATGCATTGATTTTTTAATGAAATTATGTGGGTAACCTTATAGCCTTAAAGCATCACTGGGTCATTTTTACTGAACAGCAGCGCCCTCTGCAGCCACACGCGGGGGGCTCCATGTCTGAATGATCAAATTGCTTTCTGAGAATGAAGTCCATGGATGTGTTAAGCGGAGCTCTGACTGTTTAGTCCCAATCACCGAACTGAGACACAACAGAAATACACCAAACTCTGTTTAGAATTCTTGATATTTTAAGTTTCCTCACTAAATATTGGAGATAAACTTTGGATTTTAATTACTTCAAGTCTACAGTTCAGCTTTACCACTACTCACTACTCTTGACCTTGCTGGGCCCAATTCTGACAATTTAAGCTGCGACTATTCAGTTCCACACTTCTCACAGGAGATACTTGCTCACCAAAGTTGCATTGAGCAACAACAGTTGCATTGGTGATGAGTAGGAATGAATCAAGCATCAAACTAATTCTGAAATTGCTGTTTTAAGGTAAAATGTTTCATTGTGTTGCTTTAATATATAGAAAAGGAACAAATCTGATCTAAACCAATCAAATGATTCTCTTGTTAAAGTGATACCCAGAAATGCCTAAGCTAGCAGACTTAGCATTTCCGACGGTCCCTAAATGCACCTTGTCGGAAGATATCAGCGGACATTTTGTTAAAAACTTGGTGTAAATTATCTTGTTTGGAGTCGAATATGAATGTCGGGGCTTCCGGACACTTAGATGACACCACAGCAGCAGTATGGAGGCATGTTATGGTTTTTCTGTTTTTTTATTACGTCTGAAGAAGCACTCACCATTGACCTCAATTATTTTGGGTTCTGCTCTACCAAAGTTTACCCCTGAGACTCCAGAAGTGTTTTGTGGACTCAACCACTTCACCCACCCCTCCATCTGCAGAGTGGTGGGTAGATAATGAGTGAATTTTCATTTTTAGATGAAATATCGCTTTAAAGTTAAACCATCTCCTCACATTGTTGGCGTTTGAATGGAAGTAATATAAAGTCAAAAGCCACGTTCACTGGACTGTATATTCTGGATAATTTTCAAAACAACATCATAAGGCTTATGTTTGTTTGGCTTATGAGCAGAACCAATGTGGCTATACAATCGGAATTAGCTCTTAAATCTACAAGTTATTACCAAAACCCTCCTTGTGTGCAGCTTCCCCTCCAAGACAGATGGCATTATCCATTCATAAATGTCACAGAAACAGAGTGACTATAAAGTAGTAGCCAAAGTAAATAATCCCGTAAGCAGCTGTTCCCATGGTTGCTGTGACTCCATTTCAATATGTTGTGGGCATTGAGAAGTGACTCGTCTTAATGCAGTGCAGAAACCTGCTGCGTAGCATGGAAAATTGACAGAATTTAATGCAACAGTGGGAAGTTGTTCATTTTTGGTCGCGCCACAAAACCAGACTTATACAAACACAGTCTATTTATGTCTACGCCTCCTGTAAACAAAGAGCTCATAGAAAACTTTTTTTTTTTCCACTTTAAAACACTATCCCCTCCAGCATGTTGGCTGTTTCAACCTTTTATTTTGTGTCTGGAAAGTGGCCTTTTCCTTGTTTCTAACAGTATGCGCTCTAATCCCAACACTCTCTCTAACCCAGCCACAGGATACGACCTTTATCCCTACGTGGCATGACTGAATTTCAAATGAAAAGATAGCAACCAGCAAATGCCTCCTCTCCCACACTTACCCATCCCTTCATTTCTTCCGTCCTCGTATCACAGTGTCGTGGTATTTAAGGGAGCTAATCCGCAGAAGCCTCTAAAGGCAGCCATGTGACTCTAAAGAGCACCCTAGCAGGAGGGGGCAGGTGTGCGTGGCCGTACATATGTGTGTCTGTGGATTGGCACACAATCTTCTCCCCTACAGTTCATGCAACGATGATGAGTGACCTTTCAACGATTATCATGGGACAATCAGAACCTTTCAGCTGTGCCCGAGAAGCCTTCCATCCACTATCTCCCCCACCCCTCCTCATCTCAAATCCTCCTTGCTCTTTTCTCCCCCCCTGCACAGTCATTACACGTGAATGCTGTGGACCACCCCTCGTGTGTTCTATTGCTGGGGTGTTCCATTTCTTGCTCTTGCAATACACATGGGCTTACATTGTTAAGAAAGGAGGTAGAAAGAACGGAATAAATAGGCAGACAAATTGAAAGAGATGTGCAGGGTAAGCGTGGATTAGGTATGGCTATCAATTAATTTTAGATATCAGCAGTGTGTCTGGCTCTACTGCTGCAGCACAGCACGATCACACCCACATTCGTAGAGTTCAGACTGCAATCTGTGTGCTGGATGATCCCTCCTCGTCTGAACCCTGAATGTTAACAGGGATCAATTAAGCTCCTCTCCGCAGAAGAAAAAAAAGTTAACAAACCAACAAAATGTCTTTCTCCCTGTGCTCCGTGCAGCTGCTGTTAGCAGCTTCTCACTGAAGGCAAAGCCATCGCTTGTCAAGGACTTTCCAGCAGCCAAATAGTGCATGGAGCACAGCACTTTAAGCCTTGAACACAATTTAGTTTCTGTCCAATGGCCAAGTATTTATTGCATACAGTACACCCAGACTGAGGTCACCTAAACTGCAATTTGCTACACAATGCAGAGGTGTGCTTCAATTAAGGTTGTTTATCAATGTTTCTCATGTTGGTATGTCGGTACATGGTCAAAGATCAGATGAAGAAAATAAAGATAAATATGCCTCAACCTGAGCTAGTGGGTTTGTTCATTTTGCAAGCTACTGAGGCAACAGCAGGCAACAGTTTTGTAAACAGAATCTAACCGTTGTGTTAGCATGGTAATGTTCTCAGTAAATGGATAGTCGTGTGTAAGGAAATACAGTTGGGGGAAGTTGTAGCTCGAGGAATGGGTCACACACATTTAGGAACACTTGGAAAAATATATTTGTAATGGTAAATTCCAAACAGTCTTAAGTTGAGATTGGTGGTTTTTACAATGTTATTAGTTTAAAAAAAATTATTATAATAAACTTTATTTATATAGCAACAAATCATTAAAATAACCAAATTAAAATGAACCCCACAATCCCCTTAAATTAAAACCACCTTTATAGCTACGGCCACATTACGTTTCACAGAAACACATTGGTGGTAGTTAAAGGTTTCTATTTGTTTCCATACAGCAGTTGAAAAAAACTCCTCTGCGAAACCACATTTAAATCCACTACATGCAGATTGTATTTGGATCTGCATGAAATCACTTATAAACACTCATCAATAGCAACCCCCTAAATATATTTACACATAATTCCCTGAGAAATGTAGAAAAAATCCTTATAATTCCTGGATCTGCCTCCTGATTCGGATCCACTCCAAAATTTTATGGGATTTTTTTCTGACTCACACAACATAATTTCACAAGGTTTTGTGGTAATCATTCCCGGAGTTTTTGCATACATAGTTGAAAACATAAACTTTTTGTTGGAGGTTATAAACAAAATATTTTTTTTTACATGTTTCTTGCTCCTTATATGTAAAATGAACTACTATGTCTACATCAGCTTGGTTCAATGTGTGTCGCTGGTCAGGCAGTGTATACTCCTTTTTTTAAAGCTTTTCACTGAAAACAACCACTTGCTGCTGGATGAAAGAACTGTGAGAAAAGTGAGACTGAATCAAAACAGTTACATGCCTTAAAGCCAGAAGAGTGAAGCTGAGGACTTTAAAACTCTCTGTTTAAGTTGTGTGATATTTCTCCGCAGGTTTGTCCCCAAGAGCAACCCCTCTCACTTTATGCACTGTAATTTGATCCATAGTTAAAAAATAAAGATATTCAGATCGATTCAGCTTTTAATGCTATCTTGCACACTTGATTGACCATCTCTGAAAGCACTGATGGTGTTTTGTTTTTAGCCTGTAAACATTATCAAGAGGAAATCAAAGTTTGGAGCACTTGAAAAGCCCCCGATAAACCCCACAGAAGCACTGGCTTGTGAGAGGGCCGGCAGTCAGCCGCACCATGCACCGACATACCTGCCATGAGCATGATGGTACATAGGCAACAAGACACACATTCATATACAACAGTCATCCAGACACGAGATTGCATGAAGATATCACATTGCCCATTATTTCATATAGCTACCTTGTTGGATGAAGTAGAGGAATAAGAGATGAAGAAAAAGAGGGTGGCAGAAAGCAGCCACACATATTTCCCACTGCCTTTGAACCTTCATAATGAAACTGACTCCTTGAAGTTTTAATGAAAGCAACAATTTACCATTCCCTTTTTCTCCCTGGGCTACTGAGCTTATGTTGCTTAGACTGAATCTCTAAAAAAAATAAAAAACTGCAGCCTCCTTTAATCTTCTTTATGCTGGCTGCAAGAGGTGCTCTCATGCATTTAAATGGGGCCATCCCATGGGCACCCATGACAGCAGGGGTATTTGCAGGGGATGCAGGTGAGCCACCACAGCCATATTTCACTGACTAACCAGGCGAGCCAGTGGCCATCAGTTCCGACCAGCATCTCCCCCGGTCCTATCTCTGATATAGAGGAGTACTATTTCTTTCTCCATCACCTCCGCTCCCCACACGCATACCCATTACTTGTATAGAACCTGCCAGTATCCTCTCCCTCCATCTTTTTCCATCCTCTAAGTGACTTGGGCCTGTCAGATAGATGGACAGCCCTTTGGCACTCGAGCTTGTGAATGGCTCTTGAAGTGAGATTGAGTGACATGGTTAAATCTGACCTCACCTGCTTTCTCAGAGGGGAAGAGATGAGGTCAGTTGTGTGCAGAGGTTGTGTCAGTGTATGTCTGGTGTGCAACACACAACATGTGGCAAATGTGCATGGTTGTGTATAGATGAATATAACTGCTTGTGATTGCCCTCTGAGAATGTCACCCATTGCAACTGTGCGCTTATTAATATTTTTACCCTGCTGTGGCTTAATAGAATACTGTCATCCTTTCTTCCATGAGTGCTCAGCGTTACCTGCTGTGTGTGTGTGTGTGTGTGTGTGTGTGTGTGTGTGTGTGTGTGTGTGTGTGTGTGTGTGTGTGTGGGAACTGCCAATCAGCCCCCTTGGTGTTCAGGTCATTCCTACTGCTAGGCCTTGATCCCGCTTTATCACCACACGCTGGATAAGAGCACAGAGGCAAACATGTGGGTTGCTCCTCAGACACATGTCAACAGTGGTGAAAAGAACATGCTAAATATTAGCAGAAATCGCTCATTTTGAGCTGGTGAGAACAGCATATGGATGCTTGGGTCTGTTAATGATTCCACATATTACATCAATGCAGTTCCTTGAAGTGGAGAAAGCAGCATGAGGAACAATTGCCTTTGTTTTGTGCGCACATAGCATGTGTCCGTGGCACAAGCCTGAACTTCAGACACACGCTGAGAGATATCTGATTTCAGAGGCTTCCTGATGGCTCAGTTGTAGCAGGCTCAGCGCTACGAAAACCCATGTGGATTCAAACTACTTCCCTTTTCTAATTCTCTCTACTGTCAGCAGTTTGAAAAAAGAAGTGCAGGCCTTCTTAGAATAGGAGCAGGAGCCATGCTTTTAGCCATGCCAGCAGCCTAGCTCGAGGGATGGCCATGTTGGCTTGTTGGTGTGTCGGTCACAATTCCTCTTTGATCCGGACTCAATTGTTTCAACAACTAGCAGATGGACTGCCTTAAAATTTTGTAAGGACGTTCTAGTTTCCAAATTCTACTGACTTTGGTGATGACATTTGATGTTGCATGGAGGGAGACTGGAAACATGACCCATACAGCCATATGGGGGCCTTTATGATTTGAGATTGTAAGTGATATGTTTCAAGCTCTACTGGATGGATCATTGTGAAATTAGTATCACCCCCTCAGGAAAAAACAAGTAACATTTCATCTAGTTCCATTACAAAAAATTATTTGTGTATGCATTTTGTTGATTACCAAAAAAGGCATAAATAATGACATTCCTCTCAGCCTCTGCTTCACTTCTGTGTGTAATGCTAATAAGCAAAAAACACACTTAACTGTAATGTAGAATGTGCTCAACTTTACCAATTAAAACTGTTTGCATTGTTTATTAGAATGT
Source organism: Hippoglossus stenolepis (assembly GCF_022539355.2). Lineage (NCBI taxonomy): Eukaryota > Metazoa > Chordata > Actinopteri > Pleuronectiformes > Pleuronectidae > Hippoglossus > Hippoglossus stenolepis. The sequence continues at coordinate 24,391,835 of NC_061486.1, forward strand.
TAGCATGAGCTGCTTTCAGACATATGCACTGGACTCCGCAGCTCCTCTATATTTTCTCCAGAGGAGGTGCATGTGTGAACTCAATTCTCAGGATTTTACCCGTAGGTCATGTCTGAAAACGGCTATGGTGATGTTAGCTGTTAGTTCAAAGCACCACTAGTACCTAAGCACAGTCTCAGAGTGCTGCATGCATGGACTGAGACAGTAAGACAAGTTTATTTAATAAAGCACCTTCCACAGAACAAATTGACAAAGTGAATAAAATAACTAAATCATAATCATAACTAAAATGGGCTACACAATAAATGTATGCTATAAAAACAGTGAAACAAAAAAAAGAAACCGAAAGACAATAAAAACACATCGATTCAAACATTACAATATTAACAGTGAGACAAAAGCCAGTGTGAATAACAAGGTTTTCAGTAATTTTGAACTGCTTGGTCAAATAAAGCACCAAGATTTCTGAGACTGGTCTGAACGGCAGGAGAGAGTGAACCAATAGATTGATGGATTTGGGAAGCTGTAATGAGGACCTGTCTTATCTGTATTCAGTTTTAGCAAATGTTTGGCCATTTAGTCTTTGATGAAAGTCATATGATCATGTAAATCTAAAGAGACGTGCAGGATAGAATTTTGAAGCCATTGTGTATTTCATTTTTCAAAAACAAATTGGGCTGACATCTGCCATGTGCTTTTCATGCATTACATACTTATGCACATCCTCGCTCTCTCCTGGTGAAATTACTTGGCTGCTACTTCTGCCAGTGCCCACTGCCCCGCCAGATGTCTGGCATGCTATTTGGTTGGACCATATGGAAGCCAGCGCTGATGCAATGCTTTACATACCAAGTCTTGTGTGTGGCAGGGAAGTGCTAAACACTTAGCAAATGTCTTTTTGCATGTCTCTTTAATGGATCGCTGCTTTTAAAACAATGCGGGGGCAGTATTTGATTTAATAGTTTGTGGGAAGTGGTGTGAATTCTTGTCAGAAATTTAATTGTATTAAATGAGCAGAAGTATAACACCAGACTAGTAACTTTCCATGAAGTGACTACAGCGGTCTTGGCATTGCTTTGTTTAAACCTATTCCACACCTTCTCTTTAGAGGCACAGGCGTGCACTGTAATCAGAATGGAGGCCCTCGGAGAAACTAAAAATACATCCCACTAATGAGAAAAAAAATTGCTTATCACTTGTAAGAGGTAAAATATTTATGACTCTTCATTACAATATGTCGCTCTCTACTGCATAGGCATCTCATAGCCACAGTTGCTGAGTATGGTCAAGTGTGTCCCTCTTCCCGGCACTTTGATGCACAGCCATGGATTTGATGGGAAATATATTTCCTGGAGGGGTGGTCTTTGAGAGCAATGGTCAGCTGCTGCAATGGCCACTGTGGTAAATAACATATAGGCTTGTTATCTGTCCTCGGAGCTAGGAAACAGTCTCCCAACACCAGCCACTTGCTCATTAGATTGCAGCTCAAGGCAAAGCACAGAAACGGAAACTAGGGAAGGAAGAATGAGAAGAAAGGAGACAAAGAAGTGGTGTCAGCAATGAGGTAAGAGTCAAGGAGACAGAATGGCAGGAGACAAAGAGAATACAGGAAGTGCAAGGCAGGATGGGACGGAGTAAGAGGCTTAGCGATACGGAGGTCATCCATATACAAAGCGCAAAGAGGAAGTTGAAAGGTAACGAGAACTATGCTGCATTTCATTGACCTCGGAAGCCATAAGTCAGAGCTGGGACTGACACTCACAGACGGTGATCCAGTTTAAGTCAGAAATTTAGTTTATTTCACAGGATGGGGGAAGTTTAGTTTTAGCCATTGTTAGCAACTAGTGCCGTGTCTGGTTGGAATGGGATATTCTCTTGTCCTGTGGTAATGCAACAGAGCTGCTTCAGTAGTATTCCTTGTCATTAGTGAGTCCTCCTCTAACAGTTATACAATATACTATCATTATTGGCACAGGCAGCACATAACCGCGACCCTCATTCACCTCCAGTGGCTCCCGATCAAGGCCTGCATCAAATTCAAACTCCTCCTTCTCACCTATAAATCCCTCCACGCCCTAGCCCGACCATATCTAACTGACCTCCTCCACCCCTACACTCTGCTCAGAAGGCTGCAGTCCTCAAACACAGGTTTGCTCTCAATCTCCAACACCAAACTGTGAACCTTTGGAGACAGAGTCTTGGCCCCCACCCTCTAAAACTCTCTCCCCTGACGAAATCCGCTACATCTCTGGACAGCTTCAAAAAAACTCCTCAAACACCACCTGTTCACTAAGGCGTTAACATTTGTGGCTCTATATATAAGTTTGAGTGATTTATTAAACTGCTGTTTATTTTTCATACATTGCATGTTGGCTATCTCAGAGGTCTGCAATCGACAAAATTCACAACCTTTCAAAATAAGAGCTCTGCAGTTTAGCTCCATATAAAGCATGGCAGCAACCATACAAACTTTGTGCTTTACTGTTTAGACAATTGCCCAGCAGGAAGTACTTCTGTGAGGTGATGTGATATGGTGATATAAAAGTCTACAGACTGAAGTCAAACTGCCCACCTTCGGACTGCTATGGAGCGCTGATCGCTTATTTATTCAAATTTTATTAATATTGAAGGTATCACGTGTCCAAATCACACCAAATTCAGCACTGGGTGAAGCTGATTAGACGGTTCTCAAGATATGCTATGTGCAAACAGACAGACAGACAGACGTTTGTGGAATTAGTTAGTAGACACTAGTTACCACTATTTATCTGATACAAACATTGTAGAAACATGGACAGATGGAAGATGGACAGTGCAGCAGTACAGTGTGTCCAAATGATTTCACTAGACATAAATAAGACTGAACCGTCAACATCTTACTACAGCTTTGACCACTCTTGTGTGGATGTTGAGAGTGGGGTTGGTGAGGTTGTTGCAACTTTACGAGTCCAAAATGTTGACTTCAGGGGCCTTTCCATTTGAAACGTGCTGGCAGGAACTTTTCTGACTTCCCAGTAAAAATAGAATGCACTGTGCCACCCACAGAGACTAGAGGACAGAAAGTGGGATGGCGAACACACCCTTTCTATCAGCCAGCAGAGCAGCTGTAAGCTCAGTCAGATGCTCGGTGTGTGTGTGTGTGTGTGTGTGTGTGTGTGTGTGTGTGTGTGTGTGTGTGTGTGTGTGTGTGTGTGTGTGTGTGTGTGTGTGGGGGCGGTCTCCAGCTGGGTGTGTCAGGTGCGTTTTACAGCTGCTCACAGTTCTTATCACAGTGAGAATAAACAAGCCAGTTGAGAGTCGACAGATCACCAATTTACACCAAAATAATGGTGGCACTCTGCTCTCACATTTTCGAGTTAATGACACACTCTACAAGTTGTGTAAACTCTGTCTTTACCGTTGGTTTTCCCAATCTTTGTTTTCCAATACTGGGTCCTGAACCTGTACCCAGTATCGGTGATGAAAATTAATTTGATGTGAGTGCGCAGCGGACGAAATAAAAAAAAAACTGAAATTTGAATAAAAGGTTAATTTTTTGAAACATCTAAACAGCATGTTTTTTCTCAAGCCTAATTAGATGCCATGCCTTTGTTGTTTTGTGAGGGCCTATTACACAACCGTTCACCCCTTCAGAGCCATTAACCTGAGGAGCAGCCATCAAGCACGTCCTGCGTGAATAGGGGTCAGTTTGCAAGATATATTATTATATTACATCCTGAGCTTTGCAGGAGCAGGTTTGTAAAATTAGAGCCAATGTAGAGCTCTGATCCATTATTTAAGTGCAAGTTTGAAAAAATATCCAATGGTGGCCTGTTTAAATTGCAAAACCAGAACTTAAGGATATTCAAGGGTTATAAAATATCAGCAAATCATAACTTTTAAAAAGCTAGAAATAGAATATATTGTATTTTAATGATAAAGTGATTATTGAAATCACTGTTTAAGCACAACATGCTCTCATGCTCTAACTTGAGCTTTAATTGCTTCACTTAAATAATGTACATCTATAACCAATGAATACAAAATAATGTATTTCTTGTTGACCATTTTTCAGTTCAGACATATTTTGGAAAATCAAAAAACAGACTTTGCCTGATGCTATTTTCCACTTGTCTCTACCCTTTTACTTTGCCCTGCTGGTATTTACCACCAAGCACTTTGCAGACAGCGCTTGGTCTCACAGAGGAAGGAGAAGAACTTCCCTGTGACAGCTTTTGTTAGGCCTGTGTGGTGTTGTGAACGTACTGTAGTAAAGTGCTCACTCAGGCACTAAACCATGCTTACTGTGTTGGGTGGATCAGGAGGGAGGAGTGCTTTAAGCTGGTTATTGACGTATCACATCACAGACAGCCACATGTAGATCCATAAAATGGACTAGTGGTTTCTTATCCGTTTATTTTGATGTGGGAATTAGTTAGCTAACAAGTGTTAAAATTAGATTCAATTAAACTTAATTATACTGATTTGACAAAAAACTGATAATTTCAGTGACACAAAATAAACTCAATTTGGTGCCAATTACAAGAAAAACAGATGAGATGATATTTTGATAGAGTTGTGTTGATTTTACCATCTGTTGAGTTTGAGAAGAAAGTCTTTTTACAAACTGTTATATAGCCCCAAAACTATCTATAATCTATTTAAACCCAAGTACATTTTTCTTTATGAATTTGAAACTTTCTATTCTTCATATTTGTTGAAGTGAAAACACTTGTCTTTGGGGAAAACAATTGTTTGATTCTGGGTTATACACCAGCAAACAGTCTTTACTTTCAGTACAGTAGTTTGAACTTGGGAGGTGTGTTGCTGAACATGATCCTGGGGAGTGCAGTGTCAATTGTAGAGGTTTTCTGATGTACCACAAAGATAAATAAAACCCAATACTCCATCACAATATTTGTTTGTCAGATTGTGAATAGAACCCATTACACCCATCAGGCTATTTGTGTAACAGTGCCATGCACCAATAGAGAGGTTTTGTGTCAAAGCCATTGTTATGACCGCAAATCTATCATTTCACTTTCACTTGAATGTTTTTAATCTGCTCCTCCCTATTTCATGCATCTTACAAGGTATGTGCATGTACCCATGTGTATTTACACTTGAATTCCCTAATAAACAGATTGTTGTTGTAGTCATCTGTCAGCTGTCTCTTGCACATTGATCCCATTGACCCGTTGTCATTAGCCTGACACTGCTAAGAGTCTGCCAGTGAGGCTGCAGGCTGAAATAAATGGTGAACCTTTTGGACCCACTTTCAGGTTAAAAGTTAATGGCTGCTCACCAAGGAGTCTGGAGGCCTCTACTCTGGGGAGGGATCTGAGTTGTTAATGTTCACACGTGAACATAGCGCACTTATGCATCATTGAACCCACACAGATATACACAGTCACTCTCCTTATTATAGGGTGCATTGTAATCTAGTGAATTGTAGCGAACGGGGGGCAGATCAGGTACTATTGATTTGTCGGTGCTGATTGCTGGTTTGACTTCCATCTAACATCCTTTAGGAGCCTCTGAGGATCAGTATTATGCTGAAGGACCATCTGAATGCCACAAGTCAAGCTGTAATTTGATCCCTTTTAATGCTGGAGTGAATAATGAGAAGTACGTTGCTGCTTTGAACTTTTTGTTTCACTTTGAATTTGCATAATCAATAAGATACTGTCTAGGTTTACTCATCTGTAGCAACGAGGAAAATCAAAATCTCTGCTGAGTGTACATGGACAGTTTTTTATGGAATAAGATCAGCTCTTGAATATTCACTTGTTAAGTTAAACCACCACAGCTCATACAGATTTAAAACTTTTTGATTCTGAAAATAATTAGTCAATGTGAAGCTGCTTTGTACAATATTAAGCCCTCAAGTGATGTTTTTATTGCTATACCGAGGAATTCATTATTAGTGTGTATAAACTTATAAATTCAAGAATAAATACATACTCAGGTCCAAAAGATTTTTAAACCCCACTGTATATATTATTACTATGCAGTTTTTATAACTGAAACAGCAACAAAAGAAACAGGAGAAGCAAAAGACTGATTTGCACAGCACCTTTGACTCTCCATCAGAAGTTAAGTTTCTGCTGAACCAGCTGAGACTTGAAATAGCTCTGGAGAAAGAAATAGGAGGTGACGGTGGTTTCACACTGGGAGGAAAATAGGAAGTCGTGGGGCATAAAAGGCGTCTAAACTGAGCTGTGTACTTATATAGGGTTTTGTTGGGGGACTTCTGATCTCCAATAAGCCTTGTCTGGACAAAGTGACATAATGAGGGATGGTATTTGGAAGTGGAGGAGCAAAGGGCATGAAGTTGTATTAAACAGTTGAAGAGATGGTACCTGGAGAGGGAGAGGCAGCCATTGCAACCAATATTCTATAACCTTGGATTTAGCTTGTCTAGCCATCTTTGTTTTTTCTCATTATCATGAGCTGTATGATATCATATGCCTCTAAATCATCTGATGGCCTGAATGCAAAATCTCCTTAGCCTTTTGGCAAGCCCTCCGCTCTTTGTGAATGCCAGGCTTAAAGTACAAAGCTATTGCTCTTGAGGAGGCAGAGGATTTACAGAGGTACCTCCGTTAGGCCAAGATAAGAATTACAGCTTATATGGAATATAAACATAGACATTTTTCATAAGGGCAAGAGCTGCCATTAGTTAGTTTTATGGGGGAGAAAACACTATCTGTAGCACTTTCTCTTCCTTGACCCTCCCTGGCTGCCTGTGCCAGCTTGTTAGCGAAAAGCTGCAACATTTCTGCTTTACACCTCTTGTTTTCCCTCTGTCCATGCAGACACCAATTAGATTCTTACGTGATTCACAAGTTGCTATCCTTGCGGGCCCTTATTAGACAAACACCTCTCAACACAAACTGAAAACACATCTTCGTTAATTAATCACCTTTCCAAGTAATGGAAATGTATTTGGTCTCAAATGGAGAAATTCCTCCTTCATAAAAACACAGAGAATACCGCTGCTTTTTTTTCCCTCCCCTCTTTCGCTCCCATCAGTGCCTCCAGCAGACCATTGTCTCATATCTGGTATTTCCTTTGAAAGTTTCGCCAGCATATTGTTTTTTTTTAAAGCACTGCAGCTGCTGACAGCTACAGTTGGGACAGCGGGGGAAAGTTGTTGGTGTCTTATACTCTGTCATCACTTCTCTTTCTCTTTCATCTGCCTTCTCCTCTCCTCTTCTGCGTTCACAACCGCTAAGAGTGCGTGAGGGAGGGGAAGGGGCACACTGGCACTGCCAAGCCACTTGAGCTTCTTCTCCTGCAGCAGCAGAGTCAGCCCACTAATCAGACTTTTGCATTCTCTTTCCTTTTAATTCTGCAGTGCCAGGCAGAGAGGAATTAGTGTGTGTCTGTGTGTGTGTGTGTGTGTGTGTGTGTGCGTACTTGTACAGATCCCTTTGTGAGGACTTTTTTGAGCCTACAGAGTGGGGACATTTTGGGAAAGTGAGGACAAAGTGGTCCTCACATTCTGACCCCTTTTAATGAGCTGTTTTAGGGTTTAGACTTGGTGTTAGGGTTAGGTTTAGTTCAGGGTTTGGGTGAAGGTTAGGCATTTAGGCCCATGCCATTTCAGCCCTTAGCCTTCCCCTTCGTTTTGCACTGTCCTGTCTAGAGGTAGGCTGTCCCAATACTTGTTGGGACAGAGGGGTAGGCCCAAGTTTTTCCCAGAATGCCTTGCGAATCACATGCGAGCTGGGAGAGAGACCCACAAATGTAGCAATTTCCTCATTAATTAAGGATTTAAAAATTACGATAATGATTGTAATATCTTAGTTTAATATCCTTTCAATGTATTATGTTAATTTTTTTCTAAAGAACTTTAAAATAAAATCGGTAGCGCACTAGCATGCTAGCGATATTTTTTTTGCATGATAATAATTTCATGTCGCATCCCCCCCCCTCTTTGAAGAAACACGATGCACTTGATTTAACCAGCGTATAGCAGCGATGTTACTGAACTAAACTGCTCCTCTAATAACAAAGCATCCTGGCAGGGTCGCCTACAGACCACTGCTAGCAGCCTGATGCTGTGTGCTTTTGATTCATACGTGAAATAATGCCGAGCATCCAAGCTTTTCAATTTCAAATGTCATTGATTCACCTGCATTAGCACAGATGTTATTTGGATATTATAGGTTTGTCACTTTAGTAACTGCAAACAATAGCATTGGTTTATTTAATATCTCAGCAATGTTATTACAATGACATCCCCTGCAAAACATTTTGTTGCTTCTATTTAATCGACGACTACTGATGCTGGTCGGGTTTTTTCGCGATGACTACTGATGATGTCACAGCTTCCTGAAGTGCTGTCCAAATTCGTAGAGGAAGATATCAACCACTACCCCTTGTGAGTCTGTTTCAAGGAGCAAGATAACCCTGGAAAACAAGGGGTCGGGGTAGGGCCAAGGGGTGAAATGGGATTGGGCCTTAGTTTTGATGGTTAAGTTGCTAGGGAATGCATTATGCCAATGAGTGTCCTAACTATGATAGATGTAAAAACATGCATGTGTGTGTTTGGCTGCAGGCAAAATGTGTGCACAGCAGTTGTGTTCTACGGATACATTGTTTAACAAAGCCAATTTGAATAACTGAAGGGATCAGTGGTGGCTATAAACAGAGTCATGCAGTATGGGGATATACGGTCTCAGCTACAGAAAACAAAATGTGTATTTGTGACTGTATTGTGGTCATGCATACAACTGTGTGTGTGCGATTTCGAAGTAAGAGTACAACCAACGGCTGAGCCACAAGGCTTAGTGTTAATCTAAAGAGATATTCTTTATCGACACAAGCACATTGCAGACATTTGGAGATGTGGCACAGATTACATTTTGCTCTTTTCTTCCTGTTCGTAGCACCTCTTCCCTCTAGCCTTTTCCTTCCTCCTCTTCTTCAAGTCTTTCAGTAAACCACATTATCTGTAAGGGTGCAATTTTTTGCAGCAGATTTATCGGAGATGTTTGTGTGCGAGTCTCTTTCAGCCCTTGAATGGTCGCAATTCTATGACTGTTGATCGCTCAGTTTCTGGGAAAAAACGATTGCCTCGTATGGTCAAGGTTCAAGGTTTCATCCACTGCATTTGTCCAACGACCAGAGTTCATCTGAGCAGGCTTTTCGAAGTGGACTTAAAATACATATCTGTTCAAAGATATTAGTTGTAATATTATATTGCATAAAAATGTATTAAATTATATGTTTGTCTTCAACCAAGTTAGCTTATTATTGTTTGTTATTTTCACTTTCATACAATAATATTGGCTGTATCGGTGTGAATCCATAAGCTCAATTCGATACTTAAAACTATCAACAACAAAAAAATGGACCAGTGATGGTTTGTATTCATTATTTTAGAAACTGAATTACAGATTACATTCCTGTAACAATAATTAAGTTTTACAATATTTGAGGCTGTCACGCAGTGTCTTGGTAGGTTGAAGAAGTTTGTCCCGATTCTTGCATGAAGATGTTTTTCTTTCTTAAACAGACACTTCAATATAGTGTGAGGCCTTATTGAGTCAATTACATTTTCCAGAGAGGTTCAGTTTTCATTGCTGTTTGTCTGACTGAAACTCGGTGCAAGGAAGAAACCAGTACGTTTTCGAGCAGATCCAATCATAGGGGGATTATCCAGCCAAATTTGTCACTTTCTTTAACATTGTGTTTTTCAACATTTTTCTAAATAATGCCAAGTGGCCAATCAGCCTTGTCAGAATTCGGCACTAACCCTTCTAGTTATTAAATAATACATTGAAGTTCAAGTCATTTTGTACAGATAATAAATGAGCATTATACATACAGCTTTATTTCTGTGTTTACTGTCAGTCTCTGTTTGCTTTCAGTCTCACCTGTTGCAGCTCCCCCTCTCCCTCTCTCCCACACCCCTCACTCTTCATTAGCTACAGCTGACCCTCTGTGGCCTCTTCAGCTGCCACAGCAGAACCGGTTGAAGCCTGGAAATGTGCGAAACAAATGAATCAGATAACTAATGTTCGCACTAGTCAGCTTTCCTGCGTTTTTTCCCATTAAAAGTACTTGTTTTCTGAATACCTGTGGTCTTCAGGGGTGAGCCCTTTTGAGTCTGAAAATATTTTTCCAGTTTTCATCTAGACTGCGGGTACAAACATTTCACCTCAGAGGCGACGAATTAGCATTGACCAGTTGTATGACTTGTGTCTGTACGGAAAAGCCAACAACAGCCATTCCTCCCACGCAGGATGATGTTTTGAAAGTACACATAGAGGAGGAACTATTCAAAATGGGGGGGGCAAAGAGGGTCTGAGCGAATCAATTGCCTTCCCAGAGGAAGGTGTACAATGAAAATATACCACTTGACAATACTACAACAGAGAAATCGATATGTGGTGATCAATGCTGTCGTAAGTCAATGTATGGGAAACACTGAAGAATGAAGAAACAACTACTAGATTACATTTCCTTCCTCCTCACATTCTGCAGATGGGAGGCTTCGGCAGGCCAGATGTGTCCCATGTGCCGCCCATTGACGATCACTGACAATCAGTGACGTACATACCAGTTACAAGCAGCAGCAGAATTAAAGCACTGCGGGGGCTTTTTTAAGGCAACGTCATTCCGCCTCACAGTCACCCTGGTTGCCAAAAAGCTGCTGTTATCACTGCGACGTCTGGAGGGGCGGTTTTGGGCTGACCTTGTTTTATAGAAAGCAGGTAATTGGCAGCAACGCTTCTCAGCACTAAAAGCTGCAAGTGCTATCTCCTGATTATCTTCTTGTGGTTTCAAATTAGCGGAGCATAATCGCACGCCTCCTCTACACTTGCTGCCACATCACTCCTATAAATGTCGCATTGAGAGCCAGTGGGGGTTAAATGTAAGAGGGAGCCAAATGAGCCAAAGGGGAAAAATGTAACACATGTTAAATAGTGTACACAGACAGTATGGATGATTCATGGGTGAGCATTACTTCAATGTTGTTTCAGGTAAAACCGTAACCGTGCCTGTGCTCTGCTTGTGAAGTATATCAAAATGTTTTATTTTGACTCTGCCTCTTGTTTTGTGTCCTTAAATTCACAGATATTTTGTTGTTTTAACCAACACACTGTGATGGGGCAAAGTAACAGAATGAATTTAACAGTCAAAGCCCGGAGCTGTTTTTGTTGTTTATTGTTTCCTGTCTGTGTCCCAAAGAGCGGAATCGAGTTTGGCGCAGTAATCCTTGAATTGTAATGAACAGTTTAGCTTGAATATAAACCAATCTGACAAGAGTCCATGTGGGCAAGGTTGCTTTCTGCTCCTACCTGCTGCCTTTCCTGCTTCTGCTCAAAGGCTAATTTCATGCTCAATACGCCTGCAACTGACCAAGCAAGAACACTGGCGTATTTTTGATACATCAGAGAAAAGATCACCTGTGATTCTAAGAAATGGAAAACTGAAGGGGAGCATTGCATGGAGGGAGAGTAGTGGGGAAATGTGTTGCATGCGTGTTACCAGGTTCTGAATTGAGGTGTGGGGCTCTTGACTTAAGCAGTGCTATGGCAAGATTATTTCCTGATCTTGAAAGACTTTTTTCTGTTAAACTGCAAGCGTCTTGTGATGGAAATTCATCTTGAGATTTGAAATAATGAAATTCTCAGACTGGAGTTGCCTTTGAGTCTTTATAATAGTTATAGTCTTTATAACACAACAAGCACGGGTGCTCAAAATGGAACTGGCCGCAAGTTCACAAAAGCCAGAACTTATACAAAGAGGCGTTTCATAAAACATAATATGAAAAAAGACATGAAAGACATGAGATCATCATCTGTGTCTGTCCGTCCGCTGTAGCAGTTGGAAGACAACATCACCAAATTAGGGCATGCACCCTGTTGATCAAGGTCATAGCAGTGAGACATCGCCAAATAAGGGTTCCACCCTGTCAGGTAGACAGTATCACAGCAGTGAGACACCTGGTCAGGGGGATTTCCAATACCTTAGACACTGGTCAGTGGAATTTTCCCCTACAGTCTCTTGCAGTCTCTTTGTGTGTTTGGCATAGCGGCAGTCTCTCATTCACCAAGCAGGAACGATGCATTTATTATTTTTTGATGATGATGTGTATATGTGTTATCTCTCCCCTGTGATTTTAGTGCAAGAGCAGATGTCGAGTAGATGGGATTTACCATATTGTCACATGTAAGCATTAGTGACAACAACAAGTTGCCCTACTGTACATTTATGAGAACACTGTTTATCATATAGACCTATGTTTATCGTAATGAGAATTTAGGTGCATTCGCAGATGTCGAGTAGGAGGAATTTACCATACATTCAAATGTATGCATTAAAGACAAATAATCATACTGGCAGCACAAATTTATAAACTGATATAATGCCATATATATATATATTTATATATGTATATAATTTTTATAAATTTTTTGCTTTCTTTCACTGGGTGCGTGAACAGCTCTAGTTTGGTTCATGTAGTCGAATCCAGAGATAAATGGTTTTAAACCCCAAAGTTTTAGTTGTGGCCCGCATCACGTGGACCTTTTACACATGAGGGTACATGTAGTGACAAGAAACTCACTGATTATGCAATTTTGGTGCATTTCCTGCATCATCAGTGCATCATCAGGACCCACATGGAAAATCACATTCTGTTGACTGACAGCAGGTCAGTTTGCTCTTCGTGTTCACTGGTGTTTCCAGTGTCCTGGTGCTATAGATGCACTGTATTTTCTGTGTGTGTAAATGGATGAGTGTGACTTGTACTACAAAGCGCATGGAGCGGAAAGTTCAAGAAAAGGGTTGTGCAAGATGAGCGATAAGATGTTTGCAATTTGAAGTATGCACCGTAAGACCGTTATTGGCAACGGAAAGTTCAGGTGTCACGGTCACATAGAGGGACATCAATGCAGTCCAGTGTTTGGGTCCCGGGCCTTGTTGATGAGTCCAGCAGCAGTTGGGAAAAACCTGTTTTTGTTGCATGAGGTTTTGGACTTGATGGCCGGCAGCCTCCTGCCAGAGGGAGGGGCTTTAAAAGTGTGTCCAGGGTGGGAGGGGTCGGCCATAGGGGTACAATCCGTCACCTGCATGGATGTCAGACCTGCTGCTCCTCCATCCACTGCTCCAGTCATATGATTGTTTGTGTCCTGCCTGCGTTGATACTGAACACTGGCAATGGAAATCAAGTGCAATATTGTCCAGATATGGAGGGAATTTCCATATATATTGGCCTGGCTATTTTCATAACACAAACAGACATATTAATTGCAGAATACTGTCAGGAAATGATGATTCCATAGTTTTGCAAGATAACTTACTCGGCTAAAAATACTTGTTGATTATTTGTCACCCACAGTTGTTTTTGAAGTTCATGAAAACCTTTTACTTAAATGAATAAATCTCTACAGCCATTACACACAATAAAAAAGGAGTTATTATGCAATAACAGTTGAAAACACAGGTGGACTACTTGCATTTATAATAGTGAGTCCTTACATGTGGAATAGCCCTATTTTCAGACACGCATATGGGGGGTGCAATATGAAATTATGTGAAAATACAGGACTATCATGCAAAAGATGTTAGCTAGCATGCTAACGATAGCATGTTAATGCTAGCGCGGTCACGATCTTTTGTTTTAAGGTTGTTGTGAAAAAAGTGACCATAATACATTGAAATGATATTAAACTATGTTAAAACCATTATCTTAATTGTTAAATCCTTTTTAATGGAGAAAATAGTACATTTGTGGGTCTCTCTCCCAGCTTGCCAGTGATTTGCAAGGCATTCTGGGTACCCCCACGTTCGAAGTGAGGGTTGGAAAAATCGCTGCTTGGAGGGGTATAGAGCCCTACACCTAAGCTCTACCCCTCCGTCCCAACATGTATTGGGACACCAATACAATGTCAAACTCAATCACAGAGAGGGCCAAAATTATAAACTGGGACTACGAAGGTCAAACGGGGTCAACATTTATTTAACAGGATAGACAGGATATTGGATAAAGTTAAAAAAGAAAACAAATTTAGGTAGGCTACATCCTTCTTTTGTGTACACTACCGTGTTTGGGGTCACTTAGAAATGTCCTTATTTTTCAAAGAAAAGCACTGTTTTTTTCAATGAAGATAACATTAAATTAATCAGAAATACACTCTATACATTGTTAATGTGGTAAATGACTATTCTAGGTGGAAACGGCTAGTTTTTAATGAAATATCTACATAGGTGTATAGAGGCCCATTTCCAGCAACTATCACTCCAGTGTTCTAATGGTACATTGTGTTTGCTAATTGCCTTAGAAGACTAATGAAAACCCTTGTGCAATTATGTTAGCACAGCTGAAAACTGTTTTGCTGGTGAGAGAAGCTATAAAACTGGCCTTCCTTTGAGCTAGTTGAGTATCTGGAGCATCACATTTGTGGGTTCGATTATACTCTCAAAATGGCCAGAAAAAGAGAACTTTCATGTGAAACTCGCCAGTCTATTCTTGTTCTTAGAAATGAAGGCTATTCCATGCGAGAAATTGTGAAGAAACTGAAAATTTCCTACAACGGTGTATACTACTCCCTTCAGAGAACAGCACAAACGGGCTCTAACCAGAGTAGAAAGAGAAGAGGGGAGGGTGCACAACTCAGCAAGAAGACAAGTATATTAGAGTCTCTAGTTTGAGAAATAGACGCCTCACAGGTCCTCAACTGGCAGCTTCTTTAAATGGTACCCATGAAACGCCAGTGTCAACGTCTACAGTGAAGAGGCGACTCCGGGATGCTGGCCTTCTAGCCAGAGTGGCAAAAAGCCATATCTGAGACTGGCCAATAAGAAAAAGATTGATATGGGCAAAAGAACACAGACATTGGACAGAGGAAGATTGGAAAAAGTGTTATGGACAGACGAATCAAAGTTTGAGGTGTTTGGATCACACAGAAGAACATTTGTAGGGCAGAACAGGTGAAAAGATGCTGGAAGAGTGCCTGACGCCATCTGTCAAGCATGGTGGAGGTAATGTGATGGTCTGGGGCTGCTTTGGTGCTGGTAAAGTGGGAGATTTGTACAAGGTAAAAGGGATTTTAAATAAGGAAGGCTATCACTCCATTTTGCAACGCCATGCCATGCCCTGTGGACAATTTCCTCCTACAACAGGACAATGACCCAAAGCACACCTCCAAATTATGCAAGAACTATTTAGGGAAGAAGCAGGCAGCTGGTATGCTGTCTGTAATGGAGTGGCCAGCGCAGTCACCAGATCTCAACCCCATTGAGCTGTTGTGGGAGCAGCTTGACCGTATGGTACGCAAGAAGTGCCCATCAAGCCAATCCAACTTGTGGGAGGTGCTTCAGGAAGCGTGGGGTGACATTTATACAGATTACCTCAACAAATTAACAGCTAGAATGCCAAAGGTCTACAATGCTGTAATTGCTGCAAATGGAGCACTCTTTGACGAAAGCAAAGTTTGAAGAACAAAATTAATATTTCAAATAAAAATCATTATTTCTAACCTCGTCAATGTCTTGACTATATTTTCTATTCATTTTGCAACTCATTTGATAAATAAAAGTGTGAGTTTTCATGGAAAACACGAAATTGTCTGGGTGACCCCAAACTTTTGAACGGTAGTGTACATGTGCCAGAGCCAGATGTTTGGCATCTTTTCTTGGCTGCCAGTTCATGAATGTTAGGGGTTAGGTTCTGTGCTGTGGAAACCCTCAAGATGGAGTGAAGGTTTGCCTCAGTGAGACGACTCCTGTGTGGGTTGTTGTTCATCTTCATCAAGGAGAACAGCGTGTGGGTGAGGAGGGGGCGCTCGCTCCATGTGCATCTAGCCGGGCATTGCGCACCATGGGTCGGCTAGTGGAGCCCGTGCATGGTAGCCTGGCTCTTTGGCCAGAGCAAGATGGAGAGAGAAAGACGAAAGGAAAAAGAGAGAGAGATAAGCCTAAGAGACACGGTGAACTTGACGGGGCAGGCACTGGGATCTCTGGAACGCTGGAAAAATAATGTAATATCATAGGCGAGTGAGTAGAGTGGAGAGGAGCGCTCGCTCCCTCCGTGTGAGTCTAGCCGGGCTTTACGCACCAGGGCTCGGTCTATGGAGCTTTTCTTTCACAAAAAAAAATGTGTGTCTCCAGTTCATCTAAGATCTATATCTACGCCCAGAGAAAACCAACACAGACATAAGGGGAGAAAATGCACACTCCTCACAGAAAGAACCCAACTGAACCGGGTCTTGCACCGGAAATCTTCTTCACATTGTTATCTTGATTGGAGTATTTTGCAATAGTTACACTACCAGGTGCATATAAATATAGCCAGTAATGAAAGGTGAGTGCGTCGTTAATCATGCAAGAATACACATTTAGCAATCGCATTTCACCCCCCCACAGTAAATAACACATCGCATAGACTAAGGAACTGCCTGTCTCTCTCTCTCTCTCTCTCTCTCCCTCTCTCTCTTTCTGCAAAAACCAACAAACACAAACACATTTTCCCCCTAATAACTCCTACTTCCTCTGCCTCTCTCCCTCTCTCTCTCTCTGTCTCAGTCTTTCGCTGTCTTTCCTTTCGTTCTTTCTTTGAAGTTTGAAATTACAGTTCAAAGCAAGGTCGGTGTATTTATAACGTTTTCAGCAGAGATTTATTATTTTTGAGGAATTGGGAAACAAAACCAAATAGGAGATCATTATTATGTTTTTTATTTATTTGTGTGGAGGGTGGCGGCGGTGGAGCCTGTTAAGAAAAAACGCGGCTTACGATACTTGAAGATTCATGGAGCAGGTGACAAAAATGAAATAACAACAGAGTAAATAAGCATTTTCCAATGTGCGTGAGTGTGTATGTGGAAGCGAGTGTGCGTCAGTGTATCTGTACTGTACATAACACAAGATTAAATGTGAAGTTTTTAGGCCATGCTGGTGTCGATTCTATATTTCACCCAAATGCAGCCATAAGGAAAACATTAGCAGAGTGCAGTCTATCTCTGTGGAATTCATCCATCCTGCCGTTGCAACAGTAAAGTGCCTCTCAAATAGCTGCCCTTTCCAACAATGTTCCTTGAAGGTTGACCTATGTGATTACAATTCACTCCTTTCTTCTCCCTCCTCCCACTTCACCGCTGACAGCAGGACGCCAGGCACTATATTGCCGTAAGAGCTGAAATGTCATCCACACTTCTTTCCCTTACGATTGTCTTCCTTTGTTCATCTTGTCTCCTTTTTCCACTTCTCATCCCCATCCTTCCTCCTCCCATTTATAGAGGTGACAGGGTTATCAGAGTATGAGCGCTCGTTTTTTCCTCGCCGATCCATTTTTATCTATGCGTCCGGCGATTAATTCTCCCATCGCGCATCCTGCTAAGCCAATCAACTTCCACCAACCCACCCTGCTGTGGTTGTTTTTTAGGTGGGGAGGGGATAAAAAATCCAATTGGATTCTTTGTCACCTCAATCGAGTGCCTCCACCCCGACGCCCCCCTCGCTCCATCTCCCCATATCTGCAAAACGCATCTTCATTTCGGTTCTGTCTTTTGACAACAACTCTGTATGACTTCACTTAAGATGCTGTGTGGCACAATTGTGACTGTCTTGTCAGTTGGTATTAGAGAGATGGGTTACTCGGGGATGCTCTGTGTGTGTGTGTGTGTGTGTGTGTGTGTGTGTGTGTGTGTGTGTGTGTGTGTGACGGGGAAAAAGAGAGAGATGTTAGTTTTGGTGGAGGCTGATTGTGATGTCGTACAGAGACAAAGCTTCAATAATAACTTTGCTGGAGGAGCAATCTGAAAGAGAGAAATATTGTTTCTTGGAAAACATGGTCGATGGGGCAGCTCCATTTCAATTCAACAAAGCCAGCCTTGTTGGATTTAAATAGTATATATATACCCAAGTGTTTTTTTGGTGGGGAATAAGAAAACAAAAGAATGAAAGAAGAAAAGTCTTCAACAAAATGGAAAGCTGTGAACCCAGAAGCCTTGGTGCCCTTTGTGGTATCTGGCATGGATACCACCCACTACAGCAGTATGACTAGTGTGCATTATTTATTGTAGGGCCAGTGAGTAACTTTAATGGAGCTGTTGGGGTTTAAGTGCGATTGTTTATGGACAACTGTTTTTGAAAGCTGGCAGAGTCTGTTACTTTTCACACCAGCTTTTTTGCAAACTGATTGTGTTGCTGTTGACACTTTGAAGCAGGTAACCCATAAGCTTTAATGGTTTACTTCCCAACCTTGTTCTTTATCCGTAAATCATTTGGACAGCGAAACAAAGGTGAAGCTAATGTGTAGCCCGGTTGTTTCAGTCTTGGCAATTAAGGTTTATTACCGCTGACCCATAAATCTGATGCAATTATAATGTTGCAAAAATTGACATTTTGGCACAAACTTGTATATCCGCCACTAAACTCCAGCTGATGATTAAGAAATATGAAGGCAGAGCAGTGTCAGCTTCAGTTTTAGTCCATCAAAGACGTTTTCAAGTCTTCGTCTGACCTTAACAGGTTGACAGAATCTACTTGACTATATTTGTTCTCAAATACGTTTTTTTGGGGGGGGACTTTAATGGATGGATGTGTTGAGGTCAAACAAAGATTAGAAAATTGAAATTATTCATTCATGAATGTGAAGTGATGTGAAAGATCTTAACAAAGAGTGTTTTGATAAATGATGTGAAAAGAATACAGAATAGGTATTCAATGTTTCTACCCATTGAAGGTTAACATGAAAGATCTTCTTTTTATTATTATTCTGAAAAGATGACTTTTCTATTATATGCATTGTATTCATGGTAGTTTGTACAAATGTTTCTTGCAATTCGTGTAGCAACTAAATATGATGATGTTTTGTAAATGCTAGTTTACATATAATGATAGTGGTTGATAACGATGTATGTTCAATGATGTGTGGCTTTGCTCAAAGCTATAGAGCTAACAGTAACAAAGGAAGGACTTCAAGGTCCACATTACTGAATCAGAAATTGTGCATTGATGTTGGACATATATTTGGCCCCTCTGTGTAAAATCAGGCCCCTTTATAGCCCTGAGTTGAAAATCCTGATAAGCATGATGTACTGTTAAAGAGCCTGGCAATGTTTTTACCATTAAGAGCTTATACATGAATACATATACTTATATATACTACATGAATCCTTTAAAGGAGGAATAATGGCAAAGATATCCTGTGGTGGCGTTTAAATTAAATCAAAATGAAGAAAAATAATAAAATACAGACATTTAAACATTAAACAGCAACAACAGGTCATAAGTGTTCATTTGATAAACAGTAAACACATTTCTTGTACTCTTGATCTTAGATTTGTGAAGAATGGTCTATATAGAACATAATGGACTCATTAAATGGCTACAAACTACAAATTTGTTAAAAGCTATGTTAATTTTGTACAACTCTTCCTGTGGCTTAAAGCTCATTGTGACTCACTCAGTTGGTTCAGGATAGCAACACTGCAGAAAGAGAAAAGGCCAAGGTGTGTCTCACCTTTGTGGCCGCTTGATGTACAAGTAGATTAGGAGTACAAGGAGTGGATCATAGATCCATGGCTGCATAAGGTGAATAATAACTGCCCTTGAGACAAGCAATAAACACAGAAGTGGAGCAGATCAAAAGTTAATTTTACATGTGTGAGGCAACGAGACCACAGGCTGCCAGACATCATCCATGTCCACAGTTTCAGCGTCACACGTCATTACTAAATTCAAAAATTCTAATATTTGTACATTTGTTCTTCAGAATAATCTGAGTGATATGAAAACAAATAAACATTCAATGTCCGATTTTTAAGGAGAATAATAATAATCAGAAGGATTATAGGTAGATTACATTTCTTTTAAAGTTTAAAAAATCATTTTAACAATGAATTTGTTCTTAAATGTGATTGTTGGTCAAAGAATCCAACTACTGAAGATTGTTGAGGCTCCATCTGCTTAGTATGCAAGAATAACTGTGAAAAGATAATAATCATATGGTTTTATATAGTGCCTTTAAATGTACCCAAGGCCACTTTATGAATTCATGAAAATGTAAAAATGAAAGAAACACAAAATAATAAAAGAAATGTTACCTGAGCATGAAGAAAACTATAGTAGTCAAATGAACCTGCTTGTGAACAGGTGGGCTCTAAGGAGTTCTGTTGGTGGCTGCCACACTGACGACCCTGTCACCGTGTAGGTTCTCAGGCTGGTGCGGGGGATGGCGAGCAGCGGATAAAATAAGTATCACTTCTGCAAACAGCTGGTAAACTCACCTCCCAAACATCAACTCTGCTGGTGAGGAGCCATAGTTTTAGGTTTATCGTGTTCCACCATTGCACTGCGACGTCAACTAGGAAAAGATCAGTGTGAGACATAATGTCACGCAGAAAAAATGCATCATCACTTTCAAGACTGCTCAAATACAGAAGAAGAAGAAATTACCGAGTTCACCTGGGTGGCATGTTTCCGAGCTGTATTTCAGAGTCATTTGACCCAAGAATGAATGCGGTTTGTATCTTTTCCCACTGAAGACAAGAGCCAGATGTCAGTGGGGTTTTTGACCAGCAGAAAAGGGTCTTTATATGCAAGTGTTGGTTCATTCTTATACATTAGATGGAACAAAGGTCATGTGCTGGGAATGACAGGGTTAATTGAAGCAGTATGACCTTGCCCTATGTGTGTTGTGCCCATATGATGTACGATGACCTGACACATACATACATACACACACATGCATTCCTTCCTGAAATTAGAATAGTAAATCCACATATCACAGGTTGAGCGGGGAAAAAAAACAGTTACCTTTCTTCATTCCCCCGCATTATGCATGTCCCAGCATTCATCATGTTCCAGACTCATTGATCATTATTTGTACCTCTGCATATCTGCATACACGATACCTTATCCCAACCCCTTCACCCACGGTTTGTGAAAACAATGATGGATACCCTCTACGTCGTTCATGACTGATTGCATCGTAGCTGCTGACTCGCTTGTACCTTCTCAATTCGTCTGAAGAATTTTTTATATATATATATATATATATATATGAGAGATAAGGTGTCTCTCTCCCTCCCCCTCTAGGTTCTTGTTTGTTTGTGTGGGGGTGAGAGCAGTTGGAGGAATATCTCCGTGTTACTTTGACCATCTGTGTTTTCCTCACACAGACACATACAAATATTCTTCATTTCACCTTTAAATTTTCAGTTGTGTATTAAATGCCTACTTTCGTCTGCACTGAATCAGTGCCAAGCGTCTGGAGGGTCCCCATATGACAAGAGCAGCAATCAGTTTTCATGAGCTCAGGTCCCGAGGCAGGAGATTAAATTGCTTATTTGGATCTTAGGTTGAGAAAGTTTACTCTAAGTACCTCTCTGGGATACGGCAGTAGGAAAAGGGTTTTCTAAAGCTTCTCGAAACTCTTCCTTTCAACAGAGAGATTCAAGGTCAGCTTGTGTTTCATTTAACCTCTCTTTACAGCCAATAGTTACAGTGAAGGACTCAATGGAAGTAAAGCAGCTGGCATGGTAAACACACAGGGCTTTTATTGCAAACTTTAGTTTTAGAGAAAGGTGAACAAAACATGTTTAAACATTTCAAGGTCTATAAAAAGAGCTCTCATCTAAGTCTGTGTGAAGTAAAGCTCACTCTTCATACTCTCTTCACAACCTTATTAACCTGGATGTCTTTTCTCTTGTGTCTCCAGTTCCTGCCAACATCTACAAAGTGTCAGAGGACATCATAGTGAATGAGGGCAGTAATGTGACACTCAGTTGTTTGGCCAATGGCAGACCAGACCCTGCAATCACCTGGCGGCTGCTCAACCCTTCAGGTAAGAATCAGCCAATCATTGCTCATTACCATATATGTCCATCTAGACGTGCAGCCAGATTCTTTCATTGTCTAAATGCCAAATCTCCTTTCGAACATATGTTTTAATGCAGTGTAAATGTAAAGGTTAGAGATGTAAAAGAATATGAAGACATTAAACGGATGTAAGCACAGAGAATCCACATTTTTGTAGAAGAATTTTAATTTTTTTGTTCATCACATCACACACGCACGCTAGAAATAAGAAGGCTTTCACACCTACCTCTCCTGGTCCGGACCTTTGGACTTTTCAGTTTAGCATGAACCAAAATATCAGGTGTGAAAGGTGCCTCAGACCAAAGTCTGGACCAACAGACCAACATTTATTCCAACTAAAATAGGTGGTCTCTGTCCAAATTAAAATGTTCAGTTTATGTGTGGTGTGTGTGGGTAATTCGAACCAGTTACAGGAAGTTGAGGAGGAGGAGGAGAAGTGGAGGCATTAGTGGTCTCTCCAGAAATGGAGTTGCAGAGGCTTACAGGATTATCTGCAGTCATTTTGCCCACATTAAACAGTGTTGAATATTGAGACTGACACTGGTGAGGCTGTTAGTACTACCAAAATGATATTACAGTAATTTGACATATGACAAACAAAATTAACCGGTTAATACATTTTTTCTATTCAAACTGAATGACTATTACCTGCCAAAAGACGCAGACATCAGACGCAAGCCCATTTACAAACCGTCTACATCAGTGTCAAGTACAGGTGATGACGTAGGTCATGACGACAGAACATAGGTATGTAAAAGACATGGACCTTGGTTCGGACTTTCAGGTGTGAGAAGGCCTCAAGATCTCAGCTCATTTGAGATTCAGATCATCACGGTGAGGGAGCTTCTCCAAACCAGCAGCTCTCTCCATGATGCAGATTTTCCTGATAGTAAGCAAATGGACTAAAGGCTAAAACAAAGTGGTGCAGATAGGTTTACTCTTAAGTCAATATTTACATATTCAGCAAGATGTATCCTCAGTAACTTCCTGTTCCAAAGTGCAGGAAAAAGCCTCACTGTCAAACCGGTGTTGTCATCACCCGATCATCGCATATTGGAGCCTGGCACCATGTGTGTAGACAGGAAACTGACAAACTGAAGTTAAGGAATATCTCAAAGGTGTATAGAGCTTTTCAGATGTTTTTTTTTTTTCCACTGACTTTATTCAAGTCTGGACCTCCTTTCAAAAACCTCCTTTTGTACACAAATTGCAATAATGCCCAATCATTAATTATCATACACTTCAAACCAGAAGTGAGAAGCAGGACCAACTATATTCATTGACTCTTTTACACTAAAATCTACATATTTTTATACGCATCTTGAACTTAGTAAAAATGTCATAGGGTTCAGTTCTGTGGTCCTTAACTCCATCTTCTAGGGCAGTGGGGTTCATTTCACATCTCTGTACAATGACCAGCTGTTTCATAGAATACATACACTGGTCTGGTGCTTCTTTCTCCTTCTTTGAACCTCATGTTTCACTTTTTCATCCTGGGCGTGTACCTGTGACACCAAATATGCTCAATATGACAGTATTTAGGTTTGGATTTGGACCGAGTCTACTTTGAACTTGTTCATACTACACGATTTTTAGCTTACTTTTCCAGGGGCTGACGAGTTTCAGAACTCGCAGACGTAAGCCCCAAATCGTTGTTCAATAGGCATTTGCTGTCTGCGAACTCTTTCAAGATGGTGTTCAAGGCGCTTCCCAACACGTTGTAGCCTCCCAATAATTTCTAGCTGCCTAAATGTCTGGACAAATCGATCACAGCTACAGACACAGTGCAAGACACGGATGAAGGTACATCTAGGGGTAATGTGACTTTTACTTTAATGCAAGGTACTATGAAATGAATTTAGCTGTAGTAAGTTTGAGTATGAGTAAATAATGCAACTGTGTATTCATCTAATACTTTTCCTGATTTATAAAAACAATGTATTATTGGACATGCTGAGAATATTTATTATGATTTGCCTTTTCTATACAACTGTGATGTGACGTTCACTGAAGCGTTTCACCTCCTTCAGCCTTATGTTTCGTTCTGTGAGCAGGACTCACGATCACACGACAGCAAGTCGATTATTGTGAACTACACAGCGATCCAATGACTTTGAAAGAGTATGTTGGTTCCAGATGACGCATGTAAACACCTTCCTGTTTAGGTCCTGACCTCTGTGAAAAGTCAGGTACAAATACTGATATTCTTTGAGTCCCATGTTTCTCTAACGACAGGGAGAGTTTCTGATAATACTACATATATATTAGCCGTGTTGATGCTTATACATGCCACAGAAGTGTGCACATTGGTACATCCCTCCACACAAGTTGCTGTTGCTTTGGGATTTAATCCATTTTCGGAGAAAAAATAAATGTCCACGACCGCTGAAAAGCTTGTAGTCTGATGTATGGAGATGCTCAAGTTGACAGCAGCTCAGTTTGATTACAGCTGTGTGCAGGTTGAAAGCAATTCTGTTTGTGTGTCTATATCAATTACTGCTTTGTTTTGTCCCAATCCAGACATATTTCATCAAGTACATCTGCCTTTGCACCTGGAAGCTGAACAACTTTTGTAGGCGTAGTTGCCTCTTTTGTCTGTTTTTATTAAAGGAGAGAGATTTGTTGAGCCTCATCCTACGAGCCATATGGATCTTACAAATCCCTGTTAACATAATTTTCTTCCTGTCTAAACTCCTCCAGGTTTAGATGGTTCACAATGTTATTGTAGGTAAAGCTATAGACAGCTTTTCTTCCAAGAAAATAAATGGAGATGTGGATGTGGAGGGAAGGAAAAAGCAATATCCAATAGCTACAATAGACTCTGCCTCACCATGTACACTTCTGCAAGTTCTATAAGGTGCCTTCCATACGGTCGCTTTTCTTTTCATTATTCAACTTTTTCTATGTCTTGTTGGGGGATTAGTGGGCAGAGCACCTTTGACAAGTCTCTCTTCTTTACTAAAAGACCATGAACATTGAAGCAGAAAGAGTGTAGCAGAAGGAAAATCCTGTCAGCATCCTGGCAGGATGGGATCTGTAAGTGCACACGGACACATGTGGTTCCTGAGATGGGGGTCCCACACTATTTGCAAACACTGGCACTGTTGTTATTTTTGTTGTTGTTATGCGGGTGTCTTTCGCCCCAGAATCCATAAGTCTAGCCCAGTTCGAGAGCGTGTGGGGGACTGCTGAGAGAGATAATGATGTCTGGCAGCCTGTGGTCTCGCTGCTTCACGCCTTCGCCTGCCGGGAGAGCGCCGCCTCGCACAGCTATAGCAAGGCGCTTGACTGTTTGCTGGGACCACAGATGTTCACAAGACACAAATGTCAATGCCAAGTCCCAATTCTACAGCATGGGGATCAAGCTCAAGTCTCCACTACGGTTCAAACTAACAATGCGGGTACTTCCAAACATTTCACTGAAAACTGTATCTTTACAGTTATAACAGGTCTAAAGGAACCACTACTGTGAATCAGTATGGAACTCTATTTGAAAGACCGACAGGCCTCCAGCAGAGAACAAGAAGACAGACATATGAGATCTTTGGAGTGAAAAAGTTCATCATTTGCAGCAGCTGTAGAACCTTACTTAATTTACGTTCAATCAAAATAGATTCTTCATTGGTCTCATAATGAGACAACTTAAATAAATTGGGTCTTACTGGTCACCAGAGCCATGCATCTCATAAATGAACAGAACCAAAATACAGTGACCGATGAGTATGTATCTACTAATTCCAGAAATCTCTGTCTGTCTGTGGCTCAGATAACCATTCAACCATTTGGCTCCACACTTTTATATTATTAAGGGCCCAAGGTAGTGCAGTGTTGAATTTGGTGCGATTTGGACATGCAATGCTTTCAGTATTAATTAACATTGAATAAATAAACTGACAATGACAATGGATTCTGGGTACTGAGTCAAGCTTCAGCTCAGGCTGGGCAATTAACTGAAAATGCATTAAAACCGACATTTAACCTTAAATAATCGTCCATACACCGTAATCGAGGTAAAAGTTTGAAACAATCGTGATATTGATTTTGAAGTCATATCGCCCAGCCCTAGCTTCACCCAGCTTTGACTAAACAGGTGAGCAGCAGTTGCAAGCTAAGGCTTCAGTATTCTGGGGACTGAGTCTATGTCGGTCCGGACTTGCTGCATCTTAATAAATGCAGGTCACCTTTACAGTTTCAGAAAGACACCTACAACCAGCATTACCACAAACCAAATAAACATCCCACGCCATTGATCAATTATGCAACTTAACCTGCCTCACTGAGCGGCTCAAAAAAGCATCAGGGCTCCATTTGCCACTTAAATGTGAAAAAAAAACACATGCAGAACATCAGTGTCATAAAGTCACGGCACTTACAGGTAATTGCACTGAACTCAGGCTGTTGTTTTGTTCACTAAGGGCAGGGTTGTGGAAAAAAGAATTAGGCAAATATATTCACATTGCCTGACAAATATTTAAAAGACTTATTTGCCGTTCATTATTAACAAGTTCAAGCCAAGTCTGAAATCAATGCAGATAACTCTCGATCTGAATTTGCGACTGCACTCCGACTCGAGTCAAGACTTTGAGTGCCAACATCTGACTGGAGCTCATCCTTGCAGAGCCACATGCATATGCAAATTCTGACTGATGACTTTGTGCCCATGTCGGTGTGCACAGATGAGTGAAAATCCAATGGCACTCACACACTAGATAGAAAAAAGATAAACTCCCATCTTGCCACATCGCCTGCGCCTCTATCCTTATGAAGCCCTCCAGTGACCACATTATTCTCTCAGACTTGCACCCTGACCACAACATGCATAATTTACACCCGTCCTCAATTTAAATCTAATTTCCAACCAATAACCAAATATCAAAGAGAGGGAATCTACCAAGTCTCATTTAGTAAAACCCCTCACATGAGTCAGGAACTCATTCCAGAGACTTTCATACAGGAAATGGTCTTTAGACTGAGGACACGGTGTCTCCTTCGCAAGCCACAGAGACAACAGTCCGTCAAATTGATGACAGGCATCCTGACATGTTGGTCCGATAGACAGATGATACACTGTTTTTCTTTGGCTTTTCTTTTCAATTGAAAATCTTGCCTCTGAACGGCATGGCTCGCGCTCAATGAGAAATTATTTAATGGAAACCAATTTGCATGCCCTTGACAAAAAGAACAAACTGTGTCTCACTGTTTGAAGAATAAAGACATGGTAACATTTTCATATTTTCGAAAAGCTCCAGCAGCTACTGCAGCTACAGCCATGAGCAAACAGTATATAGCTTGCAAACAAAGTATTCCACTCTTGCTTAAAGTAAGCATCTTTTTCTAAAGTGCCCGCTCCCATCTGCTTCTAAGAGCATAAGCTTTTAAGTCAGAGGCAGCAGAGGAGTTATGCACGAAGAAAAAGAAAGTAAACCTGTCCTAATGGCAATATGGTGTTTAATGATTTTTACCCTGTCAATATTCAGTTGGTTGGATTTAAAGTACCATTGATTAGTTGATAAATGCATTAGTGAAACATCAGAACTGCTTTGAAAGGATAAGGGTAAAGTTCTTCGCTGCCTGACTGAAAAGACGTGTCACATGAGGATGTCACTTTAAGCTTTGCAATGTGCATTTTCTGACATTTCATTAATCGAACATGTCATTTGTTCATTGAGAAATTGTCCAGAGATGAATTAATATTGAAATGTAGCTTTAGGCTTTAGTTGCAGCCCTTGTCAAAGTTAAGATCACCTGCATGTGCATGACAACTTGGTGACCTCAGTGTTAGCAGGGCCACAGAACAAAGGGTTGTTTCCCTTCTGAGATATTAGGCGGCAAGCTACGGAGGTAATTGTCCACTAATCAGTAGTTCAATCCCTGGATGTCTTAAGTGTCCTTGAGCAAGACATTGAACCCCAAATTGCCTAATGCTGTGCGATGAGATTACATACAAGGTGGATGTGAAGACGCAAACAGAGGCGATTTTCACTCGTTTCACTGACCTGAAATTCACGTATAATTATTTTGACTTGAGTGAAAGATTCTTGTGACGCCATGTCACAAAAGCCAATCAGCTTTGAGATTGAAACTCACTGGACTCAGGTTTAGGCACTGACCCCAGGTAGCAGGTCATCAAACCAGCCACTGGTCAGCTTCAGGTATTGCTGGAAACAGCAGTCATCCAGAAGCAGGATCCTGGAGAAGACGGTGAGAGTCTGCAAGCTCTGTGCGCCTCAGGAGGGTCTTGTGGGCAGACACATGACAATGGTGGCAGCTCCGGCGTTTCCCCATCAGGTGCAACGCAGAAACTGAAATCACTTAAGCCAATAGTCCTCCTCTTCTCTTTTTCCAGAGGAGAACGTGCAAATATTTGTGTGTCATGTTTGCTTGCATTGCACGTGACGTGAGGATTTGCTTTGCGTTTGGTGTGAACGCACCAAGACAAGACAATGGCACAGTATCTGAACGGGATTTGTGATAAAAGAAGTGTAATTAGAAGTGTATGACTGGGTGTGTTAATGAGTGTAGCACTTTGTGTGGTTGGTTTGGACTAGAAAAGCTCTATATATGCTGTCCATTTAATTTACATACCAAAGTGTATGTACTGTCCATAAATCTGACAAGCTCTACCAAGTTAATTAGACCCAATGGATGATGCCATGGTTTTATTAAGTTTTTACACATTGCATAACTCAAAATGTAATACATACCCAAGGAGAGTCTAAAGAACAAGCCATTAAGTCAAACTGACTATAACAACCCAGAAAGTTTTGTTGGAAAAACATTTCTTCTCTGGGGCTTAGGTGCAAAACTATGAAACAATCCCATTCAATTCACACACCAGATGATGCCTCTCATGCTGGGGTTGAACCTTTTCGGCAGACTGTCAAAATTTGGTATTCTATCTTAGGAATTGTTTATGAGAAAGTTAATAACAGAGTTTCTTAGGTTATCCACATTGATTATGCTTGTCATCTGCCTCTATGGGGCCATCCAAACAGAAAACTGTTCTTTCTCAGCGCAGCACAATCTTATCTCTGTTGTTGTTGCCTGTGTCGCTCAGTAATCACCCAGCTAATGAGATTATAACTGACATGTTAGGCATCTCGATGACAGATCTGCACGCTTGATAGATTGAAAGACGACCAGAAAGAATGCTCAGTATATACTTTACATCAAAAAGATACTGTGATTGTCACTGAGACACAAGGTCAGGCAGGTTATTGCTTGCACCTCTCTGAGTCACATTTGTAATTAAGGGATTGTGGGACTGGATTGAATGAATTTTCCTGAGGTCTCATAATACATCACCAGCGCAGGGCTCAGGCAGACAGAGAGTTTTGGACCTGCTGTGCCGAGTCTGCGGAAAGCCATCGCATGACATGAGGAATACTACACAATAACCTTCAGAGCATGATCTAAGATGACAATGATGCAGGAGAACCCTCGTTGTGAGTAACAGTGAGAACAAGCAAACAAGGTGCTCATTAAAGTGGAACAGTTCACCTAAAGCGTTGTATTTGTTGTTTGGCTTAAATTACCACATAGCAATCAAAGTGTGATACTATTTATTATTATATTCTTTTGAGAAATCCTACTTTCACTGTTGCAATTAGGATTTGAAAGTTGACGTACATTTGATTCAAAAGCCCATAACTTACAAGAACTCAGTTTGGAAAAAGTTGATGTCTGATATGTTGGGGTTTAGTCGGGATTTAACAACATTTGATTTCGTGGACTTCCTGTTATTTACAGTTTCCTCTGAGCTTAAAAGTCCTCTCCCTCAGCTCCCTGTCTCAGATGAGACGATAGCATTTATAAATCAATGAGCGTTAATGGCTTTTAACGGGATTCTCTTCGTCAGTGTAATTCATTTGCAGAGTAAGTGTTGCTATCATTTTATACTTCCACTGCGGTTTGAGCTTCAAATTAGAGTGAAAATATCGACTGGTACCAGCTCCGTGCAGTTTGCCATGATGACCAGCTGAGAAACCTCAGGACAAACAAAACAAACATCCATCGCGTGTGCCATTACATTGGTGTCTCATTAGACCGGTTGCTTTGACCACAGTCACCGAGGGCAGCAAAGGAAACTTTGAAGATCTGAGGTGGACCTGGTGTATAATATCCACTGAATCAGTGTGACATCTCTTTTACCTGTGTGAGACACTGGGCATGTATTGTAGATAGTGGGCTATCTTGCAGCTCTTGTACTTTTTATCAAAACATTTTTTGCTCAGCCTCTGCGTGGGCGCTGCTGTGAATATTGACCAAGTAGTACATTGCTCAGACTTGTGAGGCGAATGATCAATAGAGCTTGGAGGGACAGGGTGGGGAGCAGAGGTGAAGGGAAATTCGGAAAGATAGGAAGATGAGAGAAGATGATAGAGAGAGAAGAAGTGATCAGTGTGTGCACAAGAGAGACGGAGAACGAAGGCACACGTGTGGCACAGCACGCATGTGAAAAACCTCCAGTGTCGACGCAACACACATGTGTTGAGCCCTAAGCCTGCTGATCTCTTTAGCTTGCTGTTTCCCAGCTTGAGTCCAATCCAGATTTTTTTTTCAACTCCCCCAGAATAGTTGCCTAAGTTTGGAGACTGAAGGCCCTGGGTAGTGGGAGGAGAATGGCAGCCCCCCCATGGAGCACAATGAGGGGGGAAATGGAGCCGCTGGTCAAGCAAGGAATCCTACACTGCACGCCTCTCAGACCACCAAAATAGAAGTCAGACAAGTATGAAAAATACAAGCCCTCTGGCTGCCTCTGGTATTCCATGACACAAGGAGGACCCACACAGAGCTGGAAAAGAGGTGGAACTGGTGGAAGTTGTGCTAACCTCAGGGAAGAAAGGAAAAGAAAGAAACAAAGAAAAAACAAAAAGGCTCCAGGCTGGAGATGGGGAGTAAGAACAGAACTGTGTTTTATTATGCAAATGACCAGTTTCATTAGATGTGCAATCATTCTTATCATTAGTTATAGTAACTCCAGTAGTTAATTAATGTTCAATTATGCATCTGAGATCCTCTCACCTCTCTGGTGTAATAGAGTTTGTCAGTCATTTGGCGCTGCAGGGAGGACAACCCGCAGCGAACCTCGCATCCGCTCGAGCAAAGACAGACACATCTGGACCGTCTGAGGAGCTCGCAGTGAAAGTAGCGTGACACTGATGATTTATACTGAAGTCATAAAGAAGCCATGACTTATTTATGATGCCGCACCCTGGCGGCTGTATGCACTGCGGCTGCGGAGTCTCTCCTGTAACCAAAATATCAAGTTCCTCAACACCTTTTACCTGTCCATCAGCGGCCATGCTTACTGTTATTGTGTCCTTGAGCGACACACTGAACCTGTGAGGTGCTCTGGATAATAGCATCAGCTAACTGCAAGCTATGAATCTACCACAACAGTTTCATTGCAACAAAGACATCTGTCCACATGAATTGATTTGGACCACGGCCCACGCTCCCACACTATATGATCCGGCTGCATATTAAAGTCGTAACCCTTTTATAACCGTTCTTGGAAGGGCAGCCTTTTAGAGGTTTGACGATGAGTGCCCTTGACATTCCTCCCACGACGGTCTAGCAGTGTCGGCCATACTCCAAGACTGGGGCTGGGGAAAGTCTTCCCAGGACTGTCACATTGTCAGGAAATATCTCTCCCTGTTCCTGCCTGCGACTCTTTGTCCTTCCATCCTCAGCTGTCGTTCTGTCTTCCTCTGCCTCATTTTCACTCTGACTGTCTCCTCTTCTTTCCGTCACCCTCCCATCTCTTACTTCAGCAGAGTATGACAGTCACTTCAGTTGTCCTTTCTGCACCTCATCTCACTGTCTGGGGAGAGACAGAGAGCTACAGAGCGCAGCAGGCGCAACACACACACACACACACACACACACACACACACACACACACACATATCTCTGTCTCTCAGGAGGGAGTGGAGTAGGCAGGAGTGGAGATACATAGGTGTCGCAGTAATGTAACTGCTGTGTAGTAGGAGTGGGTGAGCAGATTAGGAAGGAGACACACACACACACACACACACACACACACACACACACACACACACACACACACCACTGTGTGCAAGCTGCCAGTGACAGAGAGGAGCTGACAAGCCTGCTGATTGTGGGAGTGAAGTGTAGGTGGTGACAGGTCCTTGTCAGAGCTACCCAAGTCGAACCTCGTGCTCCATGTCTCCAGCTGTGTACAACTGTTTGTGTGGGGTTTTCTGTGTGTGTGTATGTGTGTGTGTGTGTGTGTGTGTGCGGGCGTGCTTTTGGGGAAGCAAGAGAGCACAGCTGCTCATCCGTCTCTCAGCAGGTCTCAGATCTGCCCACGATCACTGCTCTCGTGTTTGTTCACAATCAGCACCATTGGCAGCTGGTCTGAAATCAGTCTGCAGTCACACTGTGCATGAAACATCATGAGCACAGCTTGCCCTGCATCTACCCAACCTCATTAGGTGTAGTCACCGCTGGGCTGGCTCAACACCAACACAATCGTCACAACCGTACAGAAACTCAGCAAAAAAAAATCCCCACAGTCCATAATCACAGTCTGTGGAGTTCAACCTTTGTCATTACCTATGGGAGTGTCAGTTTCAGACATCTTCCACAAATGAGGGCTGTCAGTTTTCCCAAAAATCAAGTTCAAACGAATTTGACATGACACACAATTTGCCCAGTATATTGTAACCCCTGCACGCACATGGGCAGACAAGGTTGAACAGTTGAGGTTGCTCCGCTCGTCTGTGGTGCCTCCTCAGCTACTGTTTCAATTGCATGGTACAAAAACGACAAACAGCTTCACCTCTTTCCTCTAAGGTGTAGAAACCAGAGGACGGCTTTTTGCTAGCGTCCTACATTTTCTGACAGTGATCGCCCCCTGCTGGATCCGGGGACAAACTACTTCCAATGGTCTGATGCGCTTAACTTTGAATTTGAACGGGTCACCTAAGTTCGGATACAAACTTTTCTCCCCCAAGTGCGAATGAATGTTTGAATTTTGAATAACAAGTGACAGTCCTAGAGGGAACATCTTCTGAATAGTAGGTTTCCAGAGATTCGTAGAAGTTATGCAATAGAGGACTGAAGCTGTCCTGCAGGCCCCTGGTGGACCATAGTTGTACTTACATAATGACAACTTTTGTTTGGCTCTTCTGTTGTGCATGTGGAATGATATGGAACTATTACACAAGCCGATGTTACTCATCAAGAGTTAAAGTTAACTTAAGTGAATTTACAGAAAATAACAAATTATCACTGACATTATAAACATATCCTGGACAAAATGGACATTCTTCAGATTCAAGGTGTGTGTGAGTCTGGATGGAGATCGAACACCTGTATCCTGGTCGTTTTTGAAAAGGTAATTTCTGGTTGCATCCTAAGTGACTTACAATCTATGAGGATCGAACCACCTACCTTTTGGTTGGAGGAAAACCACTCTACCCCTCAGCCACAGCCACCCCTCAAATCATCTACATGATAGTTTTTCGTTAAAGTGTTTGGTTTATGAAACATCAATCAATCAATCAAATTTTATTTGTATAGCCCATATTCACAAATCACAGTTTGTCTCATAGGGCTTTAACAAGGTGTGACATCCTCTGCCCTTAACCCTCAACAAGAGTAAGGACAAACTACAAAACAAAAATCTGTTAACAGGGTAAAAAGAAGGTAGAAACCTCAGAGAGAGCCACATGTGAAGGATCCCTCTCCCAGGACAGACAGAAGTGCAATAGATGTCACTTGTAAAGGAGAACATCAGCAAGATAAGGGTGTTTGCAGCATTGATTAGAATAAACACTGAGTAGCATAACTGAAGGTCAATGAATTGATGGATTATTGTCAGTAATGGTTGAGTATCTGAGGAGAAATATTATATATCAAGTAGTCTTGTTGTAATCATAGTCCATGGTCAGCAGCCACCACGATCATGATCCACCATCAAGATCGGATGCCACTAGTTCACAGTCATTGTCCACTGCCGCCATCAGGATCTACCATCAGCTGCCACCTCAATCGTGGTCCACCACCATTATCAGATGCCAACATGATACATGATCCACCATTACAATCACGATCTCTGATACGCGATCCACCATCATAATCCATGATGTGGCCGCAGCCGCGGCCCTGGATCTGCGGACGATAAGGCAAAGGGACTCCGGGGAAGAAGTCAAGTCAGATTTAACTGGAAGCCTGTGTAGCGAAGCTAATACAGGAGAAATGTGGTCTCTTTTCTTGGTTCTTGTCAGGACACGTGCTGCAGCATTTTGGACAAGCTGCAGAGTCTTTAACGACTTACTGCTGGAGCCTGATAATAAGGAATTACAATAATCAAGTCTGGATGTAACAAAGGCGTGGACTAGTTTTTCTGCATCTTTTTGAGAAAGGACATGTCTGATTTTTGAGATGTTACGCAAGTGGAAGAAGGAGGTCCTAGGAATTTGTTTTAAGTGAGAATTAAAGGACAAATCGGGATCGAAGATCACTCCCAAGTTCCTGACTGTTTCATTTCATACACTGTTCAGGTTTTATTGACAAGTATAACCGGGTGTCATCCGCATAGCAGTAGAAATTTACCGAGTGTGTCCTGATAATGTTTCCTAGTGGAAGCATATATAATGAGAATAAAATTGGGCCGTGCACAGAGCCCTGTGGAACACCGTGGTTAACTTTGGTGTGCACACAGATGACTCATCATTAATTTGCACGAATTGGAATTGATCTGAAAAATATGATTTAAACCAGTTTAGGGCGGTTCCTTTAATGCAAATTAACTGTTCTAGTCTCTGTAATAAAATTTGATGGTCAATAGTGTCGAATGCTGCACTGAGATCTAACAGAGCGAGGACAGTATAACAGTGACAAATTCAATATTAAAATAGATGCTGATCAACTAATTAATTAAATGACCATCCACTGCACCATCCTTTAGAAGGAAGTTGTACTAATAGTTATTTTAAAGAGATTTCCCAGTTAAATTGTATTAAGGAGCACCTAGACTATCGATGGATGGGATGTAATCTGACATTTGGAGAAAAAAATATATATAATGAGAATAAAGTTGCAATTTAATTCCAAATAATATGCTCAAAATGTTGTAGTATTTTGAGTATAAAATCTTACTATGACAAGAAAAGCATTGATGACGATGTTAACAGAATAATCTAAAAAAGCACTGTTGCAATTTTACAATAACTTTTTGTCTTCTAAAATGATCACATTTTTCTTTAAAAAGCATAATTTTCTCACAATATTATGATAGTCTCAGATTTTGTTTGTCCCATGTCCTAATACAATATGGGGATTTAAAGTGGTAACGACCCATCAAAATACTACACTATAAACAATGTTTGATTGATTGATGCTTGAATATTTTAACCAATTACCCGTAAAGCGTATTCATTCAGGAAGTACAGTACTTAAGTTACAGTTACATACATGTGTTACATTACTTTTTATTAATTGCTCAGCTGTCAACTCCATTAGATGGTGTCATTGAATAACTCCATATCTAAATCAGTATCTTCTGTGTTTATCCTTTGCAGTTTAACAAGCAGACAGTCCTGCAATTTGTAGGGATTTACTGACCCACCAGCAGCCGCTTATCCTTAGTGACTGCACACAGCTCTCCACACGTCACAACCTCAGAGGCTCAGTTACACAACTCTGAAAACATGTAAGCGAACCTGAATAGGAATCCTTTACACCATCTGTTATTTAAAAAGCCATCACATTACTGCAGCGAGTTACTAAAGCTGTTTTCAGACATGAACTTTGGTTAAGTTTGGTCTGGGCATTTTAGGAGTTTGCCTTTCGAATTATTATCTGGGTCAGATGCGTTCACACCATCAAGAACAACAACAGAACATTCAGACAAGGGGCGGCTCCCGGGTAGTGCATGCAGGAGGCAGCACATGACACGTAATGTCCGCCGCGTTTTTGGTTACAGCACATCGATACCGATTCTTCTCTCCAAAAGCTCTTGAATCTTGTCGTCTTTCCACGTTGACATCCTCGCCTGTGTCTTCTACATGTATGACACCTCTT
Organism: Hippoglossus stenolepis; assembly: GCF_022539355.2. Classification (NCBI taxonomy): domain Eukaryota; kingdom Metazoa; phylum Chordata; class Actinopteri; order Pleuronectiformes; family Pleuronectidae; genus Hippoglossus; species Hippoglossus stenolepis. The sequence continues at coordinate 24,427,712 of NC_061486.1, forward strand.
TTTCATCCTGACATATTTGTTTTCTTCCAGTTTTGCAGCTGTCATGTCATAGAAATGTCATCAACATGCCCGCTCACTCGCTGTGAATTTTCCGTAGATTTGCTGTATTGCTGCTGTATTCTCACATGGGCTCTGCACATCTTACTAGGAGGCTGGCAGGAAAAGTTCAAAAAAATGTGTGTGTGTGTGTGTGTGTGTGTGTGTCTGTAAGCAGCTTTAGTAAAGCATCTGTGCCCCAGACACTGATCATGAACCGGTTCATTGTGTGTGACATGGATCAATGTCATGTGTCAGTTACAGTGCAGTGAAATTAAGATGTCCTTTTGCAGCAGGCAGATGATTTACAGTCAATTATGCAGGTGCTACATTATAAAACTGAGTCATGGTCACATAGAATGATGAGTGCACATGACAAGGGTAGATCCTTGGCCTACTGGCTACAAATGTACACACACACACACACACACACACACACACACACACACACACACACACACACACACACACACATATACCCACCTATCTACATTCATCTTTTTGTGAACCTTCTGGCGACATTCACCAAGCCTCAAGTTTTACATGCAGAGATGCACCAACATACTAATGAGTCTAACACACTTTCAGTGTGAGTTTTGGACATGAAGAAGTGTGCGTGTGATTCCTCTGTCTATAGCCATTTTCAGACATGACCTGCGAGTAAAATCAGTAGAATTGGCTTTGGAAATTTGCTCGCAGTTTTCCTTTCAGACATGCACAACACAGCGGGAGGTTCGCTGCACGGACGCGTTCACAATAGAAACAAATCCTTTGCATTATTCAGGTGAGAGGTGGACAGCTGGGTGCAGAAGGCAGAGGCAGGAAGTGATGTATTAACTCCACTTTGGAGATGATTTTGACACGTGATTTTCTTGACAACACACAGACACCTGTGTCGAGTCTTATCACCAGAAACGCTCTAGACACATTCCTCAGTGTCTTCTATGTGTATGACACCACTTTTTCACCCGGTTATATTTTTATTTTTGTTTGTTTTTTGGCATCTGTCGCATGTTAGAAGCGTGATTAACCCCCTCACTTGGTTACGGTGAGTCCAGCGGGGGAACCCCTGCTGTGTACACACATCATGCTGTGTTGGACATTTGTGTTCACCACCTCCGGGGACAATACGGAGGAACAGTGGAGTTCAGAACATGTCTGAAAGCAGCTTTAGTATTATCGTTCCAGGGGTGTCTGTCTTAGCAGAAGGAAAGGAGAGAGGGCAGATGGAAATAGTGACAGAGGAGTAAGAAGTGATACTCTGTGCCTGACCTTGCTAACCCTGCTGGACAAAAACCCTCTTCTCCCAATGGCAAACACAAGCCCAGAGAATCTATACAGACAGTAATGAGAAGTCTTCCCCCAACAAAGGGCAAGATTCGTTTATCAGCCGAATAGAAGAAAGAGCAGACAACCCGACTCGCCTTCATGGGAATTCAATCACTCAATCCTATTCTGTTTTATCAACAATTAATCTCCTTTAAGGCCTCAGACTTGAATAAGACAACAACCTCTCGGTGTGCAGAGCCATACAATGTGCACACCGAGAGAAACCACACCAAACCTGCTTTTTAAAAAAACAAACAAAGGTGCGTAACAAGGAGAGGAGGAAGAGGAAGAAGTAAGAGAAGGCGAGAACTAGGAAAATGAGATAGAGAGAGGAATGACATTGTTCAGAGAAAACAGACGGCTGCACGCTCCACCGTGCGTATCATTTCTGCGGCTCAAGAAGCGGCAAATAAACAGCCGTCCTGTTTTTGGCTCCAACACCTGTGTTATTTCTACACCGCCAGCAGCAAAAGGCTTGTGAATAGAAGGGGAAGTTCTCTTTGTTGTGCTCAGACTGCTGGAACAATGTTGTTTATGCAGGATTACATTAGGCAATAAGAAAGAGATATTAACAAGCGGAGTGCTGCTATAGGATATTTTTGTGTTTTCCTTGCAGAGAATGTCAGACATTTCATGTAGCGAATGATTTTTTCCTAGAATACAAGAGATTAAAATGAGAAAAACGCATTTCTTATTGACATATGGATGTCTTTTTATTTATCCAAAGTGATACTGTACACTTAAATGTGTTTTACAGCTTTAAACTAAGAGCTCTATTACTTTCATTTGATTAGATACATGAATGTTGGTTTTAATATCACATTTATGAGCACATTTATTAATTATTAATATAAATTTATGGTAACCCGGGCTCATAAGGCCCCCCAGTGTTACAAATCTTCTTGGACTTTTCAGGGCCAATACTTATATAGAGTCAACTGTTCAGGATCTCTCTAACGTCATGACCTTGAAATAGATAATGAAGCTTTTAATCCCACTTCTCCTCTGAGCTCATTTTCATCTGTTCAGAGGCAGCTGTCTGTGTACTGGAATTGTCACTCATAGCTGGACAACCTAGATAACTTAGCTATGTCTTATGGGTTCGGGTTAGGGTATGTGTTTTTGGGGGTGGATAGACTTGTTTGAAAGGGATAGTTCCCTGAGGGTTAGGGGGTTATCTCATCACCACTATGCTGATGGAGGGATGTTTGAGTTCACAAACAGTTTTGGAGTCTCAGGGGTAAAAAGTGTTGCAGCCAAATCCAATACAATTTAAGGACTAGTGATTCCTTCTATAGACGTTATAAAACAACAGAAAAACAACACAACATGCCTCCATACTGCTCGTGTTGTGTCATGCAAGTGTCCTGAAGCCCCGACATTTAAATTCGACTCGAAACTGGTGTAATTTACACCGTGTTTCAAGTCCACTACCGGAAGTAGCGATGCTAGCGGATGTAGCGATGCTAACGCGCACCCCGCGTGTGCCCTTGGGCGAGAGTGTGTTTTATTACATCTGAAGAAGGAGTCACAATTAACTTCAATTGTATTGGATTCTGCTCTAACAAAGTTTACCCCTGAGACTCCGAAAGTGTTTTGTGGACTCAAACACTTCACCCACCACTCCATCGCCATAGTGGTGAGTAGATAATGAGTGAAATTTCATTTTTCGGTGAACTATCCCTGTAACCCAACTTCTCCCAAAACTCATGGGTTTAAGATATCCATTTTTGCGTGTCATGGCGTGTTTCGCTTTGACAACACATTCTCAATAAAATAAGAATTGAGGTAAAGATTTTTAAATGTTCTGAGCCCGGTCATCTTTTTATTATCTCCACTGAGGAATCTGTTGATGAGGACTGTACGTACTCTGTAATTATGTGTTGACCCATCACATAAATCATTCCGGCTCCTGACAGAAAGATAGCTGCCATGTGGCTGTGTTAGATAAAGCCAGTCCAAACAATTACACATATGCTCTCACACACACACACACACACACACAAACAAACAACGTTAAAGGTCCAGAGGAGAATGATGGGTATGTGCACGTATACAGACACCAGTAAACATACTTTCACACTCATGCAGACAAAAGGAAATAAATGTCTCTTGGTCTTTTATGCTACTCGACTCTGAAGTTTCTCAAATCAGTTGCTTAACATAAATTAGCATTTGCAAAATAAATGTAATGTTGCACACTGTGGTAAAGTGATGCTGATGAATGATTCATGAGGATATGCAAAAGAGCGCCATCCAGTTGCCAGCTGAAGTTCTGGTTTGAGATTCACATCCCTCACCCCTCTGCCTCGTCTGTCTCTCTCCCTCGCTCTCCCCAATCTGGTCCCCTCTCTTGCTTTGGGAGGTGGCAGGTTGGGTGGGGGGGCATGTGTGCTCCCACCGCAACTCTGTCCCTCACACCGGCAGAGTACTTTAATTGACATGGAAAACTTAAAGTTGTTCACACAAACTTAACATTGCCTGTGCAATGCAAATCAGTATCCAGCAGGCGTTTTGTAGGAGCGTGCTTCTACCAGGCCCCTCCACTATTTCCACCTCACTTCCAAAAGCCTTCTACTGCATACCCCAAAGGCCGCAGGGCTTTCAACAGAGTAATGTGTGGAAACAGAGCAATTACTGAATGTGCATTGTCTTTCCAGAATGGCTAGCGCCAGGCTGCATAGCAATTTAGATGATGGCAGAAAAACAATTTGAGCTCAGTGTCGAAGATGGGGTTAAACAACACATTTCGATTTTTCACCTCAAAATTAAAAAAACGGAAAAATAATTGATTTCCTGTCACCACTCAGTTATAGGCAGAACACGCTTTGCACTGTGGACAGTCACCTTTTGAATTTTTCATCTAGTTTTTCAGACATGTTTTATAAGCTTTCAAATGATAATGGCTCAGGAGACTGGCTTAAGCGCGTGATTCCGGTCATCACTCCTCAGCTGCAGGCAGCTATAATGCAGCTCACTGTGTAACTTCATTATCTGCAGACGTTTCCTGTAATTCTCGATTATCACTTGGTTTCCATTTACAGCATCCTGTTTTTTTCTATGCGTCCCTTACTCTAACATGTTTACACCCGCAGTATTTCAAACTCTCACATCAGAGCTAATCATTTCGAACTACTCCTAAGACAATGCTTTTTAGAAGACGTGGTTTCCAAGCAACTCAGCAAATGCAGGATCTTCACAGGCTGGGTATGCAGTTCTCTCCAATAATCAAGGAATTGTTTCATTCTAAAATTAGATTCACAGCCCTTAAAATGGGGAAAAAAAACTTACTAGCACAAAATTGGATCAGATTATGACACTTATTATTTATAATCATTGTTGCATGCGAGTACATTTATATTGTGGTGAGAGATGGACTGAAGTTATTTTTTGACAGGGGGGATGCTGTATCTGCCAGAGTGCCACAGTTCAGTGGTCTCAAAACTGTCCTGCCACCACATCCCAGTTAATGCTGTTCTGGGGATCGCATGCGGTTCTCTCAGAGGGAAAAGAAAAGCATGCATTTCATCACATATTCTCTGTGTGCCCCATTGTGAATTCTATTGATAGAGTAACTCAAGGCTACACCAACACTTACTCCCTACTCCAAATGTTCCAGGAGGAAAACGTTGAAGAAAAATTAGAGAAAGGATGTGTTATTTATGATTTTTTTAACTGAATGAGTAATTAATTTTAATTAATAAAATAGCTGTAACATCTTCAATTTTACAGAAAGTTGGCAACTGTAACAGAAGCCCTGAAAGGCAAGTGACATTTTTTTTTAAGCCAGGATAAGTTTTCACTTATTTTTAATCCATTGAACCAAGTGAAATTAGTTTTCCAGGCTCAGTTTATTCCCCATTGATGAAACCAATAGATGAATGTAAAGTTGGACAATGTTCTTCCTTCTACTATCCAGAAATTAAGCAGAAATATGCTGAATACAAACTCTGCTATCTTGCATTTGGAGACAGAGTTGGCAGTATGGAGCCAAGATAGTGTGGTACCATCTCACGTGTTTGACCAATCATGAGTCAGTCTCAGCTGTCAATCATGACATATCACCCTATTTTAATTGTATCAAATAACGAGCTAAAAAAAAAAAATTTGAAAAATTAACACTTGAACAAACATCAGTCTGATAAGAACTAACTGAAATGACAGAAACCATCTTTCACTTATTATTTTGGTCCATGTCCCATCCATTAATATGGAGGAGGCGGTATTATGAACTTTACTGTAACCAGCCACCAGGTGCAATCAATCAATCAATCAATCAATCAAATTTTATTTGTATAGCCCATATTCACAAATCACAATTTGTCTCATAGTGCTTTAACAAGGTGTGACATCCTCTGCCCTTAACCCTCAACAAGAGTAAGGAAAAACTACTAAAAAACCCTTTTAACAGGGTAAAAAGAAGGTAGAAACCTCAGAGAGAGCCACATGTGAGGGATCCCTCTCCCAGGACGGACAGAAGTGCAATAGATGTCAAGTGTAAAGGAGAACATCAAGATAAAGGTTTTAGCAGCATTGATAAGGGTAAACATTTTGAAGTATAACTGAAGGTCAGGATCAAGATGCTTCGATGCAATCAAGATGCTTTGGCTTAACTTTGGGAAGCTGTCATGTCGTCCATCTTTACAGTCTATGTTGAAAACAGGTGACTGTCCTGAGATGTTATTTTATACTGGTTTGTCTTTGTAATACCCATTATGACCACAAGAGGCTGAAGTTCACCACTACACGCAACACAAAATTAAAACATAAAACGGAGAGGAAAATGAAAAAGGCTTTTTGGGGAGAGGTGAGGTAATGAACAATGTCTGCATACGAATGGGTCAAGACTTTCATAGTAACTGTGTCTGGCTTCTGATTTGATCTTATTTAACTCAATGTTTTCAGTTTGATTTTCAGTTTTTATATCAGACAGAGAGACTTTCTAAATGTTGGCCCTAATTTCATTCCCCCACAGCGATCCACAGTCTGAAAAGAAATGACAGGGACAGTCAATAAGGGAGGGAGCTGCAAGCTGTTTCTGCGCTGCTTCTGTGCTTGTCATTATGAGTGATTATTAGGAATCATAGTCAAACTGGCCATCAAGAGCACGGGGAGAAATCCCAGTGAGCTGCCACACCGGTGGAGCTGGTGCACAGTCAAAGAAAATCCATGAAGCGTTAACCGTCCCTGTCTGTCTCTCACTGGCACTTTCTGTGTGCTCGTCTTCTGGGGAGCACATGGCAGCGTGCAGCTCCAGCACATGGCAGAAGTTTGCCTTCCAGGCTTTCTGGCAGAATGATTGCGATGGAATTTTGTGCAGACATCCAGAGTCCCCTGAAAATAAAGCCCACTGACGTCGCTGATCACCTGATCTTCCATGTAGCTCAGCATGGCTGTAAACTCTTAACATTGTTCTGTAGGAAAGAAAATGAAAAAACTCGGCAGGTGACCTATCTTGGCCAAACTGTCTATTGAGTTATCTGGAAAAATATATAGTCACTTTTTTTCCCTCCTATATTTAATATACTATAATATATATATATATATCATTCTCCCTCCTCTGCCCAGATTAGCATACAAATGTTATGATATTATATAGTGTGATTCCAGGATTCAATGGGCTTTTCTAATGTGCACACTCTGAATCAGTCACTGCGCTCAGTGCTCCCTGAAAACCTTCTCGGAAATGTGCCTTCACCCTGAATGCCTGCGCGCTTCATACTCACCAGGCATAGAGACACTTTACGCCTCCACACACAGGCGTGGGCACGTGTGCACACGGGCACACGTACACTATACTATACACACACACACACACATACACACACACGCACACTCCAACCAATTCCCTCTAGACGAGATTAACCAATCTATCTTCATTATGCTTCATTAAAAAGATAACGTGAAGCACACACTTCACGTGCAGGAAGCAGTATTCTCCTAAAGGCGCGAGCACAAATGAGCGTCAAAACGCTGTATTGTAATTAGTTGTTTCTTTGGACAATGCATCACGTTCCATTCATCCTGCTCTCTCTGTACACCAGGTAAGATTACTGACAGTTAATTGCGGCGCTAAACCAACTAGTCAAGCCGTTACCTCTCATCTGTCATTTAAATTCTCTTCTCTCTCCTTTTCTCCATTCTTTGATCCAGCTCTCACCTGTCTCTCTCTCTCTCTCTCTCTCTCTCTCTCATCGCCCTTTTCATCAAGCACCAAACCAAAGTGCTGAAGAAATGACTGAGCTTCAACAGAATTTCCATGGCAACAGATTTTCAATCATACCTCTCCAATCATGTTACTCTGGCAGTTTGTCCACGGAGAGCTGAGTATGATCTGCTCTGGACTTTGATCATGATCCCGCTGATCTTTCAATCAACATGGAAAAATACACTATCAGTCGACCACCATCTCCATCAAGCACCTGATTTAGATCACGTTTCAGGCCGACTTTTATTGCTCAGGTATTTGCTGTGTATGTTCTTCGGGCATCTGTAAAAGGCAGATTAGTGTTTTTTGGGTGTTGCTGCCTGGTGTTGTGAGTATTAACGCATGAAATGACGCAGCACTGATGTATATTCACCAAAGCAGAGCGGCTGTTTTCCATTTAACCTCCCATATCGGAGTGCCTGAAGTTACCGGTTCATTTCTCGGGGCGCAGCGCTTTAGTTTCGCAGAGCAGAGCCTGCAGCATGAGCGTGAACTTTCCCCACAACTGAGACTGCTGACATTTACTGTTGTTGAAAACAGTGCATTTCCCCCCTCGCACACGCACCCCAGAGATCTCGCTGCAATTTATTTCCACTGCCAAGTTTCCATCACTCCTTATTTTCTTAGATTAAGGGAAGTATCAGTCGATGTTATTGTAGTTATTACATTTGCCGGGCCCTCGGAGACTCCCTCCCTTATTTACTGCAGATAATGGTATCATTTTCAGAAATACCCTGAGATCTGCACTGTTGCCACACTGGCTGAAAGCAGATGATTTATTATAGAGTTATTTTGATTTCCAGTCACTTTACTCTATATCAGGACAACACATATGTGAAAATGGAGTCATCTTTGTGTAAACAGAATCTCTCATGCAGAGTTAATTAACACATTTCCGTCTATGATTTGCTGCAATGTAACACATAATTATCACAAAGTCATCACACATCATCATGCCACATCTAAAGTTATGATGCCACTGGGATATGTGCTCTCATATCAAAAGTTCCTCCTCCTGGCCCCTCCCCCAAGGGATAGTTCCCCCGAAAAATGAAAATTCACTCATTATCTACTCACCGCTATGTCGATGGACAAAACACTTATGGAGTTTCAGGGGTAAAAAGTGTTGCAGCCAAATCCAATACATTTGAAGTAAATGGTGACTCCTCCAGACGTAATAAAACAACAGAAAAACATAACATGCGTCATCCAAGTGCCATGAAGACCCGAAATTTAAATTTGACCCCGCGCATGCCATTGGGTGGGAGCTTGTGTGGGCATGAACGTCAACACGGCTCCATAGGAGGATGTCAGAGGACGTTTAGGCTAAAAACACGGTGTGAATGACGCCGTTCCGAGTCAAATTTCAATGTCGAGCAGGAGCATGTAGTTGTTTTATTCTGTTGGTTTATTACGTTTGAAAAATTAAACACCATTTACACCAATTGTATTGGATTTGGCTGCAACACTGTTTACCCCTGAGACTCTTAAAGTGTTTGGTGGAGTCAAACACTTCACCCACCCCTCCATCGACATAGTGGTGAGTAGATGATGAGTAGATTTTTTGGTGATCTATCCCTTTACTAAGACAGACTGCTCATTAAACAATTAGTCACATATCTGTCTGATGGTCTCTGGGCTCTGTTCAGATCTTTTCTGTAACCGTTTTAGAAATCATTTCACACAAATAGCTAGTTTCTAATTATTACATTCCCATTGAGTCATGACTTTTTCAGTATTACATGGATGAACCGGCCTTATTTGGTTTGGACCTTCGGTATCTTCAGTTTAGTCTGAACCAAAAATACATGTGTGAAAGGTGCATTAGACCACAAAATTGTGTCCGACCAAAAGAGGTGATCTCGGTCCAGGGTTAGGGTTAGGGTAGTCTCGAGGTAGGAGTTGTGCAGCTTCCAGTCGTTGTCGATGTAGTGCACTGTCAGGCTGATGTATGGTTCCGTGGTTCGGCTCGGCCCCAGGCCCCAGGTTGAGGCAAAAAACTCCACCAACGATAGTGTAGCTGCTAGTTTGTCGCGGCATGCTTCATACATGGCAGGCAAGGATATGTAACAGCATCAGTACTTTCCATCCACCGTTTGCTCTCCCTGTCATATGGAGCCGCTAGCGAGAGCAACTAGCCTGTCTCCTGCCTTCATAGCCTGGTTGTACTCGACGGTGGGTTTTTGCTTCAAGTGATGAAACAAGTTTGTTGTGTTTTGACCTTTAGCAGTAACAGTTTTTTTGTATATTTTCCCACACTATTGTAAATCCTCTTTACGGAAATCGTCATCGGAGGCTGACACGCTGCTCTCGCTCGCAGACATGTTTGGGCTTGTGACGTTCTTGTGCACGATAAGGAGCGTAAATGCGTCATAAGTCACCGCGTCGCTATATCATTAATATCGCGCTATGACACTTTTTTATCACGTAAATATTTATACCGGTATTATTGCGGACGGTATGATATGACACCCTAATCAGTTGTCATACAGTCATATATCAGTAGTCATCCCCAGCAAAAGGTTTTGCCGAACCCACAACAAGAGGCTAAGGGATAGTGGTGAAATGGGATTGAGCCCGAGTCTATATAATGCCTATTCTTATTCATTTGAATGACCAACAACATTTTGTTACCAGTTTTAGAAAATCAAACAATCAGCAAACTAATTAAAAGGTTAATGTTAGAGCTTCTACTATGCTATTGTTAAAGTGTTAGTGTACAAAATTAGATGATTTAGTTTATTAAATCGATTTTAGAAAACTTGTTTGCCTTGCAGTAGCTCTCCCTCACCAGTAAGTGGTGCTACAGCCCCCTAACTTCCAGGGTCCTTGATGAGGACGTCCTTTTGCTGCTAGTAATACCATGATTATAGTGGCAACGAAATTTACCAAGTGAACTGGTTCATATGCTTTTTTTCTAAGCACTTTATTAAAAGTAAGTGAATACAATAACCAAAATGACGCCCCTAATCAAACCAGTCAGTGTCAAGTATAAGTGGATAAAACCCACGTATAAAAAGTTATTTAGTGTACTCCCTAAATTACAATGTAGAAAAACCACCGCAGTAATAAGCAAGGTAGAGGGAGCTGATCAAGACAGCACTGTTAGTGCTCTCTTTGAAGCTCTTTTTTTTTTTCCTTTTTCAATTTTCAATTACTTGTGTGACTTTTTGTGTTTACAGCCGAATGCTGTAAATGGCTTCAAGGAGAGCCTTGTGTGTGTGTTGCTATCCTGGTTAAAACGATTAACATGTCTCCTCCTCTCTATGACTTTTCACTCCACCTCTGAGTGTTGCTCTTGGAAAAGACTGTAAACACTTGCCTTCATGGTCAGATGACATGGCGTACATAAATAGTTTGAAGCAGCGCTCTTGCCAAATTTCTCAGTGAGGGGCAATTGTTGTGATGATGGCTAAGGATACCTGTTTAATGGGTAAATAAACTCAAGTCAGCTCGACATTGTCTCATTGCATTACGTACATTTGCATGAAATTTGTTTTTTTCTGGTCACCTCACATTGCAATACCACCAGTAACCACAAGTCAACGATTGTTCCTTAGGCTACATACTGTACAGTCAATTTGTAGACAGCTCTTCAATAAAATGACTTTTAAAAAGGGACTGAAAAATCCCCTGTGGTCAAAAGATAAATTGTCATCCATCCTTTGAATATGAAGAAAGACCTGTTTTGTCATTAATAAATAGGTGAGTCACACAATCATCAGATTCAGTTCATCAGATAACATTTTATTTAAGAAGCAGCAAATCAAGAACAATTATTTTGCAGCTAGCTGTGTTCTTCTTACTACACTTAGCAGTGCAGATCAAAGTATCCACTAGATGGCAACATAAAACAAGGATTGTTCCTCAGGCTGCATATTTTTTCATATTTTTGTGGACAGTTACAAGTACTGTACTTCAGTACAATTTTTAGGTATTTGTACTTTACCAGATAATTTCCATTTCATGCTACTTTATACTTCTACTGCAGTATATCTCAGAGGAAATTTTGTACTTTTTACTTCATTTGATGACTTACTAAAGTTACTAGTTACTTTTCAGATTCAGATTTTTATAAAGAAACTGATAAGAAATCAGTTAAATACGATGCATTGTTATAGAATAAACAACTAACCGTATAGAGATGACTGAGCTCAACCTTGACAATCTATAATAGTAAAAATGCTGCTCACACATTAATGCACCAAATGCCAATTTATCCTGATTTACTACGACGACTGAACGGTATTAATTTTAGCGACATGATCGAGTTGCTCCTCTCGTTAGCCATGTTATCTTGAATGTGACAGTGACGAGATCATAGGCACGCCGTGATTGGACCACCAAGGTGCAAGTGCAACAGCTTACGTATGATGAAAACACATTAGAGCGAGCCCACCCGGAAGCCATAAAGATTGCATTGCAGTGCCTGCAGTTGAATAAAAAAATCTTAATATGAAAGTCTATCAGAGCAATGTGGGTGATTTTCAAGCACTTTTAAAGATGCATGTCTGATACCAATATATACCATTGAATGTGACATTTCAGCAACATTCAGTCCTTTTTGTACGTAAATATAAATGTATCTTATGTATGTCCTGTGAATCTTAAAGGGGACATAGCATGCCCATTTTACCACAAGTTGATATGGTTCCTTGGGGTCTTAATGAAATGTCTGTAACATACTTTGGTCAAAATACCACAAGGATCATATAAAACAGCACCCTTTTTACCCTGTATAAAACAGCCCTCCACAGAGTGACCTGTTTTGAGTGCCTGTTCCTTTAAATGCTAATGAGCCAGCTCCTCTCCCCTCCCCCATGATTTTAAACGATATAAATTACATATTTTATATGATATAAATTATCAAATATGCATCCCATACTTTGTATTCCCCTTCTGTTGTCCTGGAGTTTTAATTTTCCCAATCACATAATTAAATGTCCCCTCTGCCCATCCACTACAAGCACACAAGCAGACAGACAGAGAGAGAAAGAGAGGGGTGGGGGGGCTATGAAGACCATCATTTACCCCTGAACCCCGACATTCAACGGGTACAACAACAAGCAGAGAAAGCAGAATCGCGGGCTGACCTTATATATACAGTCTATGGGGCTGACCAGCGCGGAGAAATGCTCGTCCCGTGTGAACAGCCAGGCCTCGCTGCGTCCAGTGTAAACCCGTCGTAACGAGTGTGGGGGGACGGGGGGGATGAGGTGGGGGTGGGCCAAGGCCATGTAGGGAGACTTCCAGTGCCTTGTTACGACACAAAACCCAGGAAGCTCATTCGAGTCACTCAAGCATGACGTTTCTGACTTAGAGGAACCATAACAAAACGCGCGTGTTTTTCCCAGAGTTTTTGGGTTGGTAGACATGCCAGATACCCACATTAACGTGTAGAAGCACTAACAAAGTGGAATTTGCATGCTATGTCCCCTTTAAAGCTGGATCAGGTTGTTTCCTTCTGTTACTGTATCTGCGTGTCCTCCATTCCCACAGTCGTCAAGCCAAACTGACGTGGGTGGCAGAATAATAGCAGAAGTCTCAGAAGAAGCCAGATTTACCCCTGTATCATGACAGCTCTGAGAATCTCTTTTTTACTGTATTGTCATTTCATTCAGTTTCTATAGCATCAGAGTGCTACAGAAACTGATATTTCATAAATCTGGGAAGATGTCAGACAAATCACAAAAGCATCAAGGACAAGGTTCAAACCTTGACAAAAGCTGCTTTCTGACTTTATCCAGCGAGTCCCCTGATAAAAAGTCCACACAATGTCTGAAGGAGCTGTTGTGAGAACACAGCAGGAGATCATCCGCAGGATTCACCTTGAGCGAGTGGTTGGTTTGATGACTTTTCTAAAATGCGATTAATAATGAAAAAAATAAACAAATATCAGGGTGAAAGACAGACGAAGATGTCAAGGGAGCTTTTGGCGATAAGTGCCGTTGTTGATGTGCTGCAAACAAAAGCATTTCATCTCCGCAGTGTAATTAATACGTTACATCCTGCCTCCGCCTGCTGTGCCAGCCCTCGCCTGAATTAAAAGTCAGGACCCAGTTCGCGGGGACATCCTCTGAAGGTCCTGTCTGAAAACGGCCACAGAAGCTGTCCAGCACATTTTTATTTGGATCTGCACCAATTTGCTCACACTCATGAATATCTTTTTGAGAAATGAACGAACATCTTTAAAAATGTCCTATCTTGCATATGTCAAATAAAAAATAAAACAAATTCTTATAACTACCCATCAATCTGTAAATATTATTGGGTTCTTTGCTGATCCACACTCTGTCACCACGTTTTGTGATAATCTGTCCAGTAGTTAATAATCATGCCAACTAACAGACAAAAACACTGTCTCCTTGGTGGAGATGGACATAATATATCAATTAGTGGGTGTTAGTTATTGTGGTAAGTAGGTTGGCATTCATTTTCGACTATTTTAACAGAAAATGTTTTCCCCTATTTCCAGTCTTTATGCTAAGCTAAGTTAACTGACTGTTGGCTGTAGCTTTATAACTAACGGATGATAAGAGAGTGGCATCAATTTTCCCAAATTCTTCATCTGCATCCAGTTCTTATCCAACACGATCCTTCTTTTTGTCATTTTCACTTTTATTGAAACTGATGGCCTGTAGACAATGTTGGTCAGAGTCCATATGAAAAGTGAGGTTGAAATTCATGAACATTTTATCGCTCCGGATATGAGCTCAAACATTAACGTTGTCTTTCTCCCACCTCCTGTTCTCTCTCTCTCTCTCTGTCTTTGTTCCCCTCCCTTTTGTGTCCCTCTATCACTTCTTCACCTCCCTACAGCAGAGCCGCTGGACGGAGAAGAGTACCTGGACATTATAGGTATCATGCGAAACCAGGCGGGTCGTTACGAATGCAAGGCCAGCAACGACGTCGCCACGCCGGATGTCAAATACGTCAATATGGTTGTGAACTGTAAGTAATGGCTGTGTGCAGCGGACGCTGTAGTACTCACTGATCAATATTCCTGTCACGTTTTATGTCAGGCATTTCACAAGATGATACACTCAACAGATAAAAGCACGAGAAAGTCAAGGCTGGCATTACAGGTAGAGACGTGTAGAATAGCATGTGTGAAGGAAGGCTGGGGGCTCGGGGAGGGGAGGGGAGGGGAGGGGAGGCTGTATCCTGAATGTTTTTGGAGCACCTGTCAGTCCTCTCAAGACGTATCCAGGCAGAAAGGGAAAGCTCTGTAAGTTTGATTATGACTGTCAATGCGATGGTAATTTTCCGCATAGGCCTAGCACATCATCCTTAAGAGACACTTTCAAAACAAGATCACCTAATTACATCTTGTCAGGGCCCACGTTCCGATCTGATGAGCTCTAACATATGTCGCTGAGGATTGATGAACAGCTCATGAGACATCGCAAACTAACCACGCCCCCCAGAGGAGTTACACAGTCCTCATTGATGTGAACAAATCATGTATGGCCGTTTGCCCAAAGCGTACTTAAGCCAAGTCTGAGTGCCGGAAATAAATGATGAACAATTCTATATTAAATCATTTATTATGGTTGGATCCAAAATGGAAAATGAACATTAATCCACCCGGGACATATTCCTGGCCATTGCGATGTTTGCAGAAATCTTTATAAGTATATGATGAATGTTATCAACTTGATGAATTTGAACTTTTGTCCCCTAATGTATTTAACATTGATTTCTTGGGGATGAATGGCCTTTAACTGAAATGAAACTTTACACTGTAAAAAGAAGCTCAAAGCAGAAACCCTTGATTACTTGAGTTTGTCCAAGATATAATATTTTTTTGTATTTCTTTTCTTTCCCTTTCTGTGCCAGGCTCATATCAATAATCCTGTTCAGTCATTAAGTTCGATCCAAGTGTTTCAAGGGAAACTGATAGGAAACACAATCGCAAAATAAGACAGCAGCAGCAGTGGGATG
Source organism: Hippoglossus stenolepis (assembly GCF_022539355.2). Taxonomy (NCBI): domain Eukaryota; kingdom Metazoa; phylum Chordata; class Actinopteri; order Pleuronectiformes; family Pleuronectidae; genus Hippoglossus; species Hippoglossus stenolepis. The sequence continues at coordinate 24,443,229 of NC_061486.1, forward strand.
GCATGTCACTTGATTTTTACCGTGCGTGAGAGGGGATTCGTTGTTGGTTTTATCACCTGACTCATGTCATGTCGTTGTGTGTCTTGACAGATCCTCCGACAATAAAGAAAACCCAGAGCTCAGAGACTCAGGTGGGCCGCATGGGGACGCTGCAGTGTGACGCCACCGCTGTGCCCACACCAGAGTTCGAATGGTACAGGGACGAAAAAAGGTAAAACTCAAAGCACATTTAGATCATTACTGTACATTTTCCCACAGCAATGTCACAAATAGACACCTGTATACCGCCACATGCTGCACGCCTCACGCTGCCTCAGAAAGACGGTCAACCCTCACTGACTTCATTAGTCTGGGACACGTCAAAGTCAAATGACCATGGAAGGGATTTACAAACACTCGTAGTACATCGAATGGAGCCAGAAACCCACTGATTCAAGGTAATTTGTGAGGTAATTATGCTTTAGTCAAACAAGCTACTAAACAGGGCCATTTACCTCCTGTATCACAAACAACCACATCAACTGGAAAACTGCTTTCAGACGTGCAATGACTTGTCTGAAATCGATTTATGTAGAGGGCCTGTATGTTGCCCCCATTTCGACTTGAATAAAGCGACTCACACTGAGTAAACTTGGGTGCAGCCATGACACCCGTAACTTTCCTGTTATGAGCTTGATTAAGCCACAAGTAATGTAGCAATGCTTTCTGAACCGAAAACTATTTTGAAAATGTTCCCTGTGTCCGAGCCTTTGGTGACACAACTGCCTGTGGTTATTCACAGATAAGTCCTAGATCAGAAGTTTCCAACAATCTTTTTCCTTGAGATTCGTCCCCATCTACCAAAATGTACTGCTTCATCTCTTTATTCTCTGTGCCAGACAGTGTCATTTCAACAAGTGCTTGTAATGGGTCTCTTTGTTGGCCCTGTCAGATCTGCCCTCACAGTGGTCCCATTGTCAAGCCCAGTGTTCATTTGATGACATCATCTGTATAGTATGATAATGACTAATCACCCACTTAATCACTCGCTAGGCTGTTATTCCATTGTTAATTGTACATTGCAGAGTCAGACGGCAGTGGATTCTGTGATGTTCTTCTGAAAAGACGAAAAGTTAAACTGATCTGACATTCTTCTGCATGCAATTTTGAAACTATAGTCCCAGTAATCCTTTTCTCACACTGCAAGTAATTCCACTGAAATGGAAATCAGGCTTCCTGCACTGTAGCTGTCGGCAAACTGTGTGGTCACACACTGATGTTCATCGGAAAGCTATCAATCTAAGTGTCATGCATGTATCTGGGAAACACTTTGGAAAAGATCGAAGTGTAATGACATCCAAGGGCAACCTGCATTTCAACACTCGCCAGCTAATAACAAAAGAGATTCCCTGCCCTGCGGCAAACTCACCACCTGAGTCATTTTGGGACTTGAGGGGCTCGAATGAAAAAGCTTTGGATAAAAAGAATTGCACATGCAAAGCGTCGTGATCTGCAATTTCACTCGCACCCAAACTACAGCAGTAAAAGTTCACTGAAGATCTGGAGGAAAATATCGGAGGAGTGTCACAAGTGTTATCACAGATATGGTCTCTGAAGTAATAGGCCTATCACGTCAGTGCTTGAAGAGAAAGATTTATGGTTCTTGAAATATTTTTGCATTATCTGTTGTTTCCAGCCTCCATCTATCGCTGTTGTTTTGTCCCCTGGAGAACTTTGGCTATGTGCCGGTTCACAGTCCCCCTCTCTCTCTGTGCCCGTGCTGTTGCACTTTGTCCTTGGATGATGATGATAATTCACCGTAATAATATCATTTATCCTTGCTTGGCCAGTTCATTTTATAGATCTGCTCCTCAAGAGTCTCTCGCCTGTTGGGTCTTATTTACCTGATTGTTAAGTTTGGATCTTGCCCCTGGGCCTCATGAGTTTAAACTCATTAGAACACAGATCAGTGGACACCCTGAAATCTACACTGTAAAGCACAAAGGGAAGATGTTAGTTACGGTGGGTGTTTCATGAGAATATGTGGATACATACACCAGGCAGTAATTTTTGAAATCATGGGTTCTTTATTTCAGACAGAGGTAGATATGAGCAGTGTTCTTATTTGTAGATGGAAACTTTTACATTTCCAGCTGACATTTCTAACTAGTATAATCCTAACTGAGTAGCCAAGTCTCAATAGGTAACGTTTGACCACGACTCATGTTTCGATGTTTCCACCTGACATGTTACATGCTGCCGCCAAATGAAAGTCATGAGCTTATGATGATGACATGATAAGTCCTGTCCGTGATGTTCTTGCTGTTCAAGCGATTAAGTCATGAGAATCTACTTCCAAGCAACAAAGGCATTGATGCTAATATAAAAGTTACTGTCATTGAGAGCCAAGGTGACAAATTTGAATTACATGATGGAAAAAGAGATTTACAAATGTGTACAATGATTTTAAAATACAGACAAGTTCACCAAAAGCCCAGATGTCCCTAAAAAAGTCTCTAAAGTCCACACCCACATGTAAGCTGATCCCTGCATATATAGGGCGTTCTGTGCACACACATTTGACTAATTAATAAAATGGCGAAAATATTTGTATACACTTATAAATAGGACATTTCTTATGAAAACAAACATTATTACATATGTGAAGTTGAAATTAAAAGTCTTCACGCAGGTAAAATATCAACATTTAGGTTGTGATGTATGTATTTCCTAAAACAGTTGTGCACATGTTCCCAAAAGTTCACAAAAAAAATGTGTAAATTGAATTCTCCACTGGTAGATCATGTTATACACATTTGTGACCACTTTGAGTTTACTTTCTGAATTTGAATTAATTAGCAGTCTATCAGTCAGAGCAGTCACCTGCCCTGTCGTCCACACTGGTGAAATCACATGACAAGTGAGGAGAAACGTGTCAGAATTCATGGATTAGGGTCGTCACTACTCATTTCAGTCTTAAACCAAAATTTATATAGACCTTTAATTTGTAATTTATGCCTTTTTAGACTTACAACTTACTTTTCAGATTTTTTTTTTCAGCTGCTTGTTGTATTAAAGCTTCTTCACTGTTTGGACAAGTATTTAAATTTACTGACACCTTTCAGATCTAGGATTATATTAGTAAAGTCTCACTATATCTGATTTCGGGTTAATTGCTTTCCTTCATCTCTTTTTATTCTTCCTTTCTATCCTTTGTTTCAGATTTCTTTGATGAAGGAAAGTTAGTAAAATAAATTCCTGTACTCCAAGCACTGTTATTTCCAGGTCCAATCCTGTTCATATTGGAAACCTCTCACCCTCCATTTCTATTGTTTCCCCTAAATAAACTGCACTGTGGCGGTCTTGGAAGAGAATTAAGGTTTCATAGTTTTGGCCCAGTTATAGGCCCAAGTTGAAAAAAGAAAAAAACCTTGCTCTTACCTGCCCAAACTTAGGGAGTAAACACTGCAGCACAAACCTGGTGAACACAGAGACAACTGCAGAGCTTGTTTTCCTCTCTCCTCCTCTGAGTGGAGACGCTTCACTCACCTGATCTTATTCATGTCCATCGTCTGTCAGTCTTCATATCCTCAGCAGATCAAATTTACCTCATGCTCTGAAATATAAATGAAACGCAGCGTCACAGCATCTCTGTCTCCACGAGGATCTGAGAGACTCTGCATCACTTAGACTCCTAATTGGCCTCAGTGGACCGATCCATCGTGGTCTTAAAGCAGCTGGTTGATAGCTCACGACTGATCGCTGTCACTGCGCGGCAGAACCCCCCCCCCCCGCTCTGGTTGTCTCCTCTCACTCGTGGAATTTGGATCAAACTGTGAATCAGACGATATTGTTATGCTAAAGTCATCTGATTGTACAATCAATCGCCATCTATTTACAAACGCATCCTTTAAACTAGGCTGTCTCTCCTGCTGTGTGTGCCGTAAATCCCTCCATCCATGTTCATAACATGAGAGATTTTTCAAAATGAGCTGTCAGCCCGCGTGACAGACATTTATGTTTGTTGTTTTGCCAGCTGATACATGGCTGTCACCGCAGCCGGACCGTTTTCAATCATCTCCGGGTTATGAGTCTCAGCAGGGCTCTTGATTTAATTTATCATCAGCCTTGAATCATAACAGGTCTGTCACTTTCTCTGGCAGTGATAACCTACTTTAGATGCTCCCAAACTGCAGAATCAAATCTATCCCTCTGATGATTTGCTCCGGTCTTTCATCTCCGCCAGCCCTGTGACCACACACCGCGTGCCCTCCTCCAAACAGAGGGGTCAAAGCATTTCAATCGAGGGTTTAATGTAGTAGATCGCCTCAATGCATGAAGGCATGATCACCGAAGATAGCCAGTAGAGCACTGCTGCCCTCTGTCTGTGACGAAGGAAGTCCAGTATCAAAGGTACTTCACCAACAGGTAGTCATGCACATGTGTGCCAACTTCCTGTCTGTTATGCCAGATGAAGAAGATGACAGTGACACAGGCATATTTGAGGTTGAACTTGAAATCTAAAGTGTGGGAAGTTGCAGGCTGCAGATGGCTGCCCGTGCCAAAACTTACAATAGGCAGCAAAAAGGTTGAACTTGATAAATGGTCGTAGAAAAGAAGATCCAGTTACTGCTTCTTTACTTTCCTGTTCTTTTGCTGCAGTGCATCTGAAAGTGTTGGCCCTCTGTGCGAGTAAAGCCAACCAAGAATACTTCACAGTGAAAATAAAAGAGAGCTCTACCTCTTTTGACCTGTCCGGGTCGGTTTGTTTCCCCCGGCTGCTGCGTTACAATCATACGCTGTAATCTACAGTAAAAGGAAGCCTTTGGCTCCCTGCAGCGCTGTGTATTATCTGGCTCTCTCAGTGCTCTCTGTGGGCCAGCCTCTTTAACAGTACACTCACTTCTCATGAAGACACTGGAGAATATATCTGCGGCTGGCCTTATTGTTGGAGGGGGGTTTGCTTGGAGACAGAGTGGGGACACCGCCGTAACACTTGCCCTCTCTCTCTCTCTCTCTCTCTCTCTCTCTCTCTCTCTCTCTCTCTCTCTCTCTCCCTCTCCCGCTCTCTCGCTTTCAGATGCAAACACACACACACTGTTCCCAAGGTGTCCCTATGGGAAGCACCTCAGCACTTTATCAACTTCCCCACTCCCCCAGCTCGCCAAATTATGCTGCGCCATGATGTGCATTTTCCTTTTTATGTTAATACCCTCTATCAGCCAAGTATGTGTCAGCACAAACTTCCCGATCCCCTGCTCAAATTCCGGTTACCACATTACCCAGACTTAAGCAGGATTAAGTTGAGGCGCCTTAAATGGACTCCGCGTCATTCGTGATAGGAGAGGGCTCAATCAGGCCAGAACAAGCAGAATCCATTATGGGTGGCGTGTTATTAAAAGAGTTTTATTCTGATGTGATGATGTAAGGAACACCAGCGACGTACAGGCTGAGTCAGCAAGTTGTATTGATTCATTTGCTGTGAAAGAGATTCAAGGTTGACATAATTGATTGTCAGAAGTTAGGTTGTCATTAAGAGTAGGACTTCAGCAGCATACTAATCTTTTTCCCAAGGCGGCGGGATGACAATGATCCTGTTGGTTTGATGGAAGGAAACAAAGGACAAATAGTAATTTGTCGAAATACAATAGAGCAAAATCATGTGTCTGTCGTACAGATATAAGTAAACAGTTCCTATAAGCAATGATTATATCCTGTTTTGATGTGACATGTGTTAAAGTTCTGCAAACCTAAAGGAAAGTAGAGAGGGACAGTGGCCTTGCCTTTTCTGAAAACTGCATCACACGGCAAAGGTCAAGGATTATTTTTCTGCTAAATGCAGCATTGTGTCGAAGGTGCTGAAATGAATAAAAAAAGGTTTTTGGCAGAAAAAGAGAGGCTCTTCACAATCATGACTCCTACACTCAGAGATTTCACTTATTTGACACTGACCCCTGCTATTGCAAAGTGGCTGGCAGCACAAAAGTATAAATTTAATGTTATTAGGCAACTAAAGAGCTGTACCATCACACAGTAAATTTTGACACTTGTGTTGTTACCGTGTGCTTTTTTTTGCTTGTGTGACTGTGTGGTTTAGATCTGCTTTTCATTTATTATCATAAAGCTCGGCTGTATTTAAATGTCCACCGCATGGCCTTCAGTGGCTCGAAGGTTTAGCAGAAACTGTCACATTGAAATTAAGTAGAATACATTATGATTTATTCATGAATAAGACTGAGCAGAAATGTGCCATGCTGACAAAATGAATTTGTAAAGAGTATTAAATGAATCTATTTAATATGACAGTACATTATAGAAGCAGCACATTGTGCTGCATTTACACACATTCAACTGTTGAATCCTGTCCTGCTTTAGCTGAAAATCAAGTCCAAATCAAATTAAGTGCTAGGTGCACGTTATCTTTTGGTAGAAATTCAGAATAATTTATTAGCTAATTAAACTCTTCCCCTTCACTTTTACCTGCACCGAAGCACCAGACTTTTATTATTTCTCCAAAAATGTCCCTGACTCCCCTCTGGCGTCACGTTCTCTGATTTTCATCACTTTATAATTTGCCTTAACTTCTCCTCACTTTTGTCTGTCTGTCCTCCCCAGGCTGTCCAATGCCCAGGGCATCAATATCCAAATCCTTGGCACCACCACGATTCTCATGCTTGCCAATGTCACCGAAGAGGATTATGGGAACTATACCTGTGTGGCCTCAAACCGACTGGGCGTCCAGAATGCCAGCCTTTTCCTCTATAGTGAGTAGAGCTGCTATTGTCATATGCTTTATGGTTCTCGTGGCTTGTCGTGGCTACACTCATATTGAAAAAGTGTTGAACTGTCTCATTTAAATGAATCTGCGATAACACAGCATTGACATATCATTATCAAGATGACATGGCAACCTTGTTATCAAACATTTGGATTCTTTACACATCCAGCTGTTACAGAGCAGCTTTATACAACCGACAGAACCTGGTGGAATATATAATCATATATTTGTTATAAGGCAATTCTATATGTTTTTTATTTATTTAGTGCTTTTAAAGGCACTCAAAGACACATTACACAGATAAATGATTAAGAAAAAGCAGCAGGAAAAATACTGGATTAAAAGTGGGTGGGCGACAAGGAACAAATACAGCAAAAGAAAAAAGGATAAAACATGAATTCTCATATCAAGGCATTAGTGACAGAGATTAAACTTAAAGTTTAAAAAGGCAAGTTTTGAGTGTTAATATGAGCTTTCAGTTACCAGACAGCAAAACTATGCACTGAAACTCACTGTAGCAGAAATCTGGTTGATGAGTGACTGTATTGTCACATCAATTTCAAATTATCCTTAGATGTTATGTGATTGTCACAGAAATAGGTTATATTGCCTCTTTATTTCTCCATAACAACACCTGCGGCTGTTTGTTTCATGATCCGCTGATGTAGAGATGCAGTCATCACTCCACTGAAAAAGGTTACATCCTATGTAATGTTAGTTTTGACTTTTTACACTCTTATCTCTATGGTGAGAGCAGAGCGAGCTCATTATACTGCATCTATTAAAAAAAAACACATGCCAAACACTTAGTGAAAAGGAGAAACCTAAATAAAGTTAGTTTAGTTCCAACTCGCTAATTACATGATTTGGATATTATGTGTTTTTTTTATTTTTGAATAATTAATGTCATGAGCCCCCAACCGGTGACAAATGAACCTCAAAGCAAATCATTGTGTCCCGCTGTATTGGGTTTTCTGTTTTTGTTTGAGTTTTCTCTTCAAAGATGGTTTCTCTACGCCCTTTTTTCTGTTTGCTTGCTTGCTGTCGAAAGTTGCAGCGCACCAAGTTCTATAGCCTCCACATTTTCTCCACTTTATGTCTCTTCTGGATTATGAATTGGGCCGTAGCTTCCATCACAGTAAGGCAGTCAATAGCACAACACAACCACAAGATGTCTCCTAACACCGCCTGCACTCTGTCGTCAGTTATATCATTGGACAGGCTGGAGCTCATTTAAACACATCACTGCTATATTTAAATTTCTGCTGACTCAAATGTAAACAAGTGTGTAATTTATAGCACCAGAATAATCATTCCTTTTTTTTTTTCCGTCAACCTCCTCATCTGAATGAAAACCAAAATGGAGGATATCCAAATATCTGTCATCCTTTTTCAAAAGAGTGGTGAGAGAGTGGACCTGCTCGTCTGGTCAAGCTTTCTGTCACTCTGGTTGCTACCTTGTTATTATGATTAACACTAAGAACTATTTGGTTTTGTAGAAACACAGACGAGCAACACAAAATATATATATATATACACATGTATATTTATGAATACAAGTAAATTGCTTATAAAAGGGCTGTTACCTCGTTGTGTTCAATGGCTTTTTATTGTGACTTTCAAATTAAATCTCATTCTAGTTTCTCACTCTCTCTCTCTCTCTCTCTCTCTCTCTCTCTCTCTGCAGGACCTGGGACAGGTCGAGATATCAACGGCGCCGCCTGCGTTTCTCGATCACTGTGGCTCCTGCTGGCCTCCATCGCCTGCCTTTTTTTCAAGTGTTAATACCACTGTCCTCCTCCTCCTCTCCCCCATCACTGCCTTCCTTCCTCCCTTCCTCCCTCCCTTCCTCCCTTCCTCCCTTCCTTCCTTCCTTCCTTCCTTCCTCCCTTCCTTCCTTCCGCCCTCCTCCGCCTCCTCCTCCGCCTCCTCCCTCTCTCCAGCTCACCGACATCCTTACTGCTACCTTATTACCAACTCTACCGCCCTTCTAGACTGTTTGCATCACGATATGAAAAACCTTACATGCTCTCAAAGCACTGCTTAGAGATGTGACGAAAAGCGACGGGGGTTGCCAGTCAAATGTTTTTAAGAACAACGCCAGAAACGGTGAAATGAAGGACAGGACAAGCAAACAGTGCTCTTTTAAAGAAATGCATTGCTCTTTTTGATTCGTATGCACTTCTTTGTTTCTGCTATATCTCGTCTTTGGGGTCTGGATCGGGTCTGGGATTTCTTGTATTTTTTGTCTTCATGCGAATGAAAGCAGAGGCACTCCGCTCACAGAGAGGCCAACAATCACTTGTCTCTAGACGTACTGAAGACATATATTTCTTCTTACTCCCTTTATGTTAATTGTAGATTTAACCGAGTGTTTAACCAGTGCATTAATGTGCAACATGCAAAGTATCTGCCAAATATACATACACTGTAGATTTGAAACTAACAGGTGCAGAAATCAAAGGAGCAGCTGATTCTGTAATGAGATTAAGTCTTGATATTAAAGTCTGTACAACCGTAATCTGAAGCTACTAAAGCGAAACACAGATACACAGCAGTCGTTAAAGTTGTTTCTAGATGCAGCAGTCACTTGGGTTGTCGCCGTCCAGCCCAGAAATTGACGATGAAGCGAATAGATTCGACTTGGTCCTACAGAGCTAAACCACGTGGAGAACGAACCTGAAGAAATGTTGGTATTAATTTGTTGATGGATTGCTACGTCCTCATTCACTGTTTTTTTAACCACTCGCCATTACTCCAAAAATATTCCTCCTTAGTTTTTCAGCCGGACTCTCCCTTCAAATAACGAAAAACAGAGTAGGTTATACTGACACGTGCTGTACATAGTAAAATTTTGTATTTCTCTATGATAAGGCAACTTGCTCTGCCACTGAAACAACAGGAAACCGAGGAGATTGTTGCAGCCTATGTTGCTTGTGCGACGACCCACCGGCCACTCTGCGTGGCCTGTCTCCGCTCCACGGCGGGCGGCGCCGCGTTCAGCTCCACACACTCTACCATGAGACGCGTTTGCTCTTAGTTCATGAGTCTTAGGATCATTCTCCTATTCTGCTGGTATTTGGATTAAAAAAAAAAAGTATGACACCAATGAATGACTTACTTTTTAGTTTTTTTTTCTCTCTTTCAAAGAACTTTGTGTGTTTTAATATGAAATGATACAGAAAATTCATAATATATTGATATTGAGGTTATTTTTTTCTGTCTTTACCTCATTCATTTTAGTTGTGTGTGTGTGTGTGTGTGTATATATATACTTGAATCCAATCTCCTCAGACTATATGAAAGTGTGTCCATGTTTCTGAATAGGGTAGCAATTTGTTGCGGATGAATAACCTGTAGATCTTTCGAACTGGTGACCCTGTTCTGTAACGTGAACTGAAGCCCATTATACATTGATATTTTCAAACAAAGGTAAAAAGGAAATTGTTTTGTGCAGCTACTCTTGCACCTATCTTGAGATGATACAAGTGCTGGCTTACAGAAATACAGGGAATGGAATATTATGTTGAACCTGTAATGCTTGTCCATGTACCAGGACTTAATATGAGAGCAGCAAAGAAAGCAAACAATGTCTATTCCCCTCAATGGCCTTTGAGGCCACTGTACTGATGGGCTCCTTCAACAAAAGAAAAACCATTGCATTACATCTCTTAGAGCAAATCCTTGCTTCAAACCTTTGCCAATACTTCAGCTGGTCAACAAATGTATTTCTTTATGAACAAAGTGAGTAGTACCGGGTCGACATTTTGTGGTACTCACAACAACAGTGCAATTCCTCCAGGAAACAGCTCAAAGGTCGTTGCTGCTGTGATGAGGATTGCTGAAACTGTGCACTATTAGCTGCCTTCTCTTTCGCCATTTTGTTTTTTGACCCGCTGTAAAGGTGACTAATAGCATACGGACTCTGGCGCCCAGCTCAGCCCCACAACTGGATGTGTGTTCACGTCTCCGCTCCTCTAACAACCAAGCCGAGATAGTACTAGTACTGTAAAACACACGTGTAATTAATGTCATCCTATGTCATCATACATTAAAAGACTTGTTCCCAGTGTTTTCATTGTACAATGCTTCTGAGACCAAGGCTGTGTGACTTTGTGGTGTTGGTAATGCCAGTTCGTCTGTCATCTCTATCAGTCACAACGAATACCGAAAGCTACCTGTCCTCATGCTTTCACCATCTTGTCACATTTATATTTACAACAGAAGAAATCCCTCTGGTGTACCTCTTCTTATGTAGATTAACTGGACTCCGGATGCTTCTGTACTGCCTTGGTATCTCTGCAGGCTACCTAGTAAGAATGCTAGTTTATCGGCTACAGCTATCTTGCAGCAACAAGACGTGAACGATCTGGTAGCTGTGGCTAAACAGTTCCTCACGTCACAATCAGTTTGCATGAGAGCAAGTCTGTGCTACACGTCTATTCCAGTAAGTCTGTCTGTCTCAGTGTGTCTCATTAAAAAAATTGAAATGAAAAAAGGAATAAAAAAGAAACACCTCAGGGCAGAGCGAGGCTGGCCTTGGGCAGACTCTCAGACAAACTCAAATGTGGGGCCTTTTTGCTGCAGGAGACCCTGGCACACAACCAGAGCGGGGTCGAATATCGTCAGATTGTGCTCAGCATTTATTTTAACCTGCTTGGGATGCATGATGGGTAGAACGCGGCGCATCAAGGCGGATGGCGTGAGGAGAGATTTTAAAAGGGCAGTGAATTGATCGTTCATTGTTTCAGCCTTGGTACCATTCAGGTGATTTTCATACGAGGCAAACCTCACTAATGTGGATGTCCGAGCGTGTCCATGCATATTAAAACCAGCTAATAAGCACTGACTAATGTACAACAACCACTTATATATAAAAGCCATGGAGATCTATCTTATCCATGAAGCAGAGAAGAGGGAGTGTTGTGTTTCCATTGCTCATAGAGACCATCAGCCAGCCTACCCCCTGTAGACACACCTGATATCTACTGAAGACTGTAGAAGCAGCTTTTACTATTGACCATTGCCTCAAAACATAATTGTTTCACTGTACAAAACTGGCTTATGTGCGTGTGTGCTCATAAGATTCAGTTTGTTCTTATTAACCTACCTGGGAAAACATACATACATGAGGCATGAGATACATGACAGAAAACATCATTTCTTACTTTCCACTGAGCTGTGGTCACAGCGGTGACACTCTATTTTAAGTTGAGATTATTTTTTTTCTTTTCTTTTCCGCCATAGTGTGTAAATATAGTATGATGTTTCTACAGTAGAATGTTGTAAAGTCAGCAGATCCATAAGATCGAGTTTATACCAGTCAAAATTTAAAGATTTAATCTGCAAATGTAACTATCATGTTTGTACTTCCCTTTGTCGCAGGGAATTAAGACTCAATCATGGATTACGACACAGCAATGTTCTGTTTCTTTTCTATTTTATTTTACTTTATTATGGCATAAGGTAATTGCAGTCAGTTTCTAAAAAAAATATATGTAATAAAGGTATATGAGAAAATGTTCATTACACAAAATAAAGTTGTTTGAATTCAGTGTTCTGTATTTGAATGTGGCTTGAGATGTTTGGGGCAAGTAAGCTCTTTTTTCCCCTTTTCTTCAGAGCTTGGAACACACAGAAACTTAATGGCACTGTTGTGTTAATCACCATGTAAAATGCAAATAAAAACAATATATGAATTGTTATGTTCTCTCTGGACGACATTTTTGTGCTCGCAAAATGTGAAATTTGCACCTGATATTCAGCTCATCGCCAAGGGAACGCTCCAGTTTCACTCCTGTGTGCCACACATCAAAGGTAAGACAGGTGTTGGCGCCACGGATACACATTATTGTATCCGTGACGTTGTGCCATATTCACAGGTGTGGATATGGCACAACATCAATGTGCAGCGTTCTGCCTTGCAGTTATAAGGTGTTCCACTAGGTGTCACAACAAGCCAAGTTATGCACCTATTCTGTTGTGGTGTTTGGAAGAATAAGGACACACACTCATAGTTCTGCGTCATCATTATCCTCTGACCCTGAAGATGGGCAGGGAAGGTAATAGTGTTAAAGGTTAGAAAAACAAGCCTGTTACCGCAGAGCTGCTTCTGTGGGTGAGGAAAGACAATGAGACACACTCATATTTCCCTGGAACAGCTGTTGATGAGTAAGGCCCCGGAGTAAAACTCTGGGAGTGTTGGCGATGCAATTTAAATGTTACAGTGTTAGAAGTTGTTGATTTGAGAACCAAGTGATTTGAAAAGCAGGAGGTTAGATAAGCATTTACAAAGGCAGGAAGATGTAGGGGAGTGTGTGACTCAGAGAGAAGAGGGCGATGAAAGAAACTTCAAAAACAGGATCCTCGTTCCAGCTCTTTCTTGTTCAGCAAAGCAGCTTCATTACCGTGAAGGTCACGCAACTTGTGGGAGAACGAAGTTGGTATTTATGTTAACCTTGGGGTTATAATTATTTATTACATATCCGCTGAACCATGCTGTCTTGACAGGGGGCACTTGGGTCAGATTTGAACTCGATGTATTTGCATCTGCGTTTGCATAATTATAATGTTGTGTTCAGTCTCTTTTAGTTTCAATGGTGATCTCTACTATTCTGAAGTTACATAGATCGGCGGTTTTCCTTGTAAATGGCACATCCTTGTTTAAGAAAGCTGGATATGTTAACTAAAGGTCTCTACAATTAAAACCTTGTCAGGTGTCAGACCAGCATCTGTTGGTGAATCAAGATGCACATGCAACCCAGGATCAAAATGCTATTACAATCATGTACAGACAGCAAAGACCACAACCAAGGTATTGTGTATTCTGCATCTCTTATAGATGTCAGGTGTTGCCTGTGCTAGTAAAATATATGAGCAAATCAATCAATCAATCAATCAATCAATATTATTTAAAGTGCTGAATCATCATGTAGCATGGTTCCAAAACAGAGTGCAAGCAACAAAACATGCAGCAAGCACATCAAATAAAATGCAACAACCACATTAATATACTAGTGCTAGAATGATGATTGAATGTAATAAGAAAAATAAAAATAAACCTGTGCTCTGGTGGCAAATTATAATTTTTTGTTATCTGAGAGACTAACCTGGAGACCAGCATAGAGTGAGTATGTGTCGGTGTGTATATTTTATTGCTGATATTTGAATGACTAGTTTATTTTATTACATTATTTTGCTTTCACTGAAACACACAATACTATATAATCGAAGCCTATCATCATTATCATCATAATATTAACTATTATTATTATTATTTTATCAAGATTAAAGCTGCAAGGTGAAGAGAAAAGGGTGCTGCAATATTAAGACACAAATGAATAGATTGTGTCTTCAGCATCATGGTAGAATGAGTGATATTGCTGACATGAAAAAATGGTTTGGAATGTCAGACAAGAATCAAGGTTTTTGATGATCATCAACCTTAATAGCCGTATTTGTTACATGTAACAAGTGATAACTATTTTATCAGCAGTTGGAAAAGATCATTAATCTTTACAGGTACATATATAAGTGTTTCATAGGCAGAGCAATGGAAATTAACACTATTTGCAAATTATGTCATGGAGGGGAGGCATTTTGAAAAAAAAGTATAAGGCCGAGAAACCATTCATGGGTTATACAAAATTTTACTCCAGAAAAAGAGGTTGTATTATCATGACTTAACTGTGAGTTCTCAATGTAAAACAGGAATGCAAGTATAAGCTTTGTCCCCTTAGATACCAAGATATTCTCAAAGTTTAAAAAGCTGCAGTAATCAGTACTTCATTACTATGTTTGCATGGACAGCAATAATCCGACTGTTGATCTTATACTAAATAGGACTTTGCTCCGATTATGTGATGTAGAGTGTTGTTGTGATGCTAATAGAATATTCCATTCATATTCCTGTTTACATGTTACAGAGCAGAGTCTGATTGTGAACATTACGTCCACTATGTCATACACCCAATGTTCCCGCCAGAATTCTTAATAAACATCATCATGAAATTCAATGCACGATGCTACCATAAGTGCATTCTGTGTAATTTTGCAAAAGATTGCAAAAGTCCTCTTTATTTTTCCTTCTTTTTTACACCTGAACCCAGGGCATGTGACGTCCAGCAGTGTCGTATGTTGTATGTAGTCACAAAATACTGTGAAAACTCCAACAGGATGTTATAATGTGATAAAGAGGTATACATGCATTGTCTATATCAGAATATTGGTAGCTGTGCGAACTTGTCTACTGACAGCCATATTGTGTTTTCCACATAAAGTGTCTAAAGCAGTAGTTGCTAAGGCTTTGCAAATAATCTGCTATTATCCCAGTTTCCCTTTTGCTGTAAAGTAAGATTGACGCATCAAGGAAGAAGTAGTGAGGAGTAGTGAGGAGTTGAAAAACACTTATTGGTTTTTCTTGTTGGAACTTATGTAACATCAGTAATTCCATGAGTACTGTGTGCCAGCAGCAGATCAGTTTACCTCCGCACAGAGACTGGAAACAACAGTTCTGACTCTGTCCAAAGAAAACAAATCAACAAAGCTCAAAAAGTAACACGTTAAATATTTTTCCATCCTGCACTGAACCTATTTAATGAAAAACACATCTGGCCCTTTTTTGGGGGGAAATAATCTTCCAGATATTATCTTCACTTCCACACCCATATGGTTGTGCTGTTTCCTCATCCTGAGGTTTAACCAGATACTGACCTCTCTGCAAAACCACTCTTATTAACCAACATTGTACAGATCGCACAAAAGAAGGGGGGAAGGGTGGGGGCACTTCCTGTTCTGTGAAAACCAACAATCCGAATGCAGAGGTGAGAGAGACAATCATTCAACTTCTCTATGTAGCTCTCATTTTTCCTTTATTATGCAAAGACTTGTGGCACTTTTTTAACGTGTTCAACTGGTTGCAGTCCAATTAATGGGATCATTATCCCTATATTTTAAACAGCATGCCCCCTCACGATGGACTGTCACCATTTGTTTTCTGACACGGTCAGACAGTGATTTACAAGCGGTGACAGACCATAAAACGGCCTTTACTTAGTGCTCGTTAGAGGTGGATCTTAAACTTTAGACAGATGCCGGCTAGCTGCCTGTTTAAAACCTTGAAGCTAAGCTAAGCTAACTGTCCCCAGCTTATATTGAACAGACAGATATGACCTAAATAATGTCAATCAATCCTCTCGTGTAATATGTGGCAGGAAAGCTGATGTGTGTTTTTTCGACGATGTTAAACTAAAAACTTAAAGGAAGATTTGAGAATAGAAATTCAAAAACAATTTTCAAAGTATCTTGATATGCACGCTAACTTGTGTGTATATCTATAAAATGTTTAATAACAAATTTGTTATTTATTTCATAACAATTTAAAAGATAAAGAAAGCTAGGAAATAGCGGGGGTATTCAACTGAACCATTGGGCCACTGGTCACAGAGAATGAGACATACAGCTTTAAACAAACTCCACAGTTTATGATGGTAATTGGCACATTTGCTTTATTTTGAAAACAGACATTGAAACCATTTTTATTTTTTCATGTTTTTTTCTCACAAGTTTGAACTCCTTGATAAGGTTGAAACTGGACATTGCACTCACTGGAACATAGGAAAAGTATTTTTTGTTTTGCTCGTTTGTTTGATTTTTCTTTTTAGCGTTTTTCTTTTTTTCCGTAACATCAGTGCAAGAGTATTTTTCCAATTCATATAAACTGTCATAACAACACCAAAGACATCAAAAAGAAGCCGCCACACCTCTTAAGTTTTTGTGACTGCGAAAAAGTTCCTCTCAGAGGGAGAGTTCCCATCATGCATCTGGTTCGATGGTTCATGCTACTGTTCTCACGTTTGGTTGGCAGAACTCAAATCGTCATGTAAGAGCCAGTTACATCAATACTATAGCAGATTTCTATAGCTTATAATATGATCATGTCATTCAAATGGCAACAGGTCCTTTACTATAAATGTGAGTAAACAGAGAGTTTGTAAAAGGGGTGTAAACCAAGCTTGAATGACTCAAGCAGAACAGAGAGTGACAGTCTTGTCCTATGTGTGGTTTTTGGATTCAGGATAAAGCCGCCCAACTGGACACATCACACATTTAACTATACATTCTATTTTCCGTCCAATGTGTCGTTAACTATTTTGCTGTGTTCTCAATACACTTGTGCCGTGTCGAAAACTAGAGTTGCATTTTAAAACCAGTTTGTTTTTGTGCGTGCAATTGCAGATCGGATTTAACTTGCAAAGTGTGACAAAGAAAGTGCGTTGCAATGCAAATAAACTATGGTGCATCTGCGACGCATTTTAAATGTGTGAACATCCAGTCGGGAGCGATCATTCCACCATTATTTCACCTACATTAAATAGTGAAGATCCCAATCAAATCCTCCATCGTGAAAGGAACAATCATTTTTCATCATCAACATCATCATCATCATCATCATCAACATCATCATCATCATCATCATCATCATCATCATCATCATCATCACCACTTCCTTATAGTATTAGCTTGAGCCACAAAACTTCACGCTGGAAACTCCCCCCAACATGAGAAAATCATTGCCACACAAAAAATGACAAACAAATAGAAACGGACTGCCCTCTCATCGGGAAGGCGAAGAGCAACCTTTTTAGATTTTTGTTTTTGTGTTATTCTTCATACTCTTAATTTCTGCTTTCTTTAGGTTAGACTTTTGCTTTAGTCGTCCTTGGACTCGGTGGCCTCCGCCGCTGCATCCACTGGGGTCGCCTCCTCTGCTTTAGACTCCTCTGCAGCATCTGTGCGGAGGGAGGGAGCCGAAGGGGAAAGAGGGAGAGAGAGAAAAATGCAAAGGGAGAGGAGGAAAATGACAAGTAAGGTTGAGAAGAAAAGGGCGGGGGGGGGCAAAGAGAAGACATTTAGCTAGTGGACGGGAGGTTTGACGTTAAGAGGAGCTTCATCTTCATTTTGATAGAAAACACAGGAGGAACAACAGTGTGCACAGTTCCATGATGTTCACACGTAGACAACTGGAGTGAAACTGAGAGCCAGAAGACGCAACCTGATGTCTGAAGTCCCACATTGGCTGTGTAAATAATAAAGAGAGTGCTCCTAATGGATCCATGAAGCCTTTTAACTGACATCATGACACTAACAGCAGCATCTCTGCCTGTCACCTCTCATTCTGTGTGATGCCCACTGTGTACTGCACTGTAATAACATGCTGCGGTGGCTTCACTAGAAATCAGGATTGTCGCTCTGATGCTTTCTATTTTTCTTTCTATGCCATTCCTCTTTTTAAACGATGCACTCTGTGAAATTCATTCTTCTTATTATCTCTATGTATTGTCTTTGAGATTAGGAGTAAAATACGTCATTTCTGAATAATAAAATAAATACATGGGTTACATTGATTGTGGGATCTTTATTTTATTGTTTCTGACCAAGTCGGGTGATGTCATACCCTGGTGATCTCATACTCTTTTAATAGAACGGGCAGACATCAAAGAATGACATCATTGCATTGGGAATTGGAGTGATGGAGTGCATGTGTGTGGGCGTGTGTGTATGAACGAGTGTGTGTACGCGCGTGGATGTGTGTGTGTGAAAGTGAGACAAAGAAAGAAGTGGAACGATCATGTCAGTTTTAGTGCTTTTACTAATGTGTGTGTGTGTGTGTGTGTGTGTGGGTGTGGGTGTATGGGTGTGACTCAAGACAGCATGAGTCATAGCAGACCTTCCAGGTAAGTGGTAATTAGCTTGTTAGCTAGTATGACAGACTCGCAAATGTCCTTTTCTGAAGCCACTGAACTGTGAGATGCAAATGCAATTTCACCCAGTTCAGTGCCGAGCTCGTCGCTTCTCGGTTTTCTGACAGGAGTGTCACCCCAGTTATCTACACCCTGAGATATTACAGACTAAAATGGTGATTTAGTTTCACCGGTGACGGGAAAACAATCACCCTTTTAAAGAAAATAAGAAATGTAAAAAAAAAACTAACACTAGGATCGGCACCAATCATCACCAGATCACTATTTTGTATGCAGCCTATAATAAAAATTTTCAAACCAGTATTTACACTCGAAGACTTTGTCTACATTTGAGTCTTACTGCCTCCGCACCAAGGAGGTTATGTTTTCACCCCAGTCTCTTTGCTTGTGTTTGTAAGCAAGATAACGCAAAAACCACAGGACGGATTTCCACTAAACTTGGTGGAAGGATGTGGTATGGGTCATGGAGAAACTCATTAAATTTAGTTGCGGATCATTTTGATTTTGTATTTTATTCTTATTTATATTATTTATTTTGATATGGTGTTTTGTTCTCACCTTTCTAAATGTGCCTTAAATGTGTCATTACAACACAGTATGTACACAGGCTCTATTTTGTATGAGAGCAGCGTAAATTTACTCATACAAAAATCTATGTGTATATACGTTTTTTTCTTTGTTTTCTTGTTTGTTCTGTTATTTGAATTAAAATTGAGCTTGTTAATGCATTTTTATACTTTAGCTGTCTTTAAACTGCTTGTTTGTTGTCAATTGTAGGGATGTAAGGTGCTACATCATCACTCTGTGACATCTACCAACTTGGTCGGGTGTAACTAAGTGAACCCTGGAGCGCAGACCATCCTTGGCGGAGAATGTGGATCGTACACAGGCCACCTCATGAATTATTCAGTCAGATCGGAGTACCTACGTCCTTGTGCGTGTAACACAGCCTGTGTTGAAAAAATCTAACCAAGTGACTTTGTTATAAATATTAATTTGCTCTCTGAGTCAGATCAGTTGGTAAAGCAGATTAAGAGCAGCCGTGGGTTTTTAATTAGCAGCTCTTTGTGGAGAGTAGTGTTTGTTTGTGTGGATTGTGACCAGTCATTAATCATTCATTTAAATCAGAGCACCTGTTCTCGCCACTATGCTTCATGCAGGCCAGGTATCCCATTGAGGCGGTAACTATGACAACAGGGAGAGACTGCTGCCTAGGTGACCTAGTTTCCATGTAGTTCTCCAGTTGGTGTGTGTGTGTGTGTGTGTGTGTGTGTGTGTGTGTGTGTGTGTGTGTGTGTGTGTGTGTGTGTGTGTGTGTGTGTGTGTGTGTGTGTGTGTGTGTGTGTGTGTGTGTGTGTGAGAGAGAGTGTGAGTTTCTGAGCAAGCTCCATTAACTACCTGTCTGACCCAGTCTGAGAGTCCTTGGACCAGAAATATAGTTCATGTCAAGTGAATGTTGTGGAAGTGCATTTTATCAACATATCATTCTATGACCTTCCAGTTTCTTCTCACAGTCACATTCTGCTATGATTGGACATCTCATGGTTGTATGCTCTGAAATCTATTAGCTGCTGTTGGATGCCCAGGCATCAGGGATGACACCAGTGTTTTCACCGAACTGTTTTCTTTTGAGTCAATGTCTGTAGCAGCAAGAATAAGAGGTTCTGTTATCATGAAAATCTCATCCAAGATGTTCATGACTCAAAGCGATGTATTCTCATTTAGCAAACAATAAAATCTCACTTCTTCGCAATAACTTTGAGATATGACCATTCCCAAGTTCTCATTCCTCATTCTTTACCAGAGCTCACCCTGCGTATCTCCACACCTCATCAATATGGAGTTCCCATCTTGCTCAGACTAAGATGCAAGTCTGTCTAATCTAATATTGAGCTGCGTCTCTCTGTTAACCAGCGAGAGGTGGAGCTCTGCCAAAGATCTTTAAATCCCAAAGACCCAACAAGCAGTTATTTCCAGTGGAGCCTGCCAAGCAGACTAAGGGAGGGCTCTCGTATTCTCCGTTTATAAGATTTTTACACTAAATTGCCTTTTGATTGGTGAGAGTGTCTGGAATTATTTTTGTCTGACAATTCAGTGCCCTCACAAACATGTACACACTTCAGTATTTGTAGTGGCTATACAAGTGGACTTATTTTATTTGGCATGTGCTTGTCTACATGCCATGTTTTGAATCTTACTGTAATGAAAAGTTTTCTATAAGAACATTATAGGAATAATCAGCAAACCTTCTTTTGTTTGGTTAGGCTCTTCCTTCTCAGCTGTCGGGCTGACAGCAGCAGGCACGTCGGCTTGTCTGGCCTCCTCCTTTTTCACTTCACTCTTCTCCTCATCCTTCTTCTCCTCAGCTGTGGCTATGGTGGGACTCTTGGCTGCCGCCACTGGGGCCTCTACCTCTTTGGGCTTCTCCTCAGCTTTCTCCTCAGCCTTTGGCTCCTCTTTCTGGGGCTCAGAGGACGCTGTGGCGGCTGTAGGAGAAGCAGCAGCTGGGGCCGCTGCTACGGGAGACGTTGCTGCGCCTGCAGGAGAGGCAGCAGCAGCAGCTGCTGGAGAATTAGCTGGCTTGTCCGCCACTGGGCTCTTGGCCTGGCTTCTTTCCTCCTCCTTCTTGGTCTCCTCTCCCGCAGCCTCCTCTTCCTTTGCAGGTGCCTCCTCTCCCTCTGCTTTCTTGACCTCGTCTCCTCCCTCTGTCGCCTCCTCTGCACCAGCAGGACTGTCTCCTTCCTTCTCTTCCTCTCCATCTTTCATCTTTTTCCGAGTTATGTGTCCACGGAAGCTGGCCTGTATTTTGGTGGCAGCCTTGTGGGCCTTGTCCTCAGGTTTGTTGGTGGTGCCATCCTGTTCAATCTTCTGGTCGGCCTCCTCGTTCTTCTCCACCTGGCAGACAAGAGAAAATACAGCAGGTTAACATCATACTCAGCTCTGTATACACTGAAAAAAGAAAATCGTTTACCAACTTAAAACATTACCTCAGTTGGCAACACACAGATGAATTAGGCTTGCTCAAATTAACATTAACAAACTTAGATCAACACAATTTAATTTAATTCTTTGTGTGTCACCGATTGAAGTATTCTTTTCAAAATGGGTAAACATTTTTCTTTTTCCAGTGGTAGGTCCACTGGAAACCAGCAAAGGGACTGGTCGCTACACTAAAAACGTGTCCCTGTTGCTCGGTAGATTGAAGATGATCATCCCAAATAATCATGCTGGCATACTTTTATTTACCAATGGTAGATACAATATGTCATGAGTTGAAAGGTCAGAAGACAGAAAGAGACATACGTATGTGCTATGAGAGGGAGCTGTTAGTTAACTTATGAACTGGTGTGTCACTGGAGAGTTATAGACTGGGGCAAGCTTGGATTAGGGTTTCAGGACTTCTTTAGAATAAGTGTAGGAGTGGATAAGGAACAGAGTTAGGAATAGGGTAGTAAAGGATGTAACATTGAAAGGGGTTCCATGATATTACCTTGGGTGAGTGGATCCATAGTTGTCCATCAAATAGTGGGTTGTGCTATGAGTCATAAAAATCTAATGAAAAGAAATCAAATCAAATAAAGGAATGAATGATGAGCACTGAAAGTGGCAAACAAAACGAATCAGTACATTCAAAATGAACAGGCAAACAAATCAAGGTAAAATATTCTCTAGCCAAGGTTCAACTGATCCAAAGATTAAAATGTGCACCTTAAATGAATGTGAATAAGCAACATGAAGCAAAACAGAAATAGTCAAAGAGCATGCAGGCAGTGCAGCATAAGTTAGCCAAATGATAAAGATGTGAAAAACAGCAGAAGCTAAATGGGTTTGAGGGTTTGTGTCCTTCCAGGTATCACGGCTTTGTCAGAAGCCAGTGTTTGTTTTGACAGTGGAATGAATGTACAGTGTTGTACCATTTCATGTGTGCTGCAAAAGGGAGATTTAGTGGCACGGTGAATCGTGAGAATAACAGATTTGTGTGTGGGTTGATTCTCTGAACATAATGAATTGGATACACTGGGATTTGGGGCTCGACAAATGACTCCCGGCATTTATTGTGGTTATTCAATCCAGGCATGACGTTGATATTTTCCCTTTTGATAACACTGCTGAATTAGAATCAGTGAATGATTAAACTTAAATGTAGAACTGCTCTGTCAGTGTTATCTGCTGAGGATATCCCAAAAATGTCATCTCTCTCTCCCAAAAATATCTAGCCTATCTCCTGAGTTACAGTAAGATACTACTGCTCCATCTCTGGCTGCTAGGGAACGAGCTGCCTGGAATCTCCACAGCATTCACTGCCATACCCCTCCCAACCATCAAAGGTTACCTTGACAACCAGAGTGCTAACTCATCACGACGCTGTCTGCTGGTTGGTGCTGTGAAAGACTATATGTCACCCTGATTGGCAGTGCACCTGACCCCTCGGGGGGAATGGCCCAATAGGAACTCGTAAATCAGGGGGAGCAATCAGCATGGGTAGGGAGGGGCTGTGTGGGGTAGCAGCAGGGCGCGGTACAGGGCTGGACAGAGTGGTTGTGAGTGTAAATGTACGTTTGTATATCAGTATGTAAGTGGTCTGTGTCACAGCACAGTAGCATTATGCTTAAGGTCAGGGAATTCAAGTGGAAGTGTTCTGTGTAGCTGCATCCATCCGTCTGTTTCCTGATACCTACCTCTGCCAGTGTCATTATATCAGAGATGAGGTTTGACTTGGACAGCTGCCTGCATGAGGAATCACATCTGCACGACATGATTAAAGAGCCAGAGGCCCTAAACCAACATGTCCCCTTCAGGGTCAGTGTGTCAGTGCAATATTGGAGCAGCGAGGCCAAGGTGCAGCTGTGTTGGTATATTCACCTCCTCCACCTTTATTCACATGCAATCCCCTGGGTTCAGGGTGTAAATCCTGCCCTGGGCCGTCCTGCAGTCCGACACGCCATATTTCTGAAGCAATTTTGTGAAATGCAATATTAAAAACCTCTATAAATCTATAGATTTTTTTTTTTGGTATTTATGCTGCTCCTTTAGTTTGGGGATTTATGCTTGAAAACCAAAGTGGGGCTGTTTTCTTAACGATTAACTACTAAATAAACTTCAGCGGGTGCAGAGCTGTTGGAGCAGACAGCCAGCATGGAGGCAGACAGACTGGCACACCCTCTCCTCTTAATCACACGCTGGCCTCTGTTGACTTATTGGGCCGTTATTATATCTGATCTCATAGGTGCTCACAATTGCCAAAATTTTGACCCAAGCACTTAACTTAAATAGAATTACTTACTGGCTGCGAACGGTGAGTCAGACTGAGAGAAAGAGGGAGCGATGGATGAGGGTGTTTGGGAATAGGGGGGGTATGACATCATTTCTGGAACAGAGGGGGATGTCATTTACTTTAGAGATCTGGGTGTGTATGTGTCCAAATGTAATAAAATACCAGCAGAGTGCCAAGTGATCTCATATCAGTGCATGGAGACAAGGGGAAGAAAGATCACAGCACATCATGGTCTGACCACAACTGTAGCATCATCATTTGAATTATTGACATTTGTCTGTGAATCACCATCTAAAAGTGCTACGCTGTGATTATCTGACTGCTGTCATCTGTAAAAATCATTACAGTTCTACTTTCAAATTTGTCACATGTAATTTATTGTAATATATAACCTATAGTGGAGCAATAGCTTAAAACCTCTCAACATCTACGCAGAAGAAACTGCAGCAAACGCTTTGAGATTGGCTTCTTCAAGACTCTGACTGTTAATTGAACTCCGGTCACGCACCCTCCTGCAGGCTCTGTTCCACTCGGTGTCTGTGCGGCACACATTTTCATTCATAAATACAGCAGCACCTCCCAAAGGTGCAGCACACCACAAGACACAACTCCCTCCACACCAAGACTCCACCATGTCCTTGATTAATTTGCAGATAGACAACATATTTGCATTATCAGGTTAATCAAATGACTTATTACTATTAGCCTGCGATGCTTCCCCCTTTGAACATGGTCTTTGCTGGTTGCTCTGGATACGCCATTAAACCGATGAAAACTGTGTTTATTATCCAGCAGAAAAGGTGTGTTTTCACTAGTGCTTCTCTTGCATGATTGCAAAAGGATTCTCCTGGATTATAATGGATCCAGTATAATGTTGTGAAAATTTGATATTTTCTGTGGGACACTGACATGGTTACACATCTAGGTGAAAAAATAATGACGGCCA
Organism: Hippoglossus stenolepis; assembly: GCF_022539355.2. Classification (NCBI taxonomy): domain Eukaryota; kingdom Metazoa; phylum Chordata; class Actinopteri; order Pleuronectiformes; family Pleuronectidae; genus Hippoglossus; species Hippoglossus stenolepis. Next base: position 24,467,969 of record NC_061486.1, read on the forward strand.
TCGTCGTGTTCAGAATCTGAACGTACAGCACATCACAGGTTAATTCATCTGAATACAAGCGTGCCTGTCTGCCCTGTCTGTGAAGGTAACAAATGGCTGTGCTAAAATGTGTTGAGCACATTATCTGACTGCTAGATGTGTCTATTACAGCTTTGCCTATCGGCCGCAGCCTGTGCTCCCGCTCTCCCCTGTCTGCCTCTGTCCTTGGGTGGGCACCGGCTGTCGTGAGAACCACACCCCAGAGTCAATGGTTTACCGAACGATCCATAACTGCGCTCACACTCTCTCTCTCTCTCTCTCTCACACACACACACACACACACACACACACACACACACACACACACACACACACACACACACACACACACACACCATCCCCCAATGGTGACACACAGCAACAATCCGCCACCTTCGCACTGCCTCATTGCCAGTGCCATTAGGGACTTGTTTCAGGCTGGGGGGGTGGAGGAGGAGGGGAAGGGGGGAGAAACGGAGGAAGACATGGTGCTGGTTGAGGTACCACAGAGCCACAGCTCACGGTAATGCACACATCAGGGATGCATATAATCAGTTTCTTTTTAATTATTAGCCTGATCCATTCAAGAGGGACACTCCCTTTTCACCTCGCCGCTCTGCCCGGCCTCAGATCGAATGCTGCTGGCAAGAGGGGGGAGAGGAATACTAAAGGTAATATTTGCATTGATAATGGTGGAGTCACAGAACGTTGCCTTGCAGAGGCCCCTTTCTATCACACACCTAACAGGTGCAGCAGCCAAATTTACTCTAAATAAGTCACTTTAATGTAAAATTACTGAAGATACATATGATACATATGATATGAGTATGGTCTCATTTAAATAACAGGAACAACTCCCTTAACATTTGTCATATTATTACAAAGACACCTATAAATCCCAGCATGATTCCAATGGCTGTCTGCTTTTTCTGCAGGAACCGTTCAGACTGGCTGCTGTCTGCAACTGCTGAATATCTCCTTTTTCTCTCTCTTGGTCGTCTTTCACTCTCTTTTCTCACTGAACAAACTGCTACCCACTCATTCTCGCAACTCCCTTCTCACCACACACACACACACACACACACACACACACACACACACACACACACACACACACACACACACACACACACACACACACATGCAGCCAGACACAGCGGAGCACCACACCCTTTTAGCCAGCTATCTCCTGCAGATGAGGAGAGGGGGGCTCAGGTGGTGACTGCCACAGCCCCCCGCTCGCTCACCATCTCCCTCTCTCTACCCCCTCCTTTGACAGGGAATTGATGAGCGATGGTAAAGGACGCGCTGTTTCTTTTTACGACGGCCCAGGAAAAGATGCACCGCAGCAACTAATAAGCAGCCATATGCCAGCGTCATTACATCCTCTGGAGCAGCCTTTAATTCAATTATGCCGGCTCTCTGCCTGAACAAAGGCTCCGCAATCGCCGCTGATCCCACAGGGGCCGGGCAGTGTGGATGTAGGGAGAGGGGCAAGTGCAGAGGAACTCGAGGAAAGAGGCTGGGATTTGGACATGCATGGTTCCTGGGAGGGGGGAGGGGGGGCAGGATCAGGAAATATGGGCTGTGGCTGAAGCCCGGCTCTGAGGAAAGGGCACGAGGAGGCACAGTGTAAGAGGAGATCATTTTCTCTAAGTCAGCAGTCTGGGTTTTGATATTTGGAGTTTGGTCGAGAAGGATGGAAGCTTCAGGTAAACGTAGGTATGGCCCTGGTGCAAGGAGAACTGGGAAAGGAGGTGGGGCGAAGCGAGAGGAGCAGACATGGGCGGGATGTGGTAAGAAGGCCTCGTTCATTAGGAAAACGGCAGCTCTGAGCAGGCCGAGCAAGGAGAAAGACATGATTTTGAGAATAACTTCAGATGGAACTAGACTTAAGAACTTGATCGTTGCTCTTTCCCCAAAACCCTGAGTCAAGGATAAGCGGCATGTTTTGTGGTTGAAGCAATAAGGTTGGGTTTTTGCTCAAAATTTCCATGAACCTAAAGCTTACGAAATCGGCACTGCTAAAAGCGTGTTGAATTAAGTGCTAGTAGCCACTCCAATAGTGAGGATGTTGCAACAGCACTTAACACTCCACAATGGCAGCACCCTCAGCAACATTGTCGCGTTTGAAGGCAGAAAAGCACGCTCTTCGCTCACCCATCCGTGAAGACCAATGTGTCTGGATTCATTTATGCCCCTGCTCATGAAAAGCAGGAGGAGCAGGAGGATAAGTGCTTGCAGGTCGAGCAGATTTTTTTTTCTTTTCCCCCTGTGGCGAGATGCGCACGCTCGAGGCAGCGACGGCACTCTGAGGGAAAAGCCGGTGCCTCACCCACATGGCTGCAGTGTGCAGCACGCCGGCTTCTGTTCCTTCGTGTTTCCCACCTCCCCTAATCTTCCTCACATTCGCGCCTGCTCAACTCTGTCGACCATCATCCCATTTCTTGTAGCCACCATATACTTTTAATTCCTTTTTTGCTTTGCTGCATGCCTGCCTCTCTCCACCTTCCTCCATACCTTGCACCCCCCCCCCCCCCCCAGCTTTTTTTCCCTCCTCTATTTCTGTGCCCACCAGGTTCCCTTCATTCTCCACCTCCTCTCGGCAACCCCTCCATGTGCACCAGCCACACTGCACCCTTCCACTCTGCCTGCCTCCCTTTGCCTGCTCTTCCTGCATGTCTCTTTTAAAGCCGTGCATCCTTTATCTCTCTCTCTCTCTCTCTATCTCGCTCTCTCTCTCTCTCGCTCTGCTCCCTGCCACAGCTGATATGACTCATGCAGGCTGACATTTAATAACCAATCAAGTGCCATCAGAATCCAGTTTGTGTTATGAGTCCGATAAAATCAAAAATGGTTTGGAGATAGCACGAGGAGCTCGGCCCTGATCACACACAGAACCACCATGATAGCTGCTGGAAGCACAGGAGAGTACCACCCCCCCCCCCCCCCCCACTGTCCAGACCCACCCAATTCCATGCAACACCTTTTTTTTTATCATTCACTGCCACTGAGAACAGCCATGGGTTATTCTAAACTACCCGACACCACCCTTTCACACCCTTTAAATGAGTGCACACTTCACGGTACCCTCCATTGACAGGATCCACTTATAAAGCTGGAGGGCTATGATAATCCAGTTAGACTCATTTATTCCCATTGTGTTCCCCTGAGGCCATTGACATGATGGTGCTGCTCACTCAATCCGTACCCCACCCTTTTTTCGCTCCTCACTGTGGAAATTTACTTTCCTGTGCCGCACGCTTCAGGATAAGCAGAAGTAGCACAGATTCTAACATTCAAGGCGTCAATCAGCAGCTCTGTCGCTCGCCCTGATTAATCTGAAGAACCATTAACAATGGTGCATTGTGTTGAGTTAAGAGAAGCTCCTGAATAAACGAGGGGAGTGTCCCCGGCTTTAAGAGCAGAGACAATACAGAGTCTATCAATAATCTTTCACTTTTTCACACAAGTGCTTGATCAATACGAGGGAATGCCCGAGATCAAGTTACAGCCTGGTGCTTCTCTGCGAGTACAGTGTGAGGTCTGAGAGGCATTGTGGCAACATCCATTCATGCAGGATAATCACATTAACTAGGCGTGTCTGGGCTGTGTGGATACACTCCTGTCAAAGCCAGGGCCTCGAGTCCAACACAAATTACACCCACATTTCTTTCCTCTGATCCCACCTCGAGCATCCTCATCTGACTACACACCCAAAGTCACAAAGTTCAGAGTTGAGCTGCAGCATTCTGTCATGAGAGGAGAGCTGAATTCAGTGATAAAGGAAAAACAAAAGAGCAGTTTACCGGTTTGGTTCTTCTTATGCAGCACAGCATAGTTGTAGATGTAGTATCCTCCCTTTTTTCTTCTCTGCTTCTTTCTTCCCTTTTCTCCCTTTCACTTCTTCTCTCTCACCCTCTCTCTCTCTCGCTCGCTTTCGTGCACACACTCTCTCTCTCTCTCTCTCTCTCTCTCTCTCTCTCTCTCTCCCTCTGTCTCTGGCTGTATCAACAGCTAAGCTGCTCTGTGCATTTACTCATCCCAGTTTGCACACACACGCTCTACACTTGGTCTGCCTGGATGCACCTCTCCCTCTCTCTCTCTCTCTCTCTCTCTCTCTCCTACCCGCTGCCTGACAATGACTAAAAGCCCAGCCTTTAAACCCCTCCCTTATCCTCACTCCCACACCCCTCTCCCCTCCCTCTTCGCTTCACACCACCCCACCCCCACCCCCACCCCCCCCACCCCACCCCCTCATTCTCCTCCTCCTCCTCTTCTCACTCATAGTTATGAACCCCCACCACCTCTTTTAGATCAGCACTCCTGTCCTCTACATCTTCTCACCCTCCTCCTCCTCCTCCTCCTTCTCTCTTTCAGCCTGGCTCCATCAAAAGCTGCGGCCCCACCCTAAAAAGACTCTCCCTTAATAACTGACTGGATACCTCCAATATTTGCCCTGATAGATCTTTTTTTTCATTGTGCTTTATTTTTGTTCATCCTCACCACTCTTTTTTGCATCCCCTCCTCCCCCTCACATTCATAAGGAGGTGTCTTTATAATAAAAACAGACTCCCTGATGGAATACAAATCCTCTGATTGCTCCCTCTCAGACTGTGTGTTACACACTCTTCTGGATCTCAGATCAGTGTGTTGTGAGCCGGTGAGCCGGTGAGCTCTGTGTCCGAATTGCTACGGCGATGCCGAAAACATGTTTTCTGGCATGGCCAGGAGCGGCTCTTGCCAGGAGAGACGTGTGAAAGAGAGCAGTGATGAGGCGCATGCACCGTGTACGTGCACACACGCACAGATCTGTGCTCTCAGGACACGTCACCCGCACCACCAACCCACCCACCCATACCCAGCGCTCTCTGTTCTCATGGAAACACCAACAGATAGACTAGAAGAGCAGAGGGGGAGGATGGCGTGTGTGTGTGTGTGTGAGAGAGAGAGAGAGAGAGAGAGAGAGAGAGAGAGAGAGAGAGAGAGAGAGAGAGAGAGAGAGAGAGAGATGGAGAGAGGAGAGGAAGGGATGAAGTTGGGAGGAGGAAGCAAGGGCTGGGTGTGGCAGACAGGCAGCCGAATTGCTTCTCTCGTTCTCCTCCCCCCTTTTTTTCTCTCCCTCTGTGCCCACATTTGCTGCACAGTCTAGTTTAATGGGCAGGCACAACGCATGCATTATTCCCACAACTGCATTTATAACCATTACCCTATGGTGTAGTAGGCAGGCGCATGCTCAAGCAAACACCCACACTCTGTATTTGTCTTTCATATAACACACACAAATACTAATACACACACACAAACACAAACTGTGGTGTCAGAGGAGCCAGCACCCCCGCTCTGACACCGGCGAGCACCAAGCAGATGCTACAGACACAATAAGTATGGAGGGAGGGATGATGGGTTACAAGAGGATGTAGACTAGGATGGAGGGAGGATAAAAGAAGGAGGAGGAGGAGGAAGAGGAGGAGGAGGAGGAGGAGGAGGAGGAGGAGGAGGAGGAGGAGGAGGAGGAGGAGGAAGAAGAATCATGTTGTGCTCTGCTATTCTTCTCTTTTACAGGATTATTCCACATCCAGTTCACTGAGGGGAAATCATTAACCTCCTCCGCTGAGCCACAGCTTTCCTGGTGGTCGCCTGCCACCACACAGGAGAATCTGGCACCATTACTTGGCTGTACTACATCATCACTATGTGTCATCATGGACCATAGAGCGGCTGTATGACACACACACTGTAATCATCTTCTGCTGAGTGTGCATCATCTTTCTCAGCACTTGCCCTGCTTTAACATTCATACTCATCAGACGCCAGTTCACTGTCCCCCACTGGAACAACTGTAGCAGAACTGACTTTGTCCACATCCTCTAAAGTTGTCTGAGACCCCACTTCTCACATGTATCTACCAAAAGAACTGATTAATGAGTAGAGAAATAAAGATATGAGTTTGATGAGAATGAAACTGTAATGAATCCTGTGTCATGGCCTTCACTAGTCACCAGAGCAGAGATGAAATCAATAGTCATTTAGCCGGTTAATTTATAGAAAATTAAAATGCTTCAAGTGGGTTATTTAATTATGTCATTTCTGGAGCAGGTCAAACAATCATTTGCTCTCGCTTCCTAGATGTGAATATTTAATCTTCTATTATATCAAATTGAATATATTATCTGGATATCAGGCAGTTTAAGCATGTTACCTTGGGCATTTTATAGCAATTTTCATTTGGTAAGACCAAATGATAAGACAAAAAATTAAAAAAAATAAGCAAAAGAAAAAATATATATAGTTGTCTGCTGCAGCACCAGATGTATTTCCTAGCGTGCACCAGTGAGAGGCTTTGGAGTGGCACTATCCACCACCACTGTTAAAACACCAAAGTCCCTGAGTAAGAGTTTCAGACACTTGGAGAATGGATGACGGGGAGTTGGTCACAGCAACTGACTCATACACTTCTGTTTGTCATCCTTCTGTATATAACTATAATCTGTTTTCTGCCTCTCTATCATATTAACTTAATAATATTTGATCCAAAGACATTAGTATAATCTTAACAAATGCTCAACAGTACCTCAAACTATCTTCAAATCAAATCCCCACACTGGAAACATTGCAAGAGACAAATCTGCACACTAATTACACAAACGTCTTTCTGTATGTCAAACACATATCTTATGAACCGTTCATCCTATCGACTCAACACTTGACATGTGAATTGTTAACGGCCCAGGGAAGTGCAGTGCTGAGTTTTCTTTGATTTGGGATACCTTCAATATTTGTGAACTTTGAAAAAACAGGGGACCAGTGCTCTGTAGAAGTCAGTGGAGGCGTCGCATGTGTACTAGCAGTCAGTCCAGAGACCGAGTTCGACATGTCTTCTTCTGCATCCTATAAACTACAGCAGCCAGATGATCTTGATAATGTCACCATATCGCAGAGAGACAGACACACAAAGTATCAATACAATATTTGTTTTGTTGCTGCAATGTTTTATAGCGAGTGGAATTACAAAGCTATTATTTTGAAAAGTAGTGAACAGTAATAAAGCAAATTCTGTTTAATGTGATAATAATCTGTGACTATGAAATATTTACTGCAGATAAACCAGGTATGATGAACACACAGTTTCCTAACTTACTAGACTGTCTATAAAAAGCTCTGCACACAACGTCCAGCACACAAACAGTAAAAAGTGACAGTATATTGTAGAACTGTTTGAGATAAGAAAGAATTCTGAAGTAGTTCCAGAGCATTTACACAGGACAAGAGAACAGGCAGGTTTAGAAACGGCACGGCACTAGTAAGAAATAATTGAATAAAAACCTCAATACAAATTTGATCCCCTGTTACAAAGTATTGTGGTTCTCTAAATGAAGAACAAAAATCCAAAACCCTAGAAGCCATGAAGCTAAAGAATGTGAGTGTGTGGGATGATCTTTGAAAACAATCCAGCAGATTGGCCAGCAGTTGACAGCAGACTGACCCAGCCTAATGTAGCTGGCCTTTATGTTTTAACATGCTAATCTATGTCCAGCTATCGGATTTTTTCTGTTAAGCAGCTGAATATGCTGCTGTACAGACGACAGAGATCAATAACGTCACACTGTCCTGCCAATATCCAGGAAACAGGCAGGGTACAGTGTGTTCTGGCAACACTTTGCTGTGAGTCGCTGCTGCTACTGGCTGTGATTACTTCTTTTGCGATTACAGTGTGGTCTATTATAAAAAATGGGACACCCGGTTTACAATGTGTTATCCCTTTCCATTTCTGTTTTACCCACAAGACTTTGTCACCATCATCTTCTAATGATGAGTTGTTTGTTTCTCGTTCTATTTGAGTGTGCTTTCCTTTTGGAGCAGTGTTAGTCGTCCTACTTTCAGTGAACTATTTATATTTCAGTAAAACATAATGTAGGTGTTGCATGTGAACTGTGGAAGAAAACCTGGGAGAGTATAGGTGCGTTGCAGATCACATTTTTACCTTTAATTCGTTTGAATATGTTCATATATTGCATGATATAGTTGCCGCATTGTACATCAGCAATGCAGTCTGTCCTTTTAGACTGATGGTGATAAAGCCCCTCATCTGCACAGTGAAAGGTCACCGCATCTGTGAATACAAGCCACCAATAAGCTCTATAGGAATATCAAGCTGAAAGCAAATAACATCAAATTTTTCCATAACCATTGATCAATGAACTGTACCCTGTTTAGAGGCAGAAAATCGTGTTGTATTAAAATCTTATTTAAGGTTTTTACAAAAACAAGAGCTATAGAATGCGTGGGTAAACAATAAGATTAAAGACATACTGGACAGTAACAGTGCTGATTAAACTATAGACTGAAAATGACTGACATAACAGCCAAATCATTTTATTAACCCAGCCTCCTCCATGTTAATGGATGGGGCATGGATTATGATTAAAAAGTCAAAGGACATGTCAAATATGGTTTCTGTCCTTATAGGTTGCCTAGTTGTTATCACAAATTGATTTATAATTAGTTATTTGCAGCACAGGCTCTTGTCGTCTCATGCCTGGACTTCTGCAACTCCCTCCTGGCTGGTGTGCCTGCTAGTGCCATCCGACCTCTGCAGCTCATCCAGAATGCAGCAGCTTGACTGGTCTTTAACCTCCCGAAGTTTTCTCACACTACACTGCTCTTTCGCTCCCTTTACTGGATCTATTTCGACCTCACTCAGACCGTCACCACGGTCTTTACCTTGAATGATGCCCTCATCTCCCTATCCTCGAGACCATATATCAACAAACTCACATGAGTGACCATAGGGGGCTGGGCTCACCGGCCATAAAGCTCCCTGGTGAGCACGCCGCCTCCTCTTTGCTTCACTCGCCTCATCCGAGACCGGCAGGTAAGTGATATATTTTGGGACTCCACTTTTATCAATCCGCCACTTTTGTGCAGGCGCCTTGTGTCCCTGAGGATTGTTTGTGGTTTCCCCCTTTTCTAATAGCGAGGCAGAGGGTTACACTGCATGTGTTAAACTCTGCTCTTTGTTTCAGGCAGCTTAATTTGCTGCACCTGGTACTAACTACTCTTGCTTGCAGCTTCGGGTAAGTGTTGTTTATCTCACGCTGTTTGTTTCCATACAGTTTTTCTCTTACAGAAGTGAGTAGAATGAGAGTTTGGAAACGTGATCACTATATTATCTCTTCCTTAAGGCAAGTTGATTTAGATCGGGGGTTAAAAGAGCCAGATGGGTGGAGTAGTCTATTCGTGCTGGGGCAGTGCAGCCTCTACCAGCCCAACTAAATGAAAGTGGACACACCTCAAGGAAAGGCCCCCGAAAACGTAGGCACGAGCACACCCCTGTTCGCAGGCGGGGCTCAGGCAAGAAACAGGCTCCCCAATCTTCACAGAACCCAGCTGGTCAGCAGGATGACACTCAGCTGCAAATCCTAGCTGCCATACGTGGTCTGTCAGAGAGGTTGGGTAGAGTTGAGGCCCAGTACCCGGCCACAACAGCTATGGCATCGGGGCATGGGCACTCAAAGGAATCCTCCCCAGGCAGGTTACCCTCCTATCAGGAGGAGAATGTGGTTCAGCCTGACATTCTCTCTCTCTCTATGCTCAAAAATTCCCCTTTTGAAAGTGATGAGCAGTCTGACGGCGCTGCTGGGCTAGAGTAGCCTAAATCCATACAATTTGAGGGGGGCGGCCAACCTCAGCAACATGGGTGACAGTGAGCCTTCACCCATGGATGTCATCTCAAAGGTTTCAAGTGCGGCAAAAATTGTGGGGCTCAATGTTCCAACTGAGGCTCCTGCTCCAGTGGATGGGATTTGGGCCGGCATCACTCAGTCAAAGGCTGAACAGTCTCGGCGTACCAGAGAGTGTGTACAGTTACTGTACCTGTGGCTGGTGACTATTTGCACATGCTCAGGAAAGCATGGAACATCCCTAGTGGCGCAACTTAGTTCTATGCAGGTTGCCGGAGACTGGCTAAGCTCCAGTATGCTCCCGAAACGGGAATGGGGGATATGCCTCCAGTTGAGCGGGAGATGGCAGTCTTAAAGGGGACATAGCATGCAAATTCCACTTTGTTAGTGCTTCTACAGGTTAATGTGGGTATCTGGCATGTCTACCAACCCAAAAACTCTGGGGAAAAAACACTTGCGCGTTTTGTTATAGTTCCTCTAAGTCAGAAACGTCATGCTTGAGCGACTCGATTGCGCTTCCTGGGTTTTGTGTCGTAACAAGGAACTGGAAGTCTCCCTACATGGTCTTGGCCCACCCCCACCCCCGTCCCCCACACTCATTACGCCGGGTTTACACCGGAGGCAGCGAGGCTGCGAGGCAGCGCAGCGCCATTCCCAAGCACGCAGCCGGGCTGTTCACACGGGACGAGCATTTCTCCGCTGGTCAGCCCGCGATTCACTCACATGTGGCATTTGTCTGGATCGTTGGGACTGGGAGGCTGCAGCATATGCTCGGAGCGACCGCTCCTCTCCCGTGCGTGAGCTGGAATTTGTGTCAGCGCCACACAGCCAGCAGTGTGGAAGACTTCCGCAGTGTTCAGCACTACTGTATCCCCCGAACCCCGACATTCAACGGGTACAACAACAAGCGGAGAAAGCAGAATCGCGGGCTGACCTTATATATACAGTCTATGGGGCTGACCAGCGCATAGACTGCGGTCTTCCACACTGCCAGCTGTGTGGAAGACTTCCGCAGTGTTCAGCTCTACTGTACGCCGGGTTACAGTAGTTACGCCGGGGTACAGTAGTTACGCCGGGGTACACCGGACGCGGAAGCGCCACTGCGAGGCAGCGCAGCGCCGTTCTCCAGCACGCAGCCGCCTGGCTGTTCACACGGGACGAGCATTTCTCCGCTGGTCAGCCCCATAGACTGTATATATAAGGTCAGCCCGCGATTCTGCTTCCTCCGCTTGTTGTTGTACCCGTTGAATGTCGGGGTTCGGGGTAAATGATGGTCTTCATAGCCCCCCTCTTTCTCTCTCTGTCTGTCTGCTTGTGTGCTTGTAGTGGATGGGCAGAGGGGGACATTTAATTATGTGATTGGGAAAATTAAAACTCCAGGACAACAGAAGGGAATACAAAGTATGGGATGCATATTTGATAATTTATATCATATAAAATATGTAATTTATATCGTTTAAAATCATGGGGGGAGAGGGGGGAGGGGGGAGCTGGCTCATTAGCATTTAAAGGAACAGGCACTCAAAACAGGTCACTCTGTGGAGGGCTGTTTTATACAGGGTAAAAAGGGTGCTGTTTTAAATGATCCTTGTGGTATTTTGACCAAAGTATGTTACAGACATTTCATTAAGACCCCAAGGAACCATATCAACTTGTGGTAAAATGGGCATGCTATGTCCCCTTTAACATCTTTGAGTCCAGAGCGGGTAACCGCCAATCCATGCTGTCCACTGAAAGAGTGTGATAAGTCGGACCGACTGGTATGTCAGACGTATAATGCAGCCACACGAGCAGCCCGCTCGGGCAATGCACTCACCATTTTATTGGCAGCTCTTAGGAGAACAGCCAACCCAGAGGACCAGGACACCATGAACCTGATAGACTCTGCCCTTGTCACTCATTCCCAACTTACAAGGGACATTGGTGCAGCTATGTCATCTGCCATGATGTCACAGAGACAGATTTGGTTGGCTCAGACAACTCTGCCCGAGAATATCAGGAAAGAACTGACCAATATGCCAATCGTGCCAGCACACGTGTTTCATCCTTACTCCCAGGGTCTGTTAGATAAGGCTGAACAGTCTCGGCGTACCAGAGAGTGTGTACAGCGCACGTTCAGAGGGGCTGTGACTACCAGGTATAAACCTAGGGGCTCTCAGCCTCCCCACCAATCATCATCCTGGGCTCGTAAGGAGCCATGGGTGTATGGCAGGCGACAGGCTACAGGATTCACAGCCTCTGGTGACTCCAAAAAGCCATCACAACGTCGACAAGGGTTCCATCCCCGTCTTTCGGCTAGAGATGCACCCCAGAGGAAGCGACCCTCCAGAGGTTCAGGACCTCAGGCCGGTGCTGTCTAGGGGTTGGGGGACGCCCGCCGAATTTCATTCCCAGCTATGCCTGGGCAACTGGGAAGAAACTGTATCAGACCCATGGGTGCTTGCTACAGTATCAAAGGCGTACAGAATTCAGTTTTGGTGGCAGCCCCCTTACTCTGGGCTCTGCATGATAGTCAGGGACCCAGTCCAGGCTCAAATCCTGACACATGACATTTTAACCCTTCTGCAGAGGGATGAAATTATGACAGTAGATCCAGACGAACAGCTCGCTGGCTTCTACTCCACGTATTTCCTCGTGCCGAAAAAAGATGGCGGAATACGTCCCATCTTGGACCTTTCAAGATGCTGACCATGGGTCAGATCTTAGAATCTATCGAAAAAGGGGAGTGGTTCACCTCGATAGATCTGGAAGATGCGTACTTGCATGTGCCCATCTGTCCAAACCACAGACCCTTTCTTCGGTTTTTATTCCAGGGGCAAGCCTATCAGTTCAAGGTCCTGCCATTTGGCCTATCCCTCTCACCACGGGTGTTCACCAGAGTGGTTGGGGCTGCCTTGTCTCCTCTCCAGATGTCAGGAATAAAAATCCTTCCCTACCTGGACGACTGGCTGATTTGTGCTCCATCTCTTGGCCATGTTGTAGAGGATACCCAGAGGGTGATCTCGCATGTACGGTCCTTGGGTTTCAAGGTGAATGTGATGAAAAGCAACCTCGAGCCAAGGCAGCAGGTGACTTTTCTGGGACTTTGTTTGAATTCCCTCACGATGTCTGCATCCCTCACCTCTTAGAGGGTGAGGAGGATTCTAGCCTCCGATTCCGTCTCGGCAGGCAGCTAGAATTTATCAATTTTCAGAGGATACTGGGGATGATTTCAGCCGCAGCAGCTGTTGTTCCTCTGGGCCTCCTCAGGGCCTGGCCAATCAGAGGTGGCTGAATGCCTTCAAGCTCCACCCGAAGCTGGACAGACACGTGAAACTTCGTGTGACACGTGCATGTCTCCAAGCCTTACGCCCATGGGCGGACCGGGTGCTCCTGCTCCAAGGACTCCCCCTCGGGAACATTTCATCGAGGAGGACAGTGGTGACGACAGATGCTTCCCTCACAGGTTGGGGAGCAGTCTGGGAAGGCAGGATGGTGCTCGGTTCGTGGATAGCCCCTTGGGGTGGAGAACACATCAATGTTCTGGAGTTGAGAGCGGTTCACCTTGCTCTGAAGGCTCTCCTTTCCTCCATCCAGGGCAGGCATGTCTTGATAAGAACAGACAGTTCTTCAACTGTGTATCATATACATCACCAGGGAGGCACAAAGTCCCTGCGTTGCCTCCAGGTGGCACAGAAACTCCTCTTTTGGGCCTTTCAGCAACTGGCTTCACTCAAGGCAATCTTTATCCCAGTGTTGGGCCATGGTTTTTTGTGAAACCACACTTCGGCCTACATCTGCCGTCAAAGCTTGAAGCAGCATGTTCCTCCAGGACTCAGTCTCCCAGGGGCCATCAAAAACCAGAGCAAGGAACTCAGTCTCCCAGCGGGCATCAATGTCACACAGAGGTGTGAAAACCCCCCCAGGGACACAGGTTTCAACTCCCATTGGTCACTCTGGACCCCATGACCTGTGAGGTCACCGGGCCAATATAAGGCCTGTTCTCCCCTCTTCTGTCCTCTTCTGCCCTCGTCCTACAATCCTTCTACAGGAGGGAAGGCTGTCGAGCCTCTTCTCCAGCTCACATCTTCTCTTCCCATCCAACTCTTCGAGAGGAGCACAAAGGTGCAGCTTCCAGCTCATCTCACCAAGGAAACCTCCTCGCCCTCCAAGCTCTACCAACGTCCTAGCAGCGATGCGATGTCCTGCAGGAAAACTTCAACCAGCAACTGAGCTACACAGCTCAACAGAAACCAGCAAGACGACACAAAACTGCGAACTGCACAGCAACTTCCTTTTTCCCCTTTCCACGGACGGGTAACACAACTGGGCTTAATAATTATACTAGGCTAAGCAAGACTGTTTATTCGATTCTGTGTGATGTTTATAAGTTTGATTTGTGGTGCTGTGATATTTTGGGTACAAGTTATTGAGAAAGTAATGTTAGTCTGTTATGCTCTGCACAGTCTTTCGTTGCATCCAATCTAGTAACTTTGTCTAATTTGGCACACACACAGACACACGCATAACTCTTCACCTCATTATCTCTACAGGTCGTAAACATTCCAATAGGTGGGGGAAGGGTGTTATCTCTTTGGCCAGCCGCCATTTTGGAAGCACACAGACACATAGACACACACACGTATACTCATATACACATCTTTGTTTAGTAATTACACTGTTAGTAATTTGTGTTTTTATACTTTATTATATTCATAATAAATGTTTTCCTTTCACAAATGCTTTTTTATTAATGTTGCATAAGTGAATTTTCCCAACCTCTACACTGTCAAGAACTCCATATCCTTCAACTTAGCTAACTATCTATATGGTAATTTTGGTCATAGTTATTAATTGAATTGTTAATCAGAGTTCCAAATTTGTAGTTAGTACTTTTATGAGACTTAATCAATAAATTGGCTATCTTTTCCCTTCCTTTGAAGGGTGGTGCCCCGAGGTAACTTTAATCAATTAAAGTTATTATTTAATATTAATAATAAAATATTAATATTTAATTTTTTATTTTGGTAACCAAATTTATTGAATGCCGAAAGGCACACCATTTTATGGTATCACGTTTAATGCATTATGGCACAACACCAGGGATTCTAAATCGAGCAGCAGACCTCCTGTCCAGGACTGGTCCTCCCCCAGGATAGTGCAGGCTTCATCCAGAAGTTGTATCCCTCTAATAGAGTTGGTTTGGCATGGCTCAGACCAACCTATTTGCGTCAGAAGAGACAACCCACTGCAAGATGTGGTTCTCTCTGAAAGGCAAGGGAGGTCCTCTAGGCTTGGATGCACTATCTCAAGAATGGCCAGAAGGGTTGTTGTACACTTTTCCTCCATTCCCTCTGATTCCCCAGATACTCAACCGGATCGCCTCGGGCCACTTCGAGGTACTGTTAATAGCCCCCAGGTGGCCAGGGAGGCATTGGTTCCCAACGCTCCTTCGCCTGGTTCACGGTCAACCATGGCCCCTGCCAGTCAGGACGGACCTCCTCTCACAGGCAGAAGGTCAGATATGGCACCCCAGATCAGACATCCTGCAGCTTTGGGCTTGGCCCCTTCTCAGTACCTCTCTCAGGGGTTAGATGAGGCTGTCCTGAGGACCATAGACAATGCCCGGGCTCCCTCCACTCGGTATAACTACGGCCAAAAGTGGAGGGTGTTTTCTACATGGTGTCACAGACAGGAAAATCCAGCCACTTGTCCTATTGAGCTGATTCTCCACTTCCTTCAGTCACTTTTGGACTCGAACAGGGTGCCCAGCACCATTAAGGTATACACTGCTGCAATTCCTTTCTTCCACGAGACAGTCGGAGGTGTTACAGTTGGGAGACATCCTTTAGTGTCTCAGTTCATTAAAGGAGCATACCGCCTGCGACCAAGCAGGGCTCCCAGGGCTCCATCATGGGAACTCCCCTTGGTATTACGGTCCCAGATGCAGTCTCCCTATGAACCCATAGGGCAATCCAGCCTTAAGTTTCTATCTCACAAAGCAGCTTTCTTCCTGGCTATATGCTCTGCCAAGAGGGTGAGTGAGTTGCATGCTCTGTCTGTAAGTGACGATTGTTTAAGATGGAGGGCAGGTGACTCAGGCGTGTCTCTCAGGCCAAACCCCTCGTTATTGCCTAAAGTCATAAACCCTCAGACGGTAAATCAGGTGCTTGAGATCAGCACTTTTCAACCTGATCCAGCTCTACTGCAGGAGGAAGCCGGCCTGCCTACTTTGTGCCCAGTAAGGGCACTGAAGGTTTATATTGCATGCACACAGTCCCTGAGGGGCTCACACTCTCAGCTATTTGTCTGTTTTGGTGGTAAAAAAGTCGGCCACCCTGTGTCTAAACAGTGTTTGTTCCATTGGATCGTTAACACTTGGATCACTAACCCCGCTCCCTGTACGTTCTCTAGGTTGTACAGTATCAACGTGGCTTCCGCGGTGCTGCTCTCAGCTGCTGGGTGAGGATGTGAGGCGGTGGAGTCCTCTGTTCCTCGCGACCCTGATGGTACTAGTCATCCAAGGTAAAGACCGTGGTGACAGTCTGAGTGAGGTCGAAACACATCGTAAGTTATGACTATAACTATGGATCTATGAGACCGAACGATGACCGTCACCCTCTCTTGTCGCTCAGAACGGGCTGAGGCGTTCAGACAAGGAGGAGGTAGCGCGCTCACCGGGGAACTTTATGGGCGGCGAGCCCAGCCCCCTAAGGTCACTCACGTGACTTTGTTGATATATGGTCTTGAGGATAGGGAGATGAGGGCATCATTCAAGGTAAAGACTGTGGTGTCATCATTCAGTCTCATAGATCCATAGTTATAGTCATAACTTACGTTACCAGTGGCTGCCCACATCCGTTTCAAGAGACGAGTACTTTCGTACCGTGCTGCGAACGGATCGGACCTCACTGTGAGGGTCAGCTATCTATTCCACAAAATCACAATTGTTTGCTGTCCTGGCTCCAAAATGCTGGAACGAGCTGCCCATTGACATCAGGACAGCAGAAAGTCTACACATCTTCCGCCGCAGACTAAAGACACATCTCTTCTGACTATACCTTGGCTAAGAAATGATGTCCCATAAACCACCGTCAACTGTGTGCGTTTATATTTATTTTTAAAAAGTTAGTTGCACTTATATATTGGACTTACATGTGGCACTTGGATTATTTGAAGCTAATTGAACTAACATGATTCTTGCTGTTCTGGGTTTGTACCCTCATGGTTTAATGCACTTATTGTAAGTCGCTTTGGATAAAAGCCTCAGCTAAATGATATGTAATGTATTATTTTCTGCAATAAAAACATGGTGAGTTGTCACCAAGATGGCAGTGTTTGTATCTAGGACATTTTAGCTTAATTTCTGGACAGCGCAAGTAAGTGTCATGCTTTTTATATTTATATGTAGGTTACACAGCAATGAATGGTAACATGAAGAGTTACCACACGTGACCTGTACTACACTAAACATCATTCCCTGCAGGCTGATGCGCACTCTTTTTCTCTAGGTGGTGCATTATGGGTTATTGCAGTTTAACACCAATAATACCCGTGTGGAAAAATGTGAACGGAAGCTACCGTGACATCAGAAATGAAAGAGTGAGTGACTGTTGAGCAGATTTCACTGAGCAGCGCTGGAGAGAAACCACAGCTGGCGATCAATGAAAACAACAACTTGAAGACCCATCGTGAAAGGAAAGCCTCACAATAAAGACACGACTAAGATGTGTATGGCTGACTGGCTAAACATCACAAAGAAATCTGTGGTAGTGGAGTGTAAAGAAAAGGATTCAGTCTCATGAGTCTTCCTGTTAGAAACTAATATAATGGTTATAACAACATAATGGTTATATTAACTTATGTGCATCTGTTTAGCCAGTGAAACAGAAATGTGAAAAACAGTGATAGGTTGTATTTTCTGCTGTTTGTATTAAATGCTCAGAAAACCCATCATTTTAATATCATACCATGTCTTGACTTTTTGTAAAAGGATGAAGCAATTGAAAGTTTTGTCTCTGCTCTGGGGTAAAAGATTGTAGGTTGGGTCTCTATCGATGGAGCGCCAACATCTACACCAGAGGTTGCCTAAAGCAGCTCCTCTCTACAGTTTATGCTGAGCAGGCACATCAGTCTGCTCCCCTCAAGTGTCACTCTTCATAGAGCCGACAACAAATTCGATTGTGGTATAAAATGTTGCTGTTCGCAGGTTTTCTGCTCATGGCAACGATTCAAATATCCTTAATGCTTACATTTTCATAGTTAAAGAACCAAAGATATGTGTTGTGTAAAAAAAAAAACAGGGTGCACCCAGGATCTATTTAAAATCAGAAGAGCATTCGATTATTCTGGAATATGGAGCTGGACAAATATAGTCAGGAATACAACAGTAGTCAAATAGTAGGACTGATCTTAATACTGCTAAACATATTGTCATAAGTAGATTTATTAATTTACTGTTAGTGTCCATTAGAGTCTTTATGTGCAGCCACTGAAAAATATTCCCAGGAAGAAAGGGGAGGGGAGAAGGGAGAAGAGAGAGAGAGAGAGAGAGAGAGAGAGAGAGGATATCAACACCTGTTAATAATAAAATATATAATAAAATTATTAATAATAGTAACAAATCATCCCTCGAATCCAGGTAGTGAGATATCAGTGATTCTTGTCCTCAATCAGTTTTCTAGACACATTATTTTCCTTCTGCCTGACATCAGTAAGTTGTTGCCATGGTAGTTCAGATGAAGAGGGAATGATAATAACGCTAGGTGTGAATTATTGAAACCTGAATGAGCATGAATGAGAGGAATGAGAAAAAGAAAAGGAATGAGACAGAATGAGGACTTGTGCCTTTCATTGGTGGCTTTTTATCCGGCCTGTTTTTATGACTCTCGAGTCCCACGGTCGCGTAGATGAGACAGATGCTGCTGCAATTTGCAAGAGAAGCTCGGCGACTCCAGCCTGTCCTAAGAGTTTTTAAAGGAATATTCAAGAACTCATAAATAGTGGAATAGACCATTCATGAATAGTGCAACAGACCAAACGGAGAGGGAGCAGAGGAGAAACGGTGGCTGTTTGCTCTCCGCTTTACAAACAAATGGTCTCTTTTTGTTAACCAATGTAATAAACAATTTTTTTATATTAACTAGCTGGAAGCATCGCTTTTTTACATCATGTTCATTCTCGTACAAAGCCACAAGAAGCTGCTCATAAACTATTTATTTCAGCAAAAACCTTTCTAAAAAATGAATCAACACAAGCAATCTATGAATCCAAAACCAAGACTCAGTCCAGACATCCCCAAAGTATAGTAAGATGGCAGACACACACATTCACCTCGGACATGCAGTACAGTAATATACAGAGGACATTTCAAATATACTTTATATACAGTATTATAGCATAAATAGTATTAAGTGGTTGCAGCTAATGTTGCACATCAATTTATTTATTTTCTGTCCAAATATTAAGAATATAAACAGAAATATTCAACTAAAAGTTCAACATAGGCACGGACACATTTCATACAGCCGCTTTGACACAGGCAATAAATTAGACAAAACAGATCTATCTCCTTCAAAATAAGAGTGAAACTTTGAAATCAAAATATAAAAATAAACATAGTGCTGGTCTGTGTATTTGTGTCTGCATGCACTGGGTCAGTTGTTAATGGGCAGGATGATCCCAGCTACTGACCTGGACACGTACAATAAACAAATAATATCAAATTAAAACCCCAGACTCTGAGATTTTTTAAAGAATTTATACCTCTGCTCTCCCACAGCACAGAGGTATAAAAGCTGTGAAGTGGTTTTTGGGAAGCTTTTAGAAAACTTGGGGCTTGTGAACAAAAGGTAAAACAAATTATTGCTATACTGTATTTAATAGTGTGAATATCATGCTGTGCAGATAACTCTGATCGTCTTAATACAAAAATACAAAAAGGGGGTCACCACAAAACGTAAACTCCATCACCAGAGTGGCTCCATGAGTGGTTGACGGTGGCACAGACGACATGAATCCAGCATTGATTTCCATTCTGTAACTCCCCTTCGTCAGGAAAAGGTCCAGATTTGTACAGTTACATCTCTCAACCACAAGGGTTCTCTAGAACTGAGACTCGGCATAACCTTCATCCACTGGAGGCTTCTTGTCTATGTTGTAATACTCCTCTTCATCGTCCGAGTCCTGGACAAACAGAAGCAGAGAACGAGACAGTCAGAGCAAGCTATAAAACACACACACACACACACACACACAGAGACAACATTGGAAAAAAAAGATCAATATTTAATACACCATCAGGTCCTGTCTTCAGACATAGAGGGCATATAAAATTAAACACGTGAAAAGGATCTGGCAGACATGTCTCATTAAGTTATTTATGGGCTGGAAGACAATGTGCCATGATGAAATGTTCTGTACTGTACCATCAAATATAGGTCACAGCATGAGGCCCCCTTTTCTTTGACCCCCGGTGGGTGGACGCCATACTCCTCTCTGATGAATTGGACAAAAGCAATGGTCAATAATGACAACACCCACAATAACAATGAAAAAAACTATTTCTACATGGCTAAATACTTTGGGAAATTAGCTTCTTCCTCTTTTGTGCTGAGAGTCAGATGAGTCCAGATAAAAGCTGGAAACAGGAGGGGCTTTATGTGAGAACGCAAATGTATGAGTCAGTCGTTTCAGATATTTTCAGTAAAAACTCAGGAGTTCATAGATTAACCACAGGCCTGGATCGATCCCAAGTACTGTACGTATCACTATGTTCTTTTTTTAATTTCTTACTGAAAGAAGACATTTTCATAGGGTCACCTCAGTGTGATTTTAGACAGAGAAAGCAAGAGAACAATGGAAGGAAAAATAAATAAAAAGAGATGCTGCAGATTGATAGAGTTCCTCCAAATGTTTCCCCCGAAAAATGATATAGTTCCAGAGTGATCAAAAAAATAACCATTAAATAATTTTCACTGAATAATCAAAAACTAAAATATTGTGCCAAAGTGAACTGGAGTTCTTGCGTATTACTTATATCATCATGTTCATGTAATGAATGCAACATGTAAAAGTATATATATTTAAATATATTCCTGTGTTACACAACTCAAAATAGCAAAATGCAGCTCCCGTGTGGCTTCACACGTGTGTGAGTGCGTGTGTGCTACTCTGTCAACCTGCCTGTAGATCTGATCATTTCAGATTTTACTGCTGGACGTCTCTTTGATTCACAGCACCTGTCTTCAAAAAGCACATTCTCTCTGAAATCAAACCCCTGCCTCCATTTTAAATTCTTCAGTAATCTTTATCAAATTAGCAATCCAGGAGAGCATCTATAACCATCAAAGCCTGCAATAACTATCATTACTCTCCGGAGACCCACAGCAGTGATTGGTTGAATAAATCGACTCACCCCTCCGTGACCTCTATGGGTGATCTGTAGGCCTTTGATTGGCTGCGCTTCTTCTTGGGACAGATTATCCGTCCAATCAGAATGAGGGTGATGACACCAGAGGGGAGGAGGATGAAAACGAGCAGGACGGCAACATCAGAGAAGCGAATGCTGACGGCTGCGGAGAAGGTAGGAGGTCACAGGACCTGCATTAACAAGCTGTTCATCACCACACCTGTACATGATATCATATCATGATATCATCCACACTTAAAAAGCATTGATTATACAGATATTAGCTGTTCACACCATATACAGAAAAAACTGTTTATACTGTGTGTCACTTTGCACTTGCAGTAATTAAAGTCTAACCAATTTAATGGTAGTGAACAAGAAATTACAAGTTCAGTAAACGTGTGTCTCTACTACACATGGTGTTTTGTGTCTTAGCTGGGACCAGTGACTTCCTAATTGCCTGGCGCCCAGGAAATTAAAAAGACGATGCTAGTATGCTTTAGCAGTGCTGGTAGTAACTCTACTTACACCCCCTTCACAACTAAATTAGTGTGTATACGAGGATTTTTAAACGTGGGTAAACCCCACTTAAGAAAGGTGAACAACTCCTTTCCCATCGCCAGTAGTGGAGTTTGTCTTTTAGTTTTTTTCCCCCAGCTGTGTCATGTTCGACGTCACAACCACGCCACAAACTGGGAAGCTCTCTCATCTCGCCGTCTGGTCACATGAGAGGGTTTACCTGGGTGTCACCTTTCCATCACTGCCGATGGGAGTCGATAAAAAATCTTTGTCTATTGCAGAGTCATTTGACCTGAGAGTGAATGATGATTGTTTCCATTCCCATTGCAAACTGAAGCCAGCCAGCAAGTGGTAGTGGGTTTTCTGACCAGTGGAAAAGGGGCTTTTCATATTTACTGCAGATATGAGAGACTGATATCTATATTGCCCCTTCGACAAGAAAATCAAGTATCAAAATATTTCCCTTAATATACTTTAGTATGATGCCTTCTACAAATGTCTACAAACCTACATATAGCACTTTGCAGTTTGGCTTTCTTAAAGAAAACTGTACTTGCTTGATTCTTGTTGTTCTGGGTTTGTACCCTCATGGTTGAATGCACTTATTGTAAGTCACTTTGGATAAAAGCATCAGCTAAATGAAATGTAATGTAAATGCATGTCAAAACCAGTTACATCTGTCAAAAACCAGTTTACATCAGTAAAAGTAGGTAAGGTAATCAGATGATTACTCCCCCACTTCATCCCTGCATCTAACCATCAGCACTGTGCTGTGAGCAGAGGCAGGCAAACACACAGGCAACATCATGACAAGCTTGTACAAACACTGAAGACATGTTTGGATTAGTCTGCTGCAAAAAATATGGGTCTGGCAGTAGAAGCTACTTTCTCCCAGTGCAGACTCTGCATGTAGTATACAGTTTACAATTTATTGTGGGGCAAAGCCAAACACAGACAACTCTGGGGAAATCAGGACACGCATTGAGTAGAGTGTAAACCTTTAGACATATGAATTTTAATCAAGAATGCATCGGGACATTATAAGAGTCAAGATTTTGTAATACACTGATATGTTACATGCATTCAAGTTAGCTTTGAAGAGGCTGCAGGAAGTCAAATGATTGTGTACATGGTATTGTGAAATGTGCATACGTGTGTGCAATCCTACCTTTTGGTGTGACTGTGAGTACTGTGTGTGAAGTTGGGGACCCGTGGACATCAGGAGGGTTTCTAACTGAGCATGTAAAGGTCCCATTATCGCTCAACGTGGCGTTGATCAACGAGATGGAGGCTTCCCCTCGCGCCGGGGTTCCCTGCCACTGGATACGACCAGCGAACTGACCGTCTGATGGAAGGAACGCCCGTGAGGAGAAGTGGAAAAACTGAGAGAAAAAAAAAAAGACAGTTTAAAAGATTGACTTGTGCCTTTACTCCTGATGTCATGACATTAAACTTGCCTTCATTTAATACAGATATACTTAACACACAATGCATTGACTCTGTGACTTACACAACTGGACAGATAAGAGAAAAAAACACTTAGGTGAAGTGATGCACTGAGACATTTCTTATTTCACTGTCTCCTCTCAGATATTAAAAGGTACAATAAGAGTGAGTTTTACAGTTTTATTTCATTAATAACATTTTGAGTTAAAAAGGTTAATGAAAAATAAGATAATTTCCTTTCTAGTTAATATTTTCTGTTGATAAATATGAATATAATTGGGTGTAAAATGACTTATATCTTAGGTCTTCCATAGCGGAATCATCGGTGTGTTACTGTGAGGTCGGGGTTTTATTGTTGCGCCCCCCTGCGCATGCAAAGGGCAGAGCACCAGTTGGATTGGAAGCAATGACATTAATGACAAGGTATAATTCTAAAGCAGCTCCAGAGCATTAACACAGGACAAGAGAACAGACCATTCCAAACAGGCAGGCTTAGAACAGACACTGCACTAGTATGAATACAAATCTGATCAAGCATTAGTCTGTTTTCAACAACTAAACTCCATACCGTCATTACTCCCACATCAAGCTGACCTCTCAAAAGCAAGACATCTGTGGGTGGTGAAGGGGGAATGAAGATACAGTATGTTTATCAAAGAGTTAACCAAGGATTTGGGAGTTTTCTTTTCTTAAATTGAGTTTTTTAAATCCCCGATTAGTCACCACTAACCATGAGACCAAGAGGATAAAAACAAAACAGGAACAGAACTTTATGTGGCAAGATTTCTTGCCACAAGATTTCCTGCCACATAATCTCTATTGGTCTTAGATACTGTTTCTGTGCTGCACTATATTTGTGCTGTTTTATACCATTTGTTTACTTAATATACATTCAATCCGTGGTTCAGGTATCAGAATTTGTTCAAATTCACAACCATGTTGGATTCAACAGTATGTTGAAATCCCAATGCCACACGAGATGCCTTCACTCACATCACACTATCAAACCACGTGCTCCTGAAACTCTTTATTTCACAAAACATTTGGTCATTGCAATGAGAGAGAAACTATTTGAGCTAATATTGATAAAAATTACTCAATTGATGGATTCAAGAGGGTCTGCCATGTCAGCAAGTTGTGTGCATACCTTTGCCAAGGCCTAACAGTCCCTTATGAAACCACATTTAAATTCACTATATCCACATCTTTATTTGGATCTGCACCAAATTGCAAAAACTTTTAATATCAGTCCCCTAAATATGCAAGATTTTTTTCATCAAGATCCATGATTTGTTCTCTGAGAAATCAATGAAAACAGATACAGTGATACAGCTTTATAGTTTTACAGCTGTGTGTCTATCTGCATCATTTTCCTGAGAGACTGACTGTGAAACCTGGTCGGAGATAAAAACCCTTGTATCTCCCTGCACTGTTATTCATCCATGACGGATCATTTGAGGACTTGGCACAGCTAAGCCTACACGAGAGCAGCTTGAAGTCAGTGACGACGTACGAGTCTGCTCGGTCTGCAACAAACATCTCAGCCGTCTTAAACTAGTGAAAAATGCTGCAGTACGACCACGACAGAGACACTTTTAAAGTGGGGCCACCTACGCCATAAATCTGAGACATTTCAAACAAAAGCTTCCACTGACTTGACAACAGTGTCTCACTTAGCTTTTACATCTTCATAATAGATTTATTTTTAGACTTATTCAGCAGAATTCAATTGCCTAATCCTCCAATTACCATCAGCTCCCACTGATATTTGATTGAACATCCAGCCTCTCTTCTCCAATCTACAAAATGTATTCTCATCAGGGCTGAGGTAATTATACAATCCACTGAAGCACTGCAGCACTTCGGATTGACACTAAAGCTTTGGCAGCAAAAATTATATTTTCTGACAGAGCTTTTCACATGCTTATTCATGGTCTCTCCCGGTGTGATATACGACCGGGGGGGGACACACACGCCAAAAAAACAGGCCAAAATGCCTAATGAAATTGGATGGAGAGTAAATGCAGGCTTAGAAATTGAAATTAGAAACCTCCAGACTTGGTTCCATCTATGCATCAGGAAACTGGCTCTCATTATTTATCTGTGATAGAGAGAACAAACGAGCTGGGGTGTTTGTCAAAGGATATGCAGACAGTTTGTGGCTTTTTCTTACCGACAACGCCTTTTTATTGTAGTTGTGCAACTTTGTGAGGTATCGCCCCACTATCTGCTGACACATGCATAAATACACAAACTAACACTGATATACCATGCAGTCCTTTTTCTTCTCCTCCCCCTACACTCTTTAAAACAAGACAACTGGATCTTAATGACTAACCCAACAGCACTCCATATCAGCACAGCCACAAAACATTAGCCTCCACTTAAGTCTGAGTGCTCCTATAGGAGATGATGGCATATACAGTTGCAGCTACCACACTATGGATTTTGCGCTCAAATGCGATTTCGCAGAACCACACATGATGGCTATCCTCAAGTCCAAATGGAGCTGCTTAAATTATGTGGCTGAAGCTGAACCCAGACTGTGTGTGGGGTTAGAGGACTGAGTGCAGTTATGGGTTGGAATGGAAACATCTGAACGCATTTCAAGACCACAACGCCGCCACAGAGGAAGGGGTATTAAAGGTACCTGACCAGCAGGGGTTTCCTGATGAAGCCTCCGCAAGACGCAAAAGCATGTGCTGGAAGGTGGTGGGCTGAATACGGGATCAGCCCAGTGATGCTGGTAGATGAAACTTCCTAATGCATAGAGTATCTACATTAAAACAGAGGGCGACTTGGGGCATGTCTTCTTAGGGGTATGTGTACAGGTGAACATGTAGGTTAAGATAAGTCAGAGGGTCAAAGAAGAAAGCATAGGAAGTCACATACCTGTACACAATCTGTGTGAGATCTAAAAGATTAAATGGAAATAAGTTAAGGCTTCAATCATGCTGAAACTCAGGCGTGTTTACATTGCTGATTCTTTTCTCGATTAATGACTAATCCTACACTGTGTGCATTTTACACTTATACATACAACTCACTAACTTGATTAAGTTAGTGTCCAAAGAGAATAGTTATTACTCTTTGGTCTACCAATTAATAAACGTCAAATGCTGACATTCATATTCACACCATTTTAGATCAATATCCATTCTGTGCATTGACAAATGGGTAACCACTCTTCTAAGTAATTATTAGTCTCATATTTAATGGTTATGTATTTAATGGTTTGTTTGATTTGACAGATTTTAAACTTGTTTCTTTTGAATTTACAGTTTTTCCAAAGTAACGCCTCTAATTTCAATGTGCTGCTTTCTCTTACTAATTCTAATGAGAATAAAGGCTTTCTATTCTAATACTCTATTATCACGTGTTTAACTGTGATCTTTGGAGTTATTTTTACTTTCCTACTACAGTGGAAACCGCTTATAGTGATAGTTTTTTAAGATAAGGACGACATGCGCGTGCGTACGCACACACGCAAACCGACTCCGCTGTTCACTTTTCTCTCCATCTCTCTCTCCATCGCTGAACACAAAGACACACGCAGAGACACACACACACCGACTCAGCTGACTTGCTACATTTTAAATATTGATTTGTTTGAAATGACGTCACAATATCAACACTGATCATCACATCATGATCAATACTTTTCTTAAATATAGAGGTGTAACGGTACACAAAAATCACGGTTCAGTACGTTTTCAGTAAGATTTAGGTAAAAACAAGGAACAGAAAACAATAAACGTATTGACTAGTCTGTTTATTCAACCCTGGTTAACTATGGCTTTGTCTTTCTTACCTAATTATTTTTACAAAAGTAAAATAACAAAGTAAACACTCGTAAATAAATAAAAATAGTAAAATAAATATCCATTAAGGTGCAGCATGTAGAAAACTGCACCGTAATTGTATTTTATGATCATTATTAAATATATGTGTTTTCTTTGTTTTTCTTCAAAATAATGTACTCTTCCACATAGTTTGAAGAGAGGGTTTGATGCCCTGCTGGTACTAACAATGTCTCCACTGTGGAGAACACTCTCACACTAGGGACAGAGGTTTATAAAGGGCTGGTGTGACCTGCTGTCTGAAATGCGGACGAGAGGGAACTTTGTAACGGGGCTCGGTTACTTTCTGTGTGTTCGAACCCTGCGTTCTCAACAACAGAACAGTCGCATGTACGCACCTATAAAAACACCTATGATGTTTGTTATTGCTTTGGCACAGTCTGTATTAGCGGAGCTGTGTTTGCACAGAACTCGTTTTTTCCTTGTCCCACTCATGTTAGTGTTATTCCCAACGTTAGTGGACATCACTCTGGTGATGCCGTTTCAAACAAGTCGGCATGTTCGATGTGCTACCAGCTACATATCCCATAGCAGTTGCACAATGTCAGCTTTTGTATGATCCACTCATCATCCTCTCCATCATCATTATAGTTGACTGTTAAACTGAAGCGTTCCCACAGACTTGAATGATGAGGGAGGGTCTTCACAGTCCTGTTGTATGCGGTCGATGTGACCACGAACCTACAGCACATCAGGTCCTTCGCTCAAGTTGTCCATCGGAATTTGAGACCTGTACGCATGCGAATAAGTTCCGCATGTGGACTCGCTGCATTCGTTCGGTGCACGGCGTACCGAATTGAAGGGCCCGTACCGGAAATTTTTGTTTCGGATACATGTACCGTTACACCCCTACTTAAATTAGTTTAATCTTTCTTTGTAGTTGTGAGCATTCATTCATTAATTAGGAGATGGCGGGCGTGCTCGGTTTGTCTCGATTTGGTTGGCAGTGTGCAGCACGAATGATAGAGACACATTTAGTAGCAGTAAAAATACTGACAGAGCCGGTAAAACTGTAAAACAGAACTTTTTTACAGCCCAAACATGTATGAAAAGACCCAAAATGAACACTGTAAGCAGATTTCTTTATCACCATCACCAGATAATTTAAACAGTTTGTATAGGGACGATTCTGTCCCAAGCTGAACGGTTGATCACTATATGCGGTTTCCACTGTATATAGAATCTATGGGGTGAAAAGAAAAGATGGTATTTTGTTTTATCTGCCTGCCAATTACACAATGGCTGTGTTCCAGTAAGATAGACCATATTTTGACCAGTGGAGTTTTAAGCTCACAATCTATAGAGAAATAAAGATTTAAATGCAAGTGAAAGTACTATAAAATAAATACAAGGAGAAATGTGACTCACATGAACGAAATATCGATTCAATGGTAAACAAACTAAAAAGAGTATCGCAAAATGTTTATCTCTCTTTCTCAAAGCAAAATGTATTGTGTTGAAATTATTCTCTTTTTGACCAGTAGTCCAAAATACCAAAATATTCCATCAACTGTCATAGCGGGCTAAGAAAGGGAAGAAAAGAGGGTGGAAGTAATGACTCTTTGGCATATTTTTTTTTTTTTTTAAATAACTAAATGATAAATTGATCCTGAACATATACCACTTGCCAATAAATTGCCTGTCTATCAACTAATCAATGAATTATGTATTCATTCAAGGACAGCACCAGTGTTCAGCTGGTGTGCTGCTCAGCCTAAGTGTCTTGGTTTTCCTCAACATTTACCTCATAATATGAAGATAAACGCATCAAATCAAGAAAAGGTTGATCCACGCATTCATGAAGAAGGTTTTTCTCAAACTGTCCTTGACAAAGTAAAATTAAGAGAGAGCATCTCAACATTTAGAACGGATAGACTTCGGATAGACATGTTCATTTGACCACCTCCTGCAACCATGTGTATAATACAGCATTGTTCTGATAAATGTATACTCACTGTCTGTGGTGGGCCTCCACTCTGGGGCCTGTAAGACCAGTCCACAGTCATCTTGCTGGTTGGCCTGCTGGTGGAAGTGAAAGCGCAAGACAACTTGACAGCGTCCCCACTGGACGCATGGACTTCTGCCGGAGAACTCACCAAGATGGAGGAGACTAGAGGAGGGACTGGAAGTGAAGAGTAGAAAGAAGGTCAGGGATGATATGTGATATGTGCATATTTACATGTCAAAGGTGTTCAGGAAGAATGAGAGCAAGGAAGAGAGCAGAGGCAGAGAGAGAGAATACATGGGAGTGACATTTTACTAATCTATTATACAAGCAAAGATGATAGCATCTACAAATACCCACACACTGTGGTAACATGAGGCGTCAGCAAAGCAAATCCCTCCTAGTAAACACTGAACTGAGAACAGTCTGAGAGAAGTTTCTCACCGGCCTCGTTGTGTTTGACAGACTTGTTGCTACACCTCTGTCTGATCAGGGACCTTCACTTCCACACAAAGCTTCTGCTCCTGTGTTTGTCACTAGATGTGTTTTCATCGTGTTACACTTCATTCACAACGCCAAGGGAGACCGACCTGAGCTGTGTCCACAACTCGCTAAAGACACAGACTGCTTCCAGACCATGATAACTGAATTCATATCTTGAAAATATGGAGCTAGACTCTGCAGCCATTTTAGCAGCTCTGTGAGACTAAAATACACAAGTGGTGCTTTGAGCTGAACCCCAATACGACATGCTCACAATTACAATGCTAACATGCTGATGTTCAGAAGGTGCAGTACTGCTGACAGCGTTCACCATTTTAATTTAGCATGTAAACATGCTAATTAGCACTAAACGCAAAGTACAGTTGAGAAGATGGACATGTTTTAAATTTGCAGGTGTTTGTCTTAAAGCAAAGTACTGGTGAAACCCTCATGTGGTGGTGGCACTACATGAAAAATCAGGGGGTCACAGAAGTCCACAGAATTCATCCTGTGGGGAGCAACACCTGAAGTAAGTGTCATGGTGTTCCTTCAATTACCTCAAGATATTACACCAAAAACCGAAGACACCCACCTCATGGCTGCATTAGAGGAAAATAAAGCCAGGGGATGATGAACATCGTGGGATTCATCCTCTGGGAACCATGAATATCTGCAAAAAATGTGTCCCTCCATGAAGTGGATAACATGATATTTCCCTGAAAGAAAAATAACCTGGTGGTGGTGCGGGATGAAAAGTTGGACAAAGCACTAAGGGCATTAGAATTAATCCCCCTGGGACCTTGAATATATGACGCAAATTTCATAGCTCTCCATCAAATAGCTGTAGAGACCAAATTATTGCACCGACTCATCAACTGAAAGACCCTGCCGCTAACATTGATACGAATCAAATTATAATAACCTTAAATGTATCACTGTCTTCATGGCCTTTAACATGAACCTATAAAAACTGCTGTATTCGAGCATCAACACAACATCAGAGAGTTTCATGCGCAGTCTCTCTGAGCATAAATGAAAGCCCATCCCATTTCAAAGCAAAGGCCTCAAACCATCTTCCCACTGAGGATGAACTGAGAGCAAAGTAAGCCCGGCAATCAGCAGATATATCTGATCCTAGACTGACACCACTGTTTCCATCAAAGGCCCCACAGCCATGATGAGGACAAAGTTTATCTTACAGAAACTAGTGTGAGAGATATCATGCAATCAGCCAGAATCCTCTACAAAGACCCCCAGGGTGAGCGGCTCGACAGCATGAACAACGCTATCACTTCGTAGAAGTGGATATCAAGCAGAGGGGCCTTGAAAGCTGAGGCGCTCTTTAACTTGAAGACAGGATAGATGCGGTCAATCTGGTGATAAGCAGTGGGACTGGGAAGTTGGAAGCTCATCAGTGGTGATGCTGATACCGCAAACAAGATATCTGGACATTTATATTTAGAAAAGAAAAAATAAACAAAGAAGTCAGGAGGACAACGACACCATGTTGTGCTGCCCTGCTCACAGTGTTGCTTGTGTTTTGACTGAGCCACAGAAGCACTGAAGCCAATCTTGGACAGATGTTTTTATGATGATACCTTCACCAGCCGACAGTTTAGAGCCTGTTTAAATGTGTGTAATCCTCGGTACAGGGACAGCTCCTAACTTACTGCTTACAAGTTGTCTGAATCACCCCGAGCCTGACCCTATCCTGTGGAAACTGACTTGACTCCTGAGGTCTGGTGTTGACATATTCCCACCAAACAAAAATAAAGAATTGACAAACAAATATGTCTCGTGTTTGAGGCACAGTTCACTACAACTTCCTAGTAAAGTTCACCACATGTTTTTCATGGGAAAGATGTGTGTGTGCATGTGAAACGCACAACATGTGAGCACTTTTATTCCCAGGTGTGGATCCATTGACTGTCACTTACTAGTAAAACAAGGCTAGGCTTAAAATGGCGTTTGAGTGTAAGCGGCTGTAGACTTTACTCCTCAGTAAACCTGGTCTTCCCTTTAGGTTTTATTCAAATGAACCATGTGGAATGTAAACTTGTGTAAAAACTTCTAACTACACGTAAATAAAAGTCTCCTGACTATCAGGTGACTGGCAGCACCCTGCTGCATGAACCAACATGGAGCCAGACACGGTTCCTCTGGTGAAACTTGGGTTGAGACATGAACGCGGAGCAGCGGCCTCCCGTGTGTTTACTCACCCAAACAGCCGAGCGCACACAGCAGCCACGCCGCGGTCACAGCGGAGTTCCCCTGGCGCATTTTAGTCCGCGACGATAACACTAATAGTAAATGATAATGGAGGAAAAGACGGAGCTGCGTCAAGGCGCGGGTGAGCTTGCGTCCATAGTCTGTGGAGTCATGACTCAGTGTGTCCGCGGCGGAGGCACATTCTTGATGCTACCTGACAAACAGGTGTATCAGGAAGTGGAGCTGCTGCTGCTGCTGCAAAGGGAGTGAATCAACAGTCACTACACAGCTGAGGAGGAGGCAGGAGGGGAAGAGGAGAAGATACTGTGATGGTCACCAGTCAGCAGAGGGATTATAATCCAACCAAAAACGACCTCACTGTCATCCTCTGTCCACCACCTCAGAGAATACAACCTGCGGAAGCTCATCTCTGACCCTGTGTTACAATAAATCCTGCAAGTCATCATAATGAGTAACTTTCTCAAAGTAAAGAAGAACCAACTTCAAATAATGAATTACTTTTTTAAAATAGTGACTTTATAACCTAAAATAATGACTTATTATCTGAAAATATTGACTCAATAGATGAGTTACTAAATCCAATGATGTCTTTGTAACTCTAAATGATGATTTAGTATCTTAAAATAATGACATGGTATCTCAAAATAATGATTTATTATCTCAAACCAAAGACTTAAATTAAAAAAAACGACTTGGGCTACTATCTCAAAATAATGACAGAACTCATAATACTGATTTACCATCTCATACTTTTAATTCACTATCTCATAATTCCCATTTTTAATCTCCTAATTTTAAATTAGCATTCCTCTTTTTTTACCTTTCTCTGGCAGAAATGTGCTTCCATTTTTAACAGTTACCAACACTAAGTTGTGCAAATTTGCTAAAAGTACTGGGAAAGTTCACCTTTTTGAAAAAATTGGCAGTTTATTAGGTACACCTACATTAAACCACCACTAGCGGTACTGCATTCATCTATTTCTACCTTCACAAGGAATATAATGTTCAGGTTTTGTGGAAACTTTTAGGCCACAAGTTGTGGTACTACTGAATTGTATTACACTTATTTTTTTTTAAATTCTTTTTTTAAAGCTATTTTAGAGGTTGAATCCCAAGTATGTATTTATGTACTGTATATATGTATACCCGTGTGGATAAACTGTCTTTGTCATCTGCCTTTTTTAAACCATTTTATCATACCATCATCATACCATATGCTCTGCTTTTTGGCCAAAGACAATATTTTCATGAAAGTACTCCTTCATTAATTCTATTCTATTCTATTCTATTCTATTCTATTGAACATTACAAAGACAGATTTCTAATATTTTGTACACTCTATTTATGCCAATGAGAGTACCAACACCTTTCTGTATAAAATACAACTGTCACTGGGAGTTTATGGGGCTTTATTTTGACTGCTACAATGTTATTATCATCAGCATCATAATACGGTGTCATATGGTTTAAATTACTGCAGAATATAATGATGTAGCTTTCTTTTTGGCTAATATGTTTCAACTGCATTCACAAAGTCGGCCCTGCACAAGTCACTAGAGAAGAAAAGAGCATCCTCTCTGAAAATTATACTGGGTTTATTTTGGATGAGGATGTTGATTATAAGCATTAGAGCAAAGGCATGAAACTCTCTAAAACAGGCATGTGCCAAAATAACACCATTTTAAAAAATAATACGTGTCCCATCTCCAAAACCTCATGTGAACCCACTGTGTTGAGGCCCGAGGCCCAGGTCCTCCTTGCGTTATCTCCCCAGTCAGCTCCTCTGCAAAACCATGGACGCTCTAATGGGTCTCCCCTGCTATTTCTAGGCATATTACTTCACAATCCCTGTCCACGATCTCTGTCTTCTCTGTTGTAATTATCCCTAATGGGAGAAGATATTTGTTTTACTAGTCTTTGCTAGTTCAGTTGCACTCTGGTGTAATGCTTTTATATCTCCTCTCCGTGTTTGTACAAAGCCCTTTTGAAGTTTATTTACATCTTTATTTGGTCGGGATTGTCGGCTACATCCTCGCATCCATCTGGTTTGCCAGGAGCGTTTCCTCAATTCTGACAGGAGAGAAGCCGTAATCGTGTTGCATAACCTCATTTCATTTCATGACACATCAGAGGATACCAAATGAGAGCAGCCTCCCCAATTACTTTGGGCTCTGCTCTCTGTAACACAGTGGTGCAGCTGTGTGCCACAGACTGAATCAATATTTGACAGAATTACAATGTAATGCGTGAAGAAAAATATTTTATTAGAGTTAAATAGATAACAACGTGGCGTCATGAGGAGAAAAATATAGTCAAAGCAATTTTGAAAAAAAAAAGCTAATTGTATTGTGAAAGCTAATTTAGAGTCTTGTAATGTTAATGAGTTCATTAGAGTGAACAGGCCACCTTGAGACTCTAAGGGACTATGTGAACAAGTGAAAATGAATCCTGTGAGATTTGATTTGAGGATCAAATTAAATGTTAATTATTTCTCTGTTTGATCACTGTTTACCCTTTGACACAAATCCAACTTCCCAATTGTAATAAAGTACACATTTCTTTAATGCTCTTACCTGACCCTACTTTGATTGAGGTGTTAGGCTCCTTGCAAACCCACATTCTTTTGCAAACCTTTGTGAACATCCTCGCCGATATGAGATAAAGATGTGGTGGAGCATCCCTGCATCCATTCACAAGTACAGTGTTTATATTGAATGCTAATAATATTTTGTAACAATTCCCACGCTGAGGCAGGGATATCATTTCCTCTTTGGTTGAATAGATACTGAGGGAGCATTCGCAATTTCTGTGTTGCACAGTGCTGCATTGTGTTAACCATATTATAACACTATCTGCTTTAATTTGATAGAGACGCCCCATCCTCTGTCGAAAGATAAGGTCCTATGGCTCTTACCTGGATATGTTCACACAGATCTACATTGTGTTGTGCATTGTGAGAGTGAATACAGGGGTTCTCTGTCTGGTTACAGTAGCATGTTCTCAGTTTCAGCTGAAATCGTCTCGGTCACAATGAAGGCTCTCCCCACTCGCTGGCTCTCTGGCGACTCTGATCAACAAGAGACCTGTTCTTCTGTTGTCAACACTAGAGGGGACTAATAAAGGTGGTTTGAATTCTGCCGTCAGACGGTGAAGGCAACCATTATCCTTTGTCAAAAGAAATCCTGAGAGTCTTGCAGTTTATTCATCTGTGTATATGCCCTCTATGTGCTAAATAGTTGATGAAAAGGTGCATCGCTACACACCAGTAATCTCAGTGTAATTTGAGGGTTTCACAAGCAGAGAAACTTTGGTCAGTGAGGCAGCATTACTCAATAGCTTCAATAGCTATGAGAGGCTCCGCTCTATACGATTCACTGAGGCAAACAGAGCCTCTACCTTTAGACTGAATGGATTAGTGTTTGCGTGCATGTGGGTGTGTATATGTGCGTAGGGAGCTGCATCTGTCAGTCAGTCGAACATTTGGTCTCATAGGTACAGTAATGCCAGTGAGTTGACTTGCTGCAAACCTGTTGTTCCAAGCTCATACTTTTGTGTTTTGTGCACCCACCCACACACACAGACACACACACACACACACACACACACACACACACAAACAAACAAACAATTGTGTCTCTATGACTTCAGAGGAAAATTACATCATTACTTAAATTTATTTCCTGGAGACTTACTCTAACCATAGTTAGTCTACTACTTGCCTAACCCTGACCTAAACCTAACCTGAAACCTGATGTCTTCACCTCAGAATGTAATGGGTGTACATTATAGGGACTTGTTTTTTTGTCCCCTAAAAGGTAGAGGACTTCCCATAATGTGACTGTAAACAGATTTAGGTCACTATCTTATTGAGGACACACTTTGGCATAATTCATTCATGAGCCCCTTAACCTAACCTTAAGCATTACAACAAAATGCCTTACCCTAACCCTGAGACAAAACTTAATTTTGACCCTACCCCTAAAAGCAAGTCTTAACCCTCACAGAGCCCTTCGACAATGTTACGACCAAAAATGTCCTCACATTCCCCCAAAATTCTCACTTTCCCA
Source organism: Hippoglossus stenolepis (assembly GCF_022539355.2). Lineage (NCBI taxonomy): Eukaryota > Metazoa > Chordata > Actinopteri > Pleuronectiformes > Pleuronectidae > Hippoglossus > Hippoglossus stenolepis. The sequence continues at coordinate 24,503,608 of NC_061486.1, forward strand.
AAATGTCCTCACTCTGTAAGATCATTACTCAAAATGGTCCTCACAAAGATATAAGTACAAGTACACATGCGCACACACACGTGAGGGTGTGCAAAGGAATTTAGTGCTCCTCCACGATACTGTGCCAGGTACGACCTATCCTGAAGTGTGGAATGCAGATTGGACCGAGAGAGAGAGAGAGAGAGAGATGAAGCAAGACACATAACAAGTAATACAGAGAGCGGGAAGGACATATTCAGAGTTTCCATTCCTTTCTTTATGAAACAAAGCCCATATTAGTCTATTCTTTTGGGAAAAGGGTTGCGTGTGTTGCAATAATGAACACACAGTGGAGAACAACACCTTATTAAATGAGTCATGAACAAGGAATGGTTGAGAACAGCTCTCTCAGGAGTATGGCTGTCATCCTGGAGAAGTGACAGTAAAATAGTTGGATATTGATATACATAAAAATATGTGTAGATGCAGTCATTTATGGTTACAATTTTAAATGTATGGTTCCCTTTTTATGTGCTATTAAGTACTAAAAACCTCATGAGGAGGTAATAATGGTTGAAGCAATAGCTAATATCGAGCTGGTGTTCCACCTGATAGCTCAGTAATGATTATTTCCATTTTTCCCCCAGTCTGATTTCCTACATTTCCCAGAATGCCTTTTGTCAACCCCTAGAGAACAGGAAAGAATGTGTCACACACAGGTGTGGTTCTCTGTGAGTGGGGTGATAGTAGTGATGATAACAGAGTTGCAATCAAGGAAATAAAATCACATTCTTACTCAAACTACAAAGTGTTCCTCAAGTTGCACTGCATTCTGGGTAAATGAAGAAAATGACATATGTTTTTTTCTTTGTTAAACATTGATGCCAAACCTGACTAGCCAGGCTATGCTACAGAAAATATAACATTCTGCCATCATATGACTGTCATACTGTGTTTGAAGCAAAAGCTCTAATAATTGCTAATAAAATAAGCCCTGAACATCTGAACATGTTCATTTCCACACCCACAGTTGATTATTGAAGAGGGAGAATCATTTGAAGGCCACTGTTCCAGCTCTGCAAGATTAATCAACAGAAGCTTTGGTGATACAAACGAGATTATCTAGAGACAACACTGTCGTTTAACCAGTTCAACATTATTGCACATGTAATTATTTAACTTTGGATAAACACACATCTCGCCTACCCTGTCCCTCTTTTTAGTGTTAGTCGTCCATGCTCTGACCCCATCTTAACACACACACACACACACACTCTGTCACTCAGTAACTAAAGCTGGACCCAGAGGGACAGACTTTGATCACACACACACACACACACTCACTCACTCACTCACTCATTCACTCACTCACACAAAGGTGAGGAGCAACATATTCATGGGCATGAACGATATCATCCAACAAACAAGAAAAATCTGACTCACACAGGCAGCATAGCTAACGTAATACGTATTGAACCTGCAACAAATTAAACAAACATTTCCCGCTGTAACAGGTAAACAAGCAAAGCTCTGCAGACAGACACACCATAAGCACACAACTGGAGGTAGTACATTAAAAATAATGATGCATAATAAATGCTGGATAATGAGATTCCTCTCTTACATAATAGATGAGTTCTGTCAAATCACGTCAAGTTGTGTGTGATTGTTTGCTTGTTTGCAAACTGGTGTGTGTGCACAGATCAACTTTGTGTAGTGACATTTATTTGATTAAAAAAAAGAGGATTTAAAGGCATTTTTATTAGAAAACCTTGTTTTTATAAAATCTCTAAAACAAACAGTGTCATAAAAAAAACAGTACAAAATACTTCTGGTATTATCTATAAAAATAGGAAGAAGAGAAAAATCTACAAACATATTGCTCAGTATAAGGTCACAAGTACAAAATTCTGTCACAAAAAGAAGACAGTTACAATCATTTGTTAGTAGACGTGATGCATTCACAGATGCACGGTGAGGAAAAAGGCTCTCAAGGACGTTTTGCAATCAAAGGGTTTTCAGATCTGACTGTGCACTCCCAAACGCAACTCAACACGACACAACATATTTGCGTACATGCGTTTTTGTCACGCACCGATCAGGCATTTGGGCCTCCAGGCTAAATATATGAAACATTATATGAATGCTTTTTTAGTCCAAGTCATCTGATGGGAAGTTTTGTAAGGCCCTTTGCCTGCGGAGGACAACGCTGATTTTAAAAACTCCTTTGCCTTGTCTTAGTCTATTACTGGGGAATTCCATTATTTTTCAACCTGGATCATAAATGTGTGTAAAAAAAATTGCACTTACAAAAACGTTTGGAATCCTTCCAGTAGATCGACTCCAGTAATCTTATGGGGCAACTGCGACAGTCCACGAAATGTCCAATAAAAGTGCTTTTTTCATCAATAAATGGGGGCAACAAACAGAGGAGGGACAATTAGCTGCTGCACGGTTCACAGTGACTTCTCTTTCTTTGTGTAATGTTGCCAGACTCTTCCCAGAATAACAATCTGAGCATTTCATTATTGAACAATGCACTTTGAGTGGACATTTCATGAACTGCCGCAGTTGCCCCTTAAGATTGCATTGTAGCCACTGCTAGTGGGCCGCCCAATAATTTAGTGGACAAATACACATTTTTATGCTAGGTGTCTAATTTACACACTCACACTTATAAATGTGCCCCAAACATTATAGACGCCCATTTAAATATAAAGGGCTGTAACAGCAGCCAACACTGTCCTCAGGCTACAGTACTTCCATGCCAGGAATTTTGGGTGAAATCCATTGCCTGTTGCAACTGATTTCTATATTGACTTCTGACACTTAACAAGGTCACCGTCTAGAAGAACAAACAGTTATTGAACACAGATGGACTCCTTTCTCCTTCATGACAGTGGCCGCACCAGCTTCAGGATCATAACGCCTCTCACTTCATAAACCCTGCTGGTTTTATCCAGCATGTTTTCCCCCACATAAATATTTTTGGACTCTCTCTATAGCAGAGTTGCCGTAGTTTTGATCTTGCTCCAAAAGCCTTGATCATTATCAAAACCATCCCTCCAATTTCTTTGTTTGGAAACTTTTAAACAGAACCTTCTTTCCATTTTCCTCCAAATCAGAAACAAAGTGCTTGTCTCTGACACTGCAGCAGCAGCACTCTCTTCATTTGGCCTCAACTCAGCAGAACCCTGGAATTAAATCCAAGGGTGCCATCTGGGCTTCCCTCCAGCGAGCTTACTGGCTATCTTCACATCAGTGTTGCTGTCTGTGTCGCCACTTCCTCAGTCGGAGTCATCGCCACCGTCGTCGTCGTCTGAGCTCGGGCCCTCCTCCTCTGAGGAGCTTGGGTCTTTGGTGCTGGCCTCTGAGATCATGCCATCTGAGCTGTCAATCTCTAAGGACGTCTCTGACATGTAAAGGTGTATGGACCTCGATGGGTGGCTGGGACACACGCACAGATGGGACAGGGAGATATCCACCAAGGAGAGGTAAGAGCAACATAGCACACAACCACACACACACAGCGATGTGCATTCATGCTTGACATATTTGTGAATTATTTATGTACATGCATGAGCATAAGTCCCACACAAAGGGAGAGGACAAAGACAAGCAGACAGCTACACACACACCAGCAGGGACAAAGGGTTAGAATCACTCAAGGTTAAGTCCCATGTTGAGAGCAAAGTCCGGCTTAAAATATCTGTTTAACCATCTTCATCTGATTTGGGTAAAATTATTTCCTTCCTTTGCAAAGATTTTCAGTCACAGATTCGGTTTGGAGTCTGAATAAATAAGATCATAACAAGATCACAGTAAAGTTGTCAACTTTTCCTTGAGAGGCTTGGCTTTTGAAGTCCGGAGCGAACATTACCGCAGCAAGGTAAACAGTATAGCACCCATTACAGAGAGATCTGAAAACCCAATAGAAGCAAAGAAGTCCTGCATGTCCAGAAAAAAGCAGTTATGACAAAATAGCTCATTGTTTGAAACAGACACAAGGCCTTCATATATGGTAAGAAAATGCAACCTCAATGAAATGTAAATATTATAGAATAAAATGTAGAATTATTATTGCATTTAATTATGTGCTAGTTTTTTTTCATAAAAGTATGAAATGTCTGTTTCAAACAAATGATCATCATCAGGTCTTGATTGCTTTCTTCTGCAGCAGCCACAAAAAACACTCTTATAACACCACAGAAAATACGGCGATACAACTTAAGCAGTGAAACAAAATGGAAATGTACAACAGCTGACATTTATGACCACCAAAACTAAAGTTGATCGTTGTTTCCCGTCATGTGGTAACTGAAATTAAATGTTCAGTTGCCACATGATACTACGAAGTTATGAACCTGCTCATTTATTGTGTCACAGTTTCTATTGTTTTGTTGAAATAATGTGTCATACACAGGACTTGCACTGCATTGGTATGTAGGAGGGGGTCAAATTAAATATTAGGGAAGTAAATTGCAATTGCTGTTCTACATCTACATCATCAAAACATTACGTCTAAACAGGAAATGTGTTTGGAAGCCCATTTAGCTGAACGAGAAAAGACATATAGACATACAGACATACTACAGCTTTCCACACAAGGACACATTTTCATTTTATTTCTGCTTTAATGACAGCTGCCCATCGATTGGTCCAGGTTGGGAGCTGTGGCCAGAATCACGGTGGGAGAGGAGGGAGGAAGTGAAGTGTCCAGTTTAGAAATAGAGCCCCATGCCCCAAGAAAGAGCGCCACCTACCCCGAAATGCCCTGAGTCAGACGGCGAGAGAGAAAGAGAGAGAGAGTGTGTGGCTCCCCCTGTTTCTCTCTCTCTGTCTTTCTCTTGGTCTTACCACACAGTGGGATCTTTTCTCTCTTTGCGGGGAGCTTCCTCGCTCCCCTCCGGCTGCCTCTGTCTCCGTTTCTTGCACCTCCTGCAGTACAGGATGAGGACGATGAGGAGGACCACTGCAGTGATGCCGCCCGCGATGGCCAAAGCCAGATGGAGAAGTTGGGAGAAAGAGGCTGTAGGTGAGAAGGAAAGAAAGGAATCCAGACTGAGATATGTTGCTACTGCTCATTGTGTATTTATACATGATTGTCTGTGATACATTCTCGAAAAATAAATTTTAACCCATGCTATAGGGATGGTTATGCCAGTTGGTCAGTCACTTTGGTCCAGAGTGAAATATTGTATGGACCACTGTTTATACACACATTCATGGCCCTCAGAGGATAAATCCACATGACCCCGGTGCTACCCTGACATTTCCTCTCTCCTCTAGCACCAGCATGAAGTTCATATTTTTGATGGTTGAGTTAAAAGTCAACAAATGCTGGCGACATTGCCATTAAATTTGGCACATGTACTGGAATGACCAGAGTCCTTGGCTGTAATAAAACAAGACAATATTCATATTGTACATAAATACATTTCTGTCTGAGACTAAATCTGCCAACCTGTGGAGACGACACGCAGATGAATCTCTCCAACTGATCCGTGGACATCCGGCGGATTCTTGACCTGGCAGATGTAAGTGCCGTTGTAGGTGAACTTGACCTCTCGAATTATGATGGAGGCGTCTTGGCCCATGATGTCACCGGCCCACATGACGTGCTTCCTGAAAATGCCCTCTACAGGAGGATAGGGTCGTTGCTGGTAGTGGAACACCTACAGGTGGAATTTGGAGAGCAGATTTGCTTTTAGCAACAAAAAGACAGCAAGTCACAGCAAACAAAGACTAGAGCTGCTGGGGAAGGAGGATATTTTATTCTTAGAGAGAACGACAAGACAAGAAATAAACCCAGACCTCATTATGCGCACACACACTCACTCACACACATACGTACACAAACACAGGCTGTCTTGGATGCTCCGTAGGGAGCCCGATGACTCACCAACTCCTCTCTCAGTTGGTTGAGGGGGTGGATCCGCCCTGACACAATGCGGGTGGTTTGAGGTTTGATCGCTCTTTCTTCCAAACACACACACACACACACACACACACACACACACACACACACACACACACACACACACACACACACACACACACACACACACACACACACACACACACACTCACACACTCACCGATTCCTCTCTGCCTTTTTTGAGGGGTCTAAAGCTCCACGAGATGACAATTGTGTTGGCATTAATAGGAGAGGAACTCTGAAATGTGCACTTGAGACGAGCGTCCGTCCCGTTGACTGCCTCCATTTCCCCATATGTGTATATACGCATCCCGCTGACCTGCAGCACGCCTGCAAAATACAAACATATAGCACAGCAGCAAAGGTTACTTTCAAGGAAGAATGCCCTGTATCCAGTAGCAAAATCAATACATGCATACATACATAGCTTACATGAAAGCGTTTGAAAAGAAACACAAATAAATGTACAAAAATACAGAGCAAAAGATGAAGTTTGAGTTCACCCTCATCAGTATTTCCCTGCCTTGTGAGTGCATGCAGTGCACCAATTGACCTTACCTCTGCCTACGCAGAGCTGCTGCAAGAAAAATCACTAACTCTTGAGTTGTCGCAGTAACTGTGTTAGATACATAACACACTGAAGCCCTACAGACTGGTCCTAAGGCTGAAAGTATACAAGATTAGATCTGCCAGCAGTAAGTGAACTTCCTGAATAAAAATCTGCTTCATTACATCTTGAAAGTCCAAACTGATTTCAGGTCAGTAGGCTGATTCTGTGACACTTAATGAATAATAGCCACTTTAGCCATACTACTGCAGCAGGGAGGCGAGGCTGAAATTGAAAGTCTGCTGTATATTATATGGATATGGACTATATCAATCTTTACACTATGTGATAGACCTATTAGATGGAGAATGAATGGACTGGAAGAGCGGACAGAGATATTGGCAACAATTTGGCTCTTCCACATAATGATGGATGGAGCTCCCCAGAGTGGAGTGAGCGCCAACACACATGTACAGTGCACCGCACAGAAACACACACACACGCGCACACACACACGCACACACATGCATGCCCCCTCCCAAGCAGAGACCTGCTTCAAGCTGACTTTCTGCCTGGCAGCCGGTCAAAATCACGTCAGAAACCAGCCGATCATGTCTCCCTATTGTGTTGTTGAGTCTCTTTATTAAGTCACATTCAACTTTATTCTGAAGCAGCCCGGTGAGGATGTATGTATGAGACTCTGTGGATGTCTGTGTGCCTGCTGTCCAGTTCAGATCCGCCTGAACTATTTATAGGGGGAGCTCCATATGCCACAATATTATCAGGAGCCATGTCTAGCCTTGTTAAGTCAATGCACTGGCACACAGCAGAGCGTCCATCTGCAGAGCTCGCAGCCAGTGTGCTTCAGCGGAGCCAAAACTTGTCCTGTCGTCGTCAGCACACTGCATAGGAGGAATCTGCAGAACAAGTTGAACACTGACTAGGGTTGTCGCCTCATATACACGTTTCATCCCCGGGCTCCAGTTTTATTGATGCGGTCAGGCTGCATCAGTTTTATAAGATAGATAAGGGTTGTACAATACATACAACAATTGCTTTCCAAAATGGATATGAATCGAATCTTAAAGGACTTCAGCCCTGAAAAGATGAATAAGAATCCAGTCCGCAATTTATAATGTAGGCAAAGTAAACTAAGGTGGGCCTTCCCAATGCTAATTGGCAACATACCCAAAGGCTCCAGACATATAAATAACAAGTCATGAAAGAGGGCAAATTGAGCCATATCACTTCCCCTGCATTATAATCAGCATTAAGTCTGGAGGAACTGGGATAATGTCAGCGGGGTTTTGGCTCCTCTGGCAACGTGTTTTGTTCCTTATCAGACTGGAAAGAGTTTCCTGTGGGCCCGGGATGAGAGAGTGGGGCGACCAGGCGGCCCCCGCACAGCATTAAACAGACAGGCTTCTCTCATCGCCAGGTCCTGACAGGGCTCCAGCAGCTATAAGTGTTTTAAATGAGCCTGATGAAACCTGGGAGGGGTGTGATGGAGTGACTGATACAGACAGAGTGAGCACAACAACCAAAGTCCTTCTTAGCAAATCGTCTTGTTTCAAAATTAAAAAATATTTTTTCTCTAATGGGAAAAAAGGTTTTGGTGCAGTAACACTGATTTATATTTGCTTATTTTGGGATTGTTCCTCATTAGTATCTTAAAGATAAGAATCCAATTTGGATCAATAATTTCCTGCATGAATCAAGAAAGATGTTGAAACGGTTTGGTTTGCATAGTAGACAATGCAACACGTCTTATTCCGCTGACATCGATGCCTTCTTCTTATTCAAAGAAGAATAAGACATTAACTATTGTTGGTTTTCTGTTTTTTGCATGGCAATGTTTGTCTGGTCTGTTCATCACTTCATCACTTCATCATTTACTTTTTCTTACTTGTTTGATATGAGCATCATTATCACAAAATGCCTATGTCATCATTTAATTATTAAGACATGAAATGTGATGAGAATCTCTTCTTTGCTGCTTGATCTTCAAAGTGCTTGATTTTTCGTTTTTAACTTGTGAAGCACCTTGTAACTGTGTTTTGAAAGGTGTTATAGAAATAAAGTGTATTATTTTTCTAATTATTATTATTATTATTATTATTATTATTATTATTATTATTATTATGTATGCTATCTTCTGTAAAAGGGGGGGAAATAGCCGATGTTAGCATTCTAACAGGCTAAATTAATACAGGAAACATTGTACCTGCAGAACATCAACACGTTAACATTGTTGTTGTTGGCATGTTAGCATGGTGACATCTGCATTCCACCCCAAAGCATTGTAGGGGAGTAGCTTCATGGAGTCGCTCGCTAGCTGAAGACTGAACGCAACCAATCTATTTTACATCCTTATGTCAGAGTATAGTGCACGTGGTTATGGTAGTAACGTAGCATGACGCTGAACCTCCTCTACCACATTATTTTAAAGCTCACGCTGAAAAGATTCATTACGCTGCGTAAATCAGGAAAGAAAACAGGTCCTTAAGGCCGAGGCACCTCAATTATAATGAACCATTCAGTTTACAGAACATCAATTAAAACAAGCGTCGCTAATCTCCTTTAAACAACAACAAAAATCCCTGCTTTCAACCCTGCGTTCTCTTCTCACACAAGCTCAGCTGATGAAGAATTAAGGTTAATTGGGCCTTTTTGAAGGAAGAGAGCATATTAGTGGAATGACAGAACATTGAGGCCTGTGTACAGTGCCTCAATTACTACAATCATCTGTCCCTGGGGCAAAAAGTACACGATCGCTATTAAATCAGTCATTAGCAGGCACTAATTGGAAAAGAGGGATTGTGTGCCATTACATGAGTGAGGACATTTAAGCGCTGATTTTTTTGCACATTTAGAGAAAGAGAGGAGAGAGATAAATAAGCACAAACGAGAGAACGAGCTTAAGTGGTGAGCAAGAGCAGGGTGATTGAGTTGATGAGTGAGTACGAGGTGTATGGCTGAAGCTGGAGTGAAAACAAAATGATTGAAATGCTTTTTTCTCCATAAGTGCAGTCACGTAATGAGGGGATAATGCCAATTTGTTGTTTGCTTGTTTGTCTGTCCATTCTTCCAGTCCAGCCCGTCTCTCCGTCCAGTCTGAGTCGCTGACTTGTTTATGTCTGGACATCCTGCCAGTGCTGACCACACCCAGCACACAGAGACACAGAGAGGGAGCTTTCATGGCTTATTAAGATGGAGTTATTTACCCAAGAGGAGGGCAGGGCTGGCGTGCGGAAAATGCATGAATTTGTCCAAATGATGTCCCTATTATTGCAGACACTGACTGACAAAAGAAAAAAAAAGATTTTGTCATAATGTTTGTCCTTATTAAAGGTATTAAATACTGTGAAATGTGATCAATTACACTCTATTCTGGTAATTCATAAAGATATAATTAAATCATATCTTATTTCATATTTTTTTCCCATTGTGCTGACACTTTGATGCCTGGTTACCTGAACTTAAAGGTTCAGTGTGTAGAATTTTGTGACATCTAGTGGTGAAGTTGCATGTTGCAGTTGAATACCCCTAATCTCACCCTCCCCTTCCAAACATGAAAGAGAACCTGTGGTAGCATTCAGTTGTCATAAAAACTAAAAAGGTGTTTAGTTTGTCCAGTTTGGACGACTTTAAAAAACATGGCGGCACAGTTTAAATGAAACACACTAGTGAAAACATCAGAAGGATAATTTTATATTAAATTTCTGCCAATAGATCCTTTTCACGTTAATGTTAAATACTGAACCTTTAAAACAAATATTTTGCCAATTAGGGATTTTCCCTCATGGAATCACGTAAGCATCTCTTGTGTACAGTATTTGTGTGTTTGTCAATATTTGTATCAATGTAAACTCCAGATGGAGGAGGCAGTAAACTATTACATTCCATTGTGTGTGTATCTGTGTGTGTTTGTGTTAGTGTGGTTTTGCTCATGTTGTGGGGACCTAAATCTCATCTCACATCATAGGGACAAAACTGCAGGTCCCCATAATGTGATGATTACATTTTTAGGTAAGTGATTAAGTCAAATCAATGTAGGTCAAAGTAATATCATGGCGACATGACTTCAGAGGATATTACGTGTGTGTGTCTGCGTGCATGTGTGTTGGCTTGGCATCTTTCTGGGGGATCCATATGGACAAAAGAGTGCACACACACAAACACACACTCCATTATACTGTATGTAGCCTACCAGTGTTGGCATTAGTCCATGATATGTATTTGTTGCTATGTCAAGTATGTCACTGTAAAATAAACTTGCTGAACCTTTAAAGCACTTTATTCTACCTGTCAACACGACTTGGTACAAACTGCACAGGTCCACTTTCATTTCTGAAGCCAAAGAGGGCAAATACTTTAATCTGCAGTAGAATAATCAAAGCAAGCCCAGGAGAGTGTGATTAGGTCTGCTTGGCTTGGCAGTCGTCCCAAGAGTGTCTAAAAGCCTTCCAAGGCGGTAGGAAAAATATCAAGTTGTGGTTGACCTGCCCATATAATATATCACCCAATGTCACAGAGTGACGGCAGCATAAAGCACAAAACAATACCCATATGATTTACTGTGTCTTTAGTGTAAAATATGTAGCTGCGCATACATACAGTACATGCTGCCTGTTATTCTGCTATAGGTAAAAAATGATATCCTGGGTTTGGCACTAGTCAGAATTGATTACCCACATTTTCAATAAGATCAACAAACTAGAACGGCACTCAGAGAGCGTTTACTCCCACCAACGCCCAACAGTCCCTTTATGAAACCACAGTTAAATTCAATAGATTCAGATTTTTATTTGTATCTGCAGCAAATTGCACACACTCATAAATATCAGTCCCCAAAAATTATTGATTTGTTTTCAAGATCCATAAACCATTTGCTGAGAAATCAAGGATGATGAAAAACACCCTATCTCTCATGTTGAAGAAAGTGGGAAAAAAATTTAATAATCTGAATCGGAACCAAAATATAATGAGTTCTTCCTCGACCAATACCACATCGTTTCACCAAGTTTCATGGTAATCCTTCAAGTAATTTTTGCGCAATTCTGCTAACTAAAGGAAAAAGCAATCGAACGCAGATGAAAACATAACCTCCTTGGCAGAGGTAATAAACTAGCTCCTCTTTTAGATACAAATCTGAATGAACATGTTTTGCATTACATTCACTCAAATTCACTACAAATTTCCTGTCTGCATCCAGGCGTAAAGTCACTCAAGTGTATTTATTGTATGTCACGACTGAACAACAAAATATTCACTTATTTCTTCCGCCAAGTAAAAATGTTCCACTTCAGTCACACATTCTGCCAACGGACACACAAACAAGCAGAACTGTCTCTTTAGATGTATTTATTCTTCTAGTAACTGTAACCAAGGGTGGCATTTCCAAAGCTTTCGCATTTTAGGCTGTTCTGCGTGTTTCACACTGCAGAGAGGCATGTTCGGTATATTGAACTCTTTTCATAACTGCTCAGCAAACACTCTCAGGTATTCTAAATATTTCTTCTGGGAATATCTTAAAAACAGTCTGAAGAGTGAACAAATACGTCCGCCTCATTGCTCAATCGAGATCTCTGTCAATGTTTTTTGGATCACCTGTTTTAGCTTGAGGGTTTGTGGATGCAGTTACTCATAAATATGGTAAATATACAGGGAATCAGAGAGAATGGAGCTACTTTCAGTAGTAAATAAGTGTATGATAATATCGACGATCAGGTACAACATTAAGATATCGAAGGCCTGGTTCACACTAGAGAATTTTTAACTCTTAAACCATTTTAAAAACCTGGGAGACCAAAGCCATAATGACAGATTGAACCAGTTTTTAATATTATAGTCGTCAGAACGCACACACTAGACGATTTGGCCGTAAGAACACGCACTTTCCGGTTTTAGGCAACGATTTCAGAAAGGCAATTCCAGGGACTTGGGTCTCATAGAACGTAATGTTATCAAACGTGACTTCAGAAGAAAAACAAAGATGGAAGAGGATCGACGACCAGTTGGAAATTTTTGGCGCAATAATACAAGAACACAACATTTGGTGACGCTTCCTGGTCAGCTCGCACTCATTGGCTATGCGGGTTTATGCTCAGTATTCCGTCTGAGCCAATTTTCGTAAATATCAAACATATTATGACACAATCTGGAGCATAAAGTTATTTTGTAATCCCCTCACACTTCAAGATTAATTTGGGGAAATAAACGGCTCCAACTGGCCTTGAAGCGGGACAGCCCGCCCCAGCCGGCGAATCGGGTCGGATCATCCTATAGTGTGCACCAGCCCTAAGGATACACATTTATAAATCACAGTTTTTTCCTGACTTTAAGGCCTCCAGGATTTAAAGAGAAGGGAGAACTCAAGTATAGCTGGCCTAACTCTCAGAATCAGGAAATTGGTTTCATTACATTGTTTCCTCGATGGTCTGTGTTTGTACTTCTCCTCTTTTCATTATGGCTCACGAACAAAGGGACCACCAGGCGGAAGCCTGATTTTGTGTAGCGCCGGTTTTGGAGGAAACACTTAGGACAGGACCAAACACACAGAGCTCAGAGGATCACAAAGAGCCTCTTCTCTTCTTTGTGAGAATTTTCACAAGCTCAGGTTAGTTTTCCTCTCCTTTTTTTTTTTTTTTTAAACAATGCAGATCTTTCATGTTGGGCTGGACTCAGGGCTGGGAATAGTAGGTTCAGGTAACACTATGTTCTCAGAGGGAGAGTTGAGTGGTTGGATGAGAGGGAGCCCCTGATATGAACACAACTGTTTTTGTATTTATAGTTGTATATTTTCTTTGTGCAGGCTTCTGTTCCTTCCACTTGCAACGACCATACAGTTGTGCCAAAACAAGCAAATGCACTATACGGCTGAATGTACAGTATGTGCTTATTTTGTGTACTTTTGTTCTGGGGCTGATTTTCATCATCTGCGCCCCTTTGTTCCAGTAAAGGGAAATGTCAATTACATTTTAGACAATTTTGTGCATGTTACTTTGCAGCTTAAAGGGATAGTTCACCCAGAAATAAAATTCACTCATTATCTACTCACCCCTATGCCGATGGATGTAAATGACCTCGTTTCAGGTTGAATTTGAATGTCGGGGCTTCCGGACACTTGGATGACACCACAGGAGCAGTATGGAGGCATGTTATGGTTTTTCTGTTGTTTTATTACATCTGAAGAAGGACTCACCGTTGACTTCAATTGTATTGGATTCTGCTCTTACAAAGTTTACCCCTGAGACTCCAGAAGTAGAAGGCCCTTCTCTGGTTCAACATGATGGTATAATCCTTTGCACAATGGGTTATGTTGATTACCTCCACACAGGAGGTTTTGTTTTCACCCCTTGTCCGTTCGTTTGTAAGTAAGATGACACAAAAACAACAGAATGGATTTCCATGAATCTTGGTTCCATGAATCTCAGCTCAGAAAAATTTAGCTTTTTTTTTTATTTTTATTTTTTGAATGAATTATTGCATTCAAGTGAATGCAATACGCTTCCGTACTTTGTTAATGTGGAGGACATTTTTTAAAATTTCTTTCTATTAAAATGCAACATTTGCTATTTTGACACTGCATTGACTATTTGCTACTACAACCCTATAGATGTACCCTATACCAAACTGCAGAAAACTACAAAGGTGTGTGTGAAAACACTCTAAAGGTCAGTCCAAACAAAGACCAAGCATCACTCTCTTTCTTTGGAACTCTTTCTTCCTCTCCTTCTTTTCCCCCTCCCCCTGCTTCCTCCAAGACAATTGTAATTCATCAGGCAGCAGCGTCCAGAGGAAACATGCAGTGGGTGAGTGAGGATAAGAGTTTAATCCATCAAACCTCTTCCACTCCCGCCTCGCAGCTGACTCAACAACTTCTCCCCAGGATTACAAACTATTGGGTGGGGGATTGATCCAGTGTGTATATGTTTCGATCAACGTCGCTGTAAGCCCACGGGCTTCTGGTGGATGTACAATCCGACCCTCGAAAGACAGTCTGATGCTGGACTGGCCGTATATGTTGATTGTTCTACAGTGGTATGAGTGAGGCCCACTGTGACCTCCACCTCTGCTCATGTGCAGATGAATAGGTCAGCAAATGTACACAGATCAGAAGGAGGTACTGACCTCTGCTCTTTGTTCTCCACTTTAAGGCGAACGCCACCAATTTTTACAAATAAGGTTCAGTTTAGTTGACTCTATACTCAGCCTATGAAAACATTTGAATGTTTACTGTGGATCTGAAGGGAGTGTTTAAAGCAAGAGTGGACCAGAAATAGCAAAGGAAAAGAAGAGAAGTATTCCTCCCTCATGTAGCCACTGTGAATATTATATTTAACCAAGAATGGGAAACTGGCTGGACACTGGACTGCTGTGCTATTTTTACAAGTGTCCCAGTGCTATAACTTGAACTGGTACCAAACCCAGAAAACCAGCCTGGTATGTGTCAGTGATGTGGACTTCAATAGATATGAAATTAATCATAACCCTTTTCGACTCTGTTTTAAGGGCAGGTTTGTGTTTCAACAGCCAAAGAACTGGTTTTCATACAGAAAAACTGGTTTGATTCTGTCACCAACACTTTTCTAGTCTACAAGACAGAACCGTTTTTTACGTCATGGGCTGGGGGCAGAATAATCATGACCAACAAGACCAATAAGAGCAACCACAACATCGTGACCACCATTAAATAGCTTATGTAGTGTGTAGTCTGCGAAGATTGAATATTTTTATGGAGGCCAAAGCGGGGCAGCAGTGGTCCTTTCTGTGGAAGAGACATGAGAAGTGTCTCCTTCTCCTGTCGTCATCAGCTGAAGTGCAGGATAAACTAGAAGGAGCTTCATGAACAAAGTCTGAGTTCGAGCACATATATTAGTGAGAAGTGGCTGCAGCAGAATAAGAGAGGAGCACAAAACAGATGAACAAACTATAGAAAGGGGGTACAGGGACCACAAAAAGGACCTTGGGTAAAGCAGCAATATGAGATCAGAGACACATTCAGTGACGTAATGACGTGGCTCTAGAGGCTCTAGCAAACCGGTTCCTCAGAGCTTCGCAAGTTGAATCAACTTCGAACCAGCCTTAGCACCGGTCCAGCACTATAGCTCCAGTTTCTCCTTAGTTGAAAACAGGTATGAGAGCCGCAAGTCATTCAGAGCTCAAGTGTGATCAAACCGTTGAAGTTCGTCCTTCGTCCGCTCCACCCACTAACCCCTCCTCTGTCACTCCCTAGCTAACACCCTCAAAACCGGATTAAGAATTCACATTTGTCAGTCTGTCGTCTCTAAATCTGACAGCACAACTCTCCCAGCCTGGGAAATTCCATCATCATGGTTCCTCCGTATTTATCACACATTTTTAAGCTGATGGCCTCATTGTGAAATTCCTCTTGGCTCACTGTGGATCTGCTGATGCTCTTTAAAGGAGTTGATTCCTTCCACATGCCCTAAGCCTAGTGGTTTTGCTTTCACTGGAAGATCTACCAGTTTTTACCCTAACTAAATAGTTTTGAGAACGAGTGATGTAAGAATGTGACGACGCTGACAGAAACCCATGCTGCTGACGAACTTACATTTGTGCAGACGCAGATAAACACTGTGTACGGACACTATAACCTTAAATAACCCTTCAAACACAACTCTTTCCAATCAGTGAGAATACATTTCAAATCTCTGTTTTACATTTAAAGCGGAGCACAGTTCTATGACTTCAACTTTAGACAGGGAGTGCCTCACCTTCAAACGGCGACACAGATTCACCCTGAGCCCTTTTGTGTTAAGGATTGGTGTGTTCTTGCATGTGAGTACGTCATTGTCAACCGAACACACCCCAAGGCAATCACATCAGCCCGACACAAAGGCCAGACGTCTTCCAAGCTGTGTCAGTATGTAAAAAAACCACATCTGCACTGTGTTACACTGACCCATTATTGTGGGGAGATTAGAGGCGTTGTGGCGGAGAGATAACTCCATCATCCCGGGAAACAGACACAAGCTGCTTGTCTACTGTGAACCTGACAGAGTTGAACTTAATAATCAGCCTGCTTATGTACCTGGTATGCAGGTATGTGTGCAATCCAGGTATTACTCATGTTGTGGGGACCTTCCTTAGGCCAGTCCCTGTGACGTCAATCGTTAAATGTTAAGGTAAAGACTTGTTTCATGGTTAGTTTAAGGTTAAGGTCAGAGTTGGGGATAGGGTTATATTTAGGGGTTAGGCAAGTAAATATGGTTAAGGTTTGAGTAAGACTCCCATAAATCAATGTAAGTCCATGAAGTCATTAAGACACGATTGTGTGTGTGTGTGTGTGTGTGTGTGTGTGTGTGTGTGGGGGTGCTAAACCAGTAAGTCAGGACAGGTTTGCACACGTCTCTGTCTGTGAACATGTCAAGCTTTTGGTAAAAGGAGATGTTAGAGGAAGGCAAGAGGAATTAAAGTAAAGCACGGAAAAAACGTACTGTCAACAGCAGACGGTTTAAATACTTAAATCTCCTTTGGTGTGTAAACCATAGCATTTTTAGAGGTTCCTCATTAGCAAATATTTCACCCTGAATGCACTTTAACAGTTTAACATTTATCTTTGAGAGTGATTTTTAACACCTCAAAACATGCTGCGATTGCACAAGCAAGAGAGGAGAGGGATTACTCGGCTCTGTCTGGACTCCTCAGAGCAAGTCTACAAATGAATAATAACTTTGTATTTGATCAGTGCAATGGATGTCAACACAGGGCTGATGGGTAAACGTGATAATGTCATACGTCCGCGAGGGGACAAAAATGAGATGAGATAGAAAATGGGTGAGAATTACTTTTGGTAATTCAGTGTCATTGCAGTTGTGTACGTGATGAGTGTGTTGGCTTGTTTCTTCATGCTGTGCCATTTTACCAACACAAAAATTAAGCCACAGGTAATGAAAGTGACATAAACAGACAAATGAGAACTGAGATGCTGCAGAGCTGTAATCAGTTCCAACATGTCTTTCTTCAGCCACATGCTTTTATTTGATCAGCTATTCCTCTACATCCCCACAGTACATACAGTCGTACGAATGTAATCGCTCTGTGTGTGTCAGCCTGTGCCTGTGGTTTTGACTAATCTGCGAGCACATGCACACTGTCAACACAAGCAGCTTGCTACTGAGCTGAATCCTTACATGATGCTTTGGCAGTGGATGGACACATTCAATCAATATAATCCACTTAGCTGGGATGGACACAGATAACTTCAAGGTTAAACAACCTGGTGTCTGCGGAATGAATTGCCTCTGATGGCAAATCATGATCAACATTAGAGCATGCTCCATTAGTGCCATGAGAGCATCTATAACAAATAATGTGATCTATTAGTGTTTATTTGCCTGGTTGTTGTGTATCTGACAAGTTGTTATGATCCAGCCGACATATATCCTGGAGCCCCCTTTGCACGGGAAGCAGGTGGACTTATCTTCGTCCAGCGGGCCACTTAACAGCCTCTGTGCGCGTAAGCACGGATGCACATTAATAGGCAGGAAAAGGAGCGAGTTTGCATAAACAATGCGACCAGGAGTTGTTGCCGGCAAACGGCTTACTGTAAAGTCATTATGTGTCAGAAGTGGCCCCCGCGGTGGCTGCTTCAGCGGCCCACCCGGTGCCCCCGTGCCAAGTTCCCCACTTCCCAGTGACGCACGGCGGGCGCGCAGAGATGGAGGCTGTAGGTCTCCCTGCGGAGCTTTCACTAATCAGGGTTTCTCTTCTCCTCTGGATGGTGATTGTCGGGAGCGTGTCTGAAGGTTATCCGGTTGTGTCTTTAGGTAATTCTGGGGATGTGTAAACAGCTGGAGTACACGGCCAGTTTACATTGGTAGTATTGCCTAAATATATTTATCTTTGTTTGGTCATTATATTTATTTATAGGCTATTGTGTACCTTTAACAATGTTTTTGATGCATTGTATTAACCGTAGAATAGTTAAGTTGTAACATCCCAAACACACAAACTTAGATACATCACACAAAACATGTAATTCCAATAGTGTTGAGCACCAGCCCACATTAAAGCAGGGTCATCTTTTCACTCCACTCATACCAAACCACAGGGTCTCACCTGAAGCTGCGAGTCCGCACAGGACGGTGAAGAAATAGAGCCCTTTTACGCACATTGGATGGACGCTCCGACCACCAACACACCGGGAGTCAACTAAACCGCACAGAGACTCCTCCGCCACCGGTTCACAGAGACAGGGCACACGACCGACGACTCTCCAGATGCCTTTTCGAGGGGGATGAAAACGTGTGTTTACGCCGAGTCAACTCCACCACCTCGTTTCTCCAAAGACGCGTCCCAACTCGCCGCCGCCCTCATACACTACATTCGAGCACCCTCCCACTACAGTTTTCGGGCGGAGTAACAAAGTCACCCCCTCTCCTCGCTGCCTTTATCATTCTTTCTCTCTCACACACACACACACACACACACACACACACACACACACACACACACACACACACACACACACACACACACACACACACACACACGCACGCACATGTCAAACCCAAAGCCAGCAAATTCTTGATGGTCACCCAACCGGTTCTGCTGCTGCGTAAAATGCGTGGCTTCATGCCACAGCTGTTGCGCAAACACTTGTTCAGGTGTTGTACAGTGGAAACACCACATACAGTATAATCTAATTCTGTGAGTGTGAATGCTGACAACAGTCACACTATTGTTTAGTTTGATTATAACTATAATAATCACCTCCGCTAAGGACCCATGTTTCCGTTTGCTTGGTTTTAAGCAAGATTACGAAAAAACTACTGCACTGCTAAACACAAAACTTGGTGGAAGGATGTTTTTTTGTGTCAGGGAAAAACCCAATAGATATTGGTGTAGATCATGGAGGATCCTGGATTTTCTTAAACATTGTGAGATAGGGTGTTTTTATCTATCTATCTATCTATCTATCTATCTATCTATCTATCTATCTATCTATCTATCTATCTATCTATCTATCTATCTATCTATCTATCTATCTATCTGTCTGTCTGTCTGTCTGTCTGTCTGTCTGTCTGTTTGTCTGTCTGTCTGTCTGTCTTTTGTAGCATCTAATAACTAATTAAAACCAAACTTATATAGGAAAAAAGCCAGCACTTGTATTTTCACTTTTTGGTTTGGTCCCTGTCCCTTCTGCCAATGTGGAGGAGGCAGGATTTATAACCTATACTGCAGCCATCCACCAGGTGGCAAAAGGGAGGCTTTAGCTTCCCTTTTTTGGGAACAGTCATATCGTCCTTCTTTGTATACAGTCTATGGTTTGACCACAGACATACGAATGACAAAAGCCTTGATGTCAGTTTTTCAGAAAATTCACTCATTATCTACTCACAACAATGCCGATGGAGGGGTGGTTGAGTCCACAAAATACTTTTGGACTTTCAGGGGAACAGTGTTGCAGCCAAATCCAACACAATTGAAGTAACTGGTGACTCCCTCTTCAAATGTAAAAGAAAAACAACTATACAAAATGCCCCCATACTGCTCCTGTGGTATCATCCAAGTGTCCGTAAGCCCAGACATTCAAACTCAAAACCCCCCCGAGCGTACCCTTGGGCGAGGGCTTGTGTGCGGTGTGTGCGCGGGTCCAGAGGAGGATATCAGAGGACATTTAAGCCTAAAAGATTGTGTAAATGACGCTTACGGACACTTGGATGACACCACAGGAGCAGTATGGAGGCATGTTATATATTTATTTCTTTACGTTTGAAGATGTGGACACCAGTTACTTCAATAGTATTGGATTTGGCTGCAAAACTGTTCACCCCTGAAACTCCAAAAGTGTTTTGTGGACTCATACATTTCACCCACCCCTCCATCGGCATAGTGGTGAGTAGATAATGAGTGAATTTTCATTTTTCTGTGAACTATCCCTTTTAACCAGTTAAAGTGGAGATGATCCAGTCTTAGAGGCAGGATCATTAGTCGGAGTCAGAGTCAGAGTTATCCTATAGGTACACAAGAAAATTGTCCCCAGGAAGATGAAGACCGTTAACTGATTCCCTCACTTCATTATCTCAACGTGTCTCTCACTTCGTAGTGCATGAGCAGAAATGTAGAAAAGCGTATTGTATTCGGCCCTGTTTTTCTGAAGTGACGAGATAGCCTTAACCTCCCAGCTTCTTTAATTCATGATCTTCAGCTCATTTAAGATTTTAAAGCCATGTTTTTCAGCCAATTCTGGAAATTGTAGTACAGCTTTGAATTTTCACTGGATTTCAACTTAAAATCAATTCTGCTGTTAAATAGTTTTTTCCAGTGAGTTAATTTCAGTCGTCTTCTACTTTAGGTACAGACGTCCACCTTTTTTCAACATTCATTTCATATTCAACTGTATTCTTTTTACTTTTTTCTGCATGACTCTGCAAAGCATTTCACCAGCTCAGCTTTCCCCTTCCATTTTCAGAAAGGAAATGTATTTTATATTTATGATTCAATCTTAAATAATCTGATGTGCAGTAACACAATAAATCGTTATGAAATACACAGTCATCCTTAATGACTGCTGTAAAATGTTACATAGTACCTGACTTCATGTTGAAGGCTGTGACCTGGTGTTGACAGGTTTATTCTACTGTAAGAATAATGATTGACTTTTTGATTCAAATGTTTGACTTCAATTATCCATTAATCTTGTCATTAAGGCACAGTGTGTCGGTTCTTCACATTTTATCAGATGGTTAAAAGGAGAATTTCATTTTACCCAGTGAATGTATGTGAAAGACAATAACACCAAAGGGACAGTGAAAAGTGATGAGACATCTTTGAGATCAGAACGAACACTGATGGGATGCTGATGTGATGTGAGAGCAGCAGAGGACTGTGCAGCTTTTCACTACTGCATGAAACTGGTTACTGGTTTGAACCACATGGGGGCAGAGCCGCACTTTGATGCGAAGCCTGTCAGAAAGATGAAAAACGCTGCAGTTCTCTGCTCTATATGTCTGTCATGTCAACATATTTCACTCAACTATACCGGTCCCACTATGTGAAACACTGTGGACCGACAAGTGCACCTAAAATTATGTTCAGCTTCAGAAAGATGTGTAAAAACCCCAACAGACAACACAAAATAGTTTACAGTTTACTATACAGTAAATATCACAGTAAATATCAGTTTTGTAACATTCATGAGCTGAGAGCAGCAAAAAATGAATAATAACAGCCTTTATTTGGTATCGGGTTTATAGCTTAGACATAACTTACGTTACTTATGTTTCAAATGCAACACAGTTTTAACAGTTTTTAAATAGCTTCTGGTTTGAGTCTGGAAATCATCTTCCTCTCCAGGAAGACGATTTCCCTGTTCGATTAGCTCCTCAGTTCATCACGAAGAGGCCGTGGACTGTTTGACCTCTGACCTCTGAACTCATTAACACTTACAACTTAGTGGACCACTGTAAGAGCTCTTTTATTGCCTTTTATTATTAGAGTGTTACATGATTCACCAACGCAAATGTGTTTTTTTTTTTAAATGACTTATCTAAAACACTTTGTTGGCTATTCATTCATCACTAGTGTGTGACAGTGTGTGTCGTACTTGATCACCAGTATCTACTTCAGCTGAAAAGTAAAGCATTTGCTGTAAAAAAAGAAAGTATGTGCGGGAAAGCTCAGTTCTTGATCTGTGACCTGCGGAAGATAGGTAAGGCTGAAACCAACAGGGTTTAATCACAAAACTATGAATAAGACTGGAGTGTTGCTAAATGACAACTTGATGTCATAAAAATATCTTCCTCAGTAAAATGTTAACCTTCACCAAGGCCCAACAGTCCCCTTATTAAACCAGATTTAAATTCACGAGATCCCGATTTTTATTTGGATCTGTACACAATTACACACACTAAACGTGTCCGATTTTTTAAACTTTGACATTTTGTTAAGGGTTGGGGAATGACCCAAGGAAGAACCTATGAAACCTTAGTGCAGCTTCGGATCAGGGTTACTTTTCACTTACTTGTGTTTTTTGATATTTTAGTGAATTTTTTGAGGTAATAAATAATATGTAATATACATATCAAGAGTTTTTTTTCATAAAAACTCTTGATATGTCTCTCAGTATAAAATGTGGAGATAAAGTGGCCAATCAGCCTCAGTGGAGGTATATGCGCTCCCTGAGTGCTCTTTCAGTTTTGTAATGCATTACTGTAATTTACTCATTTCTTTTTCTGCACTCAGAATTATTCCAAGAAAAAATTCACTTATTATCTTAACATATGTAACTTATTAACTTATATTATGAAGAATCACCCTCAATGCAATAAAGAACTTGACTTGTTTACTTGTAATTGAGTTTTGGTTTATGCCAAAGAAATAAACGAAAAGTTAATTCAGAACAAAATTGATGCATAGTTTAATGCAGCGATCCTGACTGATCCTGACTCTGACATGAGAAGCGTTTGAGTTGCATTAGTGCATTTAAAATGTGAGATCAACAGTTGTGCTGAGCTGCATGTGAAGTATAGAGACCTGTCTGAATAGTTCTGCAAAAGTACTAATATCTCTTTTACACTGCAGCTGTAGCATCTCTCTGAAAATAAACAGATCAGGAATAATTTAGGAAATACATTTTAAATCAATTGTAATAAATAATATTTTCCTTTTTACTTGAGGTTTGACTTAAAAAAACAACACTTCCTGTGTGTGTGTGCGTGTGTGTGTGTGTGTGTGTGTGTGTGTGTGTGTGTGTGTGTGTGTGTGTGTGTGTGTGTGTGTGTGTGTGTGTGTGTGTGTGTGTGTTGAGAGAGAGTAAGAAAGAGAGAGAGGGTGAGAGAGAAGGTCGTCTGTGTTACGGAGCAGGCAGTTTGATGTTTGTATCTTGTAGAAGACACTTTGTCGTATCTGTTTTAAACAATATTAACATATAGAAACTAAGAACAAAGTCAGGGGTCGTCTGATGAAAATCCACAGCATGGGTGTCCGGGCAGTCATCGCCATGACGCTCCTCCTGTCATTAGCTGCCAGTGAGGAAGAGACTGCTAAAGGTTCAGGTGAGATTTCGTAATGTTTTACAAAAACTATGTTTGAGGGCTACAAGTGTACAAGTTTTTATAGTATTGTATTGTGTATTGGAGTATAGGAAGGCATGTAGAGGCATTTGCTACTGCTTGAAGTTTTTCACTCAATATATAATTTAAAGACAGTTTACACTGTCTACATTGTTTACAGTTGCTATACAATATGTGATGATGACTGAATAAATCAATCAATCAAAAAGAGATTTCAGATGTACATAAGAGAGGTTTAGTCTTGGACATCCACCTGATGCCGCTAAAAAGTTACGTGGAGTAAGGATGTTGATTACGTGATAAAATGAAGCTGAAACTCAACATCCTGCCATGTGTTTTTCTTTTTATGTCTTTTTTCAGTAAAATTCAAGGGGGGAAATTTCACCATGAGCTGTCCAGGGTTAGGGAAATGGTACAGAAGGAGCGCACAAGTGGGAAACGGTGAAGAACATGACAGTTTGGAATTGGACTACAACAGTGATACCAAGGGCTTATACAAATGTGTATACAAGGATAACGGAGAAGATAAAGAATATTATTTCTATGTGAAAGGAAAGGGTGAGTAAAGGGTCTTTTCAGGTCTCATCTGAGTCAGGTGTCCTTTTCTGAGCAAACACTTTTGCAACTGCTGTTCTTTGTTCCTTAGCGTGCGCAAATTGCATCGAGCTTGAGGCAGCTCCGTTAGCCTTGGCCATCACTGTGGACATGGCTGGGACGATAATACTGATGATGATCATCTATAAGTGCACGAAGAAGAAAAGCTCAGCTGGATCTACACAGGCCTCAAAAGGTAAATCTTTTCACTGTTTGTGTGCTGGACGTTGTTTCCAGAGCTTTTGAACAACAGTCAATGGTGCAGAGTGAGTTTAGAAAACTTTGTGTTCATCCTACCGAGTTTATCTGCGATGAAAATCTTACTGGCAATTATTTTCATAAAATGTAACTGAATTTGCTTTATTACTGTTCACGTGAATGGTTTATAAACAAGTTTGAGTGATTTACTGAACTGCTGTTATTTTTCATACATTGCATATCGGCAATTTCAGATGTCTGTTCAGCAATTGACACAATATTTAGAGTCAGTTCACTGATGTCGTTTGGACCGAGGCACATGTAATGCACGTTTTCTTGATGCATGCTGATTTTTAGGTGAGCTTTCGCAGCTGATGCAGCCCTTTGAAATTCTAATTCAGGTATTGAAAATAATATCTGACTCTGAAGAGTGCTGACTCGTCACATAGATTCGATTTTTGCTCCAGGGACATTTTACACTGATGTAATAAAAGCTGACAACTTGTCTGCATGCACAATGAAGCAGGAAGCATCATTTAAAGTAAATCTGTGCTTGGTCACAATATTGTTGTATTTGCCTTGTAGCACCAGCTCGTGCAGGAGGCCGTGCTCCACCTGTCCCATCTCCTGACTATGAGGTAGGTGTTGTATTCGTCCATTGTCCATTAATTTCTTGATGACCTCAATGAAAGAGTAGTGCCAGGCAAGAAAAGGGGTCAGAAAACAACCCCACAGGGGGATAGTTTCTCTTAAGAACGTTTGTGACACCAGCCACATGATCAGATGTCCATCTACGAAACAATAAAAGGTGGATGCCTGGACATCTCATCTGATGCTTGCAGTGATCAGATTCTTTCTCAGGTGTACTGAAGAGAGGACATAAGTTTGGATATACCTGAGAACTTGTTGCTAAATGCAGAAGACAGGGTCAACTAGCACAGTTATTTCAGTATCTGTAGCCATACTATACATATACTATATTGTTACAGCCTCCCAAAGGTGATGAAAAAAGGACAATTCTAAAAGGCATTTCATTCACAGCATTTTGAATGTGAGATGAACTGCTGTGTGCAGCTGCATGATGGTAAAGAGCAACTAAACAGATCTGAAAAAGTGAACTCAGCATAGAGAAATGTGGGTTTGCATTTGTTAATATGGAGAGTTGGAACTTTTTATGTCGGCTATTCATTTGTTTAAGGCAGTCCCAGCTGACGTTGGGTTCAGCTCCAGAATTATAGTTCAGTACTTTTTCATTGTAAATAAAACTGCTTCATTTATTCAAAATGGATAAAGTGAAAATCATTGAAAATCTTCCTCCTGACAAGGTTCATTTGGATTATCGACAAGTTCCCTTACTCTCCTATGGCAAAGTTTGATTAGGATTTAGGGGGAACGATGGTTCAGGAGGAAGAGCGGGTTGTCCATGGGCACCAAACTAAACCCCAAATTGCCCCTGACTGCTGTGCAGAGTTATGTATGATGGAGAGAGTGCTGCACATAGATGCACTGTGTGGATGTGTCTGTGAATGGGTGTATGGCAATGCTGTGAAGCTCTTTGATTGGAGACAAGAAGAGCTCTATGTAAACACAGACCATTTACCAATAATATGGTGTATTGCTTTCTAACCATCTTAAACAAACAACTATCACACAGTAGTGGTTATAAGACTGTGATCCACCTAACACTGTTTATGTTGTGTTCTGGCAGGCACTGAACCCTCACACTCGCTCCCAGGACCCTTACGCTATTGTGAGCAGGACGGGATAAAATCACATGACCTGGCTGCACAAGGACACTGGTTTAAAGGCCCAACAGACAAAAGCATTAACAGCATGCTCCCATGGTCCCAATTTGCGCAGAGGTGACTGGAATTTAGTTTGTGATGTTCTCAGTATTTACAAATTATACTGAAAAACTACTTTCCTCTCCAGAAATCATCCCTATGGAATCCATCACAAGTGTGTGTAGATTCAGAGGAACACACATTGCTTTTGTATGTTGCTGTAGATTAGTCATTTACAACCTGGAGGCACTTCAGCAGCTCAGCTTATTTGAAAATGTATAATTTGAATAATTGTAATTATGTTTATGAAGGAAAAGAACACAAATGCCATAGGATTACAAAATTGGTGTAGTGCTGATCTCCAATGTGTTTATTGTAACAATAATCAAGACAGTGTTCTCCTGGATCAGCTGTAATTCCTTGACACAGAGTTCATGGAAACAAGTCATCAAAATGCCTAGAAAAAGATCAAAGTACAAGAACAGTACGAACGGCTGAAACTTCTATTGTGTCATGACTGACCTTTAAAAGACAAGGGGGAAAAAGACAAGCATCTCTATGATCACTGTATCTACTGGTTTTCTTTGCTGTTAAATGAAAAGGAACAGTTCTATTAAACCCTCACATCTATAGCTATTGAAGGAGAGGGGACAGTGAAGGGGTAGTTAAATAGTTAATTTGTTTTTAATGACACAAAAAAATTTAACTTTTGGGTCAGAACTATATAAAAAGCATTTATAAAGAAAAAAGAATATATATATATATATATATATATTAAAAGGTTATACAATGTGATGCAGCGGGCAGAGGCAGGACGTAACGTATAAATTCCTCTGTGGAGATCAAGTGCTTTTGTTTACAGCACATCCACACTGGCCTCGGACCTCATCACCCCAAACTCTCTTGACATTTTCGTCGATGTGTTCTACATGTGTGGCTCCGCTTTTTCATCCTGAAATATTTTGTACATTTCTGCGTCTGTCGAGCGTTAACCTCATCAACCTCACCCGCTCGATCTCCTGCTGTGCATCGGCTCCTCCGGACGTCCTTCCTAAAAAGACTGCAGGAAGTCCGAAGGCTCTCACTTGGACATTTGTGTTCACACATGGAGAATGTCCTGAGGACCCCCTTAGTTCAGAGCATGTCTGAAAGCAGCTTAACATAACTCAGGTGCTTTAAACCGTGTTTAACCACAAAGAGTAAACTCAGTTTAGTGGAGTATGTGTCCAGGTTACGGGTCTGTCTTCCCATTTCCACACACAGGTACATGAGCCCATCTAAAAAGGCGGTGTGGGATATGTCAGATAAAAAAAGAATGAGAACTAGCGCTGTCAACTAATTTGGAAGAAATATTTGAAAGCAGTGAGCAACACAGGTTTACCTTCATGTCTGTTGTATATCTGTGGGGAGCCAGAAATCTCTCTCTTGCTCTTTAATATCCACTCACTCCTCTGTACAGTCCTGCAATCCAATACAACTGTTCTGCCATTAATCTGCTGTAATGATGCCATTCATTTTCAGGTGTTGTAAAGTATATATATTTTTGAGTGTACTGACCCTTTAATATAAAAAGTTTACAGAGGTTACTGTAAAAATCATTATTTTTCATTTTGAATAAAGAGATATAGACGTGTTTCCGGTATGTGCAGTTGTCCGTTTATTAAGTGCACCTCACCAAACCCATGTAGTCTAAATACCACAGCACCACAACACAAGTTACAGTGTTGGCTTCTGGTTGTAACTATATGTAAAAAACGGGATGGTCACTTCACAGACTGCCGTTTGTGGTGCTGTCAAACTGTATTGCATTACACAGAAAGGGGTTTCTGTTATTTTTAAGTTTTCACCTTGTTTTTTGGTTGATTTGTATGTTTCTTTGTTTTTTCAAGCAAGATTACACAACGGCTGGACGGATTACTATGAAACTTGTTGGAAGGATGAGGTTTGGGTCCCATTAAAGGTTGATGTCGATGCGGATCAGGGGCGGATCCAGGACATTTTGTTAACTTTCTATCAAATTGCAGGACAGGGCATTTTACTAAATTTTCACTGATTTCTCTGAGGATAATGGATCAATCCAAGACGGATTGATTTATGCTAAAGGGACCATTGGGCCTTGAGCTCTACTGAATGCCATTATAGTTATTTCTTCTAGTGCAGCGCCCGTTCATAACCTGGCTGTTCCAAATAGGCTGTTTTCTTGGCTGTGTTGATGCTCTGGAGACCTCCTCAAACAGTTCAACAATATACTGTCACTTTTTATTGTTTGTGTGCTGGACGTTGTGTGCAGAGCTTTTTATAAACAGTCTATGGTGCAGAGAGAAGTTAGAAAACGTTCTCATCCTACCTGGTTTATCTGCAGTGAAGATTTTATAGTCATTTTTTCAAAAAATACTGTGCATGTGTGTGGCTTATATGCAAGTTTGAATGATTTACTTGACTGGTGTTATTTTTTCATGCGTTGCACGTCGGCTATTTCAGAAGTTTGTTAAGCAACCGACACAATCTAGAGCCCCAACGTTTCTGAACGAGAGCTCTATAATCGGTTTTGTGGAATTAGTACGTAGATTATTTTGTCCACCAAGACTAAATATCACAGAAACACCTCTCTGTATATCACAAAATAGCTCAACACCACCACAGTCTACATATTCCAAAATAACCACAAGTACCTGTTTGTTTTATCGTAAATTCGGACTTGTTCACTCTGTATAAACAGCAGTCAATTGTACTTATCAATTTAATGTGAAATGCAATGGAAACAAGACGTGTCTCTACTAAATAAACAAGTCCACATTGTTCATATTCTCCTCTGCGCTCATGGTTGGAAACAGTACTGAGATTCTTCTATAGATAGTATGCAGTAAATGAAGCAGCCTAAAGCCACAGCTCATATCCGCAGCACACCAAAAAGCACACAATCATCATCTGTATGCATCTTCATCAGACATGTTTGTGTGAGTGACATTCTCTCGTTGCACACGTCTGTGAAACATTCCACAATGTTTATACACATGTTTCATAACGTAAGAAAGAGTGGAAATGTTTTGTCACAATTTGGCCTCCTGTTTGTGTCTCTCTCTGTGTGTGTGTGTGTGTGTTTTCCCCTGAGCACAGCTGCACTGATGGAAATGACAATGGGAAACACTATGTCACATAATATTCATTTTTCTTCTGAGGACTGATGGTGATAACTTACACTGAGTTTTAGCTCAGATGTGCTGTGTTTAGTGGAAACACAGCAGTTACTTGCTCAGTTATCTTCATCTGCTGTGTGATCGTGTGTTGAAGAAACAAAGAGGTAGAGGGTAAAGGGGGATGTGGTGGGGGTGGTGGGGGGTGTAAGGTGTGATCTTCTCTCTGAATGTCTTGATTCAAACTGCTCCCACACACAGACCTACATCTGCCTGACGAGTGTGTGCGGTCGTGAGAGTGAACATCCGTGCATGAAAGCACTCGTGTGTGTGTGTGTGTGTGTGTGTGTGTGTGTGTGTGTGTGTGTGTGTGTGGTGTGTGTGTGTGTGTGTGTGTGTGTGTGTGTGTGGTTGATCAGGGTCGTGTTTTTTTGTCTAAGCTCCGGATCTTTCTTCTCCTCCTCAGCTTCGGCAGAAAACAGTTTGTAGCAGCAGCGTTGCGAAGTCAAAAACTATCTTAAGTCACTTTCTCAGCTCCTCCATTGCCTTCTCCTCTTCTTTATTTCTTTCTAAATTGTTAACCTTTCTTTACCCTCTCCTCTTGTGCCTTGCTGTGTAATTATTTCTATTACTTCTCTCTCTCCATCACTCTCTATATTCTTATCTACTTGCATCTTTGGTGCAACAGACTAAAATAGACGTCTGAAAGCCCCTCCCCCTTAGCAAATAATTGTTGCAGCAGTGGCTCGTTGTGGTCCAAGTATTCAGATTACCTAAAGTAAGTAAGACTACCAGTGCAGTAATGTGAAAATGCTATCATAAAAAAAGATTATAGCGTTTAAGTGTCAAGCGTAAAAGAACGCATTGTGCAGATGAATGGCCTCACAAAATTATTTTCATTCTTGTTTCTCAAATCTTTGCTTTGTGTGAAATAATCCGTCTGTCCATGTGAGAGGTTTATAGTGAACATTTATCTTAGGCTATATTAACTATCTATACACCCGATAAAAAAAATTCACAGACACCTGATATGGGGTCTGTGGTAGACAATGCTTTTCAAAGAATTTAAAGACCAGTGGTTTAATGTTTAACAATGTTTAGTTTTTTTCTCTGAACTAGTAACTAGTAACTCATGTATGAGTATAGAGTATAAGCAGCATAAGTACCTCCATGTTAAAATACAGTCCTTGAGAAAATGTACATAACAACAGTAGCTGCAGGCATCATCAGACAAGACAGGCATTTATTTTATTGCAAAGTTTCGGGAACACAGTAACATTTTTAAGGTTTATTGTGATGTTGCTGTTGTAGCAGCCCAATATATGAAGAGAGAACATGGTTAATTAAGGAAAATAACACATGGTCAAAAATACTGCTAAAATAAAAATGATGATGGCTGCTACTGAACTTGACATGCAACAAGCTCATCAAGCAAGCACAGTGAAAATAAACACAATTTAAAAAAAAAAAGAGTATCATAAAGAGCAAACTACATCAGGGTTGAGCGACAATGCATCACATGCTACACATTAAAAAGCGTACTGTGGGCGGGGGGGCCATCCCTCTATCTAACGTTGCCAATAACATCATATTCGTCCTTCCGAGCACCATTTTTGAATCTCAGACGCTGAAGGAGAAGGGATTGAATATATTAATTAAAAGAATTACAATATATATATATATATATTATAATTATAAAAGAAAATTAATCAAAACATATCATCCATTCATTTAATTTAAATGAGATTATCACATATGGCAGTGGAAAGGTCGTCGCGTCATCTTACCTGGTATGGGTCGTTTGGGGTTCTGCTGCGCGTGTCAGTTGGAGGCTGCCGATTGGAAGCTGAGGACAGACGAACTGATGATTACACTAATACTATTTTCTTCAGTAGTATTAGTATTTATATTATGATTATTATTAAGATTGGATTAGCCATTTTTCATAATGAGACCATTTTATTTAAGTTATTAATTTGGATGATATATATATATATATATATATATATAGTGTATGTGGTAAGTGAAAATGTATTACTTTCGCCCAATAATTAATGAACTAGTTAATAAAGAACGGGAACATCTCTGAAACAAAAATATGTACGTAGTCACAGGACAGGCTGGTTAGCAAAGCCCAACACAAAGATTGGAAACATTACATATTATCTAACTGACACTTTTATCAAAAGCGACTTCCAATAAGTGCATTCAACCATAAGTGTACAAACCTAGAAAAGCAAGAAGCATGTGAATACATTAGATTTTAAAAAGCCAAACTACAAAGTGCTACATGTAAGTGAAACAGCTATTTTTGTCAAATCTTTTTTATATAGAGTCTATGCTCTGAATATGGTTATATTTATATAAACAGATTTTTTCAATCTGGTGCATTTGTAGAAACTGACACTGAATTATATAACACAACAATAAAAATCAACATAATAATAATAACAACATAAAAAACACACAAAGTTTGACACAACAGCATTTCACAAAACACGTCAACATTTCAGATTATGGAAAAAGTGAGACATTGCTTTTTGTTTCCAGACAGAACCCAATTTCCCGACAACAGCTCAATGTCATTTCCTGTTTCTATTGTTCACTTTTCTTAGCAGCGTCCTTGCAGGAGTTTGAATGGATGGAAGAGGAGATGGAAATGATCAGCAGATCTAGGATTCTTTATTTACTTCGCTGTTTGCAGTGTTTCCCACAGAGTTAATTCAAACTATAGCAAGTACACACAGAAAATGAGGTGAATGAATAAAACTTTATGGATATGATAGCATGAGCGCACAGCAAATAGGGCTGCTCACAGCTATACAATGCAGCAGTGGAGCACATCAAGTTAGAGATCTCAAATTTTAGTATGAGTGTAAAAAATGTTTTGGCTCATTATGAAAACTGTGGTAGGCAAAATAGAATATGGGCCACCACAGTCTAGATGATTAATGAGAAACACTGCTTTGACATAGCGAGATAGAGCATTGGCCTTGGCAGGGGTATGAGCTCTAAGAGCAGCCCTCTAATTCTCAATATGTCTGTTAAAAGACTCATCAAGGCGAAGTTATTTCAGTAAAGACACAATCCCACAGGATTGACCAGTTAGCCATCTC
Source organism: Hippoglossus stenolepis (assembly GCF_022539355.2). Lineage (NCBI taxonomy): Eukaryota > Metazoa > Chordata > Actinopteri > Pleuronectiformes > Pleuronectidae > Hippoglossus > Hippoglossus stenolepis. Next base: position 24,535,943 of record NC_061486.1, read on the forward strand.
AGTTAGGCTGCTTCTGTACAGCCAACCATGCCCCAGAGGGACAACAGCTGCCCAATAGCCAAACAACCAGGGGCAATTCCAGGGGTGGGGCTTGGGGGGCACTGGTCCTGGAGCGCCCCTGTACTTTTGTTGACATTACTAACAATGTGAACAATAAATATGACAATGTGTTAAGAACCTTTATTTTCTAAGCTTTTTTGAAGTTCACAATGTGCTTGAACAAGGAACAGTTTTCAAAATATATTTAAAGATGTGTGACTGTGCTCAAATACAGAGCTGACAGTAAACAAGGAATGACTTAAATATTATACTATTGAATCAGGGATTGTGCACAGATGTAGGACAGAGAATTGGCCCATCTGTGTAAATCGTGTTGGCATCTGATAGTGGTGGTGGACCACGATTGAGGTGGCAGCTGATGGTGGATCCTGATGGCGGCAGTGGACAATGACTGTGGACTATAGTGGCATCCGATCTTGATGGTGGATCATGATCGTGGTGGCAGCTGACCATAGACTATGATTACAACAAGACTGCTTGATACATAATATTTCTCCTCAGATACTCAACCATTACTGACAATAATCCATCAATTCATTGACCTTCAGTTATGCTATAAAGTGTTTATTCTAATCAATGCTGCAAATACCCATATCTTGTTGATGTTCTCCTTTACAAGTGGCATCTATTGCACTTCTGTCCGTCCTGGGAGAGGGATCCCTCACATGTGGCTCTCTCTGAGGTTTCTACCTTCTTTTTACCCTGTTAAAAGGGTTTTTTTTAGCAGTTTTTCCTGACTCTTGTTGAGGGTTAGGGGCAGAGGATGTCACACCTTGTTAAAGCACTATGAGACAAACTGTGATTTGTGAATATGGGCTATACAAATTAAATTTGACTGATTGATTGATAAATTGTGGCCCCTTTATCGCCCTTAATTCAGAAAAAACTGCCAATGGAAATAACCAATCACCGACCAAAGTGAACACATCAGCTGAATGAACGCTGACTTTGAACACAAACAACTGAGAGTACTCTGAAATGTTGTGATTATCAGTATTATGTTGTTGTGTTTTGACCCTCAGAGCTACCGTAGAGAGTAGTTCCTTGTACTTATTATGCAGGGGGCTTACACAAAACTAGTTGCTATGATTTTAGATTCATTGATATGAATGAATTTTCATAGATAGATAGATAGATAGATAGATAGATAGATAGATAGATAGATAGATAGATAGATAGATGGATATACTTTTCTTGTGAGGGCTGACTGGACCAGCCTGAGACGCGACAAGGTAGACAGCCACTCCTAACACGATTGTTGCCACCGCATCTCCAATAGCGATGCCGGCTATGGAAGCTGGGTTCAGCTCGATGCAGGTGTCACAGGCTTGACACACACACACACACACACACACACACACACACACACACACACACAGAGAGAGAGAGAGAGAGAGAGAGAGAGAGAGAGAGAGCGAGACAGAGTCTTGAGAATCTGAGATTTTGAAAAGTATGATCAATGTAAAGAATTGCTGTACTCGTGCTGTAAACATTATCACACAGTGTGAAGACAAGTGCTACATATAACATGCATTGCACATAAAACCAATGATAATGCACAACAACATGAGTGCTTTCATAACAACAAGATACTTGTTTGGAACTTACTCCGAAATTTCACAAAGATTGTGATGAGTTTCGTTTCGTTTTTGAGGCAATGGTACTCTCCTGTGTTCTCATCTTTGTAGATCAGATTCATAGATGGCTCCTGTGTACTTGGGAAATATTCACCTCCGCCCTTGCAAGTCATCTTAATCCCGTCTAATGTTGTTGTGACTCCAATCTTTTCAACTGCTGCTGTGTCTGTGTAGGAAACAAAAACATTAAACACATTAAGCCTGTGCTCCTTACTGAACGGCTTCGTAAAAAATTCTCTGCAGGCAAACTTTCATTAAGACAAATGTAAACATGATTTCACTCATGTAGTCACTATTGCACAACACCATTTATCTGTCCAAGCTGTTAAAAAGCATTTACTTTTATGAAGCTGATCCACAATTGGCTGCCATTCAAATAATTAAAGGTTTTATTTTTATATAAATCCAATTAATATAAGATGTTTGAAGACCTTGTTATAATTTCATCTAATTGAAAAACATTACTTATGACAGAGGCCTTACCTGGCAGTGTCCAAAGCAGCAGCAAACACGCAGGCACAAATGATTTAAATTTCATTGTGTGTGTGTGTGTGCTCTCCTCTTTCTTCTGAGTTCTGCTGATGACAGGTGGAGATATTTCAGATAGCTGTAAGTAAAAGCGAGGATACGACAGAAAACAGGAAGGCGCCATTTTCTAGTCCCGGTCGACCATTTTATTAACTTACTGCGACAGATAGTTGATGATAAAAGACAAACACAATATGATAATACAATATGATCGAAGCAGGACATTTTAAACAAAAGTACAGACCTCAAGATAAGAAGACCTGCCTTGTTTCGGCTCTCAAAGCGTTCAGTGTCTTTTATGTCAGTGTGTGTTTGTGTGTGTGAGTGAGTGAGAGGGAAGTGAGTGTGATTGGTGGATTTTCCGTCTCTGTTGAGCTCTACATCTGGAGGATGGTGTCACTGTGACTTGAAGCAAATGACACCATATGTTGATGTTGTGTGACACTGGTGGAATATAGTTTAATTGACTTATCTAATTGTTCTTCACTTCATTTTTCTTTTTGATACTTTTGTTTAATTATTTTGTTACTTACATACTTTTACTGATGTAGCATTCACCGTGCTTTTTACAGGACTTTTGCTTTAAATAAAAATAGATAATTCAATACAAAGATCAGAATATTCCTCCAAATCTTAGGATATACTGTAATTAGAATAGAAGTAAGCCTGGAATGTAATTCGCAGCAGGAAAACAACAGAAAATTGTTCACTCTTTGTTCAACACTAACCAGGGCCTCATGTTCATGGTTGGGAGATTCATGGAAATAAATGCATCAAGAAACTGGAATTGTTTTTCCATGTGACACTGTTATTTTTGTCAAAGCGGTTTTCACATTTCTTAAAAAAAGAGACAGAAAGCAATCTGTAAAGAACAAAACATCTTCATTACCCCTGTTAAGGTGAAAAGCCCTGTTTCACCCATGTCTCTTACCTTGGCAAGGAGGTAATGTCTTCATCTGCGTTTGTTAGTTAGCAGGATTATGCAACTACCGGATGCATTACCATGAAACCTGATGGAAGGATGTGGTATGCTTTAGGGAAGATCTAATAAAAATGTTGGTGCATGTTTGTGATCCAGGATTTTTTTCTCCACTTTGTTTTACATTGCATCTTGAAAATGTTGCATTGATCTGAGAATAATTCATGAATATTGATGAAAAATAATCAGGCATGTTTAGGGGATTGATATTTATGAGTGTGTGAAATTTGATGCTGATCCAAATTAAAATCTGAATCTGGTGAATTTAAATGTAGTTTCATGAGGAGACTGTTGGGCCTCGGTGGAGGTATACGCTCTACTGAGCTCTATTTATTCTAATTTGTTGTTGTAATTTAAAGTGTGGATAATAAATAGTGATTAGTACACAACCCAGAATGTTTTTTTCAGCGATTCCAGAGTAAAAATCTTTACAGACACAGCATGTATGCATAGATACACATCTGAGAACAAAGACAATAAATGATCAAGGTCTTCCCAGGAAATAATTCAAGGATCTGGATGAGACCAAATATAGGCATATTTAGGGGACTGATATTTGTGTGTGAAATTTGGTGTAGTTTGATTGAATTTGAAGGCTGTCGGGCCTTGGCGGAGGGATGCGCTTTACTGAGTGATATTCTAGTTTGTTTATACCGTATGTCAGCAGGTTTCCAAAAAGTACTGAACCGAGTTGCACCAAACTTGGAGGAGGGGTGGTACCCGGGTACTTTCTCAAGAAATAATGTACTGGCATCTGACATATTTACGATTAGTACAATTAATCGCAGATTTTTTTTCTATTTGCATTCTGACACTCTATGGAAATACCAGCTTCATATTAGCAGAAATGACTCATCAGTGTGTTAACGCTGGCTGCTGCTTGCTGTTGACTTGCTGTGGGAGACACAGGAATCAGCTCCAATGCGGTAAAACAGGGACATGAGCACAACTGGGTGTGTTCAGATAAACATTTGAATTCCCTGCATGATGTCAACGTTTGTCCCACTGTCTGTGACAGACGACATTCCCTGTGAGGCACTGAAGAAGCAGCGGAAACAGAGAACATTGCTCCAGCAACACCACAACTCTGTTTCCTGTTTGAAGAGAAGCCACAACAACCCAGAGTCAACACCTGGTGCACACACATACAAACACACACAGACACACATAAACAGAAAACTCTTCTTGCACCTGCTACTGAATGCAACAACACTTTCACCATCACACAACACACTTTCAAACACCAATCAACCTCTAAGCTTGACTTGTTTCCACCTAGTAATTCGTCTTAGACTGCCCCCTGGTGAGCACTCATAAAACCACAGCAAGTCCAGCATGTACTTCATACAGTTTCAACTCTTTATTGGACGTCCTCTATTATACACATATACAAATGCATACAAATATACAATGCTCGACATGTAACATGTCCATATACAAATACACACTCTATTATTATGTTCCACCTTATATAGGTTCAATTGGTCAGATTGTATAATTCACATACAGTACATTACTTTGGACATTCTGGTGTTAGCATAGAACATTTAATGCATTCAAATAATGCAACAGGGAGGACGACACTATGAGCATGTGGTTACAGGGGGAAATCATAGCAGTCCCATAATATGAGCCTTTTTTATGTCCAGTTCATACTCAGCATTGTTGAGACAACAGAGCAGCAGTGTAAATACCCGAGAGAGGAAAAGCATCAACAGAGGTCTGTGCTACGAAGCGAGTTCAACATGGATATCGAGATCCAGCTGAACTTAACCTAACAATCACAGTCAGGCTAAGTGGTCTAAGGGGTGGGGTTTACTGTCTATGACCAATCACAGACATGGGGCCAATCCCATTTCACCCCTTGGCCCTTCTCCCTACCCCTTGTTTTCGAGGATTATCTTGCCCCTTAAAACGGAGTTACGAGGGGTAGTGGTTGAAATCTTCCCCTAGGAACTGGGAAAGCCCTTCCATAAGCTGTGTGAGGGAAATGTAACATTTTGATCATGCACAATGTAATCATGTTAATGTCCCCTTTGATTGATCATGATTGAATCTTATACAATGTAACCTTGATCATGCTGTATCCTGTACAACTGAATGAATCTTGGCCTGATTGCCTAAACTAAGGCATTGTTGCCTTGATGTCATCGGAAGATCCTGACCTTTGGCTTAGAAACAACCTCAACCAGGGGAGGAAGGAGCCAAATGTATAAAGAGAAAGAACAGCTTCCCATCGGTGTGCATATTACAAACCAACCTTTGTCTTGTGCACCATGCTCTGAGCATTAAAGTGTGACAATACTGTTCGAGATTTGTGTCTCGTTCCTCGCTGTCAGAGTGGGATTGCAGAATTGCCACGACAGCTGTTACATCATCAATAGTCGTCGAGGAAACCTGACACGTCATCAGAAGTCATCGATTAAACAGAAGCGACAAAAGGTTTTGCCGGGGATGTCATTATAATAGCATTGTTGAGATCTTAAATAAGCCAATGCTATTGTTTGCAGCTACTAAAGTGACCAACCTATAATATCCAAATAACATCGTAATAAATTTAAACGCTATTAAACTAAGATATTACAATCATTATTAATTTAATAATCCTTATTAATGGAGAAATTTATACATTTCTGGGTCTCTCTCCCAGCTTGCCAGTGATTCGCAAGGCATTCTGGGAAGTTCTCGTTGCCCTGGGTTTGCAGTGTGGGTCTGAAAAATCTCTGTTTCGAGGGCTATACTGCCCTAACACTTGGCCCTACACCTCTGTCCCAACAAGATTTGGGACAAGGAATCAAATTGGATCAAACTGTTATATTAAAAAATGCGAGGAGACCAAACACACATTATCTAGACTAAAAGAAACAGTTAGAGCTGTGAATGCAGGAAGAACAGCTGGAAAAACATCTCTGATTGTGTAAGTTACAGAGCCTCTGGTGACATTTGGTAAAAAAAATATATGACGTGACCACGACATAATAACGCATGGGAACGAGATGAATAACTCTGGGCCAGGAGATATGAATCTGTTCTTTACTAACAAGACCTGTGGAACTGAAGTGAAGAAGCCTCTTGATGAGAGATGAAACTTTTCTCTGAATCACATGATGTAGCCTCTATAATGAGCTTTAGTTACACACACACTGTCTGCACTGACTCTGGGGACACACTGTGGTGGAAACCTTATTTCTAGTGAATATACACATACGGACCTATAGATTGAGATGTACTGGGTGTGTTAGCGGTGGAGAGATAGAGGAGTGGGAGGGAGGGAGGGGCGCTTTCACAAGGTAAATCTGTAAACTATCTATCCCCCTTCCAAATAAATAAACCTACTTAAAGGGAAAGAGGTACCTAAAAAGATGTACCTAACTAGACTATGTCTAGTTTTACCGCCGCTAACACACCCAGTACATCAAAATCTGTAACTCCCACAAGTAAAGAACCATAGATCAATGCAGACAGTCTGTGTCACTGTGAGCACATTGCTCAGTCAGGTTGGTTATGTTCAGCTCCAGCTATTGACAATCATTCCCTCTGATGAGAATCTATATCTTTCATAATGATATTCATCAGAGTAGCAGAAAGGATATTGTGGGTCTCTGAAAACCCCAGAGACTCTAACACTCCACACCCAGCTCCACGGGATCCTCTAAGAAAGCTGATTTTATACTGCTTGATCTCTTATCTGCAACTTAACCTGCTCCGGACCAGGTTAACTGTTCAGCATTAGTTACCATGGGGATTTACCCCGATAAGAAGTAAACGAGCTTCGTAAGACCGGAAACCCCAAATTTACTTCGAAGTTACCTCGATAAGCTCAAATCCGGCTTCGTAGTACAGACCTCAGGTTTGTTTAGTGGACATGAAATTCAACAAGTCGGAGTCGGAGAAAGAGTCAGAGTGTGTTGATATAATATGTGGCCCAGAAACATGTAAGAGCTCAACAACAACATGGTCTGAGGGTCCTGGTCGTTCCTGTCCAGCTCAAAGGGGACTGATGAGTGTTTGAAAGACTGACTGGCAGTTGTTCTGAGTTTCCTCTTGGACAACTGCATCTGTTGGAAGGAGTTATGCATGCATGTGCTGTCTGTGTGTGTGTGCGTGCGTGCGTACGTGCGTGCGTGCATGTGTGTGAGGTAAGTCAGAGCCAGATCTCCTCGCTGCTTGTGCTGTTGACCTTATAGATGTAGCCCACCATCGGATATCTGGCAAAACCTGAGAATCATCAGGGAAAAGAATTCAGAACGAACACGTCACGGAAAAATGCTGCCGTTGCACCACAATGAGGCTAAAGTATAAAAATAATGGAAAGTGTAGTTCCCTGACCTCTGGCGGCGTAGGCTAAAGACAGATCTTCCTCCTCCTCTTCCTCTTTCTTCTTCTCTCCCACACTGTTGTGCTGGGCAGCCTCTCGGGCTTCGAGGAGAAATGCAGGAAAGATGGAGGAGATGGTAAAAGAGATGTTACCGATGAGTTAGAAGGGATAGCTTACCTTTATTTATATAATTTCTATTTCTTTGTTTGATGATGCGATTGATACCACTCTCTTGTATCCTTCCTCACCTCCATGTGAGGAAGGATACAGTGCATGGTCATTTTCAGAGTGAGGCTGCTGCCATCACTGAATCTTAAAGCGGTCGTATTTGTTTTTTGGTGTTCAAGTCACCTTCACATGCATCAGTCACAGACGAGAACACTTCCAGGCTCTCTATAAATCTGTCATCTTTTTGCTTATGAAGAAACCAATGCGTGAAGCTGATGATGATGATGCTGTCCTTCAAAGAATCTTCCTATGAGTTCACGTCTTCCTGTCACAATAAGCAAATCATAGGACCTTTTAAATAAAAATGTGTCTGTGTTTGTTTGTTACTTAGTGGGATGACACAAAAACAACTCAACTGATTTTCATGAAATCGGGAGGGTGGGGTTTGACCCAAGGAAGGTCAAGGGAAGGTTTTTTTTTTATAATTCTATCACTATAACATTATTCTGTGTCCAAGAGATAAACAGCGACTACAGTGTGTGTCTATGTCTGTGTGTGTGTGTGTGTGTCATCACGGAAAAATGTGATCTAGGAAACAGCTACTGTTGTGGGTAGATTTTCTAAATGCAATATCGTCACAAATGTTTAATATGAAGCCACAAGATTGTACAGGAGTGTAGCTGAAATCAAAATGAAGGCTAATGACAGTGTGGTCCAACCCAGCGCAGAATACTGAGTACAAAACGCATACCTGGACCGACCCATTAGACCAACCACTGATAATCATATTGTTTAATCAATTGATATATCATATTTTAACACAGGTTGCATATTACTGCTTCATAATAAAAAATCATCAGAAACTACAGAAACCCCTGAGACTAAATTATGATTATAATAACATGCTGCATTCAAGACTTGTAGGAATTATGGCCTGAATAACTCAATTGTTTGCAAGTAATACCTTCGTTGATTGAGCTTAACACTAACATGGTGTTTGTCTGAAACTTTTGTTTGGTCATTCTCATCAAACTCCATCATGTAAAGAATCGTAGAGTGGGGACCTCTCACCCTTTCTCAAAGTGCTGAGGTCGTTGAGCTGCATGTTTGAAGGCAGAGACATGTTCTCTCTCGGGATGATGGTCTTATCGCCCTTCTCTGCTTTCAGGTTGGCAGAGTTACTGTGCAAGAAGCATGGATTAGACGTGTGATTGGCCTTCAGGATGCACAAAACGTATTTATAAGAGCACAAAAAATGCTTTCATCAGACTTTCCCTTCTGTGCTGAGGTTATAACTATTTGATTGAAAGTTGGGGTCAGATAGTGGTGTGTGATACTCTGTCAGTGTGGTGTCAATGAAAGGAAGGTGGTGGTGAGAATAAAAGAAATACTCAATCTACAATTAGTTTCTTTCTATATCGAAGGCGTTTTTATTCTCTACAAGTGACATGTAGATGTGATTATGTGACTATGTGTCGCTATATGTGTGAGTCGTTCAGTGACCATGACTGAATCCATGTTAAATATCCCTTGTACGTTTGAAGGTCTTCTGCACATTATAGGTAAACATTTTGGAGACATGAACACTTTCTTGCTGAGAGCCAGTTATCTTAGCTTGGCATGAAGACTGGAAACAAGGGGAGCAGCTCGTCTGGCTCAGTCGGGCCTTGTGCAGTCACTCCTTCGAGGCTGTGCCGGTTGTCTGGTTATCTCACAGTGAAGATATTACTCATTGTTAGCTTTGTATTCTTTGGTCAGAATCAGGAAACTTAAAACCCTTCACTAAAATAAGCTATTCCACTGCTGGAGGTAGCTATTTAACCTACATTTAAAGTGTTAGTGCCGCACCTGATCTAAACTTGCCTGTTTGGAATGGGCTGTTTGTTTGGCCTGTAGTGATACTGGTTGCAGCTTTCTTTCTGAAACTATAAAAGTGACCCACAGTAATTTAGCTGAATCCAGTAAAGACCTGCTGCTGGACTCAGTCCACAGAACAATGACGCTACACCACTGTTGCTGCACAAAGAGCTGTTATCTTCTTTATTCTATATTCAGCTTAACGCAGTAAGCAGAACCCTGAACTGGAGAATCAGTTGTAGTTGTTAGCATCGTGAACGCACAACCATGCCCTGGCTGACTGGAATTCAATCTTTCCTGTTTGGCTGCTTTACGATGTGATCTAATGACAGAAGTCTGATTACTTTGTTTACCTTTTCTTGGTCATCAGAATCTCCACTGGCTCGTCTGTAACACAACACAAGGAGATGCATTATCCTGCTGAATGATTATTATGCGCTACAAGTTTTCCACTGCACAAACACAAACTGCCATCTCACCAATAGACTTGCTTTTGTTTTTTTGCATGAGGCAGAGAACGATTAGACTGAGGATGAGGAGGGCCATGAAAGCCATGGCTCCCCCAGTCACTATTCCCAGCATGGGCACCTCTACACGAGACTGCAGGAACTCTGGAGAGAGATGGAGAGAGAGTTAAAGGAGTGATTCCAGGGAGCTATGCTAATTCATTGTCTAAGAATTTTAGTACCACTTTCATATTTGTGCAGTAAATATGAAGCTGCAGCCTTGACATGGTTAGCCCACCGAAAGAGTGGCCTTATTGGTTCCTCTTTGCCTTTCACCATCACTGACCTGCTAGTGTGAGGTTGTTCTGCACCGCTCCGACACTGTTGCTTGCGTTCAGTGATAAATTCCCTGATAGGCTACCGAGCGTCACCCTCAGCGTGTGATTGGTCAGCCAAGGGTAGCTTCGCGAGTCCAGGATGAAGAAGTCGGAGGTGTTGGCCACCAGATGGCCAGACTGGTCAACGAAGGTGATGGTGGCAGGCGGGTTGGACCGTACCAGGGCAAAGAGGATCAGGGAGAGGCCGGGGTCTGAGGTTTCAGTGTAGTGGGCGTTCAGCCTGAGGATCTCTGGCTGAACTGGGGAACAGAGGAGAGGAAGGACTCAGCAGTTTATTCATCGTATCAAAAGAAATTAGCTGGGTCCTGTTATTATCCTGAAACTTTTTACACTGGACGTTGAGTGTGACTGTGGCATTGTAGCTCTCTCCTGTCCAGGGGTTCGATGCTACACACACTAGCTCCCTGTCCCACTTTCTGGCCTGCAGAGAGAAGGTGCTGTTGTGATTGGTTCCTGGTCTCATGAGCACTGAATCTTCCTGTGATGTCATCACCAGGCGTCCATGGTTGGGTGACGGCGTTCCCTGTTGCTCCCCATTCAGGTACCAAGTCAGCAAAGGTGGAGCATGAGGATCCCAGCCGTCCGCTTGGCAGTTAAACCGATGTGTCGTGTTCTCCTGCAGCGTCACTGCTGCCCGGTGCCATCCATCAATTTTTGGGGCGGGCTCAATCGCACCTGTGGGTGTGTAATGTTGGATTGGTAGGGCAACAAGGGTATGAATTCAAACATTTTAAAATGATCTACCCTGACAGTAAAGACAGCACAAATCAATTTCTCTATATGTGTGACTTTATAGCCTATGTGAAGCATTTCAACACATATATTTCAACTGAGCTGATTAGCTTAGCTTAGCACAAAAACCAGGAGCAGGGGGTAACAGCTAGCCTGGCCCTGTCTAAGGTTACAATTAAATCCACCTACTGGTACCTATAAATTTCAAGAATCAAGATATTATCTCTTTTTTTTTATCTGAGCAAAAACCAAAGTGTTAAATCAACAATTTGTGCTGCAACACATTCAAGATAATTAGCTATTTCCACCACCTGCAAAAACACATTATATTATACATGTAAACAAAAGAACTGTATTGAGTTCAATAGAGAACTGTAGAGGTGCTGCTTTGTGACTGTACAACAGAGCCAAGCAGCAGTCTTTATGCTAAGCTAAGCTAACCAGCTGCTTGCAGGAGCCTAATATTTGGCTCACAAGCATGAGAGTGGTATCAATCAACTTCTAAAAAATGCTTATGAAAGGTATTTGTGTTCAAATCCCAGCTTGGCCAGGGTCTGTGTGCAGTTTGCATGTTCTCTCTGTTTCCTCCTGTTTCAGAAATTTTTCAAACAAAAATGATATCAACAACTCTTGAAGTTAATGTTTATCTTTTTATCCATTAACCTTTCATCAAAAGATACTTTAGACCATCTGTTAAGATCACAGTCCAAGCTACACCTATTAAGACTGTTTTGTCTTAAATTGGATGAAGCAACTGTCATGTTTATGACTATTATTATTGAAATAGTTGTAGTGTAATAACCTCAACATCCCTTGAATTGAAAAGAACCAGCTGTATAATAGATTACACTTCCTGTGTACCTCACCTGTCCAGGATAAGGCCAGAGTGTGAAGGAACACGACAGCAGAGCCCGAAGCCCACCTCCTCAGACACACACACTCCATACTGGCCCAGCGGAGCACCGCATACACACACACAACTACCTGCTGGAAGAAGAAACCACATAATGTGAACAACAGCAATGATAACATAGGATTGAACATTCACTTCACCAAATCCACAGCCAGTTGGAGATAATTAGGGTTTAGACCCCTGAGGTTGTTCAATGTCTGCTTTTAAAAATGGTGTCATCATCTCAATACAGGGTGAAAGGAGAGGTATTTAACTTATGATGCATAAAGTCTTGCAAATGTATATCAGGAAAACTCTCAATATTGAGTATGATGTGATCATATCTCTTGGTTCTACTTAACTAGCTGCTGGTTGGTGGGAGCTCTTACCAGAGCTGTTCAGCTTGCTCCTTCACTCAGTTTGAGACTAGGATCTCAGGGCTAGATAAGCACTAATAAGCATAATGCACCAGAACCTCTGATCTTACAGTCACCAAATAGAGCGTAACAGTGACCATCCACTTTAGTATGTAATAATGTAATAATAACAACATGACAAAGGTACAAGACTGTGTGCATAATTATCTTACAAATGAAGGACCCACACATCCCACAAACCATTGCAAGCCCACAAGCTGGCCCTCACTAGCGCTACGCTCCAGTACATGACAGGACCCTTTCCTCATGGCTCACTGTGGGCAACATAGTGTAACACTGAACCTTCTGATTGTAGCCAACATGATTTTCGTGATTGTGGTGAACATTTCTATTCCATTTCCAGCACGCTCCACCAATCAGAAACGTCATTATCAAACCTGAGGATTGGGGGTTTTTTTTAAATGTACTTGTTATCATACAGACTTGTGGCTTCTACAGGAGCATATACAATAATTTCACAATCTTGTAGCTTGTGGTAAGTCTACCTTGGATGGTTACAACAGTATGGCTGATATTCAAAATCTCTGGGGTTTTTACTTCCAGAACCCCCATTCAAACTTTTTAGCTGTTCTTCATGAGTCCAACAATGTTATTGAAGTGCAGCCTTAAACAGTGGAACACTACTATTGTTACTCTACCTTACTTACTCTGGATAGTCCACAGACACACTGTAGACAAGCTTCCACTGTGACACTGAAACACCACAATGAGGTCTGTGGATTATCCAGAGGAACCACCAGCAGCACTCTCAGAGATGGATGCAGCAAAACATAAACACATTAAACCAGAATGAGCTCAAATCCACTGTGGGAACAGAAGGATGTAGGTGTCAGTTTGTGATTCAAGAGAATTCATCCTGAAGACACAATCAAGATTCTGATGTTTAAGACAGAAGACAGTAAAGACAAAAAGTGTAATACAAAACAGGCCTGGTGGGAACAATGGTGATGATCTCACACACACACAGAGCAAGTGCAGGGAATTAGCCATGTCTAGTGCTTGCTTGCGATCCGGGTCATGTGATCAGTGTGAGCACCTTGCAGGAAAACAGGAACTGAGCCATCAAGGAAAGACACACACACACACATACATACATATGGGCCGAAGCAAGACAATTGTCTTCACCACATGCACACATGATAGAAGGTGTCACAGCTCTTGGGGCAATTTGATAGGCTGCGAGGGGCTATACATTACAGTGTTGGTATACACACACACACATACTGCGCTTTGCAAGGCTGCATGAAGGCATTTCAGTAGAGATGTGTGCACCTACATGCAGAAATAACATCCTACACAATACACACACACACAGTATTACCTCAGCCCTTTCTGCAGACGCTGTTGTGATTCAGCCTGCTGGAGCTCCATGGCAGCAGAGGAGGAGAGGAGGGAGAGTGAAGGATTGTGGTAACAGCAGAGAGATGAGAGGCAGCCCTCCCTGACTCAGTTGCTCTCCCATCTGCGTACACTCATGCACTTACACACACACACACACACACACAAACAGGGTTCTCTGCAGGGTATACGGCAGCTCCAGTAGCAGCGTCCACAAGCTGGCAGGGGCTGCCAGAGCCGGCTGACGCAGGCAGTCACGCTGTCGCCACACTGTGAGAGTGGGAAGGGAGGAGGGGGAGAAAAGGAGGAGAAGAGGAGGAGGCAGCTGAGGAGATGAAGGGAAATGGGAAAGAGAAGAGGGAGAGGTTATAGTAGCAGAGGATGCAGAGAGGGAGATGGAGAGGAGAGGAGAGGAGAGGAGGATGTACAGGCTTGAAGACAAGAGAAGCTCTGTGTAGAACATCAGTCTGTAAGGATCTAGGACATGGTGTTGTGGTGGATAGAAGAGAGGAAACTGTCAGTTCAGAGGGACAACACACATCTTTTCCCATCATCCACTTCTCCAGTCTGTCATCAGGCGTGTTAAAACAACCCCTGAGACACAAACGCTGACACACTACAGGGCTGATGCTGTCTGAGCTCAGTTACTTCAGACTGGAAAGACTCTGCACTGCAGCTGTTCAGACCAGAGCAGCAGCATGCAGAACACTGCAGCCATAAGACAGACCAAGAACATGTTTTAATGAGAAGTCCAGTGTGAATCTAACAAATACTACGTCCTTACACTCAATACTGATCGAGCATCAAACCACCTTGAGAACCAGGTCAGCAGAGGGCAGGGAAACATCAAGACTCTATAAGTGGAGGTTAATCAGCTGCATATGAAGACACACAAACAGATAGAGACAGTGCAGCACACACACTTGTGTGTTCAGACTGTTGACAGGACTGGTTGGTGTGAGACACAGTCAGCTATCTCCTCTCTTTAAACCTGCTGGATGAAACGGCAAATTCCTCTAACAAAGAATGCACACACACTGAACAGCAAAAAGTAATCTTAAAGGGATACGTCCCCCCCAAAATGAAGTTCACGGATTATCTACTCGCCCCTATGTCGATGGAGGGGTGGGTGAAGTGTTTGAGTAAACAGCGTTGCAACCAAATACAATTGAGTAATGGTGAGTCCTTCTTCAAACGTAGAAAAACAACAGAAAACAAACTAAAAAAGCCTCCATACTGCTCCTGTGGTGTCATCCAAGTGTCCGTAAGCCCCGGCATTCAAATTCCACTCAAAAGGGTGTCATTTACACCATGTTTTTAGCCTAAATGTCTCTGATATCTTCCTAAACTCAATTCTCAAATGTCCGATTTTTTCCCTTGAAGTGGCCCTAATACTCCGTCGTAGTAACAAGACATTGAAGAACAGAATGGCTGAATTCAGATGAAGGTAATGTAGAAACACTATTAGTTCGTCCACCAGAGAGCACAGACACAAGATTTGTACAAAGTAAAATCTCCCACTCAGCATTATGGTCGCATTCCTCGACTGTATATGAAGACGAGTCTTCACCTTGTCCCACTATCCAGAAATGAAGCCAAAGTATCCCAGATGCGAACGCTACCTCTTCTCTCAGAGTCTGCGCTGTAAAGATCAGAGGATGGAACCGCGGCATCAAGGTTGTGCTGATACATGTGCTTGAACAATCGCGAGTCAGTCTCAGCTGTCAATCGTAGAGTTTCACCCCAAACTTACCAGAAATATTAAGACTTGGACAGTGTCATAAGAATTAATTAAATGATGAAACCATCCCTGAGAAAAATGTATTTGATGTGTACTTACTTTAGTATGATCATGTCCCATCCACTAAAATAGATGAGGCAGGATTTATGATGTATACTGCAGCCAGCCACCAGGTGGCGATCGGGATACTTTGGTTTTACTTTTGGGGATCAGTCATTTCTTCCATCTTTATATACAGCGTATTATGACAAAGCTTTACATCAATAAATCTGAGGAATCTGTTTTCACATTGTTTGTCATAGGTTGATCATACTCTTAGCATTTTAGCAAATCAACATCAGTGTTGTCAAGTGAATATAATTACAAGACACTTTCATTTAAAGATCTTCTCTACATTTTTATTGCATCACATGGATGTTTGAGATGTACAGTATATGCAGTGATTTACACTAGAGGCTGATTTCACATTCAGCTGCTGAAGTCAGTGGAACGTTTCTCGGTGCTCGTTTCAAAAAGAGAATCGGTATCTGTTGCCCTCGCAGGACTGTAATAAACACATCATTTCATCCAGATCAAATGACCGACCTGCCTGTGTGTCGTCCCCATGCTCTCAAAGTGCATGACCGGAGATTTCAGCTAGAGAGACATACTCCACTGAAGCAGACGATAGCCAGAAGTTAGCGAGCGAGTCACAGAAACGTCGGCTTCTAGCAGTCGTCAGTCAGTGCACGTTCATGTGTTTTGGGGCTGTAGCTTTGATGAGGGGGCTGATAGGAAGTGGTGGGATGTATCATTTTTAAAGTGCAGCCCGCTTTTCTAGGATTACCAACCCTAGCTTTAATGCCTACAGGGCACATGCACGGCACAGGATTGTTATGTTATTCGTTCAGACAGGTTTGTGTCTGGTAACACAAAGACACACAAGACATGACCTTTTTAAATTATTTCTTTATTTATATATATTTATTTATTCATCTCAGTTTGGTTGATATTCTTTTTAATCATTGTTGTTGCACTTTAGTATTTTTGTACTCAACAGAAATGAACATAAAAACAAACAAAAAATGAACCAATTGAAAAGAAAATGAACCTAATGAGAGGAGCAGAGAGCTTGCTGCCCAAAAAGTGAGGCCGGGATGGAGAGAAATAAAAAACAAAGTCAGGGATGGAGACAATCAGACAGAAAAGAAAAGAAGGAGCCGGGTCAGTCTGATCGGGCAGGAGATGTGTGCGTGAAGCAGCTCTCCCCCCATTACCTCTGAATCATGTGCAGTGCTTTCCATTCCCTCCAGCGCTCCTTTCCTGTGTGCCACTGGTCACAATATCAGACATAGTGGAGCCGCTCGTCTTTAATTTTAGAGTTTCTATCCTGTCATGAGACAAGAGACGTGCAGACGTTTCCTCTGCAACACATCAAAGTACTCAGTTCTTTCTCTTCCAGATCTCACTTTATGGGCTTGGTGTAAAGAATGAGAGAAAACAGCAGGTAAGATCTGAGAGAGGAATGAATGAGAGCGGGAGGGGAATGTGTGATGAATGAGAAGTTTGGTTTTTCCTCCCGAATGAGACATTGATTTTGAGAGAGAAGCCAAAAAAAACGCATCAGATCGAATTCATTCCATGAATCTATCCCACTCCCCACTTAACTCCTGCTCTTGTTTTTAGAGATAAAGCCCACCCCGTCCAGTCTGAATAAGAGCAACTGCTGGTAAACAGGAAGTGACGCAATGGGAATGGAAAGCAACAGGCGCTGCATGACACCATCTACAATTCTCTCATGTACATAGCAAACGATGTCAACCATGCAGCCAGGTATTGTGAAATCTGGCCAGTATAAACACAAACAAGTGGAACAATATTTCTTTGCACCAGTCTCTTGCTGGCCCAATATAGACTCTATATCCAGGGGTATTGTACTCTATATGGGAGGATAAATAGATGTTAAACAATAAAGAAAATTAAAAGGGGGGGGCGTTCAATCCTTGTCTGTGGTCCCCAGGGTGCTGTAGCCTCCATGTGGCTGTGTTCAAGCTCCACTATGCTCAGGGTGCACAGACCTTGGTAGACATGTTTAAGGTGGGCACGCCTCGCCCTGCACTCACCACAACCTTGTATTCCTCCGCGGCGCAAAAACTTCATTCATCTGTGGTCGCCTTCTGCAACAAATGTTTCCCTTTTAGGCTTTGGAGGTTTGTCCAAAGACAGGATCCATTAACCGTTCATGAAATGTAACCTCCTGGGATCGTTCCTTCCAGGCTTGAGGGAGGGAGAGGGGGCTAACACAAGTTAAAGAAAACCAAAAGAGGGTTGAGGGCAGTTGAGTAATAGCAGTTGTAGTTTCCTCCTTGGTTGCAAGAATAAAAGATTAGCTTGCGAGGAGGGGGCCATGTCCGGGATGCTTCATCTAATCAGAGGCTGATGTAGTAAAAGATGGTGAGGGTCACAGCGGACAGGAAGGGCAGCAAGAGAGAGAAAGAGAAGTGGGTTTGTCCATCTCCACACTTGTGATGTTCAGGATGATATGTCAGCTATTTTACAAATTATTCCCTCTTTATTTGTCTTCTTCTTCTTTTTTTTTTTTTTTAAGAGTGTCAAGTCTCTGTAGCACCCGAGCCAACCCAGACAAAGCCCAAAGCCTGACCCTGTATAGCCTGCCGCAACTACAACGTTAACAGAAAACAGGCCCAAACATCAACAAGAATGACAGTCACGACAACAACGACTGAAATTATTCTTTCAAGAGCAACACAAAATAATTACTCTCCTCTTATTCAAGTGTCTCAATATAATAATATTAGAACAAATAAGGACAATCTTTTTTAACGGGACAGAAAGAGCAGTGTCTCTTCTCTCCGTCCTCTTTTGGCTAGAAATCTCAAAGATTCATAAAACAAAAAAACTAAACAAAAAGAGAACATTTTGAAGTACAAATGATAAAACAATACAAATATAAAAAAGCCTCCCCAACAACATCTAAAAACAAAAAGAAAGTAACAAAAAAAAAAAAAAGAAGTTTGATACAGAAATTGCAATAGCATTCTATACATGGCATCACTGTACAAGGAAAGGAGCGAAGGTCTGGTAAATCTACCCACAATGCAATACACTGTCACTGACGTAGGGGAAAAGGAGGATGGCGAAAGAGGTGAACACAAGGTGGGGAAAGTTAGGGTTGGAAAAGGGGTGGGGGTGGAATTGAGAGGCAGGGTAACATCGTGACGGGTAATAAGGAACTGTGAGGAGGGGTGGAAACAGAGAGAGGATAGAGATAGCTTGAACCGAAAGTGCAGAATTACTTAAGTAATCAAAGAACAATGTTGTCTTTCTCGCAACACAGAACTGTAATAATAATAATAATAATAACAATAATATTCATCAGAATAAAACTTCTTTGACAGAAAACAGTAATAACAACAAGAGTAACAATATTGACCATAATGCCTAGATGGACATTAGCCGTAAAAATGAATATTAAAAGAAAATTAAAAGAAAAATACCAGAACAAGAGAACAAACAAACAAAAAAACAAACTATGAGAGCTGGTTTGTCCTGTGCGATGTCACTGAGCTCTGTCTTTGGAGAGAGAGCGGTTTTGTTGCCAGTTGGAGCTTGATCAGAGCCTAAATCCAAAACACCACCCACCACTCGGTCAAAAAAGGGGGGAGGGGTCGCAGCAGTCGAGATTTCGGCCCGTGTCGGCATGATCTGCCGCATGGCCAGCAGGAGGGGGGAGGGTGGCAGACTTACTCTCATAGACAACCTTCATGTCCGCTCACGCCTTCTTCTGAGTCACACATGAACACTCACGCCTTATGTGAATACTTTGGGTTTGTGGCAGCAGTGAGTGTGTGTGTGTGTGTGTATGTATGTATGTTTGTGTGTGCGTTTGTGTGTGTTGGACTCCATGCGTTCTGTGAGTGTGACTGCACCGATGCGTTGGCCGATGCGGCACATAACGAAGTATGCCAACAGTTAATAGCAGGATGAACGGTGAGAAGTAGAGGTTAAGGTCAGGGCAGCAGGTGGGTGTGGGGGGTGGGGCAGGGTACAGGTTTGTAAGGGAGTGAGGTGGGGGGGAGGGGGCAAAGTCAATGATCACTAAGTGTTAGAGGGAGGAATAGGAACCCCGATCTACAAACACGACGGGAGGTGAAAAGAGGAGACATCCTGCAGCAGTGGACGCTGGATGTCCCTGCAGAAAATGCTGGCACTTTGACCTTTGAACCCCAGGGCCCTACCTGTGACCCCCCCGTCCCCCCCTATCTGATGTCTACACCTATCCACACTCCCCCTCTCTCGCGTAAACTGCTCTCCCAAAGACAGATGGAGACAGACAGATAGACGCAGAGTGTCCCCCTGCTTAGGGAGACGAAGGTGGTTTGGCGTGATGCTGCTCAACACAAGTCAACACAACTCAGGATGGCTGATATGGACCGCTGTACACAGGAGACACGATTTCCTGCAGGGAGACACAAGGAAAGAAAAAAATACACATTAATTAGTTTAACAAAATAATTATGCTGCAAGTCTTTCATAATATCTAATGTGAAATATGACCCTCCAGCGATATCCGCCCATTTGTTTTGTTTTATCTTCACAACAAAGACATTTTCACACAAAACTGGTGTTTTGAGACAAAACTGGTGTCAATACCGACACTGGACATTTTGAAAGAAAAGATGTGTGTCTGCTCAGTATCTGTTAAGCGTGTACTTCAGGAAGCGTCTGCAGTTTCCCATTAGGGTTGCAACTAAAGAATATTTTGATAAATGATTAATCTGTCTTATTTTGTCAATTAGAAAGCATAATTTGATCCTTTCCAGCAATTTATTCGAAAAGCGACTTCATATTCTTGTACTATTCTGTTTCTATTTGTATTACAGATATCGGCGACTTAATTATGATGATAATTCCACATTCAGACAGCTACAATTTAATTTTGACCATTCATAATTCAAGTTCATGATATCCATAACACTATTCAAACTAAAAGTTCAAACAAAATTTAAGGCATCTCTAATTGAGGCGAATTAAAGATATCTTGAACTAGAATTAAGATAATAATATAATATATAATAATATATTTCAAATAAATTGTAGATATCCATAATGAGAAATCACACACACGTCTATAACAAAAGTAGTTTGAATCTTACTGTGTAACTACAGATGCTGAAATGTTTTGGGTAGTTAAAACACAACACACAGTTTTTGACAAGTCAGAATAATGTTATATATATATATATATATATATATATATATATATAGTCCGGTTTGTTTCATTTTCATTTAAATCTGTTAGCTGTAATTTCCTGTGAGTAGGTAATGATAAAATTTTCCCTCTGTATAAAATGAAAACATCTTTTCTCAGAAAGTGCCATTTTGTTTTAAACAGGAAACTTTATATTAACTGTCAGTGCACAGCCTAAAGCACAGAGTACCGTGCATTTGGTGCGTATCTTGTTATAAAGTTATTTTTAAAGCCTGAAGAGTGTAAGTGGAGTCCGATTTTCTCCGCAACGTGGTTCTCCTTTCCTAACTCCTTACAGATTCTCCTGCACATCTTTCCTTGACCCTGTGACGTAATCGATTACTAAATTATTTGTCAACTATTTATATAATCGATTAAATCAATTAGTTGTTGCAGCCCCATTTCCCATTTCGACCTGCTGCAACATATGCGTGAATATACCTTTAAGACTGGCTACGCTGTTCATGTGCTTCTCCTTTTAGAACTGTATGAGATGGGATGTCATCGTTTTCAAGACATTTGACTGATGAAATACAACGTGATTCGCTGAAATACTCGCTTTAAAGGCAAAGTGCTTTATGAGAAATCAAGTTTGTTTTTCAACGCTCTTAGTCTGCAAACAAGCTTTTCAAGTAGCGTTTCAATATTGAAGCAGAGCACAGCATAGTTTCACTGACTCAATCAACAATGGAAATAACAATGAAGAAGATTCAGACCCACAAGATGATCCTGCTGACCAAAGCTCAGTCAGTTAGTGACATGTTTGAGGAGGAGGAAGAAGGAAGGGATCTCTGCAAGTCTGATTGGTTTTTTGTTTTCTTTTTTAAATGTTGACAAAGTTTATTGAAACGGCAATGGTTTACAATGAAAAGCCTCAGAGGACGAGAAATGTAAGTTTTTGTACATGCTGGCATTTCTCTCAGCTCTTCAGAAAACCCTCCGATTTTAGGTGGTTGTTTTTAAACAATGCTTAGATGTTAGAATGTGTTTTCATTCAGCTCCTCAGGTCTTGATGGGTTACATGCATTTGTAGCTATCCAACTAATTCTGGTATATAAAGTGAAGATAAACCTTTTGATCTGTTAGTGTGTGTACCTGTGCTAGACCCCAGCCTGCTCCATGCTGTACTGCAGGTCCGGGGGCTTGTAGCTGAGGAGCATGTCACTGGTGCAGGAGGAGGGGTAGCAGGCTGCTGCATGGAGCTCCCCTTCAACATCACATACTGCAAGAGAAACATTTATAATTTAGTCACACACAAAGAGAAAATCCACAAATAGTTTACGATTATCTCATATCTCCTACTGACCTGACTCTTCCCGGTGGCGCAGCTGCTGGCTTCCTGTCAGTGATGTCTGGCTGAGGATGTCTGACATGCAAGCGGAGCTTAATGCCTTCCCAGCCAACAGGCTCATTCCAGACATTGGCTCTGCCTGGTCCTGAGCAGGAGGTAAAAACGACGATGCTTAATGAACAGCTTCTACTCAACTAAGGACTTTGTCTTGGATGATTGGTTTTGCTTACAGTGCATCAATGCCTCCAAAAAGTGAAAGTCACAGTTGTTACGTAGTTGTTAGAGTGCCAGTCATACAAACATTTGGTTTCTTCCTTCAAGCTACCATCCTAAACAGGATACCTCCTGTATCTCTAGCACAGCACTGGTCAGGAAAATGGGCCAACACTCTAATACACACACAACAAATATTAACATGCCATCTAAATATGAAATGGTTTGTGCTGTTTTTGCAAGTTATCACCCTTACACTACATTAAAGCCCAGTCTGATCAAACATTTTTTATGCACCAGCCTTACTACAGCTTCTCATAATGAAATGTGGCCAATCTGGATTAAGTAGCTCATTAGCAGACTCACAAAGGCATCATCACAGGTCTGGATGGTGTGGTGGCGCTGTAGCTGTCCACGGGACCTATAGGCGTCACCCTGGGGACCTCTTGAATATCCCACTCCGTTATGATCAGGCACCTCCATGGCCTGCCCCGGGGGCCTGCACTCCACATGCTCAGATTCTAAAATAAACATTAAGTACATTATAGTGTACAAAAATAAGAAAATTGAAATGCTCTGATGTTTATCTTTCAGTCTTTTTCAAAGAATGCTAGCAACACAAGGTAAACAAATATATTTTTGTTAGTCAGGACAGAAAATGCAACAAGTTTTATAAGACACATGTCAACAGGTCTTACCTCTTGTTGCGGGAGCATTCCTGATGAAGCCGCCATGCCTGTGTGTTGGGGAATTGTAGGGTGGGGTGCCTCCTCTGGGAGGCCCCAGGAGCTCATGACCTTCTCCTGCCTTGGCCAGCAGGCCCTCGTGCGTGTGGTGGTAGCCAGTCGGCACCTCATCCTCCTCCATGCTCTCTGAGTGAGGTAAGCTGGGGCAAGGTGCCTGTGCTGGGTGCTGCTGCGGCTGGACATCTGGGGGTCGAATCTGGAGGAGGTGGAGGTAGTGCTGCCCTCCGGAGGCACCTTGCGGAGCCGGGGGATCCAAACTCTCGCCCTGAGTCAGCTGGTGGAGAAGCAGCATCTCTCCATACTCTTGGGGTGGACCGCTGGGTGGTGTGGGGGTTGCTTGGCAGCGAGGGCTCTGCCTCTTCAGCAGGGCAGCTAGGTCTTGGGGGGGCAACCTGGGATCGGCGTGGCCAGTTAAAGAGTGCCGGGGGGAGAGGAGGCCCTGCAGAGTAGGAGTGACGTGCTGTTGTGGCGGGCGGTAGTCCAAAGGAGTTGGGGAGAGCAGGGCCTGCTGTAGTGTAGAGGGGGGGCCATAGCTGCCAGCCCCCACTGCCCCGCTCTGGTAACCCTCCAGGCCGGGGACTTTAAGGGAGGCTCCCTGCAGGTATGGGCTGAAAGAGGCGCCCCGGGAGGCTGGGTCAACACCAGAGAAGATGTGGGGATTGAACTGTGCCTGCTCATAGCCTGATGTGAAGCGGCCAAGACTGCGACTGGATTGGAAGAGGGAATGCACAGGATGATTAGTGACCTGCTGTCTTACAGCAACATGCTCCTACTCCTCTTTAGGGTGCAACTTCAACACCTTGCTTTCAACAATCTCCATTAAATCACTGCACACAGAGACACTTCACTTCAGATTCGGTCCAGGTATAAATGTTCACTAAGAGGTGTAAAGATATTTCAAGTGATCAATTATGATTGGTGTGTATTTGAAGATTGTTAAATGTTCTCTCAGTGAAGGCAGTCCTGGTTACCGGGGAATGTTAATGGGATAGTGATATCAGGGGTCACAGGATGACAGATCTCCTACTCCAACTGCTGGGACCTCAACATATACTTTGCTCCTAAAACACCTACATCCAACCACTCACCCAGCTACTATGTAGTGGAGAATTTGTCGAGGATATCATCTCTGGCAAACTCGAAGTAGGATGTTAGTAATTTTAAATACAAGTAACAAACAATGTCCTCATTGACTGCCCCTTCATACACAACATTTCTGGGTGTAACAGTATTGATATCAAGTCTCAAAATACAATTCAAAAAAAAAAAGTTAACACAAATAAAACAGAAACATACAATGAAAAACGTAAAAATACATTAAATAGCATGCAGGGTTCAGGGCAGTGAGGTCATGATGAGTATTAAGACAAAATAAAACAAAAAGATGGAAGAAGACACCGAAACAGAAACAGTCCAAAGGTATTGCTGGTAGGGTTTGGCAGCCATCGGGGGACTTGGTGAAGGGATGGGTGGGGTCACCTGTGCATCTCGGCGTTGTCTGCACTCAGCTGCTTCCCGAGGACTCTGTGTCCCCCTGGCGTGGACAAAAAGCTGCACTGTCTCTGCACCCCACCTCCGAGTTCCACTTCCTGCACTTGGATGGTCACCTATACAAACAATCAATGTTAGTACTCATTGTTGATCAGGAAAATGGGTTATGAGCCTTAGTTCCATGGAAGTTTAAATAATACATGTTCTCATCAGCTGAGAAACAAATGACAAGCACATTAGTTGATCGGCTCTTTGTAGTCACCTGCTGTTGCTGAGGTACACCCTGGGCCAATGGGACAGTGGATGGTGCTTGTTGATTGGTTGGTAATGTAACTCGGGCCAGACCTGTGGGAGGAGGGCTACCACTTTGTCCCTGGTACATAGCTGGAGCGCAGTGCTGGTACTGCACCTGTGATGGACCTCCTAGGGAGGAGAGGAGAAACTTAAAAGTAGAAGTTTTCCCCCAAAATAAAGTCAGGATTTGTATACAGATAACAAAAGCTAGTGAGTGTATAAAGTCAAACTAACTCTAAAAAATATAATTAATAGTAATCCACCGATGACTGGAGAGTAAAATGCACCACTTTACCTACACCAGTTACAATATGAGAGGTATTGCACTATGCCCTCTAGGAATGGTATTACTAACCATGTCCTTGCATTATGCCTGCAGAGCAAGGTGGAGGGCTCTGATTGGTCTGTCTGAAGAGGTGGTTGCTGGGATGTGTTGGCGGAGGGCTGGAGGGCTGGATACGCAACCTGAGGGAGGACAGGACAGTGTAGGAGAGGAGAAGAGAGAGAAACGACAAAGATGTGATGTAACACGGTATCAAGTTCATTGTGCAATAGCTGATGAGTAATGTGTGTGTGTGTGTGTGTGTGTGTGTGTGTGTGTGTGTGTGTGTGTGTGTGTGTGTGTGTGTGTGTGTGTGTACCT
The DNA here is from genome assembly GCF_022539355.2 of Hippoglossus stenolepis. Taxonomy (NCBI): domain Eukaryota; kingdom Metazoa; phylum Chordata; class Actinopteri; order Pleuronectiformes; family Pleuronectidae; genus Hippoglossus; species Hippoglossus stenolepis. The sequence goes on from NC_061486.1 coordinate 24,561,403, forward strand.
CTGAAGCTGGTGGGTTAGGTGACTAGGCTGGCTCTCTCCATGGCCTAAAGACAGACCCTGCAGATAAAGAGAAATTCAATTGCTCAGAGCTTCAAGTTAACATGATGTGTTACTGTAATTATGACCATGTACAGCTATTGCATCAAATTATTTATATGCAAATAATAAACATGCATGTCCCAAAGGAAGGACACAAGCTGATGAGATAAATGAGGCCACGATAAATGTCCAATGTCCATGTAACCTGCTATTATCGCCAAGTCAAATCCGGACCTGCCACCTGTGATTAAACACACATATTACATACACAGCCGCACACATTCAAATTGTTTATGGCCTCCTTGTGCTCCTGTTCAAGTTGTGGCACTTTTTAAAAGCAGCAAAATACTGATGAAGTATTCACCACTGACCATTTCAGTCTTTATGTGATCTGTTTTAATGTACTAGCTAGGTCGGTGTGAGTAGTGACAAAAATAAATCCTTGCATCTGACTGGGTTTCCTATAAACTGATTTGATCATTTTAATTTCTTCAGAAAAAAAATATTCTTAGGTTCTCACACGCTGTCTGCCCACGTTTCTTTAATTTTTACTCGTACCCATGAATTTATATAAATGTACTTTTTACCCATAACACATCTTTTATAGGTACCCAACCAGGTGCAGGACTGTAGCTTATATCTGAGCTTTATACTTTATATTGTATGAGTTGCTGTCACACAGCTCATTCCATCCTGCATGAAATATCATGGCAGTTTCTGCGTAGTTTTGGTTTGTTGCATCTTCAGGAAACATATTGATCAGCTTCAGATACCTGGATTTGCTGGTGGAGGATTTGTTGCTCTTGCTGGTAGAGGATATGCTGCTGCTGGGTGTGCTCCAGGAATCGATCATCGTGCTGGGCAGCATATATTTTCTGGAGCTGCTCACACTCCTGTAGGAAACACAGACAGGGAGTGCAAACAATATTAAACAAAAAAACCTTCAAACAACAATCACACAGCAATAGAGCACAGACAAGTAAAATGTTACAGATGAGAAGTGAGTAAAAACAAGATAATATAAAACATTATCAATTGATTAAAATAGTCGGTAAGATCAGAACTAGGAGAAAGCACACCTATAAAAATGTGTCTTCAAGAGAGATTTGAAAAGAGGATAAGGAGTTTGCCAGACAGATCTCCTCAGGAAGGGATTGTTCCAAAGGCCGGGAGCCCTGACAGAAAAGGCTCGGTCACCTTTGGTCCTCAGCCCGGACAATGGAATGGCGAGCACATCCTTCACTGAGGAACTGGGGTTGCAACCGAGCACATATGGTGTCAACAGATCTGAAATGTACTTAGCTGCAAGTCCAGAACGAGCCTTAAAAGTCAGCAATAAAATCTTAAAATGAACCTTAAAAGTTACTGGAAGCCCATCAACAGAAGCTGAAAACTAAGTAACATGCTCTCTTTAGCAGATTTGGTGAGGTGCCTGGCTGCTGCATTTTGGAGTAGTTAAGTCGACACTGTTGGCTCAGGCAGGTGAAGAGAGAATTGCAGTGATCCAAATGAGAGGAAATGAAGGCATGCATGACAATCTCTAGGTTTCTTTAGGATAAAAACAGGCTGATCTTTGAAAGTTTCCTGAACTGCAGAAATCATGACTGGACAAGGTCATTAGGTCATAATCAAAGATGACACAGAGATTTTAACATGAATAACTTTGGGTAAAGTTATTTATGTATCTGTATTTATTATTTCTATCCTGCTACAATACAAAATTATTTATCAACAGTCAATCATAAATTTATCAGAAGTAAGCTTTTCCCATCTTGCTAGCAATTCCTGCTGCAGCAGATCTCAGCACTAACCAGTCTGCTTAGTGTAATTAGTTCACTCTGTTTAGTGTTCAGAGGAACCAAAGTTTAACACCATGCGTCACCTCCTGACTGTTAGCCTAAAGCTGCTCGAATGGCATGACCAACACAGGTGCACTCAAACAATTAGGCTAATGATACTAATCACATTTAGCTAATTCAACTAGTTGTGCTGCAAATTATAAAAGCAGGTCCTTCTACAGAATTCCAGTCTGAACCACTTTTCTGCTGCATATGATTGAGATGCGAAAGCCTATTGCCTCTAAGCACTCTGTGAAGTCCAGACTTCCAGAAAACAACAGGCTTGTCAACTTGTATGACCTGCTAGAAACACATAATACACACTGAGGTCATGTCATTATCCCTGCGCTTGTTTACACACAGTATCTTCCCAGATGAAAAATATGTACACTCATAATAGGAGAAATATCAGTAAACATTTAAGGTTTTCAGGGGTCCCGAGCTGGGTGTAGGTCATGTGTGTTAACCTCTCCTCTATCCTTATTAACCCTCTTAACACTTGAGTTAAGATAATCCGGGCATGTCAGTTCATGCCTAAGATGAAGCACCCACTGCGAACATGATGATTATCTCTTCCTTTCCTACGCCTCCTACTGGGTGAGGTAATCTCAGTGCACTGTCACTGCGAATGATGTGATGTCTCGAGAAGCAGCTTGAGGTTTTCTCAGGTGAAAGAATTCCATTGACCTCAGCTTAAGAAACTCTCTCCGCTCTGCATCAAAAGAGTGCACAGCAAGTCGGAATTGTTTCAGTGTTTTACTGGCAATCTTTGCAATGTTCATGACGGTCAAATAAAGGGGAATCGGCAAAACACAATCTTTAAAAACAGAGAAACATTAATGCCAATGGTCCTTGGTGTGGGACCAATAAAGGAATCTTGAATCTTGAATCTTAATGCTTGGTCCCTGCTCTGCCAAATCTGCCTTAAGACCATCAGAAAAGCATTCCCCATTATAAGTATAAAGTGTAAAGGATATTTACATTTACTGCAATGAATGTGAAATCATTTTTTCTTCCCAGTTTTCAGACTGTTTTTTTTTTCCTGAGGGAAGTTTTAGGAAATCAAACAGTTACCTGTGGTTTTAAAGAAAAAAATGGATCACACTTCGACAGGTTTGTGCAATGTATAAGAATTGTCAATATATTGTTTGTTACAATACTATTATAATGAGATATCTTATATCATATCAATGCTATTCACTGTATCCTTGAACCTAGCTCCTTGTCTACATTCCTGCTTTCACATATGCACTGAACTCTGGACAGTTTCCTGAGGCTGAATGTCAGAATTCAAACCTCAGAGTCAGTAGTTGCTCTGTATATTTTCCGGAACTTTTCTTGGCAGCTTGGCGGAAATTTACAATGAGCGAGTGGGCTTGTTGATGGAGTTTCTAACATGCAATTGATGCAAAACTGAAAAAATAAAAATAAAAAAAAGAATACAAATATCTCAAGATGAAAAAGAGGTGCCATACCCATGGAGGACGCCAATGAAGATATTAATTTGGAAAGACAACTAGATCCAAGATCTTTTGGCGATAAGGGCATATGCTGGTGTTGAATTGTTGTACACAAAAATACTTGATTTCTGCAGCGGAATTTATACATAATTTCCTGTCTCCTGCATGCTCTACCCAGATGCCACCCCTTGACCTTTTCCTGTTGTTATGAATGCACCTGACCCAGACTCCTTCAAATTTCTTCATATATGAGACCCAAGGCAACGTTTTCGAGAGCGAAAAAAGCTATAGAGTAATATACCTGCTTTAGCTGCTTAATGAGGCTGCTGTTCTCTAGATGAGCCTTGAAAGCCTGGATGGTGGCGGCGCCATCAGAGAACCGTCTGACGGGTGAGAAGCGCTCCATGGGAAGATGAAGGGTGTTACAGTCCTTATAGCTGGATCTGAGGAGGGGACCACAGACACAGACACACACACACACACACAGACACAGACACAGACACACAGACACACGCACACACAAAGACACAACGTAACACAGACACATTGACACACACATATGAGACACAAACACATGACATGAGCTCTTTAAACTTCAAAAATGTATTTAGTGAATCGTAGCAAGTATCTAACAGTGGAACATTTCATGTGTATGAAACAGAAAATCAGATTCACACAACTGATAGGTTGAATGAATCCATGTAAAAGGTATCCTTTAAATAATTTAAATCCAGTTCTCATGACAGAATGACCATCAGTTTTTAGTATTATTACTTTATTATTAAATATCATTTAGCTGAAGCTTTTATCCAAAGCGACTTTCAATAAGTGCATTCAACCATGAGGGTACAAACCCTGAACAGCAAGAATCACGTAAGTACAATTAGCTTCAAAAAAGCCAAACTACAAAGTGCTACATGTAAGAGCAATATATATATGTGCAACTAACTTATATATATGTATATACACCAGAGTTGACGATGGTTATTAGACCACCATCTTCTTAACTAAGGTGTAGTCGGAAGAGATGTGTCTTTGTCTGCGGGGGAAGATGTGTAGACTTTCTGCTGTCCTGATGTCAAAGGGGAGCTCATTCCACCATTTGGGAACCAGGACAGCAACCTGTCGTGATTTTAAGCTAAGTCAACTTACCATTTTTACAGTCTCTGTGCTGTGCTTAGGACACAGCAGATAGATGTGGAAAATGCCCCATAAACAACTACTACATGGTGGTATGATTCATAGAAAACTAAATTACTGGACAAGATGACTTTTGGATAGCAGTGATTTTCATCAAGAAGTTAAATTTTTCCATCAAAAAAGAGTCCGCTTTTCTAAAAGTACTCCATGAACAAAGATAAAAAGCCTCTAGCTTCACACATCTATTCTACTTGACAGAGGATGCTTTCTTCAACGAGCACAAATTTACTCAACTCAAGCCCTTTATTCTATAACAGGTCCTGCCTACCACTGCATCTAAACACAAAAACTCACTTTTCTCACAAGAAAAGGTTTGCCCAGTTTCTAAACTGAGTTGGAGGGAGATGATACTCTCAGGGACTGACAGCTAGAATTACTACATGGACAACACAACAAATATGGCCACTACAGGAGATAATATACACAGAGATAGTAGGGGTGTAACGGTACACAAAAATCTCAGTTCGGTACATACCTCGGTTTTGAGGTCATGGTTCGGTTAGGGTTCGGTTAGTTTTCGGTATGTTTTCGGTACAGTAGAAACAAGGAACAGAAAACATTAAACTGATTTTTTTTCTTCTTTTTCTTCAACCCTGGTTAACTACGGCTTTGTCTTTCTTACCTTAGTTTTTACAAAGTAAAATTGCAAAATAAACACTAAAATAGTCAAATAAATATCCATTAAGGTGCAGCATGTAAAAAAAATAACTGTACTTAACCTGCAACGTTATTGTATTGTATGATTATCATTATTAAATATATGTATTTTCTTAAAAAAATGATTAACTACCACATAGTTTGAAGAGAGGGTTTGATGCCCTGCTGGTACTAACAATGTCTCCACTGTGGAGAACACTCTCACACTAGGGACAGAGGTTTATAAAGGGCTGGTGTGACTCGCTGGCTGAAATGCGGACGAGAGGGAACTTTGTAACGGGGCTCGGTTACTTTCTGTGTGTTTGAACCCTGCGTTCTCAACATCAGAGAACGGTCGCATATCCGCTGCTATGAAAACACCTATTATTACCTCGTTATTGCTTTGACACGGTCTGAATTATTCGCAAGCGGCAGCTTTATTGTTGTGGGGAGCTGGGTTTGCACGGAACTCGTTTTTTCCTTGTCCCACTAACGCTAGTGTTATTCCCAACGTTAGTGGACATTACTCCGGTGATACCGTTTCAAACAAGTCGGCATGTTCGATGTGCTACCAGCTACATATCCCATAGCAGTCGCTCAGTGTCTGCTTTTGTAAAATCCACTCATCTATGTCCGTCATCATTATAGTTGAATGATAAACTAAACTGAAATTCTTCCGTTTCGGACACATGTACCGTTACACCCCTAAGAGATTGTGATTTAAATTCCAGGGGTCTTTTGTACAAAAACAGGCATACACCTGTCACATACCTGCTCTTTCCAGGTTTGGGGAGAAACATATATTTTGAATCGAGGTTTATTGGTAATATGGAGATATGTCTGCCATGTGCCACACTCTACTACGATGCCATTATTTTCAAAAAATATCCTTCTTTGGAAGGTGCACAACCGTCCCCTGTTGTAGGTACTTCAATAGCAGCGTGTGTGTGAGTGTGTGTGTGGGGGATAGAAGAGTTAGGATTGAATTGCCCACATTTTATTTGTGGGTTCTTGCATTTGTGTGTGTGTGTTTGTGCATATACAGCGCAGAGCGGGCGTGTCCCCTCACCGGGTGTATGTGTCGGGGGCCCAGCCCCCCCTCTGGCGGGGGCCCTGGGGTCGCTGTGACTCTGCTGAGGGCTCGCCATGCGATGTGCTCATGAGAGCATGCGTCGTGTGCCGCTTGGAGCGGTTCGCCAGGTACCTGGGCCGCAGGGAGGGGGGAGGACGGGGTTGAGGGTGAAAGACAGGAAGCAGCGCTGGTCAGCTCTCTGTCCTCATTGGCTGGTGAGGGAGGGGGGGAGAGGCCCGCCCCTTCCCACCTCTGCCAATTGGTGCCATCATTCATATCATCTTAGCCAATCAGAAAAACAGTTAAATTACACCATAGATGGATGTTAAGCTTGAGGCTATCCCACAACCCCCCAGCTTCCAATTTAAGGACTGGCCGGGTTGCCTTTTGTTATCACTGGTTTTGCAAGCTTCAGAGTTAGCAAAGCTGTGAGAGAAAGAGCAAGAAATTATTTGGCACTTTATGAAAGAGATAAAGAAGTTTTCGGCCAAAGAGTTTGAGAGATAGGAGGGCTGGATTTGGTGGCAGATTGAGTTTGGAATTGTGGCAGAAGGCACTTGCGCGATGGACAAAGGAGGAGAGATGGGATAAGCACCACAGCCGAGTGGCCACCTCCCGTGGGAAAAGCAGAGCAGCCTAAAGGCACTCACTCCCAGCAACCCAGGACACCAGCGAAGCCTGCAGAGGCTACTGTCTGAAGAGGACCAACTGGGAAACCCTAACCTGGACTTCTGAATCCAAAGCCCTATCTCCATAGACCAAACCTGTGGCTTGCTCTTCAATGGTTACACCTGTTCTTTAACAACCCTTACTATAGTTTCTGCTCATTCTATTACAGCTTTTTCACAGTATATCAGAAAAAGGTCCCGTAATCAAAATTTTCAGGATAAGCTGTTGGTAGGTAAAAAGTATGTTTTGCATGTCACTGCCCTGTTGTATTTAAGACCTGTAAGAGGTTAAACTCACATAGAAAGTCATGATGCAGATGTGTATTTAGATGTACACTTTGTAAATTATTTTAAATAATATTTAAATAATGTGAGATCAAGGCTTAAATGTAAATCTAACTAGCAATATGAACTGAAAATTATAGATCCTAATCCTTAACTTAACATTCATAGCGAACCCATCAGTCTATTGTCACAGGCTATGGGCCTTCCAGAGGATCCAGTATAGACAGCACCTTTGTAAAGAATATCCCAAAACCATCACTGTGGGTTACCTCTGTACTGCCTCTTGGTCTGGTTCTCCGTCCGAACCCTCTTCGTCCACGGGAGCTACTGCAGGGATAGGGTGCTGAGAGAGGCAAAGAGTTTACTGGTCAGCACCCCTACAGCTTACATGATGGGAGAGTAACAAACCTCACAAATACTGAAATCCAGACCCTTTGGAATAACACCAATACTCACCGGGCTAGCGACAAGCGGCGAGGGCCCCCGGGGCCTCTTGAGGAGCTGAGCGTGTAGTTGAATGTTAGCCCCACCGTCGGAAGCTCTTCGACCCAGAGGCCCCATGCCGTTGAGCAGTTGCAGAGTGGGTGGCTGTAGCAATGACTGCTCCTGTGGCATCATCAGACGTAAGAAGTTAAACCAAAGACAAAAATCAATGAAGTTGATATTTAGATTCAACCAGTACACACATTAGAGGTTTCTGCAGGTAAACTGATTGACACCAGAAACCCTCTAATTGCTAACCGAGAGACCCCGACTCACTGTACCTTGTACTCCAGCTGTTGTGTGGGCTGCATGCTCTGTGTGGGCATGAGAGTGTGCATCTGGCCCATAATGGGGGCCAGTGGGGGGAAAGGGGGCTGTGGCACTCCACCACGTGGGAAACCCGGTGGCAGTTTCTGTAGGTCCTCCTGCATCTCTGTCCTGTGGTAGGAGGAGAGAGAATTACAGGAAGGAGTCAATGGTTTAAGTTATGTTCAAGAACTAAGCTCATACATGAGTTGATGGTTTATATGGGACAAATTACTCAAATCTATCTTAAATAACCCAGACGCCACTACCCTTGTATCAACGTACCATCAACTAACCCATTTAGATCGGATGCAACCGGATTGAGAAATGCATTATGGGATATGTAGTTGATTTTTAGTGAGTTTGTACAGTAGTGTTTTCATTCAGGAAAACAATGATGAAAATAACAATGAAGATTCAGACCCCGAGATGATCTTCCAGCTGACCCACTGAAATATTCACGTAGTTTAGGGAAACAACAATTATTTACGATAAAAGTCAATGTTTAATTTGTCAAATATTTTTATTTAATGTCTCTATCTGCTTAAGTGGCTGAGAAATTGAATCAAATGATCATTTCTGTCAGCCCTTCAGAAAACCCTCAGGGTTTTGCTTAGGTTTTAGAGGTTGTTTTAATTTGGGCACCTTATGTCTTAAAGGGTTAACATTTCCCATATGTGACTGAATATTTAATACTATTAATTTGATTATTTGCAACCAAAATGTGTTACCTTTGGTCCGGTACCCCCACAGTGTGCCGCCTCATTGAGAGGTAGCGAGCCATGGCCTCAGGAGATGGCTCCTCTCCTTCATCACTGTCCAGTGCCATGCTGCCATCAGGCTAAACATAACAAAATAAAAAAAACACATATAAACATATTGTCATCAGTAAAGTCTGTAGTGCAGAAAATGAATCTAAAGTGAAACCTAATCCAAATATAATATACATGCTTCAAAGTCCAGGTCTTCTATTAAAATCCCTGGTGCAATGCAGCAATATGACACATTCTTGTGTTTCACAGCGTTTGTGAGTTTGTCTTGAGGCTCTGTATGTGTACACGTATGTGTGATTGTGTCTGACCAGTCTTGAGATGAATTTCAGGTTACACTGACAGTTGTAAACTCCACTGCTAAAGCTTAAATAATGGACAGACAGCCAGTGACCTATAGGGTCGGGTACGTTCACATCTAAACCGGTACCGGTCCTGGTACCCATCTCAACTGGCGTATCTGATCCGCTATATTTAATCGTCGATTTGTTTGAACTGACCACCACATAATGATTGTTCCGACTGTGCACACTGATCGGAAATGAGCTTGGCTTGATCACGTTTCAGGGGTGAATCACATAATCTTGCTCTCTCTCTACTTAACGTATACTCTCTCTTTTACTCTTACTCATGTTTACATACTCTCTTACACAGATGCGCTCACAGGTACCGAAATTTGGCACCGATATATTTAGAGTGAATCGGTACCTGGTAGTACCAACGTTAATCAGGCGGTACCCTTAAAAGTACACAGTTCAGTACCCAACCCTAGTGACTTCGAACAAGCAAATCTACAAATATATGACGAGCATATGTTGTTGTGTTTACTGACTTATGCTGCAAAGAGCTTTTCCGACAAATTACTTGTCAAAGTCTAAGTAAAAGCCATGATTAGGATTTTCGGCTCGTTGAACAACAGTTCTGATTGATCTCAGCTTAGTATCAGGCATGATCAATGCTGCCCGCACACTGAGGCTACGCCGACCCAAGCCGGTGGACACCATAGTCAACTTACCTCAACAATCTGGTTCTCTGGGTTGATGAGCTGGACATGGGGAACGGTCATGCTAACTGGATTACCCTGTGGATCTGTCTGCTGGACGGACACACACAAGCACACAGGTGATGTGAGGATTGCACCAATTTGCTAATAATCTTCTTAGTGCAGTGGGATTGGCAGATGTGGGTTAAAGCCAATCAACTCCACTCAATGGACAGACATGCTGCCTACTGTAGGTCAGGCTGATGTAACAGTCATGTGAAACACTACACTCTTCAGAAATCAAAGAAAAAGAAAGATGCTTCTTTAATACAAAAAGAGTGAAGAAATCTGTCTGATGGTTCCTCCGGGTCTCACAAATCAAACTCTACCTTTATACCAATGATGAATCTCTTGCGTTGGTTTCACATCAAACACAACAAAAAAAATCCGCGCAACATTACTTACACAGAATAAACCAAACTCATTAAAAATGCTGTCAAGTAGTGTCAACACGGATAAATGGGCTGTAACCCCCCCATCATATAATGGCACAACCAAAGGACAATGACTCACCTGCACAGCATTAAGGGGATAGCTAATGGAGCGCGGCGGAGGCTGGGCAACACGCAGGGTCTTGTGTTTCTTGAGGCGGTCGGCCAGCAGACTATAGATGGCACTGTAGTGATCATATGCATCTGTTTGTAGAGACTATGGTGTAAAAATAAAATAAAAAATGATGTTAAAATCAAGATGACTTTTGACGAGAAGTGCTGAAAACCTAAAATACATAACGGCATATTTGTGTCCAAACCTGAAGTGTGCGTTCTCTTTCCAGGCCGATCTCTGACATGGCTATGAGCACCTGCTCGTTGATGAGCTCTGTCTCTCTCTCCGTCTTCACCTGCACACACTCTGCTATCAACTGGAAGACCGAAGAAATGGGGAGAAGAGTTGAGGGGGGATTGTGAGCAAAATGGTGAAAGGCCGTGTCAAACTTCCATAGCCTTTCTTACGGACACAATTTGAAACATACAACCACTTGTAAACCCCCCCCCCAAAAAAAGGAAATAGTTCAGAAAAAAGATAAACCAAAAACAGTGTGTTTGAAATAAAATTCCTAAATAGTGAGGTGGAAAATTAGATGGGTAGAGAATTATTTTCACTAAATAATTCTATAGAGGCCTCACCCTGTCAAAGTCAGGGTCCGGGTCTCCTTGTCTCATCCACTTGTTCTTACAGATCTGCTCCATGGTCAACCGTCTGCTGGGCTCCAGAACTAACATGTGTCTGATCAAGTACTCACAGTCTGTGGCAACACACAAACATGCATTCTCACATAAGATCACTTTAACATAAATAGAGTAGAGTATACAGTGTAGTTTATTAAAACTAGTTTAAGAGATAGTGATAATAACCAGGAAATAGGTTTTACCAGCTTAAATCGCTTCATGAAAAGCCATTTTCAAGTTGTTTTCTTCATTATACTAGTAACAATAATGAAAACTTACTGCCATTTGTTAAGAAAATGTCTAAAGTATACTGAAAATAAAACTGCAGTCACCATCTTTTAATCAAAAACTCAGGCATGTAGGCCCAAATTGTAGTTGGAAAAAAAGATGGTAACAAAAACTATAGAGAAAAGTTGTTAATGTTGAGTCCACTCACGTCATATAATAGCAGAAATACAAATCTCCCATACACATGTTAACCCTCTAATGCAGCTTAACCAGATTCTATCTACTTTCTCCTTATTTAGTTTAAAATCATATTTTCTGCACTTTTTTATATTTCTGCAGGAGTGGTTTCAGTTAATGTTTGATATGTTTTCTTTAACAATGTGAAATCATGTCCCTGTTGGGATTAAATGTAAGTGTTGAGTAGGAGGAGTGCTTCACAAAAAAGTAATAGAGTCTTGGTTGTGTTTGAATTTGCTTGGTTACATAGTGCAGCAGTAGGGATTTGTGCTGGAGGAGAAGGTGGACAGAGGGAGTCAGGTTTGACAGAAGTCCTACCTGTGGACATGAAGAAGGGGATGCGGAACTTGCCACTGAGGACACGTGCCCGTAAATTTTGTAGAGTGCTGCCATCAAAAGGCAGGGCGCCACACACCAATACATACAACACCACACCTAAGCTCTATAGAAAAGACAGCAGGAAACGAAAGTATGAGTTTAGTTTTTAGGCAGGCTTCAACAAAGAATAATTTAGTTAAATTTTAATTATCAAATGATGACAGCCCATTAAAGATTCTTAGTTCTTTCTGGAAAGTTCAAGTTAAATAGCTACACCCTGCGATGCACCCCAGCAGGGCCTCATGTGTGACTAAAAGTCTACTCACCCATATATCTACTTTTGGCCCGTCATACTCCTTTCCCTCGAAGAGTTCTGGTGCGGCATAGGGAGGGCTGCCACACCACGTCTTCAACAGCTGGCCTCGAGAAAACAGGTTACTGAAGCCAAAATCTGACAGGGGGAGAGAAGTTTATTAAATCTTATCACACTCCTCAGCAGAGAAAATTGAATCAAATAAGGAAAATGCTCCCAAAGTACATGCTGTCACTTGCCTACACCTACTCACTAGGACGGCCCAAAACCACTAAATTAAGTTAACCACCCTTACATTCTTAAGCGCAAACACACACACACACACCTGCGATTTTGATGTTGAGGTTGTGGTCCAGGAGCAGATTCTCAGCCTTCAAGTCTCTGTGGACGATGTTGCGGCAATGACAGAAATGAACTGCTGCCACGATCTGCTTGAACTTTTTTCTGGCATCCTTTTCTGCCATCCGCCCGTGAGCCACCAGGTGGTCTACACACACGCACACAGACAAAGTACGGCTCAGACATTTGTGTTATACGGGCAAAGTGCATCTGCAGCTAAAGGTTTAGTTAAACTGAAAGCCTGTTTTCCCCAAGAGACAGACGACATTAACATACAAGAGACTGGACCTGACTTACAGCATCAGTAAGGCACATTTGAACTTAATGAATGCTTAATTGACATAAGAGACAATATAAAGATAACCGTAAAACAAGAAACCAAGCAGTGTCAATAAAAAAAAAAGTTTTTTTGTAGTGTAATACAAGAATGAACAAGGAGTTTAGAGAAACAAAAAATGAAGGACACAAATAAAAAATAAATCCCTCTCATAACCAAAATTCGAATTAGATTTAGATTTTATTTAGCAACATTTAAAGATATTTAAAAGATGATGGTCTGCAAGTTTTTTGGACAAACTGCATATTTGAACAGCACTAAAACAACAACAGAAACGCAAACTAAAAAGCACAGGCAATAACAAAAATGAAGTCCTAAACAAGGCAACAGTGGGGAACTCCCTTACCAAATATCTCTCCACCGCTCGCATACTCTGTTACCAGATAAATCATCCTCTCCGTCTCCATCACCTAAGGGCATAAACAAAGGATATCAAACAGGACCTACAGACCATCGGACAGACCAACATCTGAGGTTGGTGGTTCGCCCGTTACACAACAGAATGAGTAAGCTTTCTTTGGCATACAAACAGGCAGATTTATATAGAATAAGAATGCCTGTGTAGTACTCAGTATATGTATGTGTTAGGATTTACAGTCAGCATTAATTATCCAAATTTTACGGACTACATGTTCTTGTGATTAAGTGGCAGGTTAATTGGATTATGTTTGAAACACTGACGGCTGTTTAAGACAAGTTGCTGGGCACGTCTTGTGAAATGTTGGCTTGAAGACTGGGTTGGTTTTGTGTTACGATCCCCATACACCTGAAGAAGTGAAAGCCAATAGGAAACTGTTTTCCTCAAGAATATGGTTATACTGGACAGCCCGCAGTTCTGCATCAATGAATGTGAAATAAAATGTTTCCTTTTATTTTACAGCTATAGCCAATATTTTTGTGCAAATAAGTCAAATAGAAAAAAGGCAGGTAACATCAGGTCCCCCTTAACCAACACATTATATTTGTTTGTTGTCAATTGGGCCACAAGTCTGAGGTGTAAGATCTGAGCAGTGTACATGTACCTCGTAGCCTTCGTGGGCTAAGGTGTGTACCTGATAGAGGCGGATGATGTGGGGGTGCTTCAGCAACTTCATGATTTGCACCTCTCTGAAGATCTTTTTCAGGTTCTCATCGTCCAGCTGGGTCTTATCCACTATTTTTATAGCCACCTTGAGACAGAGAGAAGGGAGGGATAAGGATGAATCATAAGAGAGGGTGAAGTGGTGAAATGAAAGTGCAAGATTACGAAGGAAACGGTGAGGGATGGAGTGGTTGTACGAGACAGGGGGAGAGAGAAAAAGACAAAAAGTCAGCTTTAACCATGCAAAGTGTTTATAACCTCTTGAGCTACCTAAAAGTAGACAATACATTCGGGGTAATGGTATGTAGCTGACACTTAACTACAGGCAATAATTCCAGAACACGGCTGTGGTGCCTGTGAAAATTACTGTGATGACACAATGATCACAGAGTCAGGCTCAGTCTAACCTGACCTGGCACAGCACATCTATTAACAAAATACAATAAATACAACAAGAAAAAGAACAACATCAGTAGCAACAACATACTAGAACTACACACTTGCACTTTTAAGATGAACAGCCAAACTATATAAGGACCAACATAGTGCTTTCTTGCATTCCAGCTTGTTTGGGTAACCTGACCTACGCCATGACCTTCGACTGCAAGAAAGAATATTGTGTAACTGCCGAGCCCTCGACAATGGCTTCGGCGGTGTGGACGGTGATGGTGTGTGACAGGAGCTTTGCTCTGCCACTTAGGAATGGGTAGACGACTTTAATGACTTAATCAAGCGAAGCTAATGGGACTGCCCCAAAACACAGCTCCTGCCAAAAATAGACGGATCGAGCTCAGTCTGTGTGGAAAAAATGAAAAGCATGCATCCTGCATCAACACACACATACTCACACACAAACAAAACACATACATGAGTGCAACCCTGAGCTCCCCTTTTCCTGATAAGAGACATGAAGATGATGAGTCCATCTGAAGCCCGACAAGGCTGACTTCCTGTTGCAGACAGGAAGGGGAAGTGAGGGAGAGCAAAGAGGAGGCTCCTAGGAGAACACAGAGCCACAGCTAACTGGCATTAATCCAGATCAGTGTGCAACAGTTATGGAAAACAAGCATTTTAGTTTAGTTAATGTCTTCCTTTATGTTAATGGTAAACTGAGGTCAGTTGACCAAAAATGGTTCTTGAACAGTTTATACAGAACGGACTCTGTGGAAGAATTCTAAATTTAAAAGATGAAGAGACACAGTCCATATGTTGCTTTATAGTGTAGGTAATCTCACTTTGTGTGTTTGTACCCATAAATGTTTGTTTTACTATTTGTTGCACTTCTTGTCCTGAAATGTATCACACTGAGGAGCAACATTTCATTTTCCTCTAAATTGACATTTATGTGTGAAATAAATCTGCACTTGAACATGAAAGAGTTCGGTGACACTTAACACAAATAAGTGTCTCATTTGTTTGTTTGTACTGACAATCAGTAAATATATATAAATATACATAGAATTACTGCTTTGCAGTTGAATGTCTCCACCAACCAGTTGAATTGCAGGTTAAATCCATGTGAAAACTTAGAAGAGTGAACGTTCACAGAGAGAAATAAAAAGCAGTCAAATTCCCTGTATGTGGTCATATAATTCGTCAGTAGTGCTGATTCTGACCAAAGTAACTGCATTACCGTCATCACTGTGATTTTCTTTCTATCTTTCCTGCTGGTGAAAGTTACAGGAGTGCATATGCAGCGTTTTTTCAAGCCGAAAATGAGGTATAATTCAGTTATAGATCAAGTAGTCCTCTTGGGTCTTTTCATACATGTTTTATTTTTTCAGTTTTTACCGTCTCTGTCAGTAATTAACTTATCCTCTCGGTGTCTCCATCATTCGCGCGAAACACTGCCAACCGTTCTAAGTCAAACCGAGCATGATCAAAAGTGATCACTATAAGCACTGCCAAACCATAGTAATATGTCGCTTTATCACCACGATGAGAAAAAATCCATACGGTCACAGCCGAAATTCTGACAGAGACATCCAAGATTATTGACTCCAAATTTGGACACAATCTCTTTCGGTCCTGACTAGGGATGTCACGATATGAAATTTTGGTGCAGCAATATTGTCAGAGGAAAAATCACAGTTTTCACAATTATCGTACTATAGAAGGAAAAAGACACACAACAAGCAATATATAGCTACTAGAATTAAGCTAATGAGCAAAAATATTTGTTATTATCACCAACTATATCCAGTTAGTTTTTATAGTGTTACATTTGGCTATTTAAAAGTAAGTTATGTAAATTATGTTATTTAGTTGCCTTATTGTTGAAGGTTGGTCAGTGAATCTGTGTTTCCTGTCATCACAGTGCAGTGTATCTGTTTGGGACTTTTATTGTGAAGGGGTCAGCAATGGAAGTTGTTCTGTTTGGGGAGCGACGTGTTGACCAGTTCCCTCTTCTCAAATAACGTTTCAGTGGCTCGTACACACAAGCGCACTGCGCACACACAAAACTTGACTCATGAGAGATTTCACCGCACAGCACACACAAATTACGTGACTCGCGAGAGGCAGGAAACCGTTAGATATCGTAGTTTTTACAATTCTTAAGGATATGAATACCGTTGCGTTATGAAACCGTGGCTATCGTAAAATCGGTTAATTCTGACATCCCAAATCCTGACTTATGCTTTGAATAATGGCCAGACGTGTTTTTGCTGAACATAACAGCGTTTCCCACAGAATTAATTTAATCTATGGCTGTTGTGGGGGTGCACATGACATGCGCATGAAGGTCACTCTAATGTACAACAGATTCAGATTGACACATACACAGACTAAAGAGTGAAATAGAACCTTTTCATGTAAAAGAAAGAAACTGCACTGCATGCCATTGGTGGGTATGCATTTACACCTGCAGCTGAAACAATGAGGTCTAACCTCTCTGTGGATGGTGAAAACTTTATGGACGAAGCAAGTGTGTGTGCATGTGTGTGGGACCAATAAAGGAATCTTAATCTCAATCTTAGCATGCAAATAATGCCTCACAAAGTTATATAATGCTGCGACGTCACAAAGTGTGTGTGTTTGAAATTGGATTTACCCATTTGAAAAAAGGAAAGTCAATATGTGGTGGTCAGCATTAGTATTATGGCAGTGGACATGAATAAACATGCGTTCCAGACCACCTCCAAAAGTGGTCTGAGTGATCAGATTTCAAGAACCATTCAGGACATATGTTGGTGCATTCACACATTGTCCACTTGTTATCAGATCACTCAGGGCAGATGTAAATACCAAGTCTTGACGGTGTCAAAGGCAGAAAGGGAGCAGGGTACATTATCAATTTAATCGCCAGTGACTCACATTCACCGCAACACTAAACGAAAACAATTATCAGCCTTTTAAAAACAGCGAACGTTTCCTGTGGAGGATGATGGGCTCACATCCTACAGGATCTATGCTACACTCAGGGTAAGGCTGGGCAATTGACCAACATTTTATCAAAACCAACATTTATAACCTGTAGCGGACTCAAATTGCTCATGTCGGTTAATTCTTTCCCCAAACTGTCGGGTTTCCGCTACATTCAGTACTGTATCACTGTACCGCATGTCCCTCCTCAACCCCCCCGCTGATCTGTATTTGGGACACATACAGGACTTGAAGTTTACTTTGTGTTTATTTGATTCGCTTTGAAAAAAAGTCCAACATTTTGCACGCACGCAGATTACACACAACTCCAGACGTAACATGACGCACAAAGCCAGGACATCAGGATTGAAGTGACTGGAACGATCCAGATTCATGATCCGACACCACTGGTTAATTACTAAATACAGGTGTATGTCAGTTTGTGTGAAGAGCGACAGAGACGAGGAGACACATACACACACAAATAACGATCCTGTGGTGGTTGTGATGGTAGATCAAATAATCGGCATTAATTGTAATCGAGGTAAAAGTTTGAAAAAATCATGATATTGATTTGAAGTCATATTGCCCAGCCCTAAATCAGGGCGTTAATATTTCACTGATGTATGCCTACCATCATTATAAAAACAGTGTATACATGTCCACAGCCTTATGAAACAGTAGAACTCTAACTCGTGTTCTTGAGAAAACAAACACCGACTGTTGCGTAAACAGTCCAGAACAGATTATGTGACATTCAATCTGAGTGCCTGTACACCATCGCTACAGTCCCCGATGAGATGGGAGAAAACTTCTTTCACACATTCTACAAATTCCAGTCTATGTGTATGTCCAGCCATGACGCTCTGAGTAAATTAAGAGCAGGTGCGAAAGCAGGCAAATAACATTTAAATTGATAGAATTGACAGAATTGATATACAAAATGAATAAACTATTTATATTGCGTGCATATGTAGTATGTATTTTGCATTTTAATTATGTTTTATTTGTTGTTTCCAGCAATTGGTGAACAGTTAAAAAAATTATCAGAGCACTGATAATGCTAAACTTTTAGGTTTAATAATCTATTCTTGGCATTAACACCAAGTTTCAATCCCGGTGCATTCAGGAACCGTCAGAAATCCTAACGTCCCCTAGCTGAGACACTTCCTGCGGCCTTTAACCAGTTGAGCTGGTTAAAGGGGCACTGTTAAGGGGCAAACGCTTAACAGCTTAAAATGCTTCGTAGAGCTAGGTACTGATGCGACATATCTTTGGAAAGCTAAGATTCTTTTGATTCGATTGATGCAAACCATTTCAAGATACGATCACCACAGCAGGTACAATCAATGCCTCTGCCAGACCACCAACAAAAACAAAACAATAACAAAATGGAGGTCACTCACCTAAGAAGCCTCATCGTAATCCACAGATCGATAACATTCCAACAAAAACGGTCTTGTTACATTTCCAAAGGTCCAGACGATCCAATCCAGTAACATATTTAGTCCAAAACACATTATTACATCAATAAATACCCACAGACTGCTGCTGCATCATTTCAAACTAGCCAGCAGCTATGTGTAACGTTTGATGTATTTTCCCTCGTAACTCCCGTTTGCATGTAAACACAGCACTCTGAACTTTAGATTGACAGCTCACTTGACCCAATAGAAGCTGGCATGTCCTGTCCACAGCCTACGAGAGACCTCGTTGAAGGACAGTGCCTGCCCTCTTCTGTCGTGTAAAGAGTGAGCCAATTGCAACCGATTGTTCTGATGACTGGCACTTCGTATAGCCAATGAAATTTCGAACATGCAGATATGCCGCTTCAGGGGGTAAATTTAAAGCCACAGCGAGGAAATCACTGCGTAAAGACGAACAGCTGTGCGTAAAAGGCAAAAAAGTGTTGTTTTTGTGTATGGCCCTCTGTTTCACTGTGTGTGTGTCTTTAGGTGTTACTTCTGATCTGGGGGAGGTGTGTGTGTGTGAGTGCCCCTTTTCTTTCACTGTGTATGTGTGTGACCATGGTTACCAAGGGCCTTTGGAGTCTCCAAATGGCCTTTTTTGGAAAACGCCTAGACATATCCTTAGAAAAACGTGTAAAATATTCATTTTATGTGGTATTGTTATCAAATTTGAACTTGGGCTAGGTAAGGCTTCATGCTGTGGTCCCATTGTGTTTTCCAGCTCATAAGTCCCAGCTAGAGTTATCTGCAGGCATCTGTTTACCAAAATTTTCAGGCGGAAATAAAAACCTTCTACTTCAGTGTGTTCCAACTTCTATTACTCAATGCCAGTAGCACTTACGATGATTCTGACTGTTGGGGGACAAAATTCAGAGTGTTACCTTTCAAAAGAGACCAAAACCATGCATGTACTCCAAATGGTTCAAGAACAGCTTTCAATTTACTTTGGGTATGCCTTTTAGGCGAATTTCACCAGAATGAACCGCTTCTTAACTGGTTAATGAATTTAACTTTTGTACAGTGATTTGGAGAAGATTTCAAAATATCGAGATATATATTGTGTATCGCGTATATAGCCTAAAAATATTGTGATATTTGTTTTAGGCCATATGGCCCAGCCCTACATGAAGTTACAAACACAGACCTGACTAGATCAGTGGTAATGCTCGCTTGTAAACCGGCCAAGGTACAGTTAATGTGTTGTGAGTGAGAGTGAGTACCTTTACAGTAATCTGCTTTGCATTGCCGTCAATGACTCTGGAATCTTTTGGAAGATCGCGCACGCACACACGCACGGGAGGCTGACTGTAATGAGATGACGTGTCACATAGTCCCTTAGATCACAAGACTATGACCTCAACATAGCAACATGCCAGAGCAGCTGGTGCCCAGAGTCTCAACCAGTTACTGTACATTCTCACACACACACACACACACGCGCACGCGCACGCACACGCACACGCACTCAGGTGATTGATGCCTAAACTACGGCAGCCTGCAATACATTTATATCTCCCCCCAGTTTCAAATTCAACTAAAAATTTAAAACAAACTTTGTAAACCAATCAACAATCAATTATTCAACAGCACAGGGAGAAATCCCACCACATTAGTAGGCCTAGATTTGTTGCGTCATCACACCCAAGAAGACTCAAGGCTGTAACTGCTGCCGAAAGGTGTCAAGAGTAAAGGGTCTTAATACCTGTGTCAAAGTGATATTTAAGGTTTCAACCTCAATCAAAAATACTTTCTTGATGCCCTGTACATGGACACAACAAAGCATTGACTGGATGAGGTAGACACTGAGCTGTACACAGCAGCATGTACTGAGAAGTTCATTGTGCAACACACCTACCCTCATGTAAACGTTTGTTGATGAGGATATTTCAATGCCATTGTTTAATTAACACTAAACAAAGAGTAAAAACAAATACCTGCATTTTCAGCCCAGTTTTATTTTGGACAAACATTAAACTGACCTATTAAATGTGTATCACTACACGTCAGATAAGGGCACAGCTTTTGCCATGTTGCTTGTTTTTAAGAAACCATTTACAGAGCAAAGCATAATGTGGATTTTTCAGAGTTCAACTGCACGTATTAACCACATGTTTAAATATCGGCAATTCAAATTCCCCCATCTAACTGAATGTGGTTCATTGAGCCATGATGAAAACGGTTACAAATATATAAAATATAACTGAAACTTAATATTTAAAGCCCCTCTCAGTATAATAGAGTACAATGAAACAGTAAAACATGCAGCAGCCCCAAAATTAACCATTAAGGTGTATCGACCCTTGTAAAAAATGTTTCACAAAGACATAATTATTTCCTTCGTGAAGGTGGAGATATATCATTTTGCTAATATAATGGTCCGCCTCAGAGAATTCATTTAACTGTATAAATATGCATACAAACTAACACACACACACAAACATTCATTCATTCAGTCCACCCTGACGCAGATCACTCACCTTACTCTCTCGCTGGTACACAAACACACACTAACTCAGCTGGCGTCTCTGACCAGCTACAGTTTAAACGTTGATTTGCTTGTAACCACCGCCGCAATATCAACACTGATCACTACATAATGATCGATACTTTTCCTAAATTAGTAAAAACTTTCTTCATAGCTGCACGAAGTCCGTCTTTTGATTAGTCTCTCTCTCTGATTGAATTTTCCAGCATATCCCCTAATGCACTGTGTGAATGGGTGAATGTAAAAACTGTATTGTAAAGCGCTTTGACTGGTCATCAAGACTAGAAAAGCACAATACGAATACAGAGCATTTACATTTAGTTGAAGCTACTGTATGTGTACATAAATCAGCGACTTGATTTGATAAATATAATCACAGTTCTGGATAATGCAACATTTATTCCAATAGTCACTGATGAAATAATACTGAAAGTATATAAATATTATTGGAACACAGCCAAAAAGCTGTACACTCTGAAATTATATAGCATTTAAAGTTGACTAAGATTTTATGTATAATGTTCATGGTGCCTTCCAGGAATCTTGAGAACTCTCCAGATTTTGAAAACATTCTCATGACACAACTATAGTGTGGCTAATCCTACATAGAGAATTAGGTCTCTGGTGTATCGTCAGTACAGTGGAAAGCACAGGTAAGTGCATGTTACATGTTCATGTGTACACACACAAACACACACGTTTGTACTTCTATCTTAGTGAGGACACTCATTGACATAATACATTCCCTAGGCTTTTACCCTAACCATCCAAACTAAATGCCTAACCCCAACCCTTACCCTAACCTAATTCTAACCCTAACAAGTCTTAACCCTCAAACAACCCATTGAAAAAGTGAGGACCTGTCAAAATGTCCTCACTGTAGGGTCTATGCTTAAAATGGTCCTCACAAATATATAGGTACAGGAATACACACAAAGTTGCTGTGACATAATGTATGAGGTTAACCTTCATCCAGAGGTCACAAAGATAACACCTCACTAGAGGTGTAATGCTTGAGCTTAACCTTTATCAGAGCATGGGAGAATGTAAGTATATATGTACACACATATACTTGTTCTGGGATTATGCTACCTTTTATTTACAATAATAATAGCTAATAAGAACTTTCTTGGTACACAAAGGTTATTGTTGCTGTGTGTGTGTGTGTGTGTGTGTGTGTGTGTGTGTGTGTGTGTGTGTGTGTGTGTGTGTGTGTTGTGTGTGAGAGAGAAGGTCACAACACTAGAAAGGACCAATGCAGGTCAGCACTAGCTCCACTCCTTTATGACTGTAGTATGCATGCGCACATGCAGTATGAGTCAGCTCCATGCCTTTCAGAGATGTTCTTGTGTGTACGAGATTGTGTGGAAATGACTCAGTCGAATGTGTTAGGATGAAAGTACAAGACTGGGGACATGCTACAGAGTGGCAAAACTGGGCATCACACATTTGTCTGCAATTAGCATTTTCCCGTTGGTGTAGGGCTGGGCCATATGGCCTAAAACAAATATCGCAATATTTTTAGGCTATATCGCGTCACACAATATATATCTCGATATTTTGAAATCTCCTCCAAATCACTGTACAAATGTTAAATTCATAGTCCACAGAAAGTGGCATAGGTAGCGTACTTTAGCATTTGCTGAATGCACCTCGTCAGAAGATATCATTAAGGCTTAAAACAAGGTGTAAATGACCTTGTTTCGAGTCGAATATAAATGTCAGGGCTTGCCTTATGATCATTGAGCAGAACAAACTGTCAATAACCGTCTCTGAACATTCGTAAACTCGCTGGGACTATTCACTTTCTTTCTCTCCATGCTCTCTGAGTCTCTTCCCTCCTTCTCCTGATACAAAAATACACACGCGCAGGAGAGTTTTATGGCTGGGCAGGGGAGCGAGCAGTCTGTTGTGAGAAGGGCATGAGAAGAGAAAAGAGAATTTCATGCTGACGGCTTAAAACATTCACGTGACAATTTATACTCAATAGTCTTGAGTCTTTTAAGGTCTTAAACTTCTAGGTAAAGTGCCTTGAGATAATGTATATTATGATTTGATGCTACACAAATAAAATTGAATTGAATAGTCGCAAAATAGTAATTGTATACATCGCACGTGGTACAAGCCGCGATACATCGAGTATATTCAATGTATCGCCAACCCCTAACTTGATGACAAGACAATTTTGACATGCACCTCTAACCACAAGCAGTACCCGGTGACTAGTTTTGATAAACACATATCACAATGGTCAATTGCAGTGTGGAACGAATTAGTGCCATAGTAACCAGAACTTCAATACCATCTTTGAAGAGAAAATCAATGTCCAAATGTAGGACATAAACAACATTTTCACAAATATGTTTGTCGATGACAATATTGTAGCAAAAGCCAAACCGACTGACTCTGCATTGTCGTAATTCCCATCTTGATATGGGCATATCTCAAAAACTTTAAAAACAAACTACAAAGTTCAAATAACAATTTGGAAATCTTTATAATCAAATTTTATCATTCATCATGGTTTATTGACTTATATACGCTTTTAATGTGATATAGACTTAAGTAATATGAAGTATTTTAGGATCCTCCAAGAAATGACATCACAGTAAACAAAAATACCAAGGGCGGCACTGGCAGACCGTTTCTAGTTGAAAGGGTTAAGAAATGCTACAAGGATTCACAATTCAGTGTTTTAGCCCACCACAGTCTAGTTTGTCTTCGATGGTTTCACAATGATCCGAATACAATTCTCATAATAAAATTACAGTGCTCTGCGGGGCAGGCAGAATACGGTATAAAATTAATAAATACCGACTTCGCTTTGTGTGTTCGTTGCAACGACAAGCTTACAGTTCTCAGCAGGGACGACACACCTGCCCTCTCTGTTTTTCGGGTGCTCATGACAATGTACATGTTCATTGAGCAATCCTAACATGAACATTTTCATAAAGAACCAAAAACATTTTTACACTTCTCATAATAACATAAGAGATCTCTAACTTGGTGTTTTGCTTCGTTGCTGCATTATATAGCTGTGTGCAGTACTAGTCCAAAACGTTAGCTCAAGAACTTGTCTTTAACTTTTTGGTCTGTCACTTGGAATCTGTTGCTCGTGAACAAATCTGCCTAGTTATTTAATTCAGAAACAAACTTTAACTGTTTTTTCTGACAGTTTGCTGTGTCACAATATTGTTATTGGGGCATAAAGTAACATATGCTATGATAGATAATTTTTTACATGTTATGAACACTGCACAGGGCCTTTTTTGGACCAAAAAACCCATATTGTGTCAATCACAGCAGTTCTTCTGGCTGGAAGCAATAAATTCAATGGCCTAGTTAAAGGTGGGATTTCCCAGCTCACTGTACAAATTTTACTGAATCTGCAATATGTCAAAAAAGACAGACAGAATAAGACACACTTCATGGCAGACACTGGCAAGTCACTTCCATTCAGAATTGGTGGTTGGGGTCTGCAACTATCATCATCTCTATGGAAACCAGCAAGACTTCAATGGAACGACCTTTCCCCAACTAAGAGCCTTGGCAACACAAATCACCTCTAACAACATATAGTGCTGTGGATGATGATGATGATGGAGCAGAGTTGAGATTTTGAACTGTGTATGCTCAGTTGCCATGAACCGAAGGGGGGTATAACCATAGGTGCACTACAGAATAACACTGATAAAGGCTTTAGTGTCCTCTGTCATGTCATGTAACAGAGACACACACACAGTTTGGACTGTGTTATTTGCTGCAAATTATCGCAACTGAGAATGTAGGAACAGACAAACTGAGGGCAACAAAATAAGTGAAGCAGAAACACAGCCTTTATCATATTATTTACCTAGATAAAATCACGCTCGAGTATGCCTCTGCGTGGTTTGGAGAAACAGAGAGGGGATGATGTATGTTAGAGAACTGTGTGCGAGTGTGACTGATCGAGAGAGTGAAATTGTTACACAGTACATTAGGCCTGTTACCTAACGCTTGCCATCCTGCCTGCCCTCTTCCTCATGCTCATCCTTTTCTTGCCTGAAAAACACTCGAGAGGAAAGGGGAGACGACAGGAAAAACAACAGGGGGGAAAAAACGTTTCCGCACAGAGGCAGGTCAGGACACGCAGCACAGTGCCATCTTTTACCAATCATGCTCACCTTGCTGTGGGCACAAAGAGATAGAGGGCTCTTCAAAGCAAATCTTTACTTGATCGTTAGTCAGCTGCATTTTTAGTAATTACTACCGATGACTAGGGATGTCACGATATGAAATTTTAGTACCACGATTATTGTCAGAGGAAATATCATGTTTTCACGGTTATCGATACTATAGAAAGAAAAAGACACAACAAGCAATATATAGCTAATGAACTAAAATGTGTCCACCGCTGCTTTGGAGCTGGTCAGAAACCGAAAGTAAACAAGGATTCTCCTCTGGATGTGAACTCCTCCGATGGAGTATTTTGTCCAGCGTTGGTGGAAATAAGGCTGTTACGTCAGTTCCCTCTTCTCAACTAACATTTCAGTGGCTCGCACACACACCATAGTTGGATATCGTAGTTTTATTATTTATCAGTGGAGAAGTGAAATAATAATTCACCTGCAGAATGTATTAGAAGTATAGTCAACGAGGAGACATCTGCAAGACTGGTTGTATCACAATATACTTGAAATATCATTTCATATAAAGTGATGTTAAACAAAAAGTTACTCTTTTATCAAGTTGGATATCTTTCTATAATTCCCTAGAATTAATGTGTGCAATGCCTGAACATTTCAAAATTTTCATTTTTATATTATCCAGGACATTTTCCATTATAAAGGATTTGACTAGATTACATCACAGAATGTACACATACTCTGAATATAGCATAGTAGTAAAATATATAATTATATTTTGAGTGTGTGTGTGTGTGTGTGCACTCACATGCACACCCAAAAGTTACATGGGGGGGGGGCGCAGGTGACATGTCAAGGTCTGCCTGCCTGCTCTGAAATGTATGACCATTGCAGAAACTACTAATGAAATGAGAAAAAAAAAATCATAACATTATGAAACAAGTCACAGTCTTGGTTAAGTAATGGGAAACACTGATTAATTCATTTAAACATTTATGTGTTGACAGCTTCAACTAAGTTCGTCTCTATGTTCGTCAACACTTTTTCCCAAAAAACGAATTGGCTATTGGTTGCTGCTGCAATAATTGAAAAATAATCATGAAAAGCAAAAGCATTGAATGTTTGCTCATTCTCTATTGACTTCCCAAATTCATACAGTAATTAGTATAAAAGGAACACCTTAAAGGAGTTGTTTTAAGCGTCACCCTGAGACTCTGCAATGAAATCAACATTAATGAAAACAGCAGCAATGCATGGCGTGAGAATAAAAACTCCTCTTTTGACTTCCACTCTACTAGTTGACCTTTGTGGGGAGAAGATGAACTTTCACTTTTACAGGTGCAGCACACTGGTTATCTGCAACTGAAGATTTGGTTGTATGACTGCCTCTATGTTAGTAAGAATATACACCAGCAGTCCTGGTCAACAATTATTGTCAAAATACATGCTTGAAAGGGTTGTGTGTGTTGGGGAAATCAACTTAAAACAAATTGCTTTAGGTTTAACAATCCAACAGAACATAATGGCACTGTTCCTTTCTGGGCTTCTAAGGCAATCAAAAGTAAATAACCAGGTTCTCGTCAGTGTGACTGCGCTGCAGGGTATCATCCATCTCCATCTCACAACTGATGACGTTGTTAAGGTATTTTTGTCGAGTCAGCTTTTCTCATTGGATTGTTATGAAGCCTAGGCAATAAAACAAGGCTCCAAAGTGCATTTCATCTGATGACTGGTAATTGTATCCATATTCATGACATCCACAGGCATGCAAAAGCAACTGGTGATGCCGCCGAAACCCCTGCACTAGATGACGGAAATCATGAGCCTGTATGAGACCACCACCAATAGACAACAAACAAGGCGTCTCTTTCATTCTGTAATTCCAAGTTTGACTGTAATTTTGTCCTCTGTCTCTCACTCTCAGTTAAACAGCCACACACACACACACACAAGCATTGACAAACACACAACAGCTACAGCTTCATAACCAGCTCATTAATCTGTCACTATCATGTTGATTTGTCTATGTATTTATTCCCCCTAAAAAAAGCTTAAACAAACCACTCTCATACCCATTAGTATTTAAACACGAACCCAATTGAAGCTCTTCAAGAAATGTCATCTGCAAATCTATTCCATAGCATTCACTTACCCCCGCTTATTTTGTCCTCATGAAACTGAATGAAAGCTTCCCTGGGCTACGTTGCGCAAAGCAGACAATGACCCATGTCTGCCGGTCTGTGTGTATGTCAACAAGGGCACAGAGGAAAAGCTGCACACTCAGCTGCCTTGACACACCTTTATTAGTGCCATTGGAATTAAAGGATCTTCACCATGTAATAAAACTAAATTATTGCAGAAGTTGTCAGTAAGTTTAGACTTCAGCAACCACTATTTGAGCGTTCAACCAATTCAACCGTCATAAGTGATGCGCACAATCAAGAGAGCCATGCCTCTGATGTCACAATAGTTAAAGTGTGGCCCTCAACAGAAGCATTTGTAACAGACTGGAAAACAAAGCGCCGACTTGCTGTTGTTGTCAAGTGCTCCAAGTGAGGCTTTCGGAATAGTTCTTTATTCTGACCCCTTCTGGGCTGATGCCACCACCCTCGTTAAGAAGACATAATCAACATATTTGAAGTCACAACAGACAGCTTGAAATCAAATGAAGCATTGAAACAGTGAGGCTCTTCAACAAATAGATCACAACAAAACAAAAAACACATCTTGGCATATTAGAGCAATGCATTCCTCTTGAAATGCCCCAAACTCTACCTGCCATCAAGATGCAAACCTTCCGCTTGCCAAAAACACTAAAAGGCCCATTTAGAAAAAGCCTGGGATTCACGATAAGTGTCACAATCAGAGACTTTATAGAATACAAGCGACATCTGGCAGACCCCAATACAACGCACATATTCATCAAGAATATGAGAGTTTTGCACTTATATAGAGTGAATGCTTATTCAGGATTCACACGATTGTCTTCCTGTTTCTTTGGGATTATTTATCTTCTTTGAATAGCACTAATAAATGTTGTTATATAATAGTGTCTACTAGTAAATGTGTCACATCATACAGTGTACTGATGACTAGTTCCCCACTCTTGGTGAAAGCAGCTCCTCACAATAAAAACGTGCTGGGTCTTTTCTGAAACCACTACTTTTGCAATGTCACTGTTTTGTTGTCCGGCTTCGTGAGACTGTCATCTGCCCATTAACGGAGATATCTGGATACCACAAAAAGCTGGTGAACGACGGTGAACTAAAGCTCTGACACCGTGTTAAAACGACACGTGATTTTATTTAGAAAGACGTCAGAAACTTCCATAAGACCCCGCGATAAAAAGACAAGCTCCTTGTTTATTCAAAATGAGTCTGTGTCAACTAGTCAGCGTCGAATTCTACGGCTAAATCAGTCTTCGATAGTGCATCTAGCCTGAATTTCACAGATAGTTTCCAATACTTGGGCAACTTACACATATTAACTTTGGAGGTGCATTGTTAATAAATGTTTAGTTACCCAGCAGGGCTCTGCAAACTTTTAACCTTGAGGCTTGCGTCTAAAAGATTTCTGACTAACCAAATAGCTAATTAGCTACGAAGCTAAGCTAGCAACTCCGGTCGGAACGTTGAGAGTCTCCCCTTTTTCATCTTCGTCGATACCCTTCTCTCCGTCCTCTGCGCTCTGCCACACATTCACCCGGGCCTCTGTAGCTTCTCTTACGACACTACGACTTCATGTATGTGAAACCATCTGGTGCTAAATGTGTGTGTCTCCTGTAGTTAGAAGTGATGCCCCGTGTCGAACGGACCCCCCTCCCTCCCTCCAACACCAAGCAGCGGTGTCACCAAAGCGGGCTGGCCGTTGTCTCCCCGGAGCCTAAAGGCCCCAGCGTCATCCTGACTAAATGGTCGAAAAGACTTGAAATAAAACAATGACAACTTCAACTTGTTCACCTCTAACGCTCGGCCATGAGCCGTCTTACCTTTGCTTTGGTAATTATGTGTGTGGCGAGTTTAACAACCGCGAAATTTCCCTTGCCGATGGTCCGCTCGATTTCATAGTGGCCCACTCGGGCTGGGGGGGGCCTGGTGGCCGAAGAGTGGCCAGGATTGGTGATGCACCCGGTGGCCGTGCTGGTACGACTGGGGTGGCTGATCCCGGAGGATGGCTGGGCTCGGTTCTGGGAGCCCATGACTGCGTGGGTCGGTCGGGCAGAGTGCGTAATCCCGGCCGCAGCGGACCCCGCAGCACCTCCGCTTGACACGGCCGCCATCTTCTCGCCTCTCTGCGGGAACAACAAGCAGCCTTGCGCAGCGCGCAGCGCGGGCACGCCCCCGCCCTGCGTCATTTTACGTGGAACGCTCCTCCGCAGCGCCCTCTCCAGGTTGTAACCATGGCAACGATCAGCGTAACAAATGACTTCATCCACAGAAACGTATTGTGGTTGCCTTGACGACAGAGAAGTGCGCATTATCACTGTGGTTCCCATGATTCAGTGATTCCTGCTGCACTGTGTGATCACACAGGGTTTAAGGATATACACAGCAAAACCACTATGATAATTTACAATGATCAAGTTGAGCCAAACAGACTTTCTCAAGTTTCAACACGTCATCGAATACACGTCTGACATTATTAATATTTACCCAGTTTATAGTGGTAAATATAATGTTGTCTAGGCAGATCTTGGCTATTAATACAACAGTTGTTCTATTGTAATTTATATTTACATTCATGTCTTCAAATGTCATTTGGTGTGCTGAGAAATGTCACACTACCTGAGAGGATCACCTCGTGACTGACTCTGTTTCCAAAATAAATAAATCGTCTTTATAAAGGGAACACACACACACACACACACACCATTCACAATATTGTTTTCCTGTTTCTCTATTGTTTCATTTTCCTCCAAGCGATTTTATAGGTCACTTTTATAGGTCACATTTTATAGATTTTATAGGCACCTTGTGAAATTTTTAATATGAAGTATCACTCGTTCAAGGCATTTCTGCAATCATTTTCTTTTTCAACTCTATATAATTTTTAATAGATTTTTTAATTGGTTACTGTTCTTCTTTAAAGTTGAAACTCCAATCAAACCATTTCGGTTCCAAAGACTTTCAGCTACTCATAATTTATTCAACTTTTTTATATTTTGAAAAGAGGCTGCAAATACGCAAATATATATATATATATATATATGCCTACTTTTAATTTTATCTCCAACATATCTTCATTTTTGGCTAATTTTTCGCTTATGGGCTGATTTGTAGGACTGTTTCCCCCCAAATCATACTTATATTAAGTTGGCTTAAACTTTGCTTTTCAGCAAACTCAGCTCATATATCGCTTTCTTCAACTTCAGCAAAATGTTAATGCATTTTCAATACAATTCAGCAAAGCATTTCAGCAGCTTAGTAGTTACACTGTGTTTTCATTAGGAAATGGACTTTCAAATTAATTAGCTAAATCTGTGTTTTTTTTTTATTTCATGATTTTTAGGGTGCAACTTTGCAAATGAGCCCCACTGGAAAGTACAAAAACAAAAATCTAAATTGTGAGTATGAGGGACAAAAAGAACAAAAGAGACACCAGCAATAAATTAAGAAATAGATATGGGTTGAAAACCTCACAAAACCCCCAAATATTTGTAACCTATACTTCACCAACAATACAAATATATTACAAAAATGATTGATGTAAAATAAAAGCATTTCATACCAAACAGCATTTTTTTCTATTCCACAAAAATGCTTTAGGCTACGGCTGATTTCTAACTGGGCTCCATATGTGGGGAAAACTGATTTATATTCTATTCTATTTGATGGCCCTCTCACCAGGATGTGAACAGCACCACTCCATGTCCAAGAGGCATTGCTGCATCCTGTTTCTTCAAGCTGAATTACCAACTAAGCACAGAAGACAGCTGCTCTGAGAAATAGCAGGTTCTCAGTGTGTTTGATGGCATTGGTCAATCAAACTTGATTTTGTAAATGCATTGAGAAATAACACTATTGGATGAAATGAGCCTATATGTCTAAAGGCAGGTCCTGCATTATTAAACAGCAGGATAAATTAGGCCCAATTGCTCATATATCCAATAAATGCAGGTTTACATTACTGACCAAACCATTGTTTGAATTAAAAAAACGTTTTATGTACATATCCAACATTATCTTCCAACCATTAATTGGAAAGTAAGGCTCTGTAATGTATGTTTCCTTGTCTCAGTGACAGTTGAGACAAGGACACATTGTGTTACTGTAGACATTTATCAATTTATTGTGACAATATATTACATTTATTGATTTTTGTATATTCTGGATGTTAGAATATATGTTATAAGATGAGGCTGCTGCAATGTCATTAAGGAAAAAACTAAGTTCTTATATTTTATTAAAGAGAATATTTTCAGCTGTTGACTTCAACCAACCAAGGAGTTTTTTTAGTGTCCATGTGACAAGAAATAGAATTCCTGTGAACAATTTATTATACATTTGCTTGTGATACTAGCTATTGTTGGCTCGATTTGGCTTTAAATTGTCTTTTCAGAGCTCAGTTTTAGTGTGTCATCCAAAAACAATTGGTCCAACCAATCTAAGTGCCTTTTGAAAGCGATTTTAACAGGTTTTAAACCAACCCAATTAGATAGACAGACAGACAGATAGATAGATAGATAGAATAATAGATGAGGAGAGATAGATAGAGTCTAAAAAATTGTGCCGGTTGCTTAACAGACCTCAGACATCCTCTCTTGTTCGTGTGAACCTGAGCAGATGAATCCTTGGGATCAATAAAGTTGTCTGAATCTGAAAAAGCTCACATGCAAATAATGAAAAAAAAACTATATCCCTAAACTACTTTACATTACTTATTCTTGACTCATTTTGACCTTTTGTTATTCTTATGCACTTGTGTTTGACTGTTTTGTTTGCTAGTAAAATGCCAAA
This sequence comes from Hippoglossus stenolepis, assembly GCF_022539355.2. Taxonomy (NCBI): domain Eukaryota; kingdom Metazoa; phylum Chordata; class Actinopteri; order Pleuronectiformes; family Pleuronectidae; genus Hippoglossus; species Hippoglossus stenolepis. The sequence goes on from NC_061486.1 coordinate 24,593,621, forward strand.
ATTTCCCTCAGGATCAACACAGTATCTATCTATCTATCTATCTATCTATCTATCTATCTATCTATCTATCTATCTATATCAACACAGTATCTATCTATCTATCTATCTATCTATCTATCTATCTATCTATCTATCTATCTATCTATCTATCTATCTATCTATCTATCTATCTATCTCCTGTAGAACAGTTTGAGGAGGACTCGCTAATGACAAGGAGTAATTGTGAAGTAGCTCCAGAGAAATAACGACAGGACGAACAGGCAGGTTTACAACAGGTACTGCACCTGCAGAGGGCAGCCACATGACGTCATGACGTCGCGTTGGGTTTGTTTACTGTCTGAACGTGGTGCTGGTGGGGGGGGGGTGCTAATCGCACTGATTCTTCCACACTGTAAACACTGAGCATGACAAATGTTTCTGAACAAAGCCATGACGCCGTGACAGCCCTTCACTTTGACTTGAGAGAAACAACAACGATACGCTGTATTTATTTCCCACTCAGTGGACGGTGGACCTGAACTGAGATTCCAAAACACGGAGCTACATTATTCAGACGATGCTAGCGTTAGCTGGCTAGCAGCCTGCTGGGCTTCGGCGTTGCAGATGAAGAGGAACTGGGTGTCGCCTTCATCGTAACTTTCGTCATCCGCTGCATTGTTGACTGTTTGTTGTTGCGGATGTGAACGGGACGTGGAACGAGCCTGTATATTGAGGCGAGCACCCGCTGCCTCCTTAGCTCGCCTGTTAGCATCTGTTTGTTTCTGGTGGAAGTGGAACAGCTGAGCTAGCCAGCTTGCTATCAGAGTGTTTGTTGCTGAATGGGGAGGAGGTTTTATTAGTATTGCCGCACAGGCTCGAGCAACGGGGGGAATCTGTCGGCGGTTCAGGAGGACGGTGTCGGCCAAAATGCTGTGGAGGAGTTGCTGGAAATCTCGACATAAAAACGGCTCTGGACCTGCTGCTGCCTGCTGGATCCGACATGGACTGGCAGCCCTGCTCTGGGTGTGTGTGACCCACTTGGTCTGCGGCGGTGCGGCGGTGGGGGAGACCAAGAACGTGGTGCAGAAAGATGCAGAGTTTGATGTCACCTACAATGACACGGTCACGAGTGAAAACCAGACCATCTACGCGTTCAACCACACCGTCTCCAGGAACAAGGCGAGTTCACATGCTCACACCAGAGGCTCCTGTTTCTCGTGTGATGATGACAAGTGACAGGGTGTGTAACTCTGATCCTCTCTTTTCGGTTTCAGACGGAGGGAGTACGCGTGTCCGTGGATGTGCTGTCACAGGGGTTGGAGAGTCCTATTCTGTTTGTGGTGCGGCAGAAGCAAGCTGTGCTCTCTTTCCAAGTCCCCCTCATCCTGAGAGGCCTGTAAGTCGTCTCCCCCCCACACCCCCCCACACTGATATTTTTATTCAGCACTCAACATTTAATAGAAACTAGATTGTGTTTTGTTTTCTCTCTTTCGTAAAAACCTACCCTTTCCTATTCAGCCTGTCCTAGTCTTCGAACTGTCCAACAATAGTTATGGTTTATTTCATGAGATAGCCACTATAATGTTTCATAGCCCTCCACTTGCCATAGTAACTGCATATTAGCCAACATTTTACTCTCAGTAAATAATATACAATAAGTGAGTCACTAGCTTCTTTTAAATCAAAGCTTGAGCCGCAGTCCCTGATTTGATCTGTTTCTACTGATTTCATTTCTATCACGTTTATTTATTTTATTTATACTTTTATAACTGAGTTTTTATTTGTTACGGTTAATTGTATTGTATTACTATATTTACTATATAAATACAGATATCACAGACCTCCAAAAGAGTAGAGCATGTAGTTAAACCTGCCATTGATTCACAGTATGTGTCACAGCAGCTAGTAGCACAAATGTTTTTTAGGTACTGCTGCATATGTTGAACATACACGAGTGATCCATGTTCGGTGGTTTATGTACGTCAACTGGAGCAATGACACAATCAGCTGCTGAAATGCAAGTGGAAGTTGATCTCCACATCCACCATAGAGAACAAGAAAACAAGGGGAACACAATAGCTGTACTTGTAGATTAGTCGTGTGTCATGGCATTATGTCAGAATGCCTAAACTGAAAAAAAATTGATTAGGCGAAAAGGCTTGTGTCCATCCAACCTAGTTTTGAATTGGCTTTGACTGTATGTTTTTACTGTGCACACAGTAACCTCAAATGAAATAAAAAATCTCCTTGGGTGCGCTGGGTGTTGCTGCTGTTTTTGCTTAGACTGTGAATAATTACGACTCCAGGTCATGTGATGAACCTTGTTTGGTTTGGTGTGTGTGAAATGAATAGCCCTATAAGAGAAGGACATGTGTAAATGGTAGCTGTGCTCTTATCACAGTGTGGTTGAGGGAGATGTAGCAAAGTGTAACTTTGGTGAGAATTGCAATCATATAAAATAGAATCATCAAAATCCCAGTCTACAAAATGCCCTTGACTGTACCTTTGCAGTTACAGGGCACCCAGCATTTGCAACCTGACTTAATCAGGTGGTATTACATAACAGGCTAGAAGTTCAGCTGTTTATTAGCCATTAGCTAATTAGCGTATATGTGAATTGACCGGAGTCTTCCACACTCTGTGGTCGTGCAACATCACAATGTCCATGCAGTCTTGCTTAAACAGTCCCTCATATGTCTCCAGATCTTTCATTAACCTTGGACTTTCACTTCCTCCTCCTCCTACCCGAGCCATAAACTCATCTGAATGGAGTTACTTCTGTTTCATTTAGCCTTTGTCACATGCTTTCTTGAAATGACAGAAAGTGAATCTGTGTCGGTGTGTTAGAGAAGTACCAGCATGTTGCTTTGTTCATAAAGATCATACTGTAAGGGTAAAGTATTAGTTATGTTACCTCAGTCAGCAATAACGTGACTAGATTCTTATAATAACTGTAAGGCTGTCTAACGTTAATAAGAAGTCCCTTGTTCATGCAGCGTTACTACGGCATCCTCCTGCATTCTTCTCAGTAGCTCAGAACACGTACCACGGTTAACAGTGGCCAACGGAACTACAGAATTGATTGAGCTAATGTTAGGCACACTTTTGGCTAATGACTTCTTGTACAATGCTGTTTCTATATGTATTACAGACATCTGCAATTTAATTATGACTATAATTCCAGTTTCAGATACCTACAATTTAAATCTGATTTGTTATAATCCAAGTTCAAGATGTCTTACGTTATCCTCAATAGGTGAATAGTGTGTGCGTTTTCATTTAAGTCTCAAAGAAAACCTGTGTAAAGATGATTTCACATGACACAGCAGCACTAGATCACTGTGGTATGAACCTCAAGTTGTTTACGATCCACCAGTAACCGGAGAGAAGAAGAGGATACAACACGTTTTCTCTTCAGGTTCATACCACAGTGATATTGTGCTGCTGTTCCATGTGAGATCGGCTTTACACAGTTTACAGCTAATGGTCTTATCTAAAGACTTTAATGTAAAGTGTTCCCACACTTTTGATGACCTGTTTCCGCTGTATCATTAGCAGAATTTGTCGCTGCCATGTTTACTCCAGAGAGGAGAAGGTATTGTCACGTTAGCTACACAAGGCACGGCATTGGCTGGTTTACTGCCCCCACATCGGCGTGTGTGCTATGTATTATATCAGACCCGACTAATCGATTACTAAATTGATTGCCAACAATTTTTATAATAGATTCAAATCGATTGGTTGTTGCAGCCCTAATTGTTATTATCATTATTATTATTATTATAATACTTTATTTCAGACTCCTACGTCCATATCAGTATTTAAAATAATTAAATAAATAAAACGAACTGAATAAATTGTTATCATTCAATAATTTAATACAATTTATTTTCAGTTGATACAAATTCAAGGTCTTGTAAGTTGCTAAACCCTAAACCCTTTTTCACACTGAAACAATTTGTCAACCCTTTTCTCTCTCTGTCTCTCTGTCTCTCTGTCTCTCTGTCTCCAGCTACCAGAGGAAGTACCCTTATGATCATGTGGGCCGGACATTGTGCCAGCCTCCGTCCCGGGCCGCCTCGGAAACCCAGTACTTTTTTGTGGACGTCTCTACCCTGTCCAGCCAGGGTACAAACTACCAGCTTAGGGTCAGCCGTGTGGAAAGCTTCACCCTTCTGTGAGTAATATTTGATAAAATTACACAAACACACTCTGCAATAGCTGCTTTAAGTATCTGCTCAACGCTTCTGCCTTTAGGTTGGGCTTTGAAGGGATCAACAAGTGAAGTGATGTTGCTGGTATGTCTAACATGTTATTGTGACATTCGATTACAGGACAGACAAGAAATTCAGCTTTACTGCATCACCATCCCAACCTCAGGTATACAGCTTGTTGCCATTGTTTTGTGTGTTTATGATAATAAGTTTTACTTTACAAAAAACAAGTTACAGATGACATGATAAACGTGAGAGAAGCTGAGGAAAGTACAAAAGAAAAGAAGCTGTTGGGAATTTCTGATTTTACACAATTTTTCAACATGTAATGACTTTTTTTTGCCTCCGTTTCTTGTCTGTAAATTTTTTCATCACGTATAATAATTTCGCTTTCTTTTTGACCTTTCAAGTAAACCTTGTAATGTTGTCTTGGAAGTAATCTCACACTATAATAGATAGAAAGAAAGACAGGTAACTGAAAGTGTGACCTCCTTTGCAAATACAACACATCCTTTCTAATCATTTCCCCTCTAATTACTTCCCTCCCTCTGTCTCTTCCTTTTTTGCTCTTCCTTCCCCTCTTTCCCTTTCTCTCAGTACTTCAAGTATGACTTTCGAGATGGGGTGGACACTGTGATCGTCAAGGTCAACTCAGACATGACCTTCCCCTGCTCCGTGATGTCCGTCCAGGACATCCAGGTACAATAACTCCTGCTCCCTGTTTCCTCAACCAGACGTCTGCTGTCCTCAAGTGGCCTTATGAGAATGGTCAGCATGTAGAACCCCTCTTGGACCACACAAGGACATTCTTGGGTTCATTGTAACAATGTAGTGCAAAAACAAGCTGCTTTCAGACATGCACTGAACTCAGAATTATTTCCTGACATTCTTTGGAGGGGCTGTATGTGAGAACACAGCAGGAGGTCCTCCAGAGGATTCACCACAGCAAGCTAGTGGGTGTGTTGACACAAAAAAGAAAAAGAATACAAATATCTCAGGATGAAAAAACGGGGCCATAAATGTCAAGAGAGCTTTTGGGGATAAGAGCCGACGCTGGTGCCAATGTGATGTAAACATGTGATCTCCGCACAAATTGATACATTACGTCCTGCTTCTGCCTGCTGCTCCACCTATCACCTGAGCAGCTCCAGAGATTTCTGTGTTGTGATCGTGTCTGAGCAGAGAATCTGCTGCTGCGTTGTTCATATGTGAGAAGAAAACTCCAGAGAAAGTTCAGACCCACTTGTGTGGACATTCTCTGGAGTTCTTGTGTGAAATCGGCTTTAGTCAGTGTTGTAATCCTGTTAATATCTTAATTACCTTTAATATTTTTATATTATGTCTTTCTCGTTTTTATCTGTGCATCTTATCAGTGCCCTGTCTATGACCTCGACAACAATGTGGCCTTCATTGGGATGTACCAGACTATGACCAAAAAAGGTGCCATCACTGTGCAGGTAGTGTTTCTCAATGTGGAAGCTCCTGTGACAAAACCACAGTGTAGATGCCATAACCACATGAACGGAATCGTATTACATCTCCTCACATCTCTTGGTGTCTGTTTTCAGAGAAAAGATTTTCCAAGCAACAGTTTCTATGTGGTGGTCGTGGTAAAAACAGAGGACGAGGCATGTGGCGGTCCGCTGCGGTTCTACCCTCTGCGGCCTGATGAGCTGTTTGATGCCGGCAACCGCAGCAAGCTCATCGATGTGGTGGTCACCCCTGCCATCGATTGTAAGTTGCATATGAACTGCTGGAGTAAAAGTGCATTTAAAAAGCAGGTAAAAAGCTAACACGTCAGGCACTATTTTCTTAATTATCTGCAGTTTCAGGATTACAAACCTGACGGTGCATCTTCCCAGGAGAATATTTTGATCCAACGCATGGTTCTTAAAAGCAGCAGATAAAAGTTCTCTAGAACTGGAAGACTTTTAAGAAACAATTCATGCATATTTTTGATGTCTGTTTCACTTCTAAGCTTTCTGTAATGATGTCTTTTTAGGGGTGGGCGATATGACCTAGATCCAATATTACGGTATCTGTCACTTTTTGGAAAGTGATGGTATTATATTTAGGCATTTATATTCAAGTTTTGGGAGGAGAAGCCAGTCGTGTCTTGTGATATATTTCCATTGCTCCGGGGGCCCCGCCCCCACTCATTCACGCACAATGATCAGCGTCGCTGCTTCATGATCAGAGCAGAATCAGCAGTTGGTTTGAACTGGCTGGAGTTTCCTGTTTCCTCCCTCCACTCTCCTGCTGACCTACACTCGCATATAAACAGGATTTTGCTCTAATATTATATATTTCTTTCAGTGGTGTGAAATTGTTTCAAAGCGTGACAATAACATAATTTATCACAATCATTTTTGGAACAAAATATCATCCAACAAAATATGTTATCATGATATTTGTAATAATGCACCAAGTTAGAGGTTTCATTGCACAGTTTACAGCTTTAGTTCTCTGAGAATTTCTTTCGAATCAAATTAAAATTGGTGTTGTACACTGAAATATCCCATAACTGAATCCATTTTGAAGTGAGTCGGAAATTCAGGCAGAAGAATGACGATGACTGGTGTACTGCCCACCCCTAGGTATTGTTGCACTATGCGGAAGACTCAAGGTCATGCAGTGTAAGCATGTGAATAGCCTGAAATATGTCTCCTTCCTCTTCCCTCCACAGCAAAGGTGTATGTGATGGGCATGCTGTTCTGTCTGGGTATCTTCTTTTCCATCTACCTGCTCACCTTCCTGGGGGCCTGTCTGGAGAAAAAGCGGTAAGGTTTCACGCCTTTATCAGCAAACTCGTACAACATTTAGTTAGTGCATCCATTTCATGTACACTGTTTCTTCTCACAGCTAAAATATTTGTCTTCATGTGTCTGAACTTATCTCTTGTGTCTGTCCTCATGTCTCCACTACTGACTTTGCTCATTACATTGGAAAAACAACATGACGTTGTCTCACACAAGTTTACATCAGCTGTATAAGTCTCTACCCCAGTTTAACCCAGAGGTTTAAATTTGTGACTGAAGTATTTATTTAGACCAACACTATACTAAATACAAATACTGTTCATTTGCATCTCTTCCTGTCTGTTTCTGCAGGATGAATAAGACGAGAGAAGACTATCTGATTCCTGCTGACATGTCGCCTGCTGAGACAGGTAACCCAGCAACTAGCTATAATGGAAGCTTCTATTAGGGGTTCCTTAGAGGGCGTGTGGAGCATACCAATATTCTGAACTCACTATATGCTATAACACACTATGCAAGATGTTCAACTATACTTAACATGCTCTTAATTTTTCTGTGTGGAGTTTACCTGTGTGTACTAAATGTTTCTTTCACTCTCTCTCTCTCCCTAATGTGTGGCACAGCCTCTCTGCTTGGAAAGAACGGGGATGGTATAACAACACTGTTCCTCCTTATGTGATCTTGCTGCCTTTTCTTGCACTGTGTTACTTGTCTGCAGATGCTCTGCATGCATTAGCTCGTATACTATTGCTCTTTTTTTTTATAGAGAAGGAGATAGAGTAATATTCTTGGCTGTAGTGCTTTGTGGACTTTGTAATTATATAAACGTGGCAATGTTTTATGACAGTATGTTAATGTTTAATGGCTTGCATCATAAAGACACGACTCAGCTGAGCAATTGTTAAACACGGGCCACACTGGCTGCGTGTCCATCACATGACGGCTGCTGTGCCGATCTGCTGCGTCTCACACAGGGAGCCTGCCTGCTGCCTGTGTGCTGCGTGAGGTTTCTGTTTCTAATAAAAACAAATAAAAGTAGCCTATGTACTCAATTAAATGCCAGGACTCAAGTCATACATCTTCTGGTCCTACAATAACCATGAAAACCTTGTTAAAACTAATTAATGAATTCAGTCAACAGAAACACTAGCGTGCTTTTACTATGAAACAGACCTCGACTCTCTACAAGAGCAGTGTGGCCCACACGTGTGAGATGTGCCTGAGACGTGCGTCTGACGCACAGTGTGGTCACTCTAATGAAAAGCATTACACTACTCACGCAGCCAGTGTGCCCCACGCGTTTAGCAGAAGTGTCTGCAAATGAATCTCACTTTCCTTCTTACTAAGGTTTTTTCACATTGTCACATTTCTTAACACTCACATTTTCACCCATTCACTAAAACAGCCATTTCAAATGTGTTTTTAAACATTTGGAGCGTGAAAAAACCTTTGGACTCCAAATTTCCGTTCCCTGCAAGCGTTGATGCCAATTTCGACTTCCTGTGTTTATGTACTAACAATTGAGCTACAGTGGTGTGTTAGTATGCAGCAATAAGATATCAGTGGTAGTATCATGGCTTGTTTGTGCATGTGCATTTCATCAACATGTACTCACCTTGGAGTTAAAATGTGTCTGATCACATCTCTACAGGCAAGACTCCAGTCTCACCGGATGAATATGGCTCCTTTGGTGAGTTTTGGGTACTTTTCGTGGAAGTCTTTATTTGTGTGGACATTTCATAAATAATCTGTTTCTCTCTTGCTGCTCAACAGCTGACAACGGCAGCACTCTGAGCTCTGAGGCCATCACTGACAGCGCCACCTCAATTGATAATAACTACGGATACATGGGTATGCACAAACATGGACACAACTTGTTTCTGGCCCACCACTGTCACACTGCAATATGTCCACAGAGCCTGGCTTGCCATTCTGCTTCTTTGCAGGCAGCTCACTGGCCTTCTGTGTCTTTGTTTATCAGGACAGGAGACTTTAAAACGTTGACCAATCCTCAGTCACCTTAACCACATAGCCGTCCGTATCGGTGACACGCTGCTTGCATTTGGCTGAATCAGATCCAAGATTTACACCAAAACAACTCCTCTGTTACTCCTCTGTCCCCCCCCCTTCATCAGAGCGATCACTGGACAGTGTTGGACGAAGCAGGCAGGAGTCTCTGAGCTCTGTGGAGGAGGATGACTATGACACACTGGATGACATCAATTCAGACAAAAACATAGTCCGCACCAAGGTCAGGCACCTAACTAAAATGTTTGGTAATTGCAGGTCAGCTCTGCTTGTATATGATGTTTGAATGTTACTATTCCTCACTGTTGCCAGTTTTTACCTGTTGACTGTCAGTAACATGAAGTCCTTTTCTGATTATAGAAATTTCTGTACGTGTCTGATCTGTCCCGCAAAGACAAGAGGGTCCTCAGCAAGAAATATCAAATATACTTCTGGTGAGGACACAGACCAAGAACGACAAATACCATTGTCAATAATCAATCAATAACAAAGATTCCTCTTACATTATTCCTATATACATATCAGCTGCAATTATCATGCAGTACAACGAAGATAGTGAGAAATACGGGGCTGTTACAGTAAGAAAAACACAGAACACTTCCTCTTGTGTCGATTTCTTAACAGACCTCTGAAATAGCCGAAATTCAATATATGAAAAAATAATTTAGAAAAATCATTACATTTTAAACATGCAGCACAAAACAATAAAAAGTGGCAGTATATTGTAGAACAGTTTGAGGAGGACTCACTAATGAATTCTGAAGAAGCTCCAGAGCTTTAACACAGGAGAAGAGAACAGAACGTTCCAAAGGTTTCGAACAGGTCCTGCACGAGTCTGTAATAATGAAACAAATCTGTCATCATCATTTTCTTAACTGTCAATTGATCCTCTCTCCAGGAACATTGCCACCATTGCTGTGTTCTACGCCCTGCCAGTCATCCAGTTGGTCATCACCTATCAAACGGTATGAGAAGTAAACTGTTCCTCCTGTTTGCTTGTGTTTCATATGTTTTGTAAGAAAACATCGCCACATTGACTTACACTGTACGTGGATATTAAACTGACTCTTTGCTCTGCAGGTTGTCAATGTCACAGGAAACCAGGACATTTGCTACTACAACTTCCTGTGTGCCCACCCCCTGGGAGCTCTAAGGTTTGGAGTTAGCATGGCTGTTGAAAATGTATTAATGATTTATTACAGCACATAATGGCTCATGGATGGCATGCTTATGTCGTCATTTATTGTCCTACACAGTGCATTCAACAACATACTCAGTAACGTTGGTTACGTGATGCTGGGACTCCTCTTCCTTCTTATCGTCCTCAAGAGAGATATTGTCCACAATCGAGCTCTGGTCCGCAACGACCTCAATGCTCTGGTAAGGCCCATGTACACAAGGAGACAGACACACTGTAAGGATCAGATTAATGAGCTCACACTCTGTGTCGTACAGTAAGAATGATTTTCAAGTACTTTTCAAGACTGAATTGTAATTGCTAGTGGTTGAACATATGAATGTTTGCCTCATTTGTGATGGCATGTTCAGGTAGTGTGATGTTCATAATAACACCTCTTAGTTCATCTTCTTCTTTGTTTGTCTTCCTGAACCAAAGCTTATTTTATAAGTAAATATGAAACAGGCACATCCAAATACACTCTGTTCTTTTGGAATCAACATGTACGACTCATTTATTACTTCAATGTCCCTCTCTTTCACCCCCCCTCCCCAGGAATGTGGTATCCCAAAACACTTTGGTCTGTTTTATGCCATGGGAACTGCACTAATGATGGAGGGCTTGCTCAGTGCCTGCTACCACGTCTGTCCCAACTACACCAACTTCCAGTTTGGTAAGTGTGTGCCTCTCTTCCCTCTATTTACAATAGAGGACAAGTACCAGCAGTGTTTCCTCTAGAATTTTTTTTTAAGCAGTAGGGGCAAAGGAACACTGTGTTGTGTGTACATTTTCAACTCCAATTTCCTGGCTGTGCACGTCTCATGTAGGGTGTGCATGGCAGGTGAACTGCGCAAAATCTTGGACTTTTTGTGTGTGTTCATGAACAAATGTGTGCCTCATTAATTCTAGAGTGGATCAAACAAACACACAATAAACTTCAAGTCATGGGCAGGTCCTAATAGCTTCTTATTAGTGTGGTATGTTTATTGTTAGAGTGCAACGTGAGTGCAGGCCGGTTGGGGAGTGGGGAGGGAGGACAATCCTGCAGGAAACTACTGCACCACAGAGTTTTGCATACTGCAGAGGGAAAACACTGTCATTTTGAGAGACGGTGTAGGGGGTGCTAGGTGTAGTTTCCCTGAGCTGTCTATGAAGATATATGGTGTCGGGAATAGTCTTTTGATTTATTGTGCTCTGGCTCACATGCAGAGAATCCCTCTGGTTATGACATTTATGGAGCGTAACTGTAAAATATGCTCACCAGACAGCCTGTTAATGTAAAACAATGACTCTGAAAGTTAAAGCTGCTCATTTGAAATGAAGACAATAAATCGGAGCTGTGATTCAGTGATAACCATCTGCAACGACTTGCTTCTCATCCTTTTATGGTTTCGGATGATTAAGCAGTAAATGTGTGTCGTAATATCCCTTTCCGTTTTTGCAGACACCTCCTTCATGTACATGATTGCCGGGCTGTGTATGTTGAAGCTGTATCAGAAGAGACACCCAGACATCAATGCAAGTGCTTACACTGCCTATGCCTGCCTGGCTGGAGTCATCTTCTTCTCTGTGCTTGGAGTGGTAGGTACACACACCACAAAACGGTTATAATTGTTTTTAATTATTGCTTTTTGTTCATAGTCGTTATTGTACCAAACCAACACATTTCATGATAATGGTTTGTGGTTTGTTTGCAGGTATTCGGGAGGGGAAACACAGTCTTCTGGATTGTTTTCTCAGTGATCCACATTCTGGCCACTCTCCTCCTCAGCACACAGCTCTACTACATGGGCCGGTGGAGGCTCGGTAAGATCACAGCAAAGCTGCTTTCAGACACGTACTGAAGTCCGGATAATTTCCTGGCATTATCCAGAGGGGCTGTATGTGAAACGCAAATATCTGAGTGAGAGGTTCTGGAGTTTCTCTGGCCAGCCCCATATTAAAAAGAAAATGGCAGGAAATCCTCCAGAGGATTCACAGCGAGTGAGTGGGCGTGTTGATGACGTTTCTAACACACAACAGACGCAAAACTGAAAAAAAGAAAAGAAAACAAATATCTCTGATGAAAAAGCGGTGCCATACATGCAGAAGACGCTGACAGAAATGTCAAGAGAGTTTTCGGTGATGACAAAAGCATTTGATCTCTGCAACAGAGTTTATTCCTCTGCCTGCTGCTCCACCTCTCCCCTGAATGTTCTGGAGATTTCTGTGTTGTTGTGAACGTGTCTTAGTAGCAAGCTCCAGAGAAAGTCCAAACCAGATTGTCACGACTTTCTCCGTAGTTCATGTCTGAAAACTGCTATATCCATGTACATTTACACGTACTTACTTTATCTTTCTCCTTTTAGGTATATTCAATGAAATCCATGCCTTCATTCTTAAAAAAAAATCTGTTTAGATAATTTGAGAATCAGTGGAATATTTGAATAACATAAGGCTTTACAATAGATGTGTTCAGCATAAGAGGAGAATTGTAAGTGTGTCATGGAAATCTGCAACTACACAAATTAACTGCAGATTGCAAAGACAGAATACTATTTAGTTTGTTCTGGTAATATATTATAAATGCTCTGGATGATTGTTTTTACAGTTCTTTTTTGTTTTTCACGCTAACAGGTGTTTGTTTGGGAATAAGGTCATCATTTGATAGTGTTGGCTGTTTCATCCCCGTGTTTATTTGACTGCAGCTATAACCTGTGTGTCTGTGTATGTCTGTGTGTGTCTGTGTGTCTGTGTGTGTCTCAGACTCTGGGATCATGCGGAGGATGCTGCATGTCATCTACACAGATTTCATCAGGCAGTGCAGTACACCTATGTACATCGTGAGTAATGACTTGTGCATCATTATGCTGAAGAGTTTTCATGGTAACATAGAACGAAGCAATTTCCCCCATCACCCTGCGTTACAAGGAATCATAGTATTTGTTTTAGTTAGTCGATGCAGCAAAAGTGAAGGTGAAAATGAAAATATTGAAATGATTCTGTAACTAGTGCAGTACCTGTTATACACCTGTCTCTCTGGAATGGGCTGTTTGTGACCTGTGTTAATGCTTCAGAATGATTCCTTGTCATTCGTGAGTCCGCCTCAAACTGTTCTACAATCAACTGACAAGACATTGCTTGTCGCCCATGTCAGAGGTCTGTTAAGCAACCGACACAATCTTCAGACCCAAGTTCACTTTCTCAAAATAAAAGCTCTATAAATCAGTTCACTATAAAGCATTGCAGCAACAAAACGAACGATGTGCCTTTACTTTGTAGACAAACTGCTAAAGAGGAAATTATTCTATGAATGCAGTGGCCATGCTAGAGATCAGCAACTGTGACACCTGTGAATGTCTGTGTTATTCCAATAATCCCATTTTCAAACTGATTTGGCTGTGATTTCGACCCGCTGTTTGATCCAGTTGCTGATCACTGCTGTAAGTTATCAGAGGACGTAGAAGAAGACATGATCAACTCGGTCCACAGACTGGAGGCACACTGCCCTCGCCCCCACTGACTGCTACACAGCACTGTTCTGTTTTTTTTTAATTGTATTCATATTGAACGGATCACGGACAAGTCCAGATGAGGTGCTTGTGTCTGTCTTTCAGGACCGCATGGTTCTACTTGTGATGGGGAACATAGTCAACTGGTCTCTGTAAGTCGACACAGTTTCTCTGGAAATGAAGTAGGAACAATATAAATTCAAATGAAGGATGCAGAAAAGGACAGATAACATCTTTTTTTCTTTTCTTTCTCCACAGAGCTGCCTACGGCCTCATAGAGAGACCCAACGACTTTGCCTCCTACCTGTTGGCCATCGCCATCTGCAACCTGCTGCTCTACTTTGCCTTCTACATCATCATGAAGGTGTGCTGGAGTGTATCCATACCTTAAACATTTTTTAGATTTATTTTTTATAAACACCCTCTGTACATCTAAAGCTAGTTTTATTTTGTATGTGTGTGTTTAGCTGCGGAGTGGTGAGAGAATCCAGTGTCTGGCATTGGTGTGTATTCTCTTCACGGCTGTGGTGTGGGGATTTGCACTCTTTTTCTTCTTCCAGGGTCTCAGCACCTGGCAGGTCAGTAGAAACACACACAATACAAACACACACACAAAGGAGGAGAAACTTCATTATACAGCAGTTAATTTTGTGGGTTTCTCTCGGCTGCCATAGAAAACACCAGCAGAGTCTCGTGAGCACAACAGAGACTGCATCCTGCTGTCATTCTTCGACGACCACGACATTTGGCACTTTCTCTCGTCCATCGCCATGTTTGGATCCTTCCTGGTATGATCGAGTGTATTGTGTGTCTTTTAGTAAAGGAATTATTATTGAAAAGTTTTACCAATTAAACAAATGGCTGCAGGACCATTAATATTATACTATTACAACATTTATATTAACATTCAAATAGAAATAAAGAACAACATACCAGTTAGATGTGGTTTCATATTGCAATTTAGGGAGCGCACTAAAGAGTGTGACACGTGTACATGCTCTTGTCAACACCTACGTGGGCTGCGGCTACTTGTACTCGACATTGATTGGTTTATAGACGAGCGTGCGTCTTGACGTCACGGTGTTGTCAATTCAGTGGGTCGTAGTCTTTCCATTTGATTGGAGAAAATTAATTAAACTTTGAAAGTCATTCATGTTATGACCATGGTTCAGTTTGACCCAGACAGCAACCGCCTGTTTTAGTCGGACTAAATGTTGCTCTTTTGGTCTGGTCCAAGGCCCCTTCCACGTCTGTTATTTTGGTCTGGACCGCACAAGATCGGTGTGAAGGCGCCCTAAGATTTATAAGTGGGATTATGCTCTTTAAATTGCAGAACTGAAATTCTATCTGCAGGTGCTAAAAGTAAAAAATGACTAAAACGTTCAAATATGTCAGTGGAACTACACTTTACTATCTTGGCCCCTGAACACTAATGAGTCACGTCTCCTGTTCCTTCTCAGGTTCTGCTGACTATGGATGACGACGTCGACCACGTCCAGAGAGACAAGATCTTCGTCTTCTAGATTTGTCGGTTCTCTGATGAGGAGCTCAGCTCGTCTTCTCTGCCTTACTGCCCTCCTCCCTCTCGCTCTCGCTCCGTTTGCGTCTCCTTCATGTCCTCAAAGAGCACAGCCTGTGTTTTCCCAGGCGTTTCGACAGGCGTATCTCCACCCCCCACGGCCAATCAGCCAGTCAGGGCAGGGGTGTAGCCCCTCCCCTTCCACTTGTACAGACACTAATGTGCCAATGAAGAGCCAATGAAGCGCTGGATCAACATGGAGCGATGCTGAAGTGTTTTGTCCTCTCGCTGTCACCGTCGATATAAATGTAGTACTTGATGTTTACTTACTGCTGACAATGAAGATAACAATGTACACACTTTCTAAAAGAGAGAAATATTAACTTAATTAATTTTATACTGTCCACATTACATTTGACCTACAAATCAACTGCATTTTGAAATGACTGTTTCTATGCTATGTGTGTGTGCGCGTGCGTGTGTGTTTGGAGAGCATGAGTGTGTGTTTACAAACATTGTGACAACATGAATCCTGTCCAGACTGTCAGTGGCCTTTAATGTTCTTATCACATACTGTGCTCTGATTGGTCGGTTCCTCCAGCTAGCCATCCTTCTCACTAGAGAACATTGATGACGATGATTGTATTTACTTCTCGACTGCAAAGGTATATTTTGCACTGTCCTGTTTGAAAAACAGATTTTAATGTCCATGTCGGTGCAATGAGCGGTTACTAAATAAAAGTTTCATTTTCAGATTTGGTTTTCCTTTTGCTGTTTTCGCCCTTCAGCGAGGACCTTTGACCTTTGAATCTTCATCCATGAACAAGTAGCTACATAACAGAGGCCAACGATAGCACGAGCTTAAATCAAGAACACAGGACATATAAAACTAGATTTATTAAAATATTTTATAAAAAAATACAGAATTTACACTATATAGTTTATGCACAAAGTATGTTTTGTCTCTGTTCCTGAAATGACAAAACATTTTTAAAACATGTTCAGTTTTCAAACAAGTATTTTACAAAGTGAGCGGCATTAATACAAAAGGTGTAACATTTGATGCCATGAAACTTGACCTCTGTGCATCTGTAAAGTCATTCTATTTAGTGCTGTGGAGTGTATTCAAGATGACGTATGACATTTTCATATTTAAACATGGAGATGATTCTCTATGATTGTCCAACATTCAGTAACCAACTCCCATCTGACTTCGACAACAGAGTATGAGGGCCATATTAAAGAACAAACAGATTTGAGAATAAAGTCATAATTGAATGAGATAATAGTTTTTTTCAGGAAAAGGTGAAATATTAAACTTGCTTGAGGTTTCTGGAGAAACTACGAAACCGCTTAGAATATCAGACAGACGAAACCAACAATCGACCACTTCCAAATATTTCTCCACCAAAGACACAATTTCCTCAAAGTCTGTGCGGTTCTTTCTTCAGAATAAACAGTTTCTTGTACAATCTCTGAAAAGTTCAGGTCTGGCATGGAGCTCACATCTGTAAACATGTTGTCAGAAGTGGACTGCTGCACACAGCCATATCTAATCGGGGATAAAAGTCCTCAGGCCTCTGTGACATGTGGCTCCCTGAATGTACCACGTCCTCTTCTGTCAGCTCTTCCTCCAATCACAGCAGAGGAGGCTGGACCTTCCCTGAAAACCTTTACACTGAAAGTTTGTTTTTTTATTATTTAAAAAGGAATGAATCACAGAGGCCACATGACTCATGTGAGGCCCTGCATGTAAACGTCACAGCTCAGAGCCGACACAGTCATTAAAGTCAGTCAAAGTCCTCAGTGACAGACACAGAACAACAGGACTGAACTGTGCGTAATGTCCTCAGTAGTGGTAGACTCTGATCTGGTTGTTATCGTCCAGGCCCAGCTGGACCAGGCTGCTCTTGGAGGACGGAGCTTGATAGCGAGTGAACAGAGGTCTGGAAAAGTGAAGTTAAAGACAAATGACCGTGACAATATCGTCTGACATGTAGCAAAAAATGCAATGTAAAGATTTCTCGCTGACAAGCAACTGTCATCTTAATTGATCTATTTATCTTTCTCACACACACTCTCTCTCACACACGATGAAATCTGACCTTAACCATAGTTACTACTTGCCAAACTTAACCTAACCTTAAAACATGTCTTCACCTTAAAATGTAATGATTTACAATGACATTATAGGGACTTTTTTTATCCCAATAACAGGATAGTGTGAACACATTTCACCACAATATGAGTAATACCTGGACCACACGCAAAACCCTGAACCTAAAAACGGGATTTACAATAAGACTAGCTTTTTGTCCCCATAAGGAAGACAAGGTCCCATAATGTGGAGACTTATAAAATAAACTTGTGAAAAATGAATACAAGAATAAAATGTATTCAGTTATTTCTATCTCAATTTATTTTTATCAAATATTTATATTTATATTTTTTCGCGTTTTACCACATGATGAAGGTAAGAGTCACCAGGAAATCAATGTAAGTCATGGAGACACAACTGTGTGCGTGTGTGTGTATGTGTGACAGAAGGATACATGCTGGTGTCTTTCTTGCGCATCTCCAGCCACCTCTTGTTGCCATCGATCATCCCCTGCAGCCTCTGACCATCGATCTCTGCTGACTTCTGCATGGACCGCAGGCTGGGACTGTGTTCACTGAGACACACACACAGGTTACGGATTGTAAGTAGATTTGAGGAAGAGAGGACGTATATATATACGCTGTAATCAAGATGAAAAGTGCATTGCCAGTTACCTAACAGGAGTGTAAGCTGAGTAGGCTGAGCTGGTCCTCATGGTGCTAGACGCAACTGGGTCCACAGCTGCTCCTAAAGAATAGAGCCACAGTTGAGGTTCAACAATCAATTACAAATGTATTGCTGCTCCATTCATTTATAAGCAGAATGGATCATACCAGGAAAAATCTGGCTCCACCGGCTGTTGATGAGGTCGTCAGAGGCCTTCAGCACGCTGCTGATGGGGGCATTGTAGAGGGCGTGGGCTGCAGAGCTCCCAGTCGCCCAGTTCCACGAAGGGTTCAAGAGCCTCATGGGGGGAGGTGGGGCTAAGGAGCTGTGGCCCAGGGTGTGCATGTGGGACGCGACTGGATTATAGGTGGGAGTGGGAGCTGGCACGGAGAGAGGCTGCGACACAGGCAAACTGAAGGCTGTGTAAGGTGTGGCACTCTGTGGCCACTGAGCTAATGAACCCAGTGCACTGAGAACAGTGTTGAGCTGGCCCGAGATCTGCTGCAGGGAGTCTGCTAACTCTTGGACTTTGGCCGGGACCGTGGGATGAGCTCCTATTGAGAGAGAGAGAGGCGTAGAGATGAGATGACAGAGGCCGGTCTCGCTACAATGCTGCAGCTGAAAAAATGTTACTCTCTAAGGCGAGTGTATGGAACGTCAGAGATCTGAATATATATAGCGTAAATAAATGAATGCTGCTGTGTTCTACACTCAGTGACCAGTGTTACCTGTCCCGACCGGTGGGTCCGCAGTGCTGCTGAGGTCCGACTCAGTCACATCGAAGGTCACCTTCCTCTCTCCCGCCAGCCGAGACACATCCTCTGACAGAGGCTGAAGGAAAGAAAAGAGAGAATGACACTGTGACCCAGCTGGTTGTGTTTGCAGAGACTGGGAATCTAACAAACATGACCAAAAATTAGTGGTGCACCGATGTATCGGCCGTATATCGGTGGCCGATACAGCACAGCGCCAAGGAAAGCCAGGTGCCTCCCATCCCCCTGTTAAACCTTTGTGCGGTTCACATGGGCTGCGATGCGCCGCGCCACGCAGCCTGCACCCTTCACCGATGGTTGGCGTGCGAGCGGGCGTATCGCGCCAGGAAACAGACTGAAAATGATTTTAAACGATATAAATGACATATTTGATATGATATAAATGATCAAATATGCATCCCATACTTTGTATTCCCTTCTGTTGTCCTGGAGTTTTAATTTTCCCAATTTTCCCAATCACATAATTAAACGTCCCCTCTGCCCATCCACTACAGCCACACAAGCAGTCATATAGATAAAAAGAGAGAGGGGGCTAAAGGCTTGCTTGGAGAATACGTCATTTACCCCGACACCCGACATTGAACGGGTTACATACAACAACAAGCGGAGAATCACGGGCTGACCGGCGCGGAGAAATGCGGGTCCGTGTGAACAGCCAGGCGGCTGCGCGCTTGAGAATAACGCTGCGCGGCGCGGGGCGGCGCTTCAGCGCCCGGTGTAAACCCGGCGTTACACACCAAGAAGGCCACATGCAAGTAATAAACAAATATCGGTATCGGTATCGGCTATCGGCTAGATTGTTGTTTTAAATATCGGTATCGGCCAAGAATTTCCATATCGGTGCATCCCTACCAAAAATGAATAAATACAAATTCCTATTTGTTTTAGTGACGAGGTTAAAAGTCATATTTGACTTTGGTGCACCTAAATTCAGCTCAGTAAATTACTAGGAGCACAAATGTTGCCACAGAGAGAGCAAAGTACACTGTGCCACTGACCTCTTCAGCGATCGAACTCTCCAGCTGCTGAAGCTGCTCCTCTTTCCTCCTCAGGAGCGAGTTCCCTCTCTGAACCGTCCGCTGCATCTCCTCCACATTTTGGGCTTCCTGATGAAGCAAGGGGAAAAAGCAACCAGTAATTAACGGACCCCATCACACCAGTCATCCCGCCAATTCTCATTCTGTAGAAGGTGGCCGTCACCCCCCCCACACACACACCTGCATGAGGCTTCTAATAATCTCCTCAGTCACCCTGGTGTTGTGGTTCAGGTCCTGTGAGGAGCCGGTCTGGGCCGCCCGCAGAGCTGCCTGTCTCTCAATCAGCCGGCTGCTCTCCCTCTCCAGGAAGAGTTTGGTTTTTTGGATGGAGGTGCCGTGTGAGGAGATGTAGCGTCGGAACCTGGACACAAAGAGGTGTATGAATGCAGGCTGAAGGTGGATATACAGCGTGACCCGGGCTCATAGATTCTCATTAATACAGTGTTCTTATGGACAATAAACTAGTTATTATTTTATATTTTTATTTTTGCAAACAAGTAATGTTTGACATGACTTTTAAACCTCCTCCAACCTTCAACCCCACAATTAATAATTTCTTTTCAATTTTAAATAAAGCTATAATCAGACAGCTTTGTTCGGAGACAAAAAACGACTTGTAGATGTTCACCCTGTAAATACTAAATGAGCACGTATAACCACTTTTGTGTTCTATATCTCTCCTTACTCGTCCACGCTGCTCTGGCTGTCGGGTACAGGGGAGAGAGGAGGGTCGTCCAGGTCCTCCAAATGCAGTAATGAGTCTCTCCTGTCACTGGAGGGCGCCGTCATCTCTGTTTTCTCTCCCTTAGTTTTGACCTGCCTCGGCTCCTGTCTGGTGGAAGTACTTGCACCTTCACCTTGCTCCAACTCACTGGACACACAAAATGCAAACAAGCCGGAATTTGTATCAGTCACACGTGTCTGCTGTTAACAAAACTCTTAGGAATGATGATGTTTTTCCACAATACTCAAATCCGATCGAGTTTTAAAAGGGTTCTATTTCACTTCTATTGTAGTTAACCCACTAACTGAAAAGCAGGAGAATAAATTAAGTCAAGAAGGTTGTCAGCTTTGTTTTTTTGTTGCTACTGTTGTGGACTTTTCATTTAAAGAACTGCTGGTTTAGGATGTGCAAGTTTCCCGTGTAAGTGAACTGTACCTGACTCTGCGGCTGAGACGGTCGCATCTCTCATGCAGCAGCGTCACCTTGCTCTCCAGTTTCTCCTTGTCCTCCTTCACTCTCCTGCTCTCATCTCTGGCCTTGTCCCTCTCCCCTCTCAGCCGCTCCTCCTCCTCCTTTGCCTCGCTCCTCTCCTCCCTGGCTCTCTGGACGAGTTCTCTGGCTTGATGTTTCTCCTCTCTCATCCTCTCCAGCTCGTCCTTCAGCTGGTCTCTCTCCTGGATCAGCCGGGGTAAGGCCTGCATGCGCACGCGCACACGCACACGCACACACACACACACACACACACACACACACACACACACACACACAGGAGGTTGATACTCTTGATGGGGGAGTTGGGTGCATAAAATAGAGAGAAAAAGTAGGGTCTCACACCTCTATCTGTGTTTCCACCTCCTCTTCTTCGTCTATGAGCTTCTTCCTCCTTCTCTTCAGATCTACTACCTGATAAGACAGAGCTCATTATTCCACATGGTTCAGGTAAGAGTATCACTGATTGATCGTACATGAAAGTGTGGGATCTAAGACCTTGATCTGCAGCATGCCCTCCTGGCTCTTCAGCTCTTTGGCTTTCAGCTCCAACTGATCTGCCAGATCCTGCAGTTCGGACTCCTACAAGACAGAATAAGACAGATTTATTCTTTCTGTAATACTAAATTCTCACTGATGCAAATTGGAGTAATGCTTCCATTTGCAAGACTGAAAATGTATTCCACAATCTGATTTAGACATGGAAAGGAGTCCTTTTTGAGGAACTGGCACTTTGAGAGGCGGTGTAATGTTCCCAAAGGTTCATCATCGTAAGTAAATCTCCGTGTCTGTGCCGCCTCACCTTGCGTGAGTGTGTGAGCTGCGTCTTTTGTATCTGAGCGTTGAGCTCCAGCCGCAGTTTCTCCAGCTGTAGAGCGTGGGAGGCCTGGAGATGCCCTCTTTCCTCCTGCAGAGTGGACAGCAAGCGCTCTCTCTGTATGGTCTCCTGCAACACACACACACACACACATCTTTTATTTACCATATGGCAAACATTCTATGGACTCAGTTAGGAATCATGCTGCTCATCTGTTTATCCATTAAACACCCCCCCCAAACAAAGAAAACATACATTTTCCTATACTCAGGAAGCATAAATGTGTCAACTTCATGGCTGCTTTAAGTTCATTATTAACACTTTATATTTCATTTGTTTAATTTAAACATGAGTGTAAAAATGACATGAGGACAAACCACACAGCCTTTGTAGGGAGCCAGGATAGACATTTCTCCTTTAGCTAAGCTATTAAACATGTCAACACATCTAAAGGTTCCTGTTATAGCCACTTGTACATGATAGGTAAATGCAACAGCTGACTGTAAAATGAAAAACACCTTCTGACCTCATCCAGGTATTTCTCTCTGGTGTTGTTCATTTCTCTCCTGTGGTCTTCCCTCAGCTTCTCCAGCTTCCTCTCGTGATCCCGCTGCACTTCCTCCCGCACTTCCTGGAGCACGCCAGTGAGCTACACAGATGAAGACGAGGTCAGCTGACAGCACAAAATATTATGTTCCACTGATTCACTTATACTTAAAGCCCATTCAGACAGAACTCCACACGACGATGATGTAACTCTGTGCAGTGTGTGTGTGTGTGTGTGTCCTCACATCTCGGTGGTAGTCTGTCAGGTGCTGTTCAGGTCGTGTACTCATCATCAGCTCCTTGTCCCTATCTGTGCTTTTGAGCTTTACACGGTAAAATTGTGCAAACACAGAGACAGACACAATTAGACAGATCATTTATTGTCCCTAAAGTCAAGGGCCACCACTTACCATCAAAATGTCTCCAGTTACAGCTGTTTTTTATATAAATATTAGAAAGAGGAAATATCATTTGTCACCACTAGACCAATAATTCTGTCAAGCCATTTTTATAACATCTTTGTAGACTAAACTAAATCATTTACTCTTTTCACAACTTAATTTCAACACTGTTCACAAACTTCTGTAACACAAGATCTTGGGTCAAAAAATCCACTGACACCCACTAACAACTGGCTTTTGTCTGCAATGGGAATGGACACATTCATCATTTACTTCTGGATCAAAAGACTCTGCAGTAGACGCATGTTTCTATTGGCTCCTATCTGCAGTGATAGAAACATCACACCTGGGTGAACGTATTAATGTGGCAGACAGTGAGGCGAGAGAGCCCCTTGATTGTCGCTGAGTAAAAAAAAAAAACCTGCGTATACTCGCTAATTTTGGTGTAGAAGAGTTATTGTTGACCTTTCGCTTAAAATGAGGGATCCAGGTAAATATGCCAACCTGCTAATATCCAGCAGTGATCAAGACGCTCCATGAATCCCCTGTGACAATATTTGAATTTTGCAATTTACTGACCTTTAATTCTATTGATTCCCTCTACAGAGGCAACAGCACATGCTGATCTTTGTCAGGCTATTTGCTCTTGTGTTTGCTGTTCCAAATATTTGTGTTTAGCTTTTTTAAAGTGACATGTCCCACATTAGTCATGCAGAAAAGTATTATCAAGGCAGTCGTGCCAGATGCAAATGCTAAATTTAAACAATGACATTTTTTATGACAATAAGAGGCAGGTTATTATTCTCTTTTACCTCCTGTTTGAGAGAATTCAGTTTCTCCTCTCGCTCTCCTTGGAGTCTCCTCCTCTCTGATTCCAGCTCCTCTTCCTGCTCAGCCTTAAGGAGTTCAACATCCTGCCTCTGCTGGGCTTCCAGCCTGTCACGCTCCGCTGCTCGCTCTTCCTCTAGAGTTATTTGTAAATCTTTCAGGATGGCTTCGCTCTCCTCCCTGAGAGAGACACACACACAGTTATTTTGGGGAACTCATTAAAGTGTAGCTGATTTCGAAAGGCTTTATTCTATTCAGTAGAAATTCTCAAATGTTTCATGTCTGCATGTGTAGTAATAATTAAGACCATAATTAAGTCATTACACACCCATTTGGACAGTGCATGTGCAGTGGTTCTTAAACTAGGGGTCGGGAGTCCAGGAGCGGTTTGCAAGATTGTCTTGTTTTGACTTATCTGCTGTTTTGGAGCCCCTGCTCTATAGTGCACGGTGGAACAGTGATGCAGTGGTTTACACTGTCGCCTCACAACACCTTCTCCCTGTGTCTGCGTGGATTTTCTCCAGGTACTACGGCTTCCTCTCACAGTCCAAAGACATGCAGATTGGGGTTAGGTTTATTGGAGACTCTAAATGACTGGTGACTTGTCCAATGTCACCTGGGATTGGCTCCAACTGTACAGACAATTGATGGACAGATTGATGGATGGACTCTACACATTTGCAACTAGGGGATGGTAGATTGTCCAATTGTGACTCAGTCTCCACAGTCAAGACTCAAATAACTCTTTTACACAAAAGTTTGTGGGTGTCAGCAGGGATTGGCTCCATTCCCCTGCGACCCCTCAATACCCACAGTGGTATTGATAGTAGATGGATGGAGGGATGCTCTAGTCATTAGAGGTGAACTAGAGTCTAGTGAACCTTTGCTCTATTTTTTATTGTGCATGTCTGACCTGAGCTTGTGCTTCTGCTTCTCTCTCTCCCTCTGGATAGACTCTCTGGTTTCCTCCAGCATCCTGTCAGACTCCTCAGTGAGCCTGGCCTCCTCCTCTCTCCTCTTTAACAGGAGACGCTGCCGCAGAGCCCTGAGGAGACGTGTTATGTACACACATTTTACTCAAATGAAGATGTGTCTTGGTGAGACCTGACTAAAGGACCTTTTTTTACCTAACATTTGATCACTTTAATGTGTATTTGCCTCATATCACGCATGATAATAACAGTGGGAAGTACAGTATACAATCTTTGTATGGGTAAACTCGGATACACAAGAAAACCTGTTGAATAAAGTGTGGACTTATGTGAGAATACATGTGGTTTGTGGGTGGGGTGTAATCTGATAAAGCAGTGAACGTGTGGTGAGGACCACATGCTCCCGATGCCTACCTCAGTCTTTCCTCACTCTCCTCCTTCAGATTCCTCTCCTCCTCCTCCTCCTCCCTACTCAGCTCCTCCTGGAGGAGACACATCCTCTTCTCTTTCTCCCTCATCAACTGTTTCTTCTCCTCCTCTACCTCCTGATCAGCCTCCCTCCTCTCCCCTTCCTTCTCTTTTTGTTCTCTAAGACTCTTCTCCTCCCTCTCACTCTCCTCCTCTTTCTCTTTCTTCTCTCTGTCTTTCTTGATTCTCCAGCTTGGCTCTTCATCCACTGGTTTGTCAAGGGTTTTTAAGGGGGTTTCAGCATTTCCAGGTTTGGTGTTGGAAGTGCGGATCGCTCGACCTCTGGCGGTTCCAGGCCTCTGGAGCCCCAGAGAGGCTTTGGGTCGGAGCTCGCCACTTCGCTCTGAGTGGGAGGGGCTGGAGAGGGAGCGTGAAGGGCTGGACTGGTGGAGGACGAGTCGGTCAACTTTAGAGGCTAAAGGACTGCCTCCATCTTTAGCCAGCATATACCTAAAAAGAGAGAGAGAGGGAGTGTTATAGTAGTTCAAGGAAAAAGTCAATGTTAAAAAATATGGCTAACTAATTTTCCATGTTATTCTATAAATGCACAAGTTGTGCATATTTCAGCAACTGCAACTACTTTTGACTTGCTCATCTAATTTTCACAACTTTTGGAAAAGTAAATTTAAAGACTTCCAATTCCTCAATAGATACCAAGATAGGGTTGTTGGGTTACACTGTATTACATGGTGTGCAGGCACATATCGATTATATAACTTGCCCACCAACCACACAGTCTGTTTCATTTTTTTATAGACATAAAGTCATTTGGTTCTTATTTGTGTTTCAGTGGTAGCACCCACATCACCAGTTATCAATACTTAGTCTGAAACTGCAATTGGAAAAAGTCGAGTAGTCACGCATCACATTACAGAGTAACAGAGACTTATCACATAATGAGAGGAGAGTTGGTCGACGAGGTTGATGAGGATTTGGTGTCAAAAGATGGTAAAAACTTTATGGATGTTTTGAAGGTCCCCGACACCCATAGACAGGTCAGTGTGTTGGGAGAGAGAGAGAGCAATGCAGAGCGCTGTACATAAGCAACAGCGCACAACTTCTATGTTCACATGAGAAGTGGACCATCACAGTCTAGGTAATTAAACACTGCACACAACTTCAAGTGCAGCAAACAAGTAAAGCTGCTCACTGTGAAATCTAATGTACCAGTGTAATCACTAACACTGGTGTTTTCACAAGTCTATTCCCAATGGTTACAATTTCACACAATTTCTACAGTCAGACATAAGAACACACCTCTTTAAGAGAAAGTAATTCTACCTAAAGAAAATCAAAACAATAAGAAACCTGTTGGCAGCTTCTGAAACCTTCGTCTTTGCCCCCTCCTCATTCTCCTCTTTGTCTTTTGTTCCCTGACTGTCATCTTTTTCCAGTGGACTGACAGCACCCGACAAGTCATTGATATCCAGAACCTTCTCCGACAGCTTTGGGAGACAAACCAGAACCATTACGAGACATTACAGATCAACAGCTGCATGAATGAGTGAATGAACAAATGAATGAATGGTGATGGATGGGTGTCACACTGCATGACATAACTACCTTGACATCAATGGAGGATGAATCCTCCTCAATGTTTTTATCCGTCTCAGACTCCTGCAGTAAGAAAAACACAAACACACTCATCGACAAGGAAACCGCTGAGAATGAACAACAACAAAGTGACCAAACTGCACAAGTAACACTGAACATCAAAGCGTACTGTCTTTTCCAAAGAGACACAGAAAGACACACAGCACGAGACAGAAGCGGCGTGTATATGTACACAAAGCCAAGGCAGGTAAGCTGGCAGGCAACCTGTAATATCAATTGCCAGTGTAGAAGCAGATAGACTACCAACAACAGACAGCACTGCCAATGGGAAGAAGGATCAGAACCATCCAACCCAGTCCTGAGGGGCTCTGATAGACTGCCCTTTGACCAATTTATATTCCAGTGTGTGGGTGATGGCATCCAGGCAGGGAATCAGGCAGAGGACGAGACAGCCCCTAAGGCAGTGGGGTTGGATTCTGGGATCTGCCCTGGACCCATGCATGCTTTGAAGAGGTCAAAGCAGAGCCAGGGTGGGACTGAGTAAAGATGGGAGCGGTAGTCAGCAGGCACAGAGGCAACACCGAACCCTACCTCTTCTGGAAGGAGGCATTTTTCTGTCTTCGTAGTTTTTCTCTTTTGGGTGAGCGCTTTGACGTCACTCAACATCATCCTCTGGCCTAGGTTTTCCAGTGGCACTTGAGCCGTTTCCGTCTCAAAAACCTCCACAACGTCCGCCTCACTCTCCGATGCCGCTGGGGATTTTTGAGCATCTGATTCACCCTCAACGTTCATTCCTTCCCTCTCGGTTTCTCCTTCGCTCAGTGCACATTTCTCTATGTCCCTGTCACTCCCCGTCAGGTTCAGGGAGCATCTCTCCAAAGCTTCCTCGCTCTCACCACCCTCCTCCTCCTTTTCCTTCTCTTGCTCTCCTTCGCTATTCACCTCTGACGCTTCTTCCTTACTTCCACTCTGCCCCTCTTCATCATTGATGCTTCCACCCAGCTCATTTCTGCTTTTGTCATTTCTGTCCTCTTCCTTGCTCCCTTCATCCTTATCACTTTTAAAGAAATTCTCCACATTTGCGTCACTGTCTTCCTCAAAATCCTGTTCTCCATCTACTTTTTGCACCTCTCCCTGCATCTCTTCTTTCTCCTCCATGAAACTCTCCATATTCTCCTCTCTGTCTTTGGCCTTGAAACACCTCTCTACATTCTCATCGCTGTCATCCTCCTCTCCCTCATTGCTCTCCTGCTTCTTAATGCACCTTATATTTTCTGTAACTCTGCCATCTCCTTCATCTCTTTCTTTATCCTCACTTTCACAGCATTCCTCCTCTACCTCATCACTCCCGGCCGCCTCCTCCTCTTTCTGTTTTTTGACAGCTTCCTCCATCTCATCCCCCTCCTCTCTGCTTTTCCCGTGTCCTTCCTCCCCTTTTCCCCTCCTGCCTCCCTCCTCCGCTTCGCCTCCTCCTTCATCCTCCCCCCTCTCTCCTTTAGCATCCCCATCTTCCAACTCCTCACCCTCCTCCACTTCATTCAAATCCTCTGCTGAGTGTTCAGGCTCAGGGCTGATAGGACCTGGACCCTCCTCATTGACATGGTTTCGGATGCCCGCAAGTGGGGACAGGTGGAGTTGCTTCTGCTATTTAGTTTGAGACAGCAAAGCAGTAACAGTGACAGTAGAAGTCAGCAGGACAAAGAGGAAGACACAGTAACAGCAAGGACATGTCCCAGCCGCAGAGCAGCTACAGGAGACAAAAACGTTTCACTGCGGCTGATAAACCATTGAATACTTAACATATTCTGCACAATTCTGGAATGAATACATGATCATACAAACTGAATCATCATCAGTCATATCACAAGTAGAAGGCATTGAATGGGGGATTTTCTACCTGAAATAATTCAGTGCAAGCCTTGCGGTAAATATTATTTAGCAGCAGTCAATTCTCTCCATATATGATTTCTTCTACAATGATGTGTCACAAAGGATGAGTACTGTAAAGAGCAAATAGTTCTTTCTACCTCATACTGAAGGCCTCCTCCCAGGGCATCCTGGTCCAGGTGAAGGTTCTTCAACAGCCTGTCTGAACCGCGAGGACTCAGCTGGAAAATAGAAGATTATAAGAGTTTAAAATATGAAAGCAGATAAATAAGAAATGTTCATCATCTTCAGGATGCACTGTACCTCATTTTCTGAGAGTTTGTCGTCGTTATTGTCATCGTCATCATCAAAATCGGGCAGAGTAAGGGAGACCCTCTCCTTCTGCCTGCTGCCTAAAACACTAGACACCCCAGTACTTCTAGGACCCTAGCAGAGTAAGAAATGTAAGTACAGTATATTTACTGTGAATCAAATGGTCTGTCAAAGAGAACTAGGATCTTACCCTTAGGGAAGTCTTGAGGGGCTCCAGCCCACCAGAGCTGCTGAGGGACCCTCGAAGAGCAGGGGCAGATCCAGAGAGTGGGCCAGGGCCGGTGATGTCCAGACCTCTCAGAGGGGCCAGGCCACCCAGGGGAGACGGTAAGGATCCCAAGGCTGAAGTCAGTGCCTGAAGGGAAAGAGAAACAGCCAAAGAAGTAAACAAATCGACCAAGCGTTTTCAAACTTCAGCAAATTTTACAATAAATAACTAATTAAATTTACAAACAGTGGTTGATTATGGATTTGTTGAAAGCAAGTCTGAGTCTGGGATGAACTAAGACTGTTTCCCATAACATCTTTCCCATGAAGATTTTGCATCAGGTTAGCAATGAATACTCACCAGTGTAAAAATATTTATCTTATTTCATTACTTTTATTTTTTTAAGAGGTACCACCTCTCTAATAATAAACGAAACCATATTATTTTACACTATTTTATGTTTTGCATTTGTCGCAGTTTCTTCTGCTCTCCCCATGTAGCAGTGACAGAAAAAACTGAAAATATTAAAACTGTGGACAAATACAACAACTACTCACTCCGGAAGTCTTTACTGGCTCCCTCTTCTTTTTCTCTTTCTTCTCCTTCTTTTCTTTCTTTTTCTTCTTGTCCTTGTCCTTCTTTGCCCCCATGCCTCCTGCAGCTGCAGTGAGCTGGGTGCGCTCACGCTCCTGGGCCACCAGGAGGCGGTAGTGCTCATCGCAGGGGTGGTCCCAGGTGGATTGGCCTGTGGAGAAGTTGAAATAGTAGATTTCCCCTGTCACGTCCTGACTGTGGGGGAGAAAGAGGGGGAGAGGGGGGAGGTGTATTTTAGCACCTCCAAAGACAAATGGCCCAGGACCGACGGGGAGATGGGTTGGTGAACAGTGAGACCAGAGGTTGCAAAATCACCTGAAACTAAATGCTGAACCAATTCTATATACTAATTTTATATAACCATATCTGTTAAATGTATTGGTTCATAAAGAATGACAGCTGCTTAATTAGTTTATATAGTAATGACTGTGCAATTATTTAGTCAATAATAATTTAGTTTACCAGTTTTATCCATAAAATCAATTTTAATCTTAGTGTGAACTCATTGAATCTCAAATATAAAAAACTACTCGCGAAATGTAAGAGACCATTTTTTTCACTGCAGCTGTCTTACATTACATTTAGCTGACGCTTTTATCCAAAGCAACTTACAATAAGTGCATTCAACCATGAGGGTACAAACCCAGAACAACAAGAGTCAAGTAAGAACAATTTTTTTTTTGTTAATCTTGCAACACGCCTCCAGCTTCCCGCATCAAGAACAGACCCTCACCCCTGATTATTTGCAAAACACAAACACTAACACTACAGTCTGTCAAATACACTCAAATAAATGCTGGTGTGGCTTAGATGAAATCCAGATTGTGGCCTCATCTTGCATCAGCAAGACCATTTGCAACATCAAACTACATCCATACGGATTTAGACAGTGGTTCACTAGTGTGAGCATACTATGTCTCATACACAATAACACTTCCGTGGGTGGGCATGTTGCTGGGACTTCATTACCCAGCCTTCCTTACCAAGGCTTCCACTCTGGAGGCAATGGTGCAACGACGCCTTCCCTGGCCAGCCACAGGAGGTCCGGCTCACTGCCAGGATCAATGCCAATCTCTCTTGCATACTCTTGAATCTCTGATGACAGTGAGAAAAAGAAAATGGAGGGATGTGAGGAGAGCTAAGTGTAACCCTACAGTATCATATAGCTGACAATGACACACCATCACACTTTTGTTTCACACCATCACAGACTGCAATGACCTGTTGGATGCTTATTCTGTCCCATGAGGATGTACCAGGGGGCACCAAATTTGGGCTTTTAAGGCCACGTGTTCCCTAACTGGCTACTTCTCCCCACTTGCTTACTACTCCATATGATTGTGGAAAGCACTGTACTTAAAATACTGTTTGAACGTTGTTGGCACACAAGAGTTATTAGACCCGAAATGACCCAGAATGAATACAAAAATTAAGATAAGTGAGACTGCAATCAGAAGAAACCCTTCGTTATCCTCCTGTATGCAATATTATCCAATACGTGAATGAATTATAGAGTAATAAGTATGAGGTGGTAGTGATTTTGGCTGTGGCTGGAGAGTTCCTACACATATTATATACATATTTATTTTACATCATCTGTGCCTTGTGGGTCAATCCTGCTCCAGCCTGATAACATGCCCAGGTTTATCACCCTGACCCCTGCAGTACCTTGTTCAGAAGGTGTATAATTCTCATCGTATTCCTCTTCAAGGATCAGCTGGCCTCCCATGAGGTCTGGAGCACTCATGGTTACTGTAGAGACACAAGAGGATGAATGGCAAAACAACGGGAGGTGCAATGTGTGCCCAGCTTTCTGAGAGCGAAAACTAAAGATTGCCAGTGTGCTTCAGTTTATCAGATTAACATATTAACTTCTCGAGTTTGGCTCGACAAATAAACGAGGGCGTATTAAACACTGCACATGACTGAACGTGTGACAACCTGTGCGGCAGCAAAACCATCATTCACATTCTTCGTAAACGAAACAAATGGACGTGAAAATCATTTTAAGGTCATTTATGCGAGGGGAAGCGAGGGAAGGGAAGAAGCTAATGAAGCTAATATCTAAGCGACTTCAACATTAGCTTGCCGCCGTCTAGCTAGCTCCAGCTGCTAAATGGATGAGTAATAACTTCTTCACGGTAAATGTATTTACCTTCCACACTTTTAATGGTTTACTCATTCGCCCTTTTGGTATTATGGATTAGTTGACAGTTGCTTGACAGCGACACTGTGTAGGCAGAAAGATGCGAGAGTTTCTCCACTAGCAACATATCCAAGGACGCTTCCCCCGCTTCCTGTTGACGATGAACACGCGGCTCTGATTGGCTGACACGGATGTGGCGTTCAGGTTTCCTCGTACGTTTCAGTTCCCTCGCAAATCATTGGAGAAATTGAACTTTTGAGTGATTATAAAACGTCACAGAGATCAGATAAAAATCATAATATCTATAATATACTATGAAAATAAAAACATTTTATCACTATATATATATATATATATACATATATTAACATATTGATTTCAATGTTGAAGTACCGGGAAAAAAACGACCAGTGGGGGGAAAACAGAAACAAAGAAAGACATAATTTATGTATTTTGGGATTTTCCAATATTAATGAATTCTTAACTTCCATCAACAGGCGTCTGGAGTGACGACGACAGCTTATATCAAATGGAGTTTGTGCACTTTGAGATGTCTGTGCATTTGTCTTGCATTTGATTTGGTAGCTCTTTGTGAATGTCCAGGTGTCTAATATGTAGTATTGCACTCAAAAGCACTAATCACTGTAAAATGCCACTGTCCACTTGTTTTTGCTTTACTCAAAAGCAGAACAATTGTGAAGGTACGTTACAGGGCATTCATTTTTTACGCGGGCCTCAAGACTTTTATAGATCCACGTCTCATTCTGTCCACAACTTATGTGATCTATGTGTCACAGTAATTTCTGTGATCTCTACTTAAAAGGGAGCTTCTTAGATTAGAATCCCTTTTCGGTAAACTTCAAATGTACTCCTTTCCACCATGTCTCTCTGTCAGTCAGTGTTCTGTAGGCAGGAGATGTTCCTGAACTCTCCCTGTCTACAGTACATTAAAGAGGAAGCGTTTTACACTGTTGTGTAGAAACAACACAGCCATTTCCATGCATATGTCACAGAGAAATGTCATATTTAGATAGATGGATGGGAGGGAGGTATGTAGGTAGATTGATACTTTTTCAAATTTACACATCCAGTAGCACAAAACACACAGTACAAGAAAATCACTCAAGAATAATGGAGGCTGTGCAGCTATCATCAAATAGTCAATTATTATCAAAAGAAAATACTAAACTCAAGTGAAGAAAAACGTAACCTATACATGTAAACCATACATTATTGTTTCTTTTTGTGACTTGTACTTCAGTAAGCTTCTCTGGTTAAAGTGAGTGTTCACAACTTTTAGTCGCAGTGAGTTTATTGTGACGAAGCATGTGTTTTGCATTTGTTATTGTAAGGCGAGGCTCCCTGTGGTGTGTCAAATAACACTTTCTGTCCCCCAGGCCTCACAGCTGGGCGCTTCATTAGCACCATGCTGCTAAATGATGCTTTTGTTCAGTCCCGGAGCCACAGTGTCTCATCAGACTTTCTCTGTTGACTGCTGTCTACGACAAAGTCAATCAAAACAGGTTACTTGTCTACAAGCGTTCACAAAATGGTATCCAGTTGAATATGTGCACAGAGTAAGATTACATGGCTTCAAATGTATAATATATTGGTTTGGCCTCTGTCCTGATCTCTTTATTCAGGGTTTTAACCACAAGAGGGCAGACGAGGGGAGACCTAAGGCAGCATGATTACTTTACTTAACAAGTAGTTGACCTTTCTGGGAAATATCAGCTGCCCTGAATTGAGGAAATATTTTCTACTCTCTGCCTTAATGTGGTGCCAATAAGGTTTCCAAATATTCGTCATTACTCGACATATATTTCCCTCCTCTCTCATGTACAGCATTTGTCTTATGTATCATCTAATGGTAAGTATGTAGCACCGACTAAAAGGCACCAAAAATATCGAGGGATTCTGCGCAGCTTTTTGCCAATTCCTGGGATCAGGTATGAATCATGCTTCTCCCCATCCTGTGCTTGTTTGATCTATGTGTGGGTGGTTTGGTTCTAGTATCAGGGTAAATGACCTCTACATCTTGGGCAATGATAGCTTTAGAATTACAAACAGGCCTTGAAACTCAGATGATCAACTCAATACCCACGCACTAAACTAGATGATAGACAGCCCTGCGTGTTAGGTTCTCAATGTTAAAGGTTTGAGTCAACTCAGCCTTTTTCATTTATGATGGTGGTGGATGCTTGATGTCTGTTGTCGAAAAACCTTAGATTTGGCATGCAGTTAATGACCATTTGATGAAATAAAAAATGTCTTAAAACATATCAACCATTATATGACATGGATTTACTTATAGCCACTAATTGTATGATTAGCAGTAATGAGTGTATGTCGAGTGCAAAAGCTTATTCAAAGAAGAGGAAACATATTTTCTATGTTCATTGTAAATCCAAATGTATCCATACAGTACAAGATAGCCCAGGTCCATAGTATATAAAACCCCTCTATAAGGTCCAGTATGACACATACATATACCAATAAAAAGGTTTGAGGACATCCACACATTATCCAGTAGTGGCACTCTATACTGGGTGAAGAGTGAAATAGATGTTCCCTCATTTGGTGTTTGCTGAAAATAACGATGGCCTGTGTTCAAGTGTTCGACAAGCACTTTGTCATGTTATAGTCAATATGTCTCGAGAATGGTCCTCATAACCCAAACTTGACCTTTTTAATATATCAATGCTAAGATAATAAGTGAAAAGTGTTGACAATTTAACATCTTGTGTAAAACCACAATTCATCTAAAAGGCTCATAAGTAAAACAAAAGCAGTCCAAATTCTACTGGAGAAGAAAAAAAAAACCCTTTTATAGTATAAAGCTGGCACAGGGTAAATACTGTTAATGTACATACATGAATACTCCAGTACATACTGCAATCAGATAAGAGGAATACATATTTTTCTCTGAAAAATAGTGGACCAGCATAACACAATATGTCAAAATCTCCTTTCATTTCTACCATCATTTGTAACATTTCCTCCTCTGGCAGTGTCCTTTTTGAGGGAACATGTAAAGCATGCACTGTGACCTGTTCAAAAGAATAACACAATATTGTGTGTTCACAATCTTTTTCGTGTAAGATTTGCTGTTGCATCAGAAAAATGCTCTTTTTATGCCAGCACTTAACTCTGCACTTTAATAAACGGCCTTGTCTTTGGAGAGGTCTTAAGAGCAGCAGATTGCTCCAGAGCCTCATAAACGTTGAAGATAATGTAACATATCTCTGGTCAGCACAACAAGTGCTCGTTGTTCAGTGCTCGTTGGTTGGCACAGAAGTCACACCCTTGTTATTGTCTGCTTATGTGAGTGTATGTGAGAGCGTGTGGATTATTTCAAGATCAAACAATAGTTCTTGGAGGTTGTGTATCAGCCTCATTTTGCTCCTCCAGTGATTTAGGTTATCTGAGTTCAGGATGGATTCTCTTGCTTTGTTGTCGAGCTGTACAACCCGCAGGGCCATGCAACCTACAGTGACACACTATGACCAGGGCTTCGGTCCAAATATCTGTATTAAAGCAGAAGCGACCTCAACAGATGTGACATTGCAAAACAACATCACGACAGTTAAGTAGGCTGTGGTATAGCAATCTGAAGTGTGTGCGTGTGTGTGTGATAGAGAGAGCTCCACGGTGTTGCTTACAGCTGAGATAACCTCCCCTGCTGATTTGAGAACAGTGCTCTGTCATGGAGGCAGCTGGAACAATGACTTGACCTTTGAACCTCAGTCAGCACCTGATCAAATGGTGGATTTACTGATTAAATATTTATCAGCTCCAGGCAATTACCCCACATCTGTCTTGCTGTTTGGTGGTCACTGTATAACTGGTTGTTGATCATCAACAAAGAAGTTACTTTTCTTAGTGGAGCGTCAGTTAATCCCATCATGAATATCAGCTGACTTTGCATAACTGCAGCCGAAACCACTGAAAAGGCCGAGTTCTTCATTTAGGACACCACTGTTTCAAATTAGAATTTATTTTGTCTTAAATTCAGTCCATATAAAGCCTGCAAACCCAATAGTGGCACTGCCCTTTGTGAATTATCCCAAAATAATATAATAATTTCCCCCTTTTAAAATTGTAGGAACATGCCTTAAGTCTGTTGTCAAAGTGATAAACTACTTTACTGAGTTTCTCCCATTTAAAGCTCCTGTCAAAAGAATGGATTGCTCAGTTGCCTGTAAAGTCTTGCGAAACATGCAACCCCAGCAATTAATTGTCCTTTCAGCTCACAGTTCTGAGGTCCTCCTGATAACAATTATGACAGCAGTAATCTCCACAGATCGCTCAGTGAGGATGCTGAATCAACGTGGTGCAATGCAAGCAGTCTCAAAGGTTGCTGTTCCAGATAAGTGTCATTCTTCTCTCTGAGCTTTCTTATCTCATGGGCCAGGGCAAACGCCCTAAAGACTACTGTACAATGACAGTACACGGTGAAGCCATTGAGAGGGGCCATGTGCTGTGATTTGTTCTGCCTCTTACTGAGCCCGGTGTGTATAGCGGAGGCCTACAATTAATGCAGATTTTTTTTATCATTTTGATCACTTGTTTGGTCTGAAAGATGTCAGAAAAAGTCATAAATGTCCAAAGTAGCATCTTCAGGTTGCTTGTTTTGGCCAACCAAAACTCATTCATTCAAATTTCTTGTAAAATATTTTTCTAATTATTTGTTTATTAATTTATCAAATAATTCAGTCTTACTACTGTTTTAAAGTAAGGCATTAAGATGTATTTACATGTGAAGGAGAGTATCCTTACTTTATATTTGTAATCTAACATTTATTGCTGGGCCATTTTTTAAATTTGTTTGGCGAAATTAGGCACTTCTTGAAAGCATTTCAGCGCTTCCATTATTGCACCATTCTCATTGGTTTTCTGTTTTTTACTAGCTGGTGTCAGTCAAATTGCTGCAGTTAGTAACAGCATTCTGTACCTTGCAGACATCTGTCGATGAGACTCTCGTAGGTGGCTGTTCTGTCACCTCTCTGTCCTCACTTGGTCGTAAGGCTCAGTTTGGCTCCTGCTCACATAAATGAGAGAGAGAGAGAGAATGAGTTTGATGTCGAGGCGTGAGAGAGAGGACACACAACTCTGTGTCAGATAATAAATAACATTGGCAAATGGAAGTGGGGAAAGTGTGATGTTGCTTTTAAGTAGGCCTAGAGGAAATGCTGCAGACACGATCACAAAACTATCAAGCTATCAAACTCTTCTCCTGTTAAGTTTTAATTCAGGAGGCAGACACCCTCTCTACGTTTAGGAGTCAGCTTAAAACCTTCCTTTTTGATAAAGCTCATAAAGCTGGCTCAGGTCTGCCTGCACCAGCTCTTAGTTATGCTGCTAAAGGTCTAGACTCTAGTTTGTCTGGGGACACACGCCACATGGAGGTTCTCTTTCCTCCTCTTCCTCTTCATCACATTAATGTCTCATACATGTTACTGAATTGACTTCTTCCACATGGTTCGTAGATAGTGATCATGGATTGTAGTGGCAGGTTCTGCCTTGCCCATTAAGGTACATTAGTATACTTCCAGGATGTTCCTTATTGTACTAGGCAACTACTGTATGACTGATCTTAATTTGAAACGTTTTTTCAATGGTCCTAAACATTATTGGAGAATTGTGGATTGAGCTGAACTTTGAACAATTTTAAACATTTGCTCCAAATTCAAGCAACAAAATAAACCTGCCTTCTCCATTTATTCACAGGGCTGGAACAAAATATATGAACCTCTATTCAATAAAATCTCACAGTTCTGGTAAAACTTAAGTCGGTCTGGGAGCAGGGTTGGAGCATGTAGCATCTCCATTTTTTTCATGTATTGTTCATCTGTTTT
The DNA here is from genome assembly GCF_022539355.2 of Hippoglossus stenolepis. Classification (NCBI taxonomy): domain Eukaryota; kingdom Metazoa; phylum Chordata; class Actinopteri; order Pleuronectiformes; family Pleuronectidae; genus Hippoglossus; species Hippoglossus stenolepis. Next base: position 24,631,126 of record NC_061486.1, read on the forward strand.
ATTAACATCTGTTATATATATATATATATATATATATATTCTCTGTGTTACTGCGTTGACTCTTGCTGTTGTATCTTGTCACTAACTGTACATGTTGCAGTAACACAGAGCAATTATTGACAGTACCAGAATTCTAGTGTGATGGCATTCAGAGAAACGTGTATTGATTGTATTATACTGTATAGGCTACTAGAACTACCTTATGCAAGAGACACAGACCTGTCTGTTGGTTACAGCTGATTGCCACTGACCAGTGATGACAATGATTAACCTTGCACCTAATAACCCTGCACTATTAGACTAGCTTTTACTCTAGAGTTACCTGGGGCCTGACATTCAGAAGATAATTTATTTCTATCATGGTTCAACTATCCGCTCATACAGATAGTTGTGCTGATATTTCTAGAGCACATTAATACACAGGGGTTAATAAAACAAATATCACCTCTGTTTTATGTTAAAGTAGGTACAATTTTACTGAATTATTTGCTACTGCTTTCACTCTGTTTGGACTAAAATCTTGTAAAATCTGAAAATCCGATCAAATTGGAAAGTGATTGCCTCTATACATGAACCTGTAAATGGGCAATAATTGTATTTGAGTCATATTTGTTTGACAGGAGACATTACAGTTTCAATGATATGCACATATATGTTTATAATTAGAGACAACTCTGTATACTATAATCATTCTAAGTCCTCAAACTACATGAAGCCATGGTGACAAAGTCCACTGGTGATAGGACAACAAACAACAGCATGGCACACACCACACTTTGACCCATTAATCATCGCACACACACCGGACTCACATTTTGTTATCCGTTACCTGAGATAAGTATTGAGATACTCTGTATCTATCTTAACACATTATGTCGTGTTAGTTTTAGTACATGAATGTGTGCATGTGTGTGTGCATTTTTTATCCACAGTTTACTGAACAAATGTCAAATAGAATTACATTTCTCTGAGTCGATTGCGGCAAGTCACCATCTTCTGTTTGCTCGTATTTCATTTTGAAGCCATTTGGAAGCACTAAGACTGTAAATAACTTGGTTTTCCTGTCCTACACACTCTTCTGTACCAAATGGTGTGCAAGAAAATCCCTCTACCGTCTTGATCACAGCCTTTTGTTTATGTCTGCTTCTCACGTCTCCTACACAAATGCACAGACTCGGCCACAGGACAAGGTAGAAAAGTTAGAAAAGCAGAAAAACATTTAATAGCATCCTAGATGTGTCACCAGTTTAAATTGTTGTTTTAAATAATGTGGTGAATTTAGAGGATCATTAGTTTCTTTGCTGTCCTCTCATTAGCCGAAGAACAGTTTTTACTTTGGTAAAGGTTCGATGCCACTAATCCATTGTGAGTCTGGGACTGTGTGGTTCAGTGTGTGTGTGTGTGTGCGTGTGCGTGCTGAGTGATCTCTCAGCAGGTGACTATTGAACTCTTAGCCCAGTCCCCCCTGCTGAGGGAGATGGCTGGGGGGTGAGGTCCACCTCCACGGAGACACACAGCCCTACCACCTCCACCCCCCCACCCCACCCCTCCACCCCTCATGGGCTCATCCCTCATCCGAGCACTATAAAAAGTCTGCTCTTGCTGAAGTTGTTCAGTCTCATCAACTCCTCCAGGTAAGAAAAGAAACTGCTGTGGCTCTAACTGAAACTTGGGGTTCAGAGTATTCGTTAGGAAGCTTTGTGCACTCTGTTAGTTTTGACGATGTTGTGAGCTAGTGCCTCAAATAAGTTGGAAGGAAGATACACTCTAGTGTTAACTTTTATTTTTTGACCTGGAGGTATTTCATTGAATTAATTTTAAGTTTGGGATAATGCTTTTTAGTCTAGGAGTTACCCCCACTTCAAGGAAATCTGAAAACTAGCTCTAAACCGAAGTGCCTCTGAATTGAGATTATTTTTGGATCAAAAGAGCTAATTTTCTAATTCTATGACTGTGTTTTACTGTTAAACCAGGATTACATAGCAGTCCAGGGCTAATCTGCTTCATCTGTGTGTCTAATCTTCCAAGATTACAGGTTCTTTGAATAGACAGCCATATGTTCAGTGTGAACTTATTCAGGTCAATGCAGGGATGAGTGTGTAGCTTTAATGGTGTGTTAAGACATTCTGACTTTTCAGTCTACTTATCTGGCCTTCGAATTGCTTTAGGTGGGGTACTTATTTGATCAATGGTCAATTGGATCATTTTTATTTAAAATTTGTGTTCATTTCTTTGTGTATTTTTTATTGAAACAAATTTGAGCCGGAAAAATCCCCAAATATAACATTTATATATATATATACATTAGGACAAAGCGGCAAATTCTAAGGTTTTGATTAACATTATTACTTTGAGTGTAAATGTTCACTGAATAATCAGCAACTATTGCCTCTTTTTCCACTCCAGACCACCATCATGAAATTCGTGGCTCTTGCTCTTGCCCTTCTGCTGGCCGTCGGTAAGTACTCCATGTGCTGTTTCATTCAGGGAAAAAATTTACCATTTAGAATTTTCTAACTGTGTACTGTCTCTCCCTCCCATTATCTCTCTTTCTGCTCAACTATCTTCCTCCTCATTTTTCTTCTTGTCCTTGTCAGGCTCTCATGCCGCTTCCATGCAGGCTGATGCACCTAACCAGCTGCAACATGTCCGATCCCTCATGGAGATGTACATGACTCAGCTGAAGGACAGTGCCAACAAAGTCCTGGACCAGCTCGATAACACTGAGTACAGCGCACTCAAGTAAGGCTATGTCACACTCCTCAGTCAGTCCCACCTTCGGTCACTGGTTCATTCAACTTTCTGCCTTGGCCCCTTTTTACAGTTCTCTGGTTATTATTTACTCTCTGACATTTATGTAACTTTTTTCTCTCTCAGGGTCAGCCTGTCTCACCGCCTGGATGAAGCATACGTTCAGATCAAGGCTTTGCAGACCTCTGTTTCGCCCATCACCGACAATGTCTTCACTACCATTGCTGAAGCCACCGCTGACTTCCGTGCCTCTGTCGATGCTGATATCAAAGCCCTGAAAGCTGACATCGAGCCCAAACGCGTTGAACTGAGGAGAGTCATCACCGAGCACATTGAAGAATACCGTCGTCAGCTGGAGCCCATCATCAAAGACTACCATACCAAGCACTCAGCAGATATGGAGGCCCTGAAGATCAAGCTGGAGCCTGTGGTGGAAGCAATGAAGACCAGTGTGGCTGCCAATGTGGAGGAGACCAAGACCGCCCTGATGCCCATTTTGGAATCTGTGCGTGCTAAACTCTCCGAGCGTCTTGAGAATCTGAAGGAGATGGCTACTCCCTACGTCGAGGAATACAAGGATCAGCTGAAGAGCGCCTACAGCCAGGCACAAGCCGTCAACCCTGAAGACATCACTGCCCTGAGGGAAAAGATTGCACCTATGGCTGAGGAAGTCAAGGCTAAGGTCCAAGAAATGTTCGAGGCCATCGCTGCTGCCTTCAACAAGAGCTAAATCCTCTCCACCCTGTTCCTGTAACTAACCTTACCTGCCTGCCTGTTATAGATCCATTCCCCCTTTCTCTCCATTCCTTTTTTCTTCACATGCACACACAGACCATCTCCCAAAATGAAGCCAATACCTAGCTGATGCACATCACTGCAACAAAATGGCAGGACTCTTGCTCTCTCTCCACCAAGCAAACAACTTCATACGCACATGCTCAAGCACATGCAAGCTAAGACATACACCGACTTTCACATAACTCAGCACACACATGCTTTGCTCTTCATGTGCCAAGGCCAGCTGCTTACATTTTGTGTAGGAATTGTATGTGAATGATCACAAATGCCTGAACCTCTGTGATATGATGCTTGTTTGATAAAAACTGTGCTTTGACGAAATACAGCTCAATAAACATCTGACTCTTTATATTACTTTTCTCTCTGACTCTTAACTTGAACACTTAGATTCTCTCTCTAAATGACAATATGTAAGGCACTGCAGTTCACTTAGTTATTACATCCACATCTGCCTCATCGGAATTAGATTTGATCCAAACTGTCAAAATACATAAGCTTAAAAGCAAAGACATTCCTTTTCAGAAATGAATCACTACACATTCAGTTATATTGGGGTGTTCTTGACCTCAGTGAGCCTCTAAGGTCATATCACACATACAGCATTTTGAGAGGTCATCATTGATCTAAAGCTCCATTGGAGAAGAACAATATTAATGCAATCCGTTCTACTTCAGACAGTTATCCAATAATATGTGGAGTATTTCTGCTGTGATCCTGAAACCTGTGATTAATGAGTAGATCAGGGCTGCAAATTGGCCTATTGATAAACTTAAGTCTTGTTGTGCTTTGTTCGGGAAAAAGCCTCTTTTCTGTTTTCGATCCCTCAGGACAGAACCCTTCAACACTGTCCTATCATAGAGCCACATGAGGATGTAGATGGAGTCTCACACACACACACACATGCTCACATCTGCAATGACACCGCTAAATACTTCCACTTACCTCTGTAATTAGACAACTTTGATTTATCAAGCTCATATATCATATCATTCGTGTCTTGTTTGGGGTAAAATTAATCATTGTCAGGTATTTTTGCAACACACATTTCCTTAATATGATTTTATGTAAACAGATGTAGGTCCCCACAACATGACTAATACCTGGACCACACTCAAACACACATTGACACCGTCTGAAACCTCAGCTTTAGAGGCAAGCAAAAATAATCATTGGATCTTTGACACAGTTTGATATATAATACCGCCATTAAACAATTTTCAGCCTATTAGTTTTAGGGAATAAGTCTCTCTAATTAGGATGGTGTTGAAACTATGCTCCAAGAAATTAGGCTATGAATAATAAAAGCAGTTGGTTGCTGTCTTCATCTGTCCACACCCAGTAACACCGGGCTGATTAGGATGTTATTAATGTGCTACTGATTGGTCAAAACAAGCTCGACCTGAGGCGTTAGACTATATTAAAAAAATAGCAAGTACAAGCAGGGATTTGTAGATGCTCCGAAAAGGTTGTGTGTATGTGCGTGTGCACAGTACTTGGGGCCACATGCACGCATGCATGTGCAGCTGTGATCAGTGCATGTCAGGGGCACTATGAGTATTGTAATGGATGAGGGCAGCTTGGAGGTCCCCAGTGAGAGACTCATGGTGTATAAAACCAGCGACTTCCTGCACAGAACAGCCACTCCTCATGCTTAATGCTTGGATGTACCTCTATCCAAGTGGCTCATAAAGAACTGGGAGGGAGACTAAATACAATATTCTTGCCTTCAGTTTTATATTGCAAAACTACATTTTTGGTTTGACTCTGTGCTGGTCTTAATGTCATGACAGTAGTTGCTAATTCTGTTCAGAAGAGGAGAAACAGACAGGAGTTAGAAAATAGTTAAAGAATATTAAAAAAACAGCAAAATTCAATATTTTTCTCTTGTTTGAAGACAGTCGGGGAATGGATGGTAAGTAATGTGTTCAAATGTATGCGAGCTCTGGAGACCAGATATTCATTCATTTGATGATAATGATTACCGGCAAATGTATCTGTGATTCGTCTTCAAATTATTCACATCAGCACCTATCTCTCCTCAGGTCCTCTGTTGTCTCAAAGCTGTGCACTATCTCTACCCTGCTGTGCAGATGGGGGGTCACTGTTGAGCACCAAGGCCCCTCAAGTCAGTGGGGTCAGAGTTCAGTTGGAGATGCATGCGCTTTGGCAGCAGTTTGACCAGCTGGGCACGGAGATGATTGTTACCAAAGCTGGAAGGTGACAACAACACATATTTACACTATTAACAACTGACCTTTTCTTGCGCTTCTCCTTTCCTCTTTTCTCTTTCTCTGTCGTTTACTCCATTATTTTCATTTTATGCCTTCATGTGCTGCAGAAGGATGTTTCCGACATTCCAGGTGCAAATCTCTGGGATGGATCCAACTGCTGAATATGTCTTGCTTATGGACTTCATCCCTGTTGATGATAAAAGATACAGGTTACACACACACACACACACACACACACACACACACACACACACACACACACACCAACACACAAAGAACGGGTGTGCAGTGTTTACTGTGCAACAGAGATCATTACTTTTTCTGAAATACAGAAAATCAATCTGTGCTAGTTACCATTTCTGCAAGCTTCATCTTACAAGTCCTATTTCTAAGGTTTAACATTTGTCTGTTTATGTGTGTGTTAGATATGCATTCCATAGTTCATCCTGGTTGGTGGCTGGGCGAGCAGATGTTGCAGCTCCAAGCAGGATGCATTTCCACCCGGACTCACCTGCCCGTGGAGCCCAGTGGATGAAGCAGACGGTGTCCTTCGATACTCTCAAACTCACCAACAACTTGCTGGATGACAATGGACATGTCAGTTAAACCTAAAAAAGAAGATGAAGTGTTTTGGTTTTCATTTCATAGTTAAATAACATGCAGAAATGTCCCTTTTTGGATTTACTAATCATGTGTTTTTTCCTATTTCCTCATTGGCAGATGATATTAAACTCCATGCATCGTTACCAGCCACGCTTCCATGTGGTGTATGTGGATCCGGCACCCAACAGCCACTTAAATGCTTACAGAAACTTCAGCTCTTTCTCCTTCCCAGAGACACGCTTCATGGCCGTCACCGCCTATCAGAACCACCGGGTAGGATCCCAGGATCAGTAGGCTTCAAACTAAATATTACCCTGGCACATCAGACATTCATTTCACTCACTTGAACTAAGCAGAGTACTTGTGCATTAAATGATATAATGAGCAAAGGTTTAGGAAGGAATTTCATTATTTTATTTCCCAACCTTCTCTCAGATTACCCAGCTAAAAATTGCAAGCAACCCGTTTGCTAAAGGCTTTAGGACTACAGACCCTCAGGATTGGTGAGTGCCTATTTGTCACTCAGTCAAGTGTGAATACAGTTTGCCTGATTGAGAAACACATTTTCCCTTGATGGGCCAGTTGAAATCACAACTAGATCACTGTGTATCTTTCACTGTGTATCTTTATTACTATTATCAGCTGATAAAAAGTCATATGGCAGCAGTTTTCGATGATAACTAATCTTCGACCTTTGTATGGAGCACAGCAGACCATGTATGGTAAACTGTGAGGGATGTAGTTCATGTGCGGGTTAAGGCATCTATATGTCCACAATGATAATGAGTGTGTGTGTGTATGTGTGTGTGTAGGGTGGGAAATTCCAGGCCCCCGTCAGTATGGTGTCCACCAGAGGGCAGAACAGATCCCCTTACCGCTAAACCTGGAGAGCAGAGAAGCTGGGGCTCGAAGACTTTAATCAGTGAGTCTCACTGGTATATATGACTCAGAATATACAAATCAAGTTCAGTATACTGAGTTTTAATATAGTTAACACTCCTCTCTTAACAAAAGATTTGTTGAGGTTAGTTGAATTGGAGAATGATTTTCTGCATTTTTATTTTAAATCTATTTGCTGTGTAGATGCTGTGTATAAGAGCCCATAAGAAAGTCCTATTTCAATTTCAACACCAGTGCTTGTACATCTATATACTAATTGTGGGAACTGTTGGTTTTCTCTATCATTGTATAAAGCCTGACCATACTATGTAAAGTGCCTTGAGATAATAACAACAGTCCAACATACATTATCTCAAGGCCTTATACATAGTAAGGTTGAGCCCTTAGAATATTATAGAAAAATCAAACAGCTGGATGGATTAATATGAATTATTTGAGTCAGCATTGAGATAATGGTTCAGATTTAATAGTCAAATAGACAAATAATTGGTGATCAATTGCACCTGTCCGACCATATTCTTCTGCATCCTCAGGACAGGAGGAAACAGCTTTGTTTCTGGTGGAGCAGAATGGACCGTTCCACCACTGTAAAGAGTCTGCAGAACTCACCATGGAGAGGAGAGACGGGGACAATTTATCAGCACCTGCTTCCTTCTTCCCTCTCACTTCCTACAGCGACTGTGCTGGATCATCTGAAGCCAGAGACAATCTGCCCTATAGAGAAAAATAAGCAAAGTGACTGAACTTTGACTTAAATTTGACCTTATTTAATATCATACAGCTTGTGTGTTTATAGCAAAAGTTTGTGATACCCTTTACAAATAGATTTTTAAGAATCCTGCAGTCTAACATCAAGGGCATAATGTCTATGAGAACATGACAGATGTACTGCAGTGACGCTGTACGCTATATATAATATCCAATACATACTATGTATATGAGCACTACCGAGTCGCAGTGGTACATAAAGAACATAAAGCATAAAGTAGTATTAGTCCCTACATACTTAATTGTAATCTGTCATTTGTGCAACAGAAATTAATTTGTTTGTTGTCTGAAATAATAAAATAACATTTCCTCAAATTTTGGTCGATTTTCTTTTATGTTTAGGTTGGTTGTGGGAGAAAAATGGGAGAAAAACCATCATGTAATCCCAGAGAAAACTTCATTACCCAGAATGGAGGAGTGGCGGCAAGACATCACATTGATTTTGCCTTCAAACTCAGAGACATTACTAAAAAGGAACAGTGTTTGATATGAATATGTGGCCAAATGCCCTCAGAGAAGAAGAAGAAGAAGAAGAAAAGAAAAGAAGAAGAAGAAGAAGAAGAAGAAGAAGAAGAAGAAGAAGAAGAAGAAGAAGAAGAAGAAGAAGAAGAAGAAGAAGAAGAAGAATGAAATTTAAGGAATGTAAAATAATTGTTTCCTTCATATATTAATTCTGTACAGCAACACAGGCTGTTCAGTAGCCTATAGCACAGTTTGATCGAAACATCACAAACTGGTTATTATCATTATCCTGAGTGTTATCATTTCAAACTTTTCTCAGGTAGCTGAGTATGAATTGCAGGCCTATAAATGGCTTGCATTATAATGTAGGCTACATTTGAACTTGGTATTGTGTTTCCCCGTAAATAATTAGTGCTATAACTCCAGTGTTTTTCTAATGACAAATTTCAATAATTGTCAGTATTGGGTTTGGTTGTATTAGACATACAAACTGGAAGACCTGGTGTAAGGAATCGTGACAGAAATGTGTTTTTAAGTCAATTTGGATTTTAAATGATGATGGTGTATATGCCTAAAGAAGCCTATTTTATCACACATGTTAAAATGAGCTAAAATGTGGATTTAAGCCAACAAGGCAAACTAGCTTCATTTTACAACCGACTTTACCACAAATAAGGTTGTGTGTGTTCATCCGCATGTATTTATTATTTAGCAGGATTATGAAAAAAGGGGATTCCATGAAACTTTGTGGAGAAGTGATGCATGAGTTAAGATAGAACCCATTAAAAAAAATTTACACTGTGAAATATGGCGTTTATTGACACATTTGTTAATTTCTCAGAAAATAATCATTGATCTTGATCAGAAAAATAGGCATGTTTGGGGGAATGATATTTATGAGTTTGTGCAATTTTTTGCAGATCCAAATAAAAATCCAGATCCAGTGACTTAAATTTTGTTTCATGAGGGGATTGTTAGGCCTTGGCGGAGATGTGTGCTGACATGACATGACATTTTTACTATTGAGACTCAGGGTCCAGATAAAATACAACACAATATGAATTAAATTACACACTGAAATCCTAAAAAGTGCTTTACTGAGAAGTTTTAAAAAGGAGTACTCGATTGAGTGCCATCCTAGTTTTTAAATGGTGCTCTTTGACAATACAGTGAGGATGTTTTAAAGGTTTAGTGTGTAGAATTTAGTGACATCTAGTGGTGAAGTGTCATGTTGCAGCTATCCCCTCACCTCTCCCTCCCCTTCCAAACATCAAAGAGAACCCGTGGAAGCCTTCAGTTTTCAGAAAAACTCAAAAGGAGTTTAGTTTGTCCAGTAAAAAACATGGCGGCCTCCGCAAAGAGAACCCACTCCAGAAGTATTTAAATGTTAAGGGCTCATTCTATGGTAAAGAAAACAACAATTCGTATGATTTAGATGATCACACACTAGTGACAACATCCGTAGGATTCCTTTATATTCAATTTCTGCCAATCGATCCCTTTCACCTAAATCTTCCACACTGGACCTTTAATGTTATTTTGAAAGCGCTGACAGGAAGTCATGTGGGGAGGCGCTTCACCTTGACGGCGGTGATGCTCGCTGCCTCAGCTCTGGAGGATGCAGCGGGGTGGATGGAGGAGGAGGCGGAGGTGAAAGACTGGAAGGAGGAGAACAGAAGGACCGGCCCGGGAGAGGACAGGGGGAGGATGCGGATCACGGTAGCTCGCCGGACAGCCTGTCCACCCACCACGGCTCGGCTCGTTTGACGTGAGGATGTGCGGAGGAAACAGCGCGGGCCTGCGGGTTGATGAGACACGGCGAGCGGAGGCAGCGAGAGCTTAACCGGGAGGGCGGTTAGACCTCCAGCGCTGGATATCCGTGTGGTCGCATAGTGTTTTCTTCTGAATAAGCTGTCAGAAAACCCGCAGTGGAAGCGCAGTGACCCCGTCCCCCTCGGCGGCTCAGCTGCCAGCATGAGTATAGCCGTCATTTTAGCATCGTCGCCACCGGTTCTCCTCCGCCCCGCTGCTGCAGAGCGGGCGTCAAAGTGAACGGAGTCAAAGCCAAACACACACACAGAGACAAACACAAGCTCTTCATCATGGAGGCGTCGTCGTTACGGGGCGCTCTGGTTATATTGTCGGCTATGTGCTGCCTCAGCTGCGGTCACTCGGCGCCGGAAGCCTCGGGCCTGCCTCGGGCCATCCGCGTGCCACTGCGGCAAGGCGCTCGCGCTGAACCGTTACTGCCGCTGCCGCCTGCCGCGGGGAGACACGCGGCGCGGCGCAGGAGAGGAGCGGCAGCGAGCGGCATCAGCTTCGTGGATATGATCGATAACCTGCGGGGGAAGTCCGGACAGGGATACTACGTGGAGATGGCCGTGGGTTCTCCTCCGCAGAAGGTAAAGGTTGCATATACACCATGATCAATATGGTGTCAAAAGCACGCTTCATATACGAATATAACCACGTGATGTGTCATTTATGTATCATTTTGTAATATAAAAAGGTTGCGCAATATGTGCTCATTGTCAGCAGATGTGTATGTGTGAACTGTGGCATGTGTGTGGAAGTGTTATAGGCCAATGTGTATTATTTATGTGAAACTGCAGGCTGCACAAAGCAAATCTCCCCAGGGACAATAAAGTTTATCTTATCGTATCTTATCTTATCTTATCTTATATTTTGCACTCTTACTGTATTTAAGATGAGATAGCCCTTCATTTGTCCCACAACAGAGAAACGTGCAGTGTTACACCAGCAATGAGGACAGTGAAAAATGGAGATCAGTAAAGTAATAATAAGTATAAGGTAAATAGTAAGTATAATAATGTATTCATTTCATTTTTGGATTTATTTGATTGGGACAGTGTTCATGAATCAACAGACAAAATGAAAATTTGCCAGAATTAGCCTTATGAGATCATTTTCATCTGTTGTTCTGAGCCACCTGAAATAAAATATAATTATCTATCTTATATAATTACACATGTCTATGGATAATTCATTACCATTATATATACCATCCAAGTTAACTGTGCAACAAACCCAATAACTAAAACACTACAACCGATAATAATAATATAAGATAATCCATAAATAAACACTGCTACCGCTAAAAACAAGCATGTAACCCATTATTAAAATACATTATAAAAATTTTAAAAATACATCCAAAAACGACAGATATGTAAATTAAATCACGTAAGATAAAGTGGAATGATTACACCTGACCCCATTTTTGGATTACAATTGATAAAAACCTGCTTTGAACATAGTCCGATTGTCCAATACTGTTGATGTCCTTGCAGTGACAGATGGCCTGTGTGTGCAAGTGTGTGAGTCTGTGTGTGTGTGAAAGTGAGAAAGAGGACTGAATGACACAGACAGATAATGGAACCATTAATTCTGTGGAGTGAAGAGTGCCAGCTGGGTGCAGCTGCGGTGTACAGGCTGGCACACAGAGGGCGATGGATAGAGTTGGGAGGGAGAAAGTGATGAGGTGGAAGAAGAGGAGAAGGAGGGGAGGACAAAGGTGACAGAGAGCGTGAAATGGAGAAATGAAATTAACAGCAGCAAAGAGAGACAACCGGGGAGGGCAACCAGGAGTGCATTAGAGCAAGTGTGGGAGACAGTGAGTCTGAGAGAGGTAGAGAGAAACCAAGAGTGTGTGACAGAGGGATGATGTGGGAGGTAGACTAGGGGCTATTAGGAGATGATGAGAGAGATGGAGGGCTCTAAGGTTAAAAATGGAGGTGTCACAAAGCCACTGAGACAGATGCTTCCTACAGTATATCAAGGAGGGAGACACCACAGTGACGACCAGCCAGTTGAGGACAATCAGCAAAGACAGACTAACCCCAACACAAGGTTTTTGAAGCTAAGGTGTCCTTTAACCAGGTGACAGCAGATATTCACCCTGCTGGAGGCTTGGGCATCATTTACACGTTTTTGATTTATTCTTTGTGCCAATATGTTAACAAAATTGAGATATGTATTATATCAAGCAATAGAACCCAAACGATTTATCTGTTGGCCAGTATGAACCTTTTGCAGATATGTTGGTGTCATTGTTTGCTGATATGCACTGTTATAAAAACTTTTATACTACAGTTATAAACAAAGTAAAAAAGCAATTAGGTAAAGATGTTTTTATATAAAATATGCATATTTTCTTAATTCAAGTTCTACATAATTGGTTGTATTTGTTATTTATTTAGATTTTTATTTAAGTTTATGGTTAAACTGTAAAATACCAAGCCTCAAATATATTTTTTTGTCACAAGGGTTTGATTACGACATCTTAGGAACCAGTCAATGTAAGCGTAAACATCCACGATTTTCACTGAGTGATGTTGCAACTTTTATTCCTTTGAACCGAGGTCAATTTTTCCAAGGTTTGCTTTCTGTGTACACTTCTAACCAATCAGAACGCATGTGGTTGACAATGGCACATTTTGAAGCTGTGCTAGAGCAATAGAGGAACACCTTTCTCTTCTGTCAAGAAACAGGCAACCAAACTCCTGTTGAAGAAAATGAATGAACCAAATGCCGACAACTGGGACTGTTTACAAACAAGCTTACTCAAATTACATTCTCAAGTAAAACTAGGGCTGCGAAGCAGCACTTTGCGGGCCTGAGCACTTGCGAACTCGGGACCTCATGTGGGGAGGGCAGTCTGAGATCGGGCGAAACAGCTCAGTGCTGCGTGCTTCACTTCCTGTGTCCGTCACGCAATGTCGAACCACGCCCACAAACCTCGCATTACGGTCCACGCCATCAAGGGCAGACCACACGGTGAAAATTGTATGTAAATCTAATTAAAGCTGTAAAACGAAGCTTACTTCCTGTTGCCAGTAGGTGGCGCTATTCCTACATACAGACTAATATATCTGTTCAGGTTGGGGCTCTGATGAAGCTGAGCCATTTGGGGCCGATTGGACATAAAAGTTAAAAAAAACGTCCTGTTTCATGGTGAATCAGTAGGTGGCGCTATGACCCTGAGTTAGTTTTGACATATGGAGATGTTAACCCTTTGATACACAACATGGGTCAAAAGTGACCCGGCTCAGTTTTTATTTTCTATATCTTTGCAGTGAAGGAATTTTATCATTCAGTATTTCAGGTATTCCCCAATTAACTTGTTAAGTTTGGAATAAAAATCATTTTTGTATCACTACCCTTCTAATGTACAAAATTGGTCAAAAATGACCCGTATTCTTCATGCACAAGTGTTTCTTTGCTATATTTTTTAAATTAAATGTAATTTTATCATTTAATATTCTAAATATTCATTAAACATCTTGTTTTTGATTTCCACAAATCATTATATCCCTTTTTCCTTTCTTACTTTATAAACAAACTTAAATTTTGTATTTCTACATCACTTTTACACACATGGTCAAAAATGACCCATACTGCATGTATTCACCACAAAACACCTACCATTCATTTCACAAAGCTGCTTTTGCACGTCTGATGCATGTAAGTCTTATTTTACAATCCATTACTAGTTAGAAAGATAAATATGTACAATACTAACTAGCTGTTAGCTAACTAGCTTCTTTTCTGGCTAGCTAATTATAGCTAGATCAACAAAATAAAACTCGAAATATAACAGTATACTTAATAGACTGATTGATATACATTTGAAAATATGCTTTAGATTTTCTTTATCCAGAGTGTTAGTAAGGCTGGTCGCAATTATTTCAGACTTACGGTTGACATGGTCATAGATATGCTGCATGAAGAACAGGATGAGAAGGATGAGGAGGAAATTCTTGGTCTTGATTCTGAGTCTGAAATCTCTGATGCTGAGAACTGAGACTATGTTCTAATCTACAGGATGAAGCTGGAGTTGTGGGTGTGTCTTGGAATCCAGCTCTCCGAAATGAAGAAGGCTCCTTTGATGACATATACAAAGACTTCTATGTCATCAAAGGAGCCTTCTCCTAAATGAAGAAGGAGGAATAAGCCATATTTTGAAAGCTTATTCTTCTTCCTTATAGAATAAAATAATATAGCAAAGAAACACCCAGCCATGCATGAAATAACACAGGAAATGAATACAGGTCATTTTTGACCCATGTTGTGCATTAGAAGGGGTTTGCATCGCTTGTGTATGAAGGGGTTAAGGCCGGGACTCTGATCATAGGCGAGTATTTTGTTGCTGATAGGACAATGCACAGTGGAGTTACAACAACTTAATTTTCACGCTGATCAGTAGGTAGTGCTATGACCCTGAGTTAATTTTGACATATGGAGCTGTTTAGGCCTGGACTGTGATTATAGGTGAACATTTTGGTGCTTATTGGACAATGCACAGTGGCGTTAAAAAATACTTCCTGTTTCATGACAAATCAGTAGATGGCGCTATGACCGAGTTAATATTGAGATATGGAGCTGTTCCATTGGAACTCTGATCATAGGTGAGTATTTTGGTCGTGATTGGACAATGCAGTGTAGTTTTTAAAAAACGTCCTTTTCACAGTGAATCATTAGGAGGCTCTATGACCATGAGTTATTATTGACAGATGGAACTGTTCAGGCGGGAAATCTGATCATGTGACAGAATTTTTGTGCTGATTGGACGATGCACAGTGGAGTTATGACAACTTTGTCTCCTTTGGCGAAGGATCAACCTTCACTGCACCTCAATGTTTACACGGTTTGAGGAAATGTCACAATTCTGACCATGAAGGTCGTATGACTTGTCTGAGCCAGTTGAGGACAATCAGCAAAGACAGACTAACCCTAACACAAGGTTTTTGAAGCTAAGGTGTCCTTTAACCAGGTGACAGCAGATATTCACCCTGCTGGAGGCTTGGGCATCATTTACATGTTTTTGATTTATTCTTTGTGCCAATATGTTAACAAAATTGAGATATGTATTATATCAAGCAATAGAACCCAAACATTTTATCTGTTGGCCAGTATGAACCTTTTGCAAATATGTTGGTGTCATTGTTTGCGATATGCACTGTTATAAAAACTTTTATACTACAGTTATAAACAAAGTAAAAAAGCAATTAGGTAAAGATGTTTTTATATAAAATATGCATATTTTCTTAATTCAAGTTCTACATAATTGGTTGTATTTGTTATTTATTTAGATTTTTATTTAGGTTTATGGTTAAACTGTAAAATGCCAAGCCTCAAATATATTTTTTTGTCATAAGGGTTTGATTACGACATCTTAGGAACCAGTCAATGTAAGCGTAAACATCCAAGATTTTCACTGAGTGATGTTGCAACTTTTATTCCTTAGAACCGAGGTCAATTTTTCCAAGGTTTGCTTTCTGTGTACACTTCTAACCAATCAGAACGCATGTGGTTGACAATGGCACATTTTGAAGCTGTGCTAGAGCAATAGAGGAACACCTTTCTCTTCTGTCAAGAAACAGGCAACCAAACTCCTGTTGAAGAAAATGAATGAACCAAATGCCGACAACTGGGACTGTTTACAAACAAGCTTACTCAAATTACATTCTCAAGTAAAACTAGGGCTGCGAGGCTCACAAGCACTTGCGAACTCGGGACCTTATGTGGGGATGGCAGTCTGAGATCGGGCGAAACAGCTCAGTGCTGCGTGCTTCACTTCCTGTGTCCGTCACGCAATGTCGAACCACGCCCACAAACCTCGCATTACGGTCCACGCCATCAAGGGCAGACCACACGGTGAAAATTGTATGTAAATCTAATTAAAGCTGTAAAACGAAGCTTACTTCCTGTTGCCAGTAGGTGGCGCTATTCCTACATACAGACTAATATATCTGTTCAGGTTGGGGCTCTGATGAAGCTGAGCCATTTGGGGCCGATTGGACATAAAAGTTAAAAAAAACGTCCTGTTTCATGGTGAATCAGTAGGTGGCGCTATGACCCCGAGTTAGTTTTGACATATGGAGATGTTAACCCTTTGATACACAACATGGGTCAAAAGTGACCCGGCTCAGTTTTTATTTTCTATATCTTTGCAGTGAAGGAAATGTATCATTCAGTATTTCAGGTATTCCCCAATTAACTTGTTTCACAAATCCTTATTTAAATTTTTCCTTTATTATGTTTGGAATAAAAATCATTTTTGTATCACTACCCTTCTAATGTACAAAATGGGTAAAAAATGAGCCGTATTCTTCATGCAGTGTTTATTTGCTATATTTTTTAAATTAAATGTAATTTTATCATTTAATATTCTAAATATTCATTAAACATCTTGTTTTTGATTTCCACAAATCATTATATCCCTTTTTACTTTCTTACTTTATAAACAAACTTAAATTTTGTATTTCTACATCACTTTTACACACATGGTCAAAAATGACCCATACTGCATGTATTCACCACAAAACACCTACCATTCATTTCACAAAGCTGCTTTTGCACGTCTGATGCATGTAAGTCTTATTTTACAATCCATTACTAGTTAGAAAGATAAATATGTACAATACTAACTAGCTGTTAGCTAACTAGCTTCTTTTCTGGCTAGCTAATTATAGCTAGATCAACAAAATAAAACTCGAAATATAACAGTATACTTAATAGACTGATTGATATACATTTGAAAATATGCTTTAGATTTTCTTTATCCAGAGTGTTAGTAAGGCTGGTCGCAATTATTTCAGACTTACGGTTGACATGGTCATAGATATGCTGCATGAAGAACAGGATGAGAAGGATGAGGAGGAAATTCTTGGTCTTGATTCTGAGTCTGAAATCTCTGATGCTGAGAACTGAGACTATGTTCTAATCTACAGGATGAAGCTGGAGTTGTGGGTGTGTCTTGGAATCCAGCTCTCCGAAATGAAGAAGGCTCCTTTGATGACATATACAAAGACTTCTATGTCATCAAAGGAGCCTTCTCCTAAATGAAGAAGGAGGAATAAGCCATATTTTGAAAGCTTATTCTTCTTCCTTATAGAATAAAATAATATAGCAAAGAAACACCCAGTCATGCATGAAATAACACAGGAAATGAATACAGGTCATTTTTGACCCATGTTGTGCATTAGAAGGGGTTTGCATCACTTGTGTATGAAGAGGTTAAGGCCGGGACGTCCTTTTCACAGTGAATCATTAGGAGGCACTATGACCATGAGTTATTATTGACAGATGGAACTGTTCAGGCGGGAAATCTGATCATGTGACAGAAGCTTTGTGCTGATTGGACGATGCACAGTGGAGTTATGACAACTTTGTCTCCTTTGGCGAAGGATCAACCTTCACTGCACCTCAATGTTTACACGGTTTGAGGAAATGTCACAATTCTGACCATGAAGGTCGTATGACTTGTCTGAGCTCATTTGAGCTGTATATTGTGAAGCAGCCAGGAGCAGTGCATCATAGTGTAAACCTTGTGTTTTGATGGGGACTCATCAAAATTTTACGCCACGCCATGGTCACACCGTGTGACAAAAATTCCAAAATCAAGGTAGTTTTAATCTCCACGTTCTTGAGATGACACTCTTTGAGATAAAACTAATTTGAGTGAAGTTTTAAGGGGTGCTGTGGAGCCATTTTGCCACGCCCAGTTCCAATTACTCCAGAATACATACATTTTCACCAGGCCTGACGCGCCCGCAAAATTTGGTGAGTTTTCGAGTATGTTCACAACGTCAAAAATTCGAAAAGCAATAGGGCCATCGGTGCTCTGGCCCTAACTGTGATCTGTAGCCGTACTTCTTCACACTGTCTGAATAGTCAGGCATGTCCAAATTTTTCTCAGAATTATTGGCTGTTTCATGCAATTCAGTTGTTTTGTCATTGATGTGCAAAGGCCTATATTTTTTTTTTCTTTGACAACATGAAGCCAAAGACTTTACCTGCAGTTTGATTCTCACACATGCATGATGCAGCGTCAGGTTCTCTGCAGAGGCACGTTCACAGCAGCAACAAATCCTCCACATTATTCAGGCAAGAGGTGGAGCAGCCGGGTGCAGCAGACAGAGGCAGGAAGTGACCTATTAATACAGCTGCAGAGATCCCGTGATTTTCTTGACAACACACATACACCGGTGTCAGCTCTTATCGCCCCAATCTCTTTGTTGGTGTCTTCTATGAGTGTTGCTCTGCTTTTTGACCCGGAGATATTGGTTTTCTTTTACTTTTTTTCATTTTTGTGTCTGTCGCGTGTTAGAAGCGTCATCGTATTGTATTCATAATATGAATGTAAGAATCTTATATTTAATGGATATCCAAGGTGTAAGTACCATATTCATTTCTATTGTCCTTATTAGCTTGAAGCCTGAAATAATAATCCATAAAATCAAAGGTTTTAGGCTGCAAAAATAAAGGTGAAAAAAAGCACACATAAAAAGCTTTTAGTTATTTCTTATGAACAAAATATTCACAAATGGATTTTTGGAATTAATTATAAAGCATCTGAGACTCAAAAGGTGAATCTGCTTTGTCCAGACCATGTGGATGTGGTTTGATCAGGTTTGATTGACTGTGCTTTGGCAAAATAAGCAAAAAACAAAACAATGACTTGGCTCACATTTAGATTTAAATGTTGCCCAATACCGATTGGATATATGTCACAACCTTTATAAAATGTCTATGGTCACAACACTGTTTTCCAGCTGAGCCCCATCCACCATGATAAAAGCAAGGGTAAAACCATAAATACAGTAATTTCTTATGTGAAAAACTGTTCTCTCTTTAGCAAATGATAATTTTGTGTTCATATTAAAAACATAGTAAAAGATGGAGTTGAAATCAGTGCGAAATTAGACGATTTAAAAGAGTATATTGATTTCTAATTTGTTTTGGAATTGTCAAAGAGGTCAGCCCCCTTTTACCTTATACCCAGCACACTGATCCTTAGGGAAACAGGGCCAAATGCACTGCAGATCTCAGACCTGTGCATATTAATCAGCACTAAAGTGCCTCATTGACATGATAACAATGTCTGTAACAACAATAATTTGCAGGCTCTTTGTATTGAAATTATCTAAATGTGTTTAAGGCTTCGGATAACACTGCATCCAGATGAATGCTGAAAGCTTTATATAAATAAGTAAATGTGTCTGCACATAATAGATACAGAGCGGCTTCAAAGCACTGTGATTCAGGAAGAGCAAAATGGCCTTGAACTTGAATTATTACGATAAGTGATAAAATGCCAACGCCTGTCAGGATGCAGCCTTGTCTCTGTGTGTGTTTGCGCGTGTGTGTGTATGTGGATAAAACTAAAAACAGATTTATCCTGTGCAGTCAGCAAAAAAATGTCCAGAGGAAAGTGTGGTGTGTGTAACTAGCATTATCACTTAGCACTGGTGTGAACAATACTTGAGACAGTTGCAATTCTGTGGACATTTAAAGAGCCAATCCATTATTGAACACCTTGCTCTATGGCTGCTGCTCTCTTTATCTGTTTGGGTGTTTCTGTGCCACTCGTGTCTTACGTGTCTTTCCTCTTTCCATCTGTTTCCTTTGCCAGTGTGTTGGTGGGTTTTTTTCTTTTCTTTAACTGTGATCAGGAATCTTTAATTTAAACAACAACCACAACGTTGCTAGCTAGAGCCATATGCATAAAAATGTAATTGAACAGTTGATGAATGGGACACAGTTATATTAAGTAGTGTCATTCAATACATCTGTCTTGTCTTCTGCCATTGTGCTCCATTTACACATTCACTGTTTGGACTGATTGTGCAAAATATGATACTCACATGGAGATGCAGATAGGAGAGGAGGAGATGGGAGAAAAGGGGGAGTAAGAGGTGCAACCTAAGAAGAGTGGAGGGCTAGAGAGGAGAAAGAGCAGGGATGCTGAAGGACATGTAGGGCAACAGGAAAATGCCACAGGACACTAGAGGGAAAGAGAAATAGATTGACTATGATATGAAAAATTTAAACAGTGAGAGATGACACTGACAACAGGCCTCCAACAAATAGCCCGAACCTTTAAAAAAAGGTTGAATTAATCAATAACACACATAAAACGCAGAGACAATTGTTTTACAAATGGCCAAGTCTGTCTGAGAGGGAGCAGTTACAGATTTCACTTTGGCTTCGGAGATTGAGCGTAATCAAATTCACAGTGTCAGCCAAGCATCAGTTTTACAAATCTATTGATTTCTGCAAAAAAGTACACTGCATATGTTTAAATAATTCCTCTGTGTCTCTCTCATTCTCTCTCCACCTTATTAGCTGAACATATTGGTGGATACAGGAAGCAGTAACTTTGCTGTCGGGGCGGCTGCACATCCCTTTCTGCACAGATACTACCATCGCTCACTGTGAGTAGAAACGCATGTAAAAGTATACAAACAGCCACAATTATTTTTTCCATCACTAAATTCATTTTTATGGAAAAGTTCAAACAGAACATTTATTATTTTTTAACTGTAGCATTCTTTGCAGATTCTTTTTTTGTGTACTAAAATTATTTACGATACAATACTTGCTGATGGTTAATTTCTTTCTACTTTATTTTATTATTGAGAAAACCCAAAGATGGAAACATGAATAGATGCTTTTTAATATGGTCATTTACCTGTTTTCCTTTTTTCACTGGAATACCACAACTGTTCAGAATTTGTTAATTTGACCTGACAGCGAGGTGACAGAGCGCCTCAATTGTCGGTGCATTTGTGACATCAAACATGACGCACCAGAGGAAAAATACAGAAAGGCAAACTCCTCTACTGGCAATGGGAAAGGAGTCAATTGCCTTTTTTAAACGGATTTACCTTTGTTTAAAAAACCTGTGTAAACCCACTAACTTTGTTTTACAAGAGGTATTATTTCTCAATCACCATTTTCTCACCTCCAACTCTTTTCTTCCTCTCTATTGTCTTCTAAATCCATTCACAGCTCCAGCTCATACAATGACCTCGGAAGGAGCGTGTACGTTCCTTACACCCAAGGCCGCTGGGAAGGGGAGCTGGGCACTGACCTAGTCTCTGTCCCACATGGCCCCAACGCCAGCCTGCGTGCCAACATTGCTGCAATCACCCAGTCAGATCGCTTCTTCATCAACGGATCCAACTGGGAGGGAATCCTGGGACTGGCCTACGCTGACATAGCCCGGGTGAGAGCAGCAACCCAACATGGATAATCAATTCCAAGCATTGCTGATCCTGTTGTCTTTGCTAACAGCTGATGTGCAGTTAAATTCTGTATTTTACAATGATACAACTGCTTGCATGTGTATGAGACGTGCTATTATTAGAGCGATTTGTGACAATTCCCATGTCCAGCAGAACGCGCATGCCTTCCTGTGTACACCAGCACGCGTATGCATACGTGAGTGGTCACTTGATATGCATTTTCAGGCGTGTTAGCATGGATGGGGATTAAAACTGATACAGAGGCTAAACTTGTGTGGACAGAAATTGTTTGAAAACACAGTTTTAGTAGTATCTGGCAAGGGGGGCAGCAGGAAGGACAGGGAGAGAAACAGTATTTACTAGTATGGATCCAGTCAGAGACTGATGGAGGAGAGCATCTCTCCATTCTATAATCATGGACTATATGAGATCACTGGACAATAAGATGGACGAGCTAGCAGCCAAGATGAGGAATCTTGAGGGACTTCGGTGAGCGTAATGTTTCACAGAGAGTCATGGCAACAGGAAGATACTCCAGGTGCCATCACTACCATCTACGGCTTTCAGGAACGTGTCTGCAGCCCATACATTGAACCTTTTGCCTTATGTCCATATCACATTGCAGGGGAGGTCTCACGCGCCATCTTGCTTTATGTTTGCATCCGCTTCTCTGTTAACCCAGCAACTGTGTGTAATGTCATCTGCTCTGTTACTGCAAGACTCTAGACCCTCCACCACAGCGCTTTCTTCATGATCGTCAACTGGGCAAGAGTCTCCCCACTTTCACTCAGTTTGTGGACTGCACTTCCTGAGGAGACTGAAACTGTGACCTGCTATATGCTCATGTTAATGGGGCCTGGATATTCTACCTCACACATTTGCATTTGGGCACTTTTTTCATTCCATGTACTCTGAATATTATTATTCATAATTTATAGTAATTTTACTTGTTTCACTGTTTTTCTTCCTCTTTCCTAAATGCTTATTGTGCTTTAACAAAACAATTATTCAGTGGGCAACAGTGATGTTTTTCTGATTCTGTTCTTGTGAAAGATATAAAATATAAAAGTATATTAGGAAGAATGTGGGGGTGAGAGGGTAGGAGGTTGAGAGCTAGATATCAGATCCATATTAAGCTCTTGTCCAAAAGGATAATGGTGCTTACGTTAACTGTCAGCTGTGGAAATGGGAAGATTTACAAAACTAATGCTTTGCTAGTGTTAAAAGTTTTGATATTCATTATGCCTCTGTAGCAGTAATTTGTTACTGTACATATTTGCTAACATTACTTCTCTCCAGCATACCAAACATAGGCAGTTAGAATAGTTTCAAAGGTGTTGTTCATTAAGTCTCCTGTGAATGATCGAGACAGTGAAATAGGGTAGCCCCTATGAGCCCTGAGCTTGTTAAAAAGCTACAGAGAATACTTCATCTCCTTTTTTGTAGCTTCCTGAATATCTAATCTGGTGTAAGAGGATGATACTGTTATGATGATACTACTATGCTATAATGACATTGGATCTAGGGATGGACATAGAATACAGTTCTTGAATAATTCAAACATCTGACATCTGAAGAATTTGATAAGGAAAATAACACTTTATTTTGCACTTTATAAGAATATGTTATTTTAGAGGAGA
Source organism: Hippoglossus stenolepis (assembly GCF_022539355.2). Taxonomy (NCBI): domain Eukaryota; kingdom Metazoa; phylum Chordata; class Actinopteri; order Pleuronectiformes; family Pleuronectidae; genus Hippoglossus; species Hippoglossus stenolepis. The sequence goes on from NC_061486.1 coordinate 24,654,331, forward strand.
GATTTGAAGCTGACGCTATAAACAGCAGCTTGGTTAAGCTATTCAGAAGTAAATCATCCTATCATCACCCTTTCTGTTTCTCTCCAGCCTGATGAGACATTGGAGCCTTTCTTTGACTCTCTGGTTCGTCAGACCCCTGTCCCCAACCTCTTCTCTCTCCAGCTGTGTGGAGCTGGCTACACCCAAAACGACTTCCTCGGCAGCGCTACTGTTGGTGGCAGCATGGTGAGACACACACACACACACACACATGCACATGCACATACAGCATCCAGTATCATATTTGAATATTTCCCCTTTGTGCTCACAGATCATCGGTGGAGTGGACAAATCACTGCACGTAGGAGAGCTTTGGTACACTCCTATCCGCAGGGAATGGTATTATGAGGTCATCATCGTACGTATTGAGGTTAATGGGCAGGACCTCAACATGGACTGTAAAGAGGTGAGATGTGACTGATATGAATTATTTAACGGTCATTCATTGATTTCATCCAAGAGATTTGTAACTTGTGACTATTTCTCTGTCTTTGACAGTACAACTATGATAAGAGTATTGTAGACAGTGGCACCACCAACCTTCGGCTGCCTAGAAAAGTCTTCCAGGCTGCAGTCAAGGCTATTGAAGCTGCCTCTTCGGTCAGTCCTTACAGTAACATACAGACCTTTTTCGCTCTGTCAATATTAAGTAATTGATCATTATTTGGGATCTTTAAATGAATCTGTCTTCCTGCCTCTGTATTTCAGACTGAACAGTTTCCCTCTGGATTCTGGCTGGGGGAGCAGCTGGTATGTTGGCAGGTCGGCACTACACCCTGGCACATCTTCCCAGTTATCTCCCTATACCTGATGAGTGAAAACCGCAACCAGTCCTTCCGGATCTCCATCCTACCGCAGGTAATATACACAATAGCTGCTTTCAGACATGCACTGAATTTAGGATAATTTCAGGGGATGATCTGGAGTTCAGTGTTAGTTGCAGTGGACAGGAGTTTCACTTGCCAGGCCCAAAATCTGGATGAAGTCCGGGTGAGCCCAATGAAAATACAGCAAGATATTGTCAGACGGATTCACTGCGAGAAAGTGGGGCATTAATGTTTTTAACACACAACGGATTACAAAACTGAAAAAACAAAACAAAAAGAAAACAAATATCCGAGGATGAAAAAGATTTACCATATATTACCATACACACTTTTAGAGTTTCAGGGGTAAACAGCGTTGCAGCTCAATCCAATACAATTGAAGTAAATAGTAAATGGTTTCACCAGGCCCGGTCTCCCTACATTAAAAGTTTGGGTCATTTGATTATTATTTGAATTTTGATTTATCAATTAGATTATGTCGATAATCCTTTTGAGTTGTGTGTTGTATTATTTTAAAGCAAGTATGAGTTAACAGGTTATTTTGTTCTGTTTGTGATGTTGCTTTGTTTGGATGTTGTTTTGCCAGGTATGTTGGGTCAGATCAGCAGGTCAATCAGGAAGAGTGAGAGCAGGTTTGCACGACCAGGCTTCGGAGAAAGGAGGGGCTTTATCTTCTGTATTTTTGCAGATGGATTGAATTGTGAGGTCAGCAGTAGGCCAGAGTCCTAACTTGGTCGTGTGTTCGTCAAGTTGAGTGTGGTTTCTGTACTTGTCTTTCGGTTGAGCTCACCCTATACTTACCAGCGCAGGTGGTAGGTTCCAGGCAGGTGAGGCTATAAAGGTAAATGCCAGTCGTGAAGAAAGTAAAGAAGGAAGGAGAGAGGAGTTAGCAGCTTGCTTGAGGCCGCCAATATTTATTGTTTTCTTCCCTTTTCTTTCTCTAGTATGATTTAGTTTTGTTGGATTCCCTACGGTTCATTTCGTCTTCTACCTTTTTGTTGATAAAATGCATTTTATTTCACCTACTCCTGCCTAAGGCTCTGCTTCTTTAGTATTCCATTTTTGCAGTGCCAAATAACATCCTCCACCCCATCTGGGGTTGTGGCACTACAGTGACCACTTCTTCCAACTTAAAAAAACAGAAAAAAATAGAAAATGCCTTCATACTGCTCCTGTGGTGTCATTCAAGTGCTTCACAGTTGTCTATTGTTACATATGTTTGAATAAGTTGTCACCATTTACTTAAATTGTATTGGATTTGGCTGCAACACTGTTTACCCCTGAAACTCGAAACACTTCACCCACCTCTCCATCGGCATAGTGGTGAGTAGATAATAAGTGATCATCTTTTCATCTTTGGGTGAACTATCGCTTTAAGAAAGGTGCTATATAAGTGGCGTCTACAACCATTTAATGATTTATTCATAAAAATAAAAATATTTTTAATACAATCCTGTTCATAATTTAGCACAACATACACACAATACACTACAGTGTGAGAGTCGTATTCTAGTCGTTACACTAATACCGCTAAGGACTTCAACAAGAGTATGTGTTTGTGACTCCTCTCAAATCCAACCGCCCTCTGATCCTTTTCTCTTTCTGTTCATCTTTAGCAATACCTGAGGCCAGTAGAGGATGTGGCTTCAGCCCAAGAGGACTGCTATAAATTTGCCGTTTCCCAGTCGAGCACTGGAACAGTGATGGGGGCTGTCATCATGGAGGGCTTTTACGTGGTCTTTGACCGTGAGAAGAAGAGAATTGGCTTTGCTGTTAGCACTTGCCATGGTGAGGAGGATAGTAAGGAGGGATGATGAGGGGACGAGTAACAGAATGAAAAAAAGTTGGCTTGTGTGAAAAAATAAACATGAATACAGAATTATAGATGACCTGGGATAGAGGGACTAATAAAAGGCTATGAAATATAAAGTTGAAAAAGTATCTAAGTTGATCTTTGTGTTTGTAAAATACCTTTAATCCCATTCTCCCACTTCTAGTGCACGATGAGTTTCGCACAGCCTCTGTGGAGGGCCCATTCCACGGCGTTGACCTGGAGGACTGCGGCTACAACATCCCTCAGACGGACGAGTCCACTCTCATGACCATCGCCTACATCATGGCCGGAATCTGTGCTCTCTTCATGCTGCCGCTGTGTCTCATGGTGTGCCAGTGGCGCTTCGCCCGTTGCCTCCACCCACACGGGGACTTTGCTGATGACATATCGCTCCTAAAGTGAAGGGGGAGAAGAAGGGAACAAAACTGGTCATAGAGACCTTAACTTGAAACACAGGAGAGAAATGGATCTTGGGAACAGGGGATGTATGACAAGTGGGTTCTGTTGAAGGAGAGCTTTGAAAAGGTTTTTCAGGAATATAATATATAAAGTATAGAAAATGCTGAGTGACAGTATGTGAGGATCCACAACTGACCTCAAGCATTGGCGTCAACTTTGCCTGTTTGAGCCACCTATGCAGATCTGCATGGTTAGAAGAACAGAATGGTGAAAATTGAGTCAAATGTGAAATAAAACAATTATGTCTTTATTATAAATAGTGTATAAATAGACCACAGGGAAGAATTGGATTTGGAATTTTGAAAGATTTATCTCAGCATTGCAGAACTCCACACAGAGTGATATGGGAGCAAAAACCTAATTTACAAACATGGCTAAATGAACTGGATGTGACCGAATACGACAATGTGAAACCATCAGTTATGATGGATGGTATGATTTGAACATTTAGTTTATAGATCTTTTCTTTGTGGCATATGAGTGAATGAAACAAGTTGATAAGTGTGAGCATGCCTGTAAGTGTGCACAGCTGTACTGTAATTGAAGAGTATACAGAAAGATTTAATGAAAATTAAGACAAAAAAACGATACTAGCATCTATGAAGTTAAACTATTTTGCAAATGCCAGCAAAGAATTCTGCAAGCAAATCAAGTAAGCATAAAGAGGCTAATGTATGGAAGTATCAGATTGTTACAGCATTTACTGCATAAAATCAGTTTTATGATACTACTGAACAGAGTCAGCATCAGATGTCACCTTTTCTTCTTATATTGATATCTTAAATCTATTGTACAGAATGCATTCCAGGTCTTCTGTTTTGCGCAGACACACACACACACACACACAAAATACACATTGCTTACCAAACTGCTGCACCATCTGATTTGCATATGTAACAACATCACTCATTAACTTAATAGGGCTTCTTTCACAGACACAAACAACCTAACTCAACACATCTTTCAATGGGGACCATACACAGAATGCTTGGACCAGGAAACCAGCCCAAAGTATGTTATAACACTAAAGAACTATATGTATGTCTACAAGCGACAGTTTGTGATGTGTCTCAGCAAGCTGTAAATAGAAAAACTCAGAACTGTATATTTATCTGTCAGGCGCTGGCAGCACTGTTCAACCAATAAAGTAATTATTGTAACTGTCAAATGTCATTTCATTTTCTGCACAAAACATTAAGCACAAACGCAAAATCATACCCTCATACACGTTCAATCTGTGTCAGTGTCTTACTCCTTAAATTTCATGTAATGTTCGAAATTATTTAATGCTATTACATGGTTTGAATAATAATGGCTTTGATTCCACAATGAAACACTTTTAAATCTATCTTATTTTTGTTATCTAATTCCTAAAATGTTACTATATTATTTAAAACAAATTTTGTTCATCATATCTCGATACAGTTTTCAAATGGGCCGGCCAAAGAAAAAAACTTGTAATATTATATTGATATAATGATGTAATAAACTAGAAAGTTCCTCCCTAGAAATTTTGAATGTGTGCAGCGTGCTTCCGCCGGGTCCAGAGACTGTTTCATCATTCCCAAGACATCAAAGATTCCTTTGATCTATGACCACGGACACTGTCAGTCGTTCCTTTGCTGTTTTTCGCAATTTATAAGCGAACCCTTTGGCAAAAGTCTTAGAATAGACGGATCACGCCATTCCCGACCGAGCCGCACGTCTTGATGTATTATTTGTTGTGCATGTGCGACAAAAACTGCGGGAGAAGTAGCGGGACGAAATTTATTGAGAAGTCAGAATAATAAGAGGTATGGGGAATAATAATATATGTGCATTAATGAATGCATAACACATAATGACTTAATACAACTGTAATATCCAAATTATCAGAGATGTTCATCGTCTAACATGTTTGAGAACTTTGCAAGAACGTTTCTAATGGAATTTTTACAGTTAACTCACATAAGTAATTCGTAAAAAAAAAGGTGGATTATTGATTAATGTAAAGACATATATTATATAAAGACTGCATATAAATATGTATATAAAGATATACCTTTGGGCAGGTACAGGAACTGGCCTCTATTCCTCTGGACCAATCAGCAGAGTCTAACACGTTCACGCACGACTGTGTGACGTATGACGCATTGAGACTCGCAGGTTACGGAAATGAGATGACAAGCGCTGGTTAGTCATAAAATTCCCAGCAAACAGGTGAGAGGAAGAAGAAGTGTGTGCACAGGTACGATATGTTTCTGTTCCCGTAACAAACCACCTCAGACAGAGAATGTTACCGTGTTATCGAGCGTGTTGTATTTAACCAGAGCAGCGGTGTCAGTAGTTAGCGTCAGTACAGGAGCTAACTCACCCAGCTATGACAACAACAAGGCTCCGACTGAACCTCGAGCTCCTCTTCTGTGGTTTTCTCTTGTTTTCACTTGTACGGGCTCGTTTATTCTACCAGAGCTACTGACCAAACCATACACAGCCCATTCACTGACTAGCTGGAGCTAGCTGGTTGCTCGCTGACTCAGTGGCTGACGTTCAAATAAAAACTAAGCAATCAGCAAAATAGAGAGCTAGCTAACATTAGCTGAGTGAAGCATGGTTTGATCAGTCGCTGTGTTGATATTCACAGGTGTGAATGCACATCTGTTGATAACGCTTACAGCCAATGTTGTTTGTTTCTCATACATGGGCGTTTCTATATAATATAATTCATAATGGGGTCAATATATTTGGCTACTGAGCAGAATTATGTCCATGAATCTAATTTGTGCTTTTATCATAGGACTAGGATCATTCGCTCTATTTTAAATATCTAGAATACTCAGGAAATTGTAACTGTTTGATATGGGGTTGTTTAAATAGTTCAATTTACAATGCATCAATGACAATCACTATGAATCCTTCAGAAAGTCACTTCCTGGTAGGCTGTGTTTTTGATTATAGCTCTGTGTTGCTGACATCTATCTGCCCTTGTAATTTAGTTGACTCTTGACTCAGTTATTTATTATTTGAATTCCAGTTTGTATAATGAATAGAAAGAGTGACCTGCCTTGTGCACTTCTCTTGGAAGTCAGGAGATTAATGCTTCTCCAAACAGGTTAATCCAGCTGTGCCTTTTTAATCACATATTTTTTGTTTGCTGCTGTATTAGAATCATAGTTGAAGTGTATTGTATGCCTGCATTCTCCACCATCTCATGTCAAAACATTGATGCTTCACTTCAAGTTCAAGGCATTTGTTTAGGTTCTATTAGTGCCAATAGAGAAGCAGGCATATGTGAAAGCTTCTTCTTCCCAGTGGTCAAGTGCAAGAACTTTGATGTAACCAACCAGAGTGTGAATCAAATGTGCTGCGCCCGCAGCTCTTTGAACTGACATCTAGTTAGTGTGATGCTGTGAATCTAGCAAGTGGCCTCTGAATGCAGCACACCAGTGATAAGCAACCAGCCCCTCGTTCCCAGATTGTCCTCACTACTAACAAGACCGTCTTTTCTCCCTGTCTTTGTCCCGCATCCAGGTTGCTGTTCCGATGAGGAGGGCTTGCCTGGTCAACCGTGTTTGTCACCCCCCGTTGCTATGGCAACATCCTATTTTCCCAAATTTCTACTCCTCCTTTTGCTGTCCACCTTCACCCTCTTGCTGGTGACTCTCTTGCCCTCTGCTGTTCCATCGATTCCCTTTCGTTCATCTTTTTCTTCACCTTGGCCGCCGCACTCATGTGATTCAGGTCAGTCCTGGGCTGTCCAGCTCCATGTTGGCCAACACCATGAGGAAGAGGATGGCGAACAAGGCTTGGAGCTATTGGATGTAATAGCTGACAGGGTACAGTGCAACAGACTTTCAGACTTTTTCAAAGCTCATTCAAATTCTCAAAAACAACATTTCCTTAGAAGGCTTCAAAATGTTTACTTCATACAATTACTTTTACTTTACTCTTACTGTGATACATTTAGTATTCCCGGTTTTAGTTATAAAAAGGTTTTACATACACAGCTATAGTCCATTTAAAAAATAATTCTTTCACTTCGTATCCCTAATATTGACATTAAGCTTTTTAATTCGACAAATGCTTTTGTTTTATGCTTTATGTATAATGCTCTTCATTTATATCTCATTTACTGCAACTACTCTTTCTCTGAAGAAGTCACTGAAGTCTCTTCTGATCTGTTTGCACTTCTCAAATCTTCCATCCCAGGTAGCAGAGCAGACTGGGTTGCAGAACCAGGGTCAGATCGGACAGCTGCAAGGCCACTACCTGCTGTGTTCCGTAAAGCCCAGTGCTGGATCTGGGGGGGGTATTTGGAGGAAAAGTCTCCAGCCCGGGGACGTTCTAGCAGCCCACCCTCACGTCCTGTGGTACTCCAAAGAGAGACTGCTCAGCCGCTCGAAGAGATCAATGGCCTTCAATGATCCCCAATATCCTAAACAGTGGCACCTGGTGAGGATGTACACTAGTCTATTTTTATTCTCACCTTGCCCATTCACATTCTAGTAATAATAGATGGTACATGTTAAATATTTATATATATATATATATATATAGCATTATTGTGCTTTAATTTAGTACCTACCGGGGGCAAAGTTTAAGAACTGTCACAAACCAAAGACCTAATCTAACCACAGTCTTTAAATTTTACCTTCAAGCACTTACTAGCAAATGTAAGGGGTGATAATCATGTAGTATTTTAACAGCTTAGAAAGAATCTAACTTTAATAACCACTGTGTTAATTTCCAGTTACACCTGTTTTTCCACTGATTGCATTATGGGTGTGGTGAAATTACTCATTTCACGTGGTTTAAACATGTTGTCACATTTCCTAAAGGCAGTGATTCACAACAAATACTGTGAGAGAGTACTTACCCATGAGTTAGTTGTTGATATTTCGCAAAAGTAAAGCCATTAGTGTGTTTTTTAACTACAGATTAAGATATAATCTAAAAGACATGGATTTTAGTTGATCACCTGATATTCTCGAGCTCAGTACAGGCTGCTTAATCCTACACTAAATCTACTCCTCTTCTTAACTGTTAAACTCTTTCTTTACTTTACAGCATAATTACATCAATAAAGGTATGGATATCAACTTAACAGGGGTGTGGGAGCGCAACATAACTGGCCAAGGAGTCACAGTGGTTGTGGTAGATGACGGAGTGGAGCACACACACCAGGACATTCAGCCCAACTATGTAAGTTATTGCCAACCCTTGACCTTTGTTTTGTTCTCACAGCTGAATTTCTATGGAAAGTGTTAATCACAAATCAAGGAAAGACTGTGTTTGTTGTCGTCACTTTTTGCCAGTGATATTGTCTACTACACTACATTACATTCTGTTCCATCAGTCGGTTTTTATATCATAATCAACTAGCATCTACTCTGGAGAAGAAAATGCTGTACCTGTCTTTCCTGTGAGCAGATAGAGGTTTGCACCTGTGAAAGCAGATAAATGTTCCCCACCTAGACTGCTAGGAACCTGAGTGTGACACCCGACAGTCAACTCTCCCTGACTGCCAACATTAGTGCAACAACCCGTTCCTGTAGATACATGCTGCACAACATCAGGAGAATACGCCCCCTTCTCACTCAGAAGGTGGCGCAGGTTCAGGTCCAGGCTCTGGTCCTCTCACGCCTAGACTATTGTAACTCCCTCCTGGCAGGTCTACCTGCTAGTGCCATCCGACCTCTGCAGCTCATCCAGAATGCAGCAGCTCGACTGGTCTTTAACCTAAATTCTCTCACACTACTCCGCTCCTCCGCTCCCTTCACTGGTTACCATTGGCTGCCAGCATCCGTTTCAAAACACTAGTACTTGCGTACCGTGCTGTGAACAGATCGGGTCCAGTCTACATCCAGGACATGTTCAAACCTTACACCCCAGCCCGTTCACTCCGCTCTGCATCTGCCAATCGGCTTGTTGCTCCCTCACTGCGAGCTAACCACTCAACAAAATCACGACTGTTTGCTGTCCTGGCTCCTAAATGGTGGAACGAGCTCCCCAATGACATCAGGACAGCAGAAAGTCCACACATCTTCCACTAAAGACACATCTCTTCCGACTATACCTTGAATAAAATAAAAAAATTTAGTGCCACTTTAGTAGCACTTATATGGCACTTCCCTATAGCACTTTGTAGTTTGGCTTTCTTGAAGAAAATTTTACTTTCTTGATTCTTAAGTTGCTTTGGATAAAAGCGTCAGCTAAATGTCATGTCATGTTCTTAATAATGGAAGATGACACTCGCATCAACAGACCAGTTTCACTCCGGTACTAATAGGTACTAATGAGTTGTGGGAGTTTCTAATTTTGTTGATGTTTGTGGAATAAGTTTTGCTGATTGTGAACTCATTCTGAAATGAAACATTTCTCGCATCACATGTTGAGTTGAAGTGTTTTTGTTTTTCAACAAATGAAGCACAAAAGGGATGATGTGTAAGAAGTGGATGTATGGTGTTTCCAAGGTCATTTTTAGACACGAACTTCATAAAATGTCTGCAACGTACCAGGAGATTGACTTCACACGCTTTCACAACAACTAAAATCTCCAGAGAGACTGGGTGAGGGGGGGCACAGCATGCAGGAACCACGATGAAACATAAATACCGCTGCAGGGATCACATGTTTTTGTTTATAGAACGTCGATACCGGCATCTGACCTGATCTCCAAAAGCTCTCGAAACCATTTGTTTTCATAAGTTGACATTTTTGTCGGCGTCTTCTACGTGTATCGCTCCTTTCATCCTTGAATATTTGTATTGTTTTTTTGTCGCACATTCAGGCTTTATATATAGTTTGCTAGTTCAGTGCATGTCTGAAAGCAGCTCAACTTTCATTTAGTCAATTGTGACATTCTCAAGTACTAGTATTAAGGTTATTTTTCCTATTAAATCAATGAAGCTTTATTTTAGTTTTAAAAACCTTTTTATAAACCACCCACTTATTTACTCAAAGTGATTCTGTGTCCCTCTAGAGCCCAGAAGGCAGTTATGACCTGAATTCTAATGACCCAGACCCCATGCCTCACCCTGACATCCACAGCGACAACCACCACGGGACTCGATGTGCTGGAGAGATTGCAGCCGTTCCCAACAACAGCTACTGTGCCGTGGGGGTGGCCTATGGCAGTAAGGTCGCAGGTCTGGACAGGAGAATTTATTTTTGGCACTGTTGATCAAAATTCTGAGCTAAGAACTTCTGACATGAAAGGACTGGTTAAATATGTGTGGTAAAACAAACATTTGTTCTGTCATCAGGTATCAGAGTCCTGGATGGCCCTCTGACAGATAGCCTGGAGGCCATAGCCTTCAACAAGCACTACCAGGTCAATGACATCTACAGCTGCAGGTAACAAACACATCTCTGTCTGGCTCTATTAGTTATGTCCGTGAGCCCTTGACCTTGTGTTTGTAATTTAATGTCTGTACTTCTTAGATTACATACACCATATTGTTAAAGTCGAGTTTGGATTCTAATTCAAATTCTTTCTAATCCAGTTGGGGTCCAGATGATGACGGGCACACTGTGGACGGACCGCATCCCCTGGGCAAGGTGAGACGAAGACCATCTGTGTGCGATACTCCTTCTGCCCTGCAGAGGGCAGTAGGCAGCAACAGATCAGTTACTGAAGAGTAGATGTAGAAGTAAAAGAAATGTGTGTACACTGTTTTCATTCAGTTGATTTTTCTCCCTATCTTGATTGAATCTTCTTTCTTTTCCTCATGGCATTAATTGTTATTTTCATCCACAGGCGGCGCTGCAGCACGGGGTGATTGCAGGTAGACGAGGATTCGGCAGCATCTTTGTGGTTGCCAGTGGCAATGGAGGTCAATATAACGACAACTGCAATTATGATGGTTATGCCAACTCCATATACACCATCACAGTCGGTAAGGCACATAGGTCGGGTGTTTAGTTATGTGCCTCATTATGTGTTTTGGGTGTGAACATGTGGACATAAATTTTGTGTGTGTGTGTGTGTGTGTGTGTGTTACAGGAGCAGTTGATGAGAATGGCAGGATGCCTTTCTATGCTGAGGAGTGTGCAGCAATGCTCGCCGTTACTTTCAGCAGTGGGGGCAGCAAGCTGAGGAGCATTGTAGGTTTTTCTGGAACACACAGGCACAGCACACAAATGATGAGTAGACTCAAAGAGCACTTGACATTTATCACAACAAACAACTGAAAAGCAGTGATTTAGAGCTTTTTGAAGTATCCCATGTTTGTGTTTTAAGTATGTAAACGTAATATCCCCATCTCAGTATCCTAGATAAGCCCTTATCTCGGTTTTGAGAAACTTGATTTTTGTAGAGTGCTTGGTGAGTAACTGGGATACTGTTGTATGTATACATCTTATCCTGGTTTCTGACCACTGTCCACTACCTGCCCAGGCTTGGCTTCTGCCATTCTCATGAAGGTGACTCACATACAGTAATAGGATTCCCTACTCATGAGAATTTTCCCTCCATTCTGTGTCACTGAATTCCATATGATGACCCAATCCCACCCCTCACGGCAGCATATCTTTATTCACATGTGCCCAATAAGGTGGATAAACCAAATCCGCAAAGCGATGTTGGCAATTAATAGTGCTAAGCTCGCTTTAAGCCGCGGAGGCCTCATTTTCTATAGCCGCCACACAGAGATCGAAAATGCCACTAGGCTGTTTTGTTGTAACAATGGTAACATTAAACATCACAGGTGCCTGTTATTAGTAACCGGGATACTTGTATTTACTATCTATAAGGAGATTTCACAATGTGTAATGCAAACACCATAACCTAACTCAAACTAGAAGAAAGACTTGAATAGATGATGCCATCGAGGTGCATCTTCTGGATTTGGTATAATCACAGTGATCTAAAGGTCTTTCAGATCTAACTTCTTTGATTTTAAAGCTGTAAGTGCAGACTAAGCAACTGGACCAGGTCGGGTAAAAACAAGGGTCTCAAGCGGAGTGGAACCAGATTGTGACGTTAAAGCCAAGATGACCAAATGCAGTATTTTCTGATAGCAGCTTTTATCAAGCTCAGGAATTAAACATTTGAACTTATTGTGAGTTGGCATGAATCTAAACAGGTGTTGTTGATGTGTCTTTCCCTAACCCTAACTCTGTGAAACACAACAGGTACTCATTAACTATGGCAACATAAACAAGCGAGACAAATCTTTTAGTTTGCTTTCAACCAGTCTGTATTTATGAGACATGATGTCCAGTTATAGTCTTGAGCTCTTTATGACTGTTAGAGAAGAAAAATGAAGACATCAGTTGCAGTAATGTGCTTCATGACTTGCTGTCTGAATTGGATTTCCCCATGTGGGTCCAGGTATCTGCTAATGAAACTGTCAGTCCATATCATTTCATATTTACATTTAAATGTAATAGTCCAAATGAATATTATACATATGTATTTCCCAGTATAAGGATCAGTTTCTACATTACATTACTGCTACATTCTGTCTCTCTGTGGTTCAAGTCAAGAAAGGAGTTGTGCAATTTCAGTTATAGTTGAGCTGCCAAATGCCAAGAAAGTCGTCCAACTGCTTTTACTTTCTCTTGAAGCGTGCAGATACTATTTCTCAAAGCATGGCGTGTGAAACCGTATCCAAGTTGCTCTGTTGCGCCCTCAGTGTTCTGCAAGCTTCAGTTCTTAATGATGTTTACAGCTGTTTAGAAACTAAAGAGCTGCTTCACATCAGGAGGAGCAGAGACTATGTTGAAAAGGGAGTAAGGGCCCATTGAAAGCTACTGACCTCTGTTTGCTGCTGTTTGTTGGTGTCACTGTGGTAACACAGTTTGGAAGTAGAATGTCATTGCCTGTGGGAGAGAAAATGAGCCAGGATTGGGTTCTCTCTGGACAAGAATGACCCACCACTGACCACAGTGTACTCACAGGCCCAGTACATACCGCACACTGCCCATCAGTGTATTCATTCTGTAGAAGCCATTTAGAGTCTGCTGAGAACAGCTGCCTTCACAAATGCAGTGTTTTAAAGATAGAAAATGAGCGACTTGATTACAGTTTAGAGAAGTTACTACCATTACACTGTTTGTACATGAATTTCAGCCCATCTGTCTGTCTCTGTAGGTGACGTCAGACTGGTCCCTGCAGCAGGGGACAGGCTGTACGGAAGGCCACACTGGCACGTCTGCTGCTGCCCCGCTGGCGGCTGGAATGGTGGCCCTCATGCTGCAGGTCCGTCCCTGCCTCAGTTGGAGGGACATCCAGCACATTATCACCTTCACTGCCACCAAGGTAGCTCTGATGAAATTTCCTACGGCATCATTACTGTGTAAATGCTTAAATTCACTGGTTACTTGAACCCCAACTGTGTATTCTTATTTTGTAAATGTGATCCTAAGCAACAAATATCAAAGACCCTGTTCAGAAATGCTATTCACAACCGTCCTTAGTGATCACAGGTGGTCAGCTTGGGGTGTGAATTCACCCAAGTGCTCAATGCATCCTGAGATCAGATCACTCAGGACACATTCAGAGGTCTGGGATGCATGTGGCCACATTCTTCTTGCTGTGTGAAAGCAATTCTAAGCAATTCTAAACTACAGTTTCACAATGAATCAGATGGATTTTTACGCTTCTCAGTGTCCATACCTTGATTTGTTTGTGGTCGCCGCCACAATAAAAAAAGTAAAGTTTAATAACGATCGAATTCTTAAGGTCCAGATTTAGTTGAAAGTTGACGTGTGTTACTCTGGTTACAATGGTCTCGTTTTGAAAGTGACTGCTCATGTTAGATCCAGTTAGGTCAAAAGGCAGCAGTTCAAAAGATGATGCAAAACATGACACTATTTGTTTCACTATAAGAGCTCTGGGAGGCTCCTAGAACAGATCCTAGAACACTTAATGCTTTGACATTGTTTCCAATCCTCTTTTTATCTTTATCTTGGACAACAGCCATACTATTTAAATATGGTCACGATCCTACAGAATGATATCCCTGTGAATGTTCACAGTTTAATTTGATGTTTGTATATGTTTGTTTGTATTAACAGTGTGACAACAGTGCAGACTGGAGGGTGAACGGAGCAGGTTTCCATCACAGCCACCAGCACGGCTTCGGTCTGCTCAATGCATGGAGACTAGTCAATGCTGCAAATGTATGTGCATACTGTACACACTATTAGTGCTGAGCTGTCATCACTATACATTTTTTATATAATTCACATACTACAAGTTACCACTTGAACTCTAAGGGCTCTCTGTTTCACAGGTGTGGGAGTCAGTGCCGTTCCTTGTATCCTATCAGAGCTCAGTCAGTGAAGAGGAGGCGTCCATCCCGAACTATCCAGATGAGCTGATTCGTACCTGGAAAGGTGAATATGTCTGCTTGTCGGCTCCTCTATCAGTGTGTCTGTGTTGGACAGACGCTTGTCGAGTTTACACGCTGATCTCTGTAGCTGACTCCCTGCTTCCCTCCCTGCCTCCTCCTCAGTCAGATTCCCTGTCCATATTAGGTAAAGTCCTCTTGTTTGTGTCTTCCTACGTCTACATTCAAATACTGGGTGAAATTGCGGCCATTTCTTTTTTTCCTCCCTTTTCTTCACTTTTTTCTCCTAAACTGTCTTTGTATTTTACAACTGCTCTTAGTACTTTCTGTTCTTTTTTCATGACTCACCAATTCTCTGTCTGTGTATGTGATCTGTGGTTTTTTCTCTCTCACACACACACACACTTTCTCACATATGGTGGTGACCTCACACCAGCAGAAACATTTCTTCTCCTCCCTCGATCTTTATCTATAAAAGCTCTTCACAGCCAGGAGTCAGGAGCTCAGCCAGAGTGTACGAACACTTGTACTTATATCATTGTGAGGACCATTATGAGCATAGACGACAGAGTCGAGACATTTTGGCTGGTTGTCAGTTTCTCAAAGACTTTTAGGGTTAAGGTTTTGTTGCAAGGGTTAAGGGGCTAGTGAATGCATTATACCAACGAGCGTCCTCACTAAGATTGATAAAGTTGTTTGTGTGCGTGTGCCTGTGCGTGCTTGCGTGTGTGGTCTCATGGACTTGCTAACGGTAACAGAGCAGACTCAAAAAAAACTCTGTCTGGGCTTCATTTCAAAAAGTAATGGAATCACATTAAACTACTACAATACACATTTTCTTCCCCTCAGTTGAATCTGTCTTGGATAAATCCCAGACATACTTTTTGAATCAGTGAGATTGTTCAGGTATGTCTGCCACACTCATTAGCAGTGTTTGGTTTCTTACTGTCGATGCATTTTGGCTACCTGCTGGCTTCTTGTGTGAACACCTCTGCCACTCAAGTGTGTGTGTATGTTTAGCTGTACAGATGGTCAACAGACAGTTAATAATTGAAGCACTGGGTTGCTGTCAAGTGGTTGTTATAAAAATATATATATTGTGTTTAAAAGGAAATGTTGGTTAAAATGTGACAAGATTCAGCTGGTATTGGTTCTAAAAGGGGAAAAACACATGGGGGAGGAGGAAATGTTCAGCTAGAGAAAGCACTACACCTCTTCTTTCTTGTGAACAGAACATGCTTGGTGTTTATGAGCTCACATTGAATTTATCTTGGATAATCACCTAAATAGCTTCCCCCCTACTCCAAAAAGATTTTTGTAATTATTTTTGTTTTATCCGCCAGTGCAGATCAAAACAACAGGTTTTTGTGATTTCCAAAGTAGGGCTTTCACTTTTTATAAAAATCAAGTTCAAATGACTTTGACACGATCACTTCATTTAAATGTGTTTGAATCCCCCTCCACAAAGTCGGATGAGGTTGAACACTTGATGTTGCTCCGCTCGTCTGTGTTGTCTCGTCTGCTGCCTCAGTTTGGTGGAAATCTATCCAGTGTGGCTCCTGGTTTGTTGTAATTCAAGAGTCACTCAGCTGCTTTGTACAATGTCAACAAACAGCCTTTTCTTTGTTTGTTAATTTGCCATCCACAGTGTCCAACCTTCCACTCATAATTTCTCAAACAAATTGACCATTTTCTTCTGCTGAGGTTGTAAGGTAGCTGCCATATTTGCACTAATAATAATAATAATAACTTGAAATTGTATAGCGCCTTTCAAGAGACCCAAGGACGCTTTACATGTGTCAGTGGGGACAAAAAGGAAAAAGAAAAGAAAATAATTTGCACAAAACAGGAAAGAAAGAAAAGTTAAAACTAAAAGTAAGACAAAAAGTTTTTGGCAGGAGTGACAGAACTTAAGAAAAGAAGCTGAAGTTTCTGGTGCTGTTAAGAGGGCAGAAGGTGTTTTCCCACACAGTCCCATATATCTTAGATATATTCTTCCTGGACAATAGTTTGGGTGGTTGCTTTCTTTCATTTTTCACTCCACACTGCATCTTCCAGCTTTCTTCTCCTTACCACCCTTCCCCTTTTCGAAATGTCCTCCCGACTCTGTCTGCCCAAACCTCTGTTTACACTCTTCGTCCCTTTGCGTCCCTCCCTGCCCCGAGGATGTGTGCAGCCCTACATGGTCAAAGAGCACCACGAAAAGTTCTCACATTATATCATCTACTTACATTATAACTAACCGTTTAAAGTAACCCCCAGTTTAAAGTGTGATACTGTATTTAACCTTATTTAAAAGAAAAATGTGTTTTACAGAAGTGTCTTGGCCAAGATTGTACCATTATTTCTCATATAGTCATGCACTGAACTCCGCAGTTCCTCCGTATTTTCTCCAGAGAAGGTGCGTGTGTGAACTCAAATGTCCGAGTGAGACGCTCTGTTTCTGCAGACTTACTCCACCTGGTCTCCTAGTATAAAGTCAGGTGAATTCGATGTGAGAACACAGCAGGGGATCTCCCCTGGATTCACCGCGAGCGGGGTGGATGATGATGCTTCTAACGTGCGACAGACACTAAAATGAATTAAGAAAATTAAATGGAAAAAAAATGTCTCCTGGTGGAAAAGCGGTGTCATAGTGGAAGATGCCGACGAAGATGTCTAGAGAGTTTGTGGCGATAAGAGCTGACACTGGCTGCTCCATCTCTCACCTGAATAATGCGGAGGATTGATGCTGTGCTGTGTTGTGCATGTGTGAAAGGCAGAATGCGGGTAAACTCCATGGCCAATCCTCCAGATTTTCAGACATGACCTGTACGTAATGTCTGGAAACGGCTTTGGGCACACAGAATGGAGGAGCCAAGGATCGAACCACTGACCATCTGGCTATTGGACGACCCGCCGTACCTCCTGAGCCACAGCCTTCCTTATGTCAAACAGAGTAACTGCTCAGGAAGTCTGCACACTGGATATTAAGCTAAATGCTAACACCCTGTTCTCTCCTCCCCCAGTCTCTGCTGCTGACCTGAGACAGTCTGGAATGGAGACACTGGAGCATGTGGCTGTTACCGTGACGATAACCCACGCTTGTCGTGGCAACTTGGAGATTTTGTTGGTCTGTCCAAGCGGTATGATGTCAGTCATCGGGGCACGCCGTTTCATTGATAGGTACATACACACATAGAATTGCTCTGGTATTATGTTGAATACATTAAAACATAAATTTGTTTACAGAGGAGATTGTAATTTGTTAAATTCACTTAGTTGAGCATCGATACATATATTCCTATGCTTGAATAAAGAAATCGGCCAATAATCTTAATGGAGGGAGCAGTGGTCATACTGTTCATTATGTACATTTTTCATCTTTATAATTATGCTCATATGTTAAACTGTCGTCATATCAGTATCTTTGACTGCTGTCCAATCAAACTATTTGTGAATGTGTGTTTGTCCTTATAGAGACCCTGCAGGTTACGAGGACTGGACTTTCTCCACTGTGCGCTGCTGGGGAGAGAGAGCCGAAGGCCTGTACACACTAAAGATATCTGACCACAGTAAGAGGCTGCTACACACACTGACCAGTGTTGGCAAAGGGATACAAATGTCTTTTCAAGCACAAATACACAATATGTCTTTTATGTTTGTGTGTGTTTGGGTTTTTGTTGTTTCATAGTGTTTGTTACCCACCCACACTGACCTTCTCTGTGCTCTCGTAGAAGAGCTGTCGTCTACGCAGTATGCTGCTCTGGGAGTGTTGAAGCAGTGGAAGCTGACCCTGTATGGTTCCTCTATGACCTTCAGTGACGTCAAGGACAGACAGAAGTAAGACCTTGCAGGCCTCGTTTGGATCTGCTTAATGATGTGTTTTCTTTCCCGGTGGTCCTGTTTTTTTACTGGAATTGTGCTCTGATTTATTCACATTGTAATTATTTGTTGCCATTATTTTTTTTTTTAATGGATTCTATGAAAATAAATCCCACCCCTTAATTCACTGGTCCTTCAGAAGCTACATGAGGTGACACAATACTGACCAAATGTGAGCAGAAGAATATTAAAGGGATAGTTCCAAATAATAATAAAAATTCACTCATTATCTACTCACCCCTATGCCGATGGAGTGGTGGGTGAAGTGTTTGAGTCCACAAAACACTTCTGGAGTCTCTTTGTTAGAGCAGAATCCAATACAATTGAAGTCAATGGTGAGTCCTTCTTCAGACGTAATAAAACAACAGAAAAAAACATAACATGCCTCCATACTGCTCCTGTGGTGTCATCCAAGTGTCCGGAAGCCCCGACATTCACATTCGACTCGAAACAGCGTCTACACTGTGTTTTGTCAGTAATCAGCTACTCTGTTTACCCCTGAAACTCCAAAAGTGTTTTGTGGACTCAAACCCCCCCCCATAGGGGTGAGTAGATAATGAGTGCATTTTTAATACTGGGTGAACTATCCCTTTAATGTTACACAACTGTCAGGCAGAAACAGAGCAACCTCTTCTCAACTCCATGTGGTCTCTCCACTGAATAACAGCTCACCAATTTTCATGTGGGTCGTTGCCCTTTTGTGTGTTCAGTGCTGCGATTAACATGTGGGCTTGAAAGATAATTCTGAATGCTGATTGGCCGTGCTCTGATTGACAGGCTTGTGGATGAGGCCATGAGTGGCGAACTTCTGAACAGCAGCTCCTCTCTGCCCTGCTCTCCAGGCCTTGACATTCCTCAAGAGATCGTCAGCCCCTTCACCACCAACAACCTCAAGGTAAAATTGGCAACACCACACCACAACTCAAGTGTCCGTGAGGCTACTGCACATGTTCTAACAATCATGGTTGTTTTTCCATCCCGATGCACTCAGGAAGATTTGACATAAATTTGTGCTATGTTAAAATACAGTGACATTGGATCCAGTTTGATTAAATACATGGTTCCTGCAGCAGCTACAAATGCCATGTTTCGATTAACATTCACAATTTATTATCTATGGGCTTCGAATGTGATCCACTCAAGAAGCAAATTATTGTTGTCCAAAGCTAAGGGAGCTGACCTCCTCTGTACCCTGCTTTTTATTTCCTTCTCCCCTGCAGTTTCTGTTGTTGCTGGGATGCTTTGCTCTCTTTTGGTCTATCTACTACACACTGGAGGTCACACTGTCCCACCTGGACCCCAGGGGCCTTCTTTGCCTGCGCAAGAGGCGCGGAGGGCACCGTGCCAGGAGGGCGCGCCTAGGAAGAGGAGTGGAGGAAGCGTTGGAAGAGGACGGGGAGGAAGAGGAAGTGGACTCAGGGGTTGAGTTGCACGCTGTACTGGACACAGAGGCCAAAGCACAGCTGTTCAATGGAGAGCGGCTGTTAACGTAGCACTGAGCCAAACGATGGGTCTCTCACTGTCTGTGCTCATAGGACGTCTCAGGCTTCTTTCCCTTCTCCTCACCCACCCAGCCTCCTGTACGGTTCTGTCACCGGTCAGTAGTAACTGTGGTGATGTCTCAGAGTAGACTGCTGATAAACTTGACTGAACAGTGGAATCTGTCTTTCTCTGCATTCACCAAACATGTGGCCTTGTATGAAAATATATGTTTGAGCTGTGACTGTGTGTGTGTATGGTTAGCACATTTGTCCATCTAACAAATGCCCTAACGAGGAAAAAACTCCCCTCAGAGATTGGTTGAACTTAGAGTAAATGCAGACATGACCTGGAGATGGACCTAATAGTACATAATATAAATAGTGTATTGGCATGTGAGGAAGTGTGTATACAGGGTTGTCTGTAGTTAAGTGTGCACCAACAGAGGAACTGAGCTTACAGTTTGATGGGATGCCCCTGAGCGTCTTTAAATCATGAGAAATATGAATACATTATGTGCACTCCAGAACAGTACGAATCTGCTATGCGTGCATGAGTGTGTGTGAGAAAGTGTTTGAGTTTGCCTTGTGTGTGTGCTTCTAAGTCTTCCATCATAAAGTTTCCTCAAATGTGAGGTTTTTAGAGAGAACTGTATTTTAAGATCAAGATTTTTTTTATCTTCTGAGGTGTCTTTGATTTTTAAGTCTGGGGTTATTATCTGAGGGTTATTGACCCAACTACTGAAACTTGAAGTGGTATTCTCAAGTGTGGGATTTGCATATGTATTTTTTCTACAAATTGTAATATATACACAATGTGTCTGCTGTACAGATGTATACCAACTCTATAAGGATTTGTACAATGCGTTTTTTCAAGAATGTATTAAAAGAGTTTAATTTTTTTATGTAAAGGAGTGAGTTGGAAACTGTGTTTTGCTGTGCAAGTCACAGATGATGTGGATGACATTAAAAGACTTGAAGGGATATCCTCTTAGATTATTCATGTGGTTTTTGATTGACCAGATATTGTAAAGATTATGTATTATAAAGATTTTATAACTCTTGCTAATAATAGTCTTGTAGATTGTGGTGTGTGTGTGCGTGTGTTGTACAACAAGAAAGTTTAAGGAAAGATTAATTATAACCATGCTAACAACTCTAGCACTGTAATATTTAGTGGTTTCACTGTGGCACATAAAAGAAGTTAATTCATTCAGTCAATACAAGATGGTAAAATGTCCCAAAAAGTAATAAATCATTTAAACCCAAACAAGGTTTTAACAGGGCTCAGACTAGGAGACAGCAACTGTGATACTGTTGATCCATAATGATGCTAGGAGCTAATGTTAATGTCACCATGCTAACTTGTGGAGCATGATGAGTTTGAGGGAATGTATCCTTCAGAGCACGTGGTATAGCCGTAGTCTATAGGGGCTTCTTGTGGCTTCGGTGTCACTAGCTCATCCCGCTCTTGTTATGTTTAATGCTCCTTGTTTGTTTAACATGTGTACTACTTTGTTTAGTCGAAGCGTGATACTCAAGAATTGGACATCTCCTTGCTTGCTGTCGATATTACCTCTTTGCAAACCGGTTCCTTACCAAAGATAAATTAACCCTAGGATAGGTGGCGCTGGGAAGGATCAATCCGTTGGAGCTTTTGTTTCTCGGGGATGGAAGGACGTGTTTGGTGGCAACATTTGGAGGAGCATTTCAAATGAGACGGTCAAGTCGCAAACGGTCTTCAAATGCAGCCTCTGAAGGATGCAGTCCCTGGATTGACACAGCTATGGTCTTGGTCAGTCTTTTAGCTGGCTTTAGGCTGCTACTGAGCACGAACACGAAACACAAGTGGCAAGTAACGGGACAGAAACTTTCCTCAGGTAAAGTATAGACACATTCTTAACACACACATTTAGTAGAAAAAGTGATATGAAAAAGTAATGTTTGCAATAATTATTCCTCAGGAAGAATATGCTCTATAATCCCTTATAAAGTATCTTCAATGAAAGAGATAGGAATGCATATTTGTACAGATGTACTGGTAGGACTCAAAGATTTTGTCCCACTAGTTTCATACAGTCGACTACCGATGGGCATGTGAGAATAATTAACACACACATGAAAAAACTGAAGCCGCTCTTTCAAATAAAGACATATATTTCATTGCAACACCCTTCTTCTAATTTCCTGAAATAGCAAAAGTGAAATACCCAGAATCATTCAGAAGTCAATTCAGAGATGTATTTCAAAGTCATTATTTAATAAGACAATGTACAAAAATATTGGTGCTGA